>NC_143042.1:28817500-29417500 GCF_057628025.1 Oncorhynchus mykiss
TACACATACATATGCATATATATACACATATACATGCATATACATATACATGCATATACACATATACATGCATATATATATACACGCATATATATATACACGCATATATATATACACGCATATATATATACACGCATATATATATACACATGCATATATATATACATGCATATATATATACATGCATATATATATACATGCATATATACATGCATATATATATACATATATATATATATATATATATATATATATATACATATATATATATATATATATATATATATATATATATATATATGTATATACGTATATATGTATATGTATATATCTATATATGTATATACATACATATATATATATATACATACATATACATACATATATACATACATATATACATACATATATATACATATACATACATATATACATACACACACATACACACATATATATATACACATACATATACATACATATATACACACATACATACATACATACACACACATACATACATATACATACATACACACACACATACACATGCATATACACATACATATCCATACACATATATATACACATACATACATACATACATATGCATATATATACACATATACATGCATATATATACATGCATATATATATATACACACACATATGCATATATATGCATATATATACACATATGCATATATATATACACATGCATATACATACATATATATACATGCATATATATACGCATATATATACATACATATATACACATACATATACATGCATATGCATATATCTGCATATATATACATGCATATGCATATATATACACATATGCATATATATACATACACATACATCTGCATATATATACATGCATATGCATATATATACACATATGCATATATATACATACATATACATACATACGCATATATATACGCATATATATATATATATACATACATACGCATATATATGCATACATACGCATATATATACATACGCATATATATTCATACGCATATATATTCATACGCATGTATATACATGCATATATATATACATGCGCATATATATACATACATACGCATATACATGCGCACGCATATACATGCGCATATATATACATGCGCATATATATACATGCGCATATATATACATGCGCATATATATACATGCGCATATATATACATGCACATATATATACATACATACGCATATACATACATACGCATATATATACATACGCATATATATATATATATACATATATATACACATACGCATATATATACATACATACGCATATATACACATACATACGCATATATACACATCCGCATATATATATACACATACGCATATATACACATACGCATATATACACATACGCATATATATACACATACATGCATATATATACATACATATATACACATACATATATACGCATATGCATATATATGCACATATGCATATATATACATACATATACATACATACGCATATATATACATACATACGCATATATATACGCATATATATATATATACATATATATACATGCGTATATATATACATGCGCATATATATACATACGCATATATATACATACATACGCATATATATACATACATACGCATATATACACATACGCATATATACACATACATACGCATATATACACATACATACGCATATATACACATACGCATATATACACATACATACACATACGCATATATACACATACGCATATATATACATACATATATATACATACATATATATACATACATATATACACATATGCATATATATATACACATATGCATATATATATACACATATGCATATATATATACACATATGCATATATATATACACATATGCATATATATATACACATATGCATATATATATATACACATATATACGCATACACATATATATATACACATATGCATATATATATACACATATGCATATATATATATATATATACACATATGCATATATATATATACACATATGCATATATATATACACATGTGTATATATATATATGTGTATATATATATGCATATGTGTATATATATATATATGCATATATATATATATGCATATATATATGCATATATATATATGTATATATATATATATGTATATTTATACACATATGCATATATATATATACACATATATATACACATATATATATATGCGTATGTATATATATATGCGCATGTATATATACATGCGCATATATATATACATGCGCATATATATATACATGCGCATATATATATACATGCGCATATATATATACATGCGCATATATATATACATGCGCATGTATATATATACATGCGCATGTATATATATACATGCGCATATATATATACATGCGCATATATATATATATATACATACGCATATATATATACATACGCACATATATATATATACATACGCATATATATATGCATATATATATATATACATACGCATATATATATATATATATATACACATACGCATATATATATATATATACATACGCATATATATATGCATATATATATACATACGCATATATATATATATACGCATATATATATATATACATACGCATATATATGTATACGCATATATATACATACATATGCATATATATACATACATATATATACATACGCATATATATACATACATATATATACATACATATGCATACATATACATACGCATATATATACATACGCATACATATACATACGCATATATATACACATACGCATATATATACACATATACACATGCATATATATATACACATACATAAACACACGTATATAGTATGTATACTACCGTTCAAAAGTTTGGGGTCACTTACTCCGGAATGCTGGCCTTCCAGGCAGAGTTCCTCTGTCCAGTGTCTGTTCTTTTGCCCATCGTAATCTTTTCTTTTTATTGGCCAGTCTGAGATATGGCTGCTTCTTTGCAACTCTGCCTAGAAGGCCAGCATCCCGGAGTTGCCTCCTCAGTGTCATTTACAAAGTCTACACTATTTCTGATCAATTTATGTTATTTTAAATGGACAAACGTGATTTTCTTTCAAAAACTAGGACATTTCGAAGTGACCCCAAACTTTTGAACGGTGGTGGTAGTAAAATATATATATATACACATAGATTTGAATACATATATATTAATATATGTGTGTTTGCGCACACAGTGAGTGGACGCCTCTTCAAACTGGTGAATTTGTCTATTTCAGACAACGGGTGTATAAAATAGAGCAGAGACATGCAATCGCCAAAGGCAAACATTGGCAGTAGGTAGAATGGCCATACTGAAGAAGAGCTCCGTGACTTTTAATGTGGCCGTGTCATAGGAAACCACCTTTCCAACAAGTTTGTCAAATTTCTGCTCTTCTAGAGCCGCCCCGGTCAACTGCAAGTGCAGTTATTGTGAAGAGGAATCATCTAGGAGCGGCTCAGCCGCAAAGTGGTAGGCCGCACAAGCTCAGAACAGGACCGCAGAGAGCTGAAGCACGTAATAATAGCCTGTCCTCGGTTGCCACACTCACCACCGAGTTCCAAACTGTCTCTGGAAGCAACGTCAGCGCAATAATTGTTCACCGAGATTCCATGGCCGAGCAGTCACGATCCTAAGATCACCATACGCAAAGTCAAGCGTCAGCTAGACTGGTGTAAAGTTCTGGTGCATTGGAATTGCTTTCTCTATAATGATGTACGCTTCACCACCTGTCAGCCCGACGGACTAATCTGGGGTTGGCCGATGCCAGGAGAACGCTACCTGCCTGAATACAGCTACACCATCCTGACTTGTTGCATCACTGCAGAGTATGGCAACTGCTCGGCCTCCACTGCAAGGCACTACAGAGTAGTACGTACAGCCCAGTACATCACCCGGGCCAAGCTTCCTGCCACCCAGGACCTCTATACCAGGTGGTGTCAGAGGTAGCCGGAGTGCAACGTCAAGGTTCAAGGGGCTTCTAAGCGGCTTTGATCCCCAAGCCATAAGACTCCTGACAATCTAATAAAATGGCTACCCAGACTATTTGGATTGCCCACACCACTGATACTGTTATTATCTATGTATAGTCACTAATAACTCTAGCTACATATTACCTCGACTAACTGGTAGCCCCTGTATATAGTCTCTCTATTGTTACTTTACTGCTGCTCTTTAATTACTTGCTCCTTTTATTTCTTAATCCTATTTTTTAAACTGCATTGTTGGTTAGGGGCTTGTAAGTAAGCGTTTCACTGTAAGTTATACAACTGTTGTAGTCGGCGCATGTGACTAATACAATTTGATCAAACACATTTGGGATGAATTGTAATGCCAAATGCTGGCCCAAAATCAGTGCGCAACCTCACTAATGCTCTTGTGGCTCAATGGAAGGAAATCCCCGCAGCAATGTTCCAACATTTAGTGGAGAAAGCCTTCCCAGGCGAGTGGAGGCTGTTATAGCAGCAAAGGGTGGACCAACTCCATATTAATGCCGATGATTTTGGAATGAGATAGTCGAGCAGTAGTCCACATACTTTGTAATTTAGTGTTTTCACTACAACAGTAACAGACCTGAAAAAAAATAACAGTTTGTATATTATGCAGTGGGATAGGATGTACGTAGGACAATACTTACTCCACGCAGTCTACCAGGGCATATTCCGCATGCAGACTTGGGTGCCTTGCCCACCTTCTTGGTGTACAGGTACACAATGCGGTTACCAGGAGTCCGGGACCTGTAAGTGAGGAATTACACATTGCAAAGTTGGTAACAATATTTTGAGGGATGAAAACATGCTCACATTAGTTTTCCAAAGACTACTTTTTATTTAAAATCCAGAGCTAGCTAGATACAACCACGTGCAAGCCAGTACTAACGTTACTAACCGTGTAGGTCACAATAAAGAAACATGCACTGTAGTAACTAAGAATGGCACAGAAGCCAAGGGAATAGCAACCAAGCCAATGGAATTAGCTAGCTATAACTACATGCTAGTTACTTACAGCCTAGTTTTGTTGGAGGCGGTGTTGTAGGACAATCTACGACGGTAAGTTAGGCGCTGGACCATGTTGATACCTGTAAATACATGATTAGTAGTATAACGTGTAACACCGATTGATTACATTATTACCTTCCTAGATAATTTACTAGCTAGCTCGTTCATTTAAAAAAATGGTATCGGGGACTGCCGATGGCGTCATCACTGCGCAAGACTGTGTAACCAAGTAAACTAAGTAGTAGATATGCTACCTAACAAACGTATCAAGATTAAAACGTTTGATTTTACGTGGAAGAACAGACCCTAAACTGCAATGGCATTTTTCTTTTAGTTACCAAAATTGAGACATTTTTGCTTTGGGCTAACGTTACTTAAGATATACTACTTAATTAAGAGGGCCATGACAAAGTACTAGGATAACATGAAATATCATCATCAACGTGTTAACGGCTTCTAACACTGGAAATATAATCTTTGAAATACGATTTGTCGTAGTATATAAACACAGATTACAACAGATTATTTAAACTAAATATAAACGAGAAAATTTAGGCCGCCATACCTTCTATTAATGTACCCGGAAAAGGAAGGACTAAAGTCGCTACCTTGGAATTTGAAGTTTTTCTTCTTCCCTGTGAGTTTCCAGCAGACTGGACGTTGTGTTGCGTATGGTTGCCTTTCGCAGGTCGGCGTGAGAATTGCACGTTTATATATCTAATAGCCTCACACCCGTAGGTGCAGGCCGGTGCATTGGCCTCATTTATAAACCTTTTAGGAACATACAAAATATAGGGCAAAATGTACGTGCGTCATGCAGAAATGGCCATTTATTGACATAAATTACTTGACGTGAGAATGTGCACACCTCCCCACACACTTTAGACCATGCTTGCACACATCTGCTAGTGGTTGAGATATTGTAGTGCAAGCTGGCAAGTATTTTGTGCAAATGGAGATATGGTGAAAAGCTTATTCATAAAAACAGGAAAACATATTAACAAGAATGCAACAATTTGCCATTAGTGAGAAGAGAGAAAATCTATGTAAAAAAATGTTAAAATATAAAATAAATAGACATAGGAATCTTATAATTAGACATAGGAATCTTTTTCCCCCCTTTTTTTTCACAACCATTGCACAATATATTCTTCACATGTTCTGGCCCTGATGGGTTCATTATCCCGAAGGAGCCATACAACAAATTACCATGCACATCTCTTGTTTAATTTGGCTCCCGAGTGTCGCAGTGGTCTAAGGCACTGCATGTCAGTGCTAGAGGCATCACTACAGACCCTGGTTTGATTCCAGGCTGTATCACAACCGGCTGTGATTGCGAGTCCCATAGGGAGGTGCACAATTGTCCCAGCTTTGTTAGGGTTTGACTGGTGTAGGTGTAACAGGGTTATATTGGTGATTCCACTTGCCACTTTATTGTTAAGCCAATGGGTTTTTGGTTTGAGTTTGTTTTGCCTTCACCTACTCAACATGGCATCTTATTGGCTGGTTTGCGTAGCTTGCTTACGAGGGGGGATGTTCCAGTTAGAATCGTCCCAGTGAACAAGCACCAAACCAGCGGTAAGTTGTTGGTTGCAAATCACTGTACATCAAAAGTGATTTTTATACTCTCAAGTGATAATTTAAATGTACAATTTATATCAAATTGTTTGTAAATGTTATTTGATAAGATGCAGCGGTTTTTGGAGAATATTTGTTGTGCATTTTGTTGTAGAGAATTCCCGCCAGTATTAGCTAGCAACTTACTGTGTCTGGTGGGGGGGTTCATATATTTTGTACAGTGCGTGAGTGCAGAGTTGGATGGTGAGACGTGCATTGCATGACGTGCAATTTTGTGTCGTTCTTATCAGGTACATTGTTAAATATATTATATTGTAATTGTATTATTTTGGTAACTGTCCCAGTGAACAAGCACCAAACCAGCGAATAAAGCTACATGACTGGTGCTACATGTTGGAGTTCCGTGTCGATGACTGATTGTACACAACGCAAGACGAGTACTGTTACAGTGGTGCCGTGACCCGGATCATCCTTCGCTGGATTTCCATCTCAGAACTTCGCCGTGGTTGCTGTTGAAGAATCAGATAAGACGTTGCTGGTGCAGTTTATGGCGATATCGCATTTCGCCACAAGAGGGCGCCACTAGAACGTTTTATTATCGAAATTGATGAACTTTTGTGTTACTTGTTTAATTGCAATTCTAATGTATATCTGATATAAGTAGGGTGAGTTTTACCAGTGTACTAGATATAGGTTAGATTGACGTGAGGTTTAAAATATATATATATATATATACACATGTTTTGCTATTTACATTTTTATTAGGGTGTTGATTTCCCATTGTTAAAATGGAAGGTGTTGGGAGAGGTAGGGGTTTCCTGTCATTTAATATGTCACCATCTGTTGGTAGGGGTTCAGCCAAAATTCCAGTTACTTCTACACCTATGCCCAAACTGGAGGGTTTTGATGATAGGTTACCCATGGACACGCCCAGGGATGTGTATGAAAGAGTTTTGCCAAATACAGGGAGTGGGGAGGTCTCCATGGATTTGATAGCAGACATAGTACAGCAGATTGGTCATTCCATTGGGGAGAACATTGCCTCCTGTTTGGAGTCAAAGGCAATTGTTGGGCATGTTGGGGACAATGTTATGGGGAGTGTATGCAGCTCGAGGGGTATGGATGTGTCAGGCCTGAACCTGGTATTGAAGTCTGATATCAGGGAACCGGTGTACTTTCGGGGGGATGGCTCTGAAAAGTGCACAGTGCATGAGTGGGAGGATATGGTAAGGGTTTACATGCGTAAGAGGGGCGTGTCTGTGATGGACCAAGCAGTTGAGGTTATGGGCAGGCTAATGGGAAGGGCCGCGATGTTGTTAAAGTGGGCATACGCAGCAATCCCTCCATTGATTTATCTAAAGGCCCGAGTCCCATCTTTGACATACTGAAACAACATTTTAGTGACACTGTTTTTTCAAGCATGCCCCTTGCTGACTTTTATGCCACATTACCTCTGACTGATGAACAACCATTTGAATATTGGCTCAGACTGAACAGGGCTATGGAGGTTGCTGAAGATTGTCTAAAGAGACAGGGAAAAAGTGTTGAAGACCCATCTCGTGAGCTCACAGTCATGTTTATCAGACATTGCCCTAATGCTGAACTGTCGCTTATCTTTAAGTGCAAGCCATTACAGCAGTGGACTGCTGCAGATGTTCATGAGAGGCTGGATGAATACAGGAGGGAGCGGAGGTACTCTCACTTACCTAAGTTGACCCCAGCCATCGCAACAATGAAGCAGGAAGTTGGTGCTGTCATGCCGATCACCATGCCTGCTGTGAGAACCCACATGGAAGTACCCAATACGTTGCCTTACCCAGCCCAGACTATTCAGGGCTCAGCTGAGCCGATGGAACGTATCCTTGCCATGCTGGAGCGTGTGCTGGAGCAGAGGCCACAACAGTCTGACCATAAGTTCCAAAAAGGGAATAGGAGCAAAGTGAAGTCTAATGGGCCATGTAACGTGTGCGGGGATGCCGGACATGATACTTACTTTCACTGCAGGGCCAATCACCTCTGCTTTCTTTGTCATGTAGCTGGCCACGCACGCTCTCAGTGCCCCAAGGCCGCAGCTCTGAGCACAGCTGGTGGAGTCCCTACAGTAATCACTGCTCAGCTTCCGGAAAACTAGTAGGCCTGCATGTAGAAGGGGAGAGTGTTGGGCCTGTTGTAGAGTCCCCATCAGTGAGAGCTGTTGATTTGGAGTCTGTATATAAAAGTGTTTGTGACGAAATGGAAACTGAGAAGAGTATCATAATGCAGAACACACAGAGACTTACCCCGTATGATGATTTATTCTATGCCAAGGTGTTAATAGGAGGAGAAGTAGAAGTGAGAGCTATGCTTGACAGTGGATCCATGGCTTGTACCTTGAGCTCTAGGGTCTTACCTGAACTGTTGCATGCAGGAGTGTTGAAAAGTCCATCATTGAGTCCTACAGAGGTAGTCTTGGTTGGTTGTGGTGGGTTGAAGACGAGGCCTTTGGGAGTATGTGAGCTGGAGATGGAGGTGTACGGATGTAGAGTGGCTGTGCCTACACTGGTGGTGGAAGGCCAGAGTGATGACCTCATCTTGGGCAGCAATCTCCTAAAGCACTTGATTCGCCACCTGAAGACGGATGGAGATCTCTGGAAGAGGGTTTATACTCCTGTGTGTGACGGGGGTGAGGAGAGCAAGCTAATCGATATGATGGCTAATGTGGAGAGATGGAGAGACAGTGAAGTACCTGACAAAGTTGGAACTGTGAGACTAAAAGGGGCTGTGACTCTAGAGCCTATGCAGGAGCACTTAGTCTGGGGCAGACTACGAAACACTCAGAATCTATCAGCTGGCAGTGCTGTTGTCATTGAGCCCAGCAGTTCAAGGTCAACACCAAGGTCAATACTCGTAGGGAGGACAGTAGCTCTATTGCGGGGGGATGGGTGGCTCCCTGTTAGAGTGATTAACCCTTCTCAGAAGACAGTGACATTGAGACGAAACGCCACTCTAGCCGATGTCTTTCCTTGCATGGCTCTAGAGGACTTTGACTGTTCGTGTGTGAATGATGATTCATCAGCAGCTTTCCAGCAGCAAGTGCAGAGAACGGCTGATATACTCACTGACTGCCAAGATGACTTGACACTGACTGACGGTTCCAGCCAACTTCACGATACTGACGGACCGGACACTTCAAGCGATCCTGAGGTCTTACGTGACTTAGGTTTGACTGATATTGATGTCTCCTCCTGTCAAGCGTCTCCTGCTGGTAAGAAAAAACTCATCCAGCTCATAGCTGAGTACCAGTCTATTTTTTCCAGGCACAAGTTGGATTGTGGAAAAGCTTCCGGATGTCTTCACCGCATTCAACTGAGTGATGAGAAACCCTTTCGGATGCCCTACCGACGCCTTTCACCAAATAATTATGAGAAGCTCAAACAAGCATTGAATGAGATGGAAGAACGTGATATCATAAGGAAGTCTAGTAGTGAGTTCGCCTCTCCCCTTGTCCTTGTATGGAAGAAGTCTGGAGATCTGAGACTCTGTACTGATTTTCGTTTGCTCAATGCTCGCACCATCAAAGACGCCCACCCACTCCCTCACCAGGCTGACGCGCTGGCTGCGTTAGGTGGAAATGCCTTTTTCTCGACAATGGACCTTACCTCTGGCTACTACAATGTGGAAGTGCATGAGGATGACCGGAGATTCACAGCTTTTACGTCGCCATTTGGATTGTACGAATACAATCGAATGCCACAGGGGTTATGTAATAGTCCGGCAACCTTTATGAGGATGATGCTAAACATCTTTGGGGATCAGAACTTTCTTAGCCTGCTGTGTTACCTTGACGATGTCTTGGTCTATGCGCCCACTGAAGATCTGGCTATACAGCGCCTGGAAATGGTTTTTGAGCGTCTCAAGGCTCACAACCTGAAGTTGGCGCCAAAAAAATGTAACTTTCTGCAGAGGTCTGTGAAGTTTCTGGGGCATATCATTAGTGCGGATGGTGTAGCTACAGACCCTGAGAAGGTGAGGGCCATTACAGGAGTAACAGAAGCTGATCTGATGAAAGATGGCACTGACATTCCATCTCAGAAGAAATTGAGGTCATTCCTTGGGATGGTGGTGTATTATCAACAGTTCATTGAAGGTTGCTCGACCATTGCAAAGCCTCTCTTTGGATTGACTACTGGACACAAGGCTCCACGCTGGAAAAAGAAGCGAAGCTCACCTGTCAGGAAGTTGACGGCTGCCGACTGGACAACAGAATGCAGACAGGCCTTATTCCAGCTAAAGCAAGCCTTACTGGACCAGGTTTTGTTGGCCCACCCCAACTTCAAAAAACCCTTTCTACTCTCGGTGGATGCATCCAGTAATGGCTTAGGTGCTGTGCTATCTCAGGTGCAGGAACCGGGAACTACAGCGAGACCTATAGCCTTCGCGAGCAAGTCCATCAGTTATGCACAGTCGAGGTATCCTGCGCACAGGCTTGAGTTCTTTGCCATGAAATGGGCTATCTGTGACAAGTTCCACCACTGGCTACGGGGACAGCAGTTCACGGTATGGACGGATAATAATCCCTTGACATACATTCTGACCAAAGCAAAGCTTGATGCTTGTGAACAGAGATGGGTCGCCAAGCTGGCACCGTACGAGTTTGACATCAAGTACATCCCTGGAAAAATAAATGTTGTTGCAGATGCTTTGAGCAGAGAGCCCTTCGTACGACCCAGTGCACTCCATCGCCTGACAAGGGTTCCGTACGAGACCTTACTAGCTGAAGCCGACGCTGTGCGCACAGACAGAGTGCAAGATGTGTTTCGCTGGTCCAGCCACCCCTTTGACAAAGCCTCTGACTCCAACGAAGTGGTCATTAGCTGTCAGGCTACTGTTGACCCCCCATCTGGTGCTTTATCAAGACATGAAGTTGCAGCTGTTCTTCATTCACACAGGTGCTGGGTGGGTGAAGTGGGCTCACATGCACTGCTGTTGCCACAGCTCCCACAGGCTGTTATGCCATCAGAGCAGACCGATGTCGATGTTCTGCCACACGACTTACTGATGAGTAAGCAGCGTGATGACAACGTGATCAGCAAAGTCATCTTCTTTGTGGAGAGGGGGAGAAGACCATCCCGGAGAGAGCGTGCCCATGAGAGTGTTGAGGTTTTGTGTCTTCTCAGAAGTTGGGACAAGTTGACCATGAAGATGGGTGTAATGTATCGTGTTTCGAAGAATGTGGTTACAAAGAGGAAAATGTATCTGTATGTGGTTCCAGCCTCCATGAAAGCAATGGTGTTGAAGGGTGTCCATGATGAAGCTGGCCACCAGGGCCAACAGAGAACAGTCTACCTGACAAGACAGAGGTTCTTCTGGCATGGCCTGGAGAGGGAGGTAAAAGCTTATGTGAAGTGCTGCAGGAGATGCGTGGTGAGCAAGACTCCTGATCCGGAAGCAAGAGCTCCTCTTGAGAGCATAATAACAACTGAGCCTCTTGAACTAGTGTGCATAGACTTCTGGTCTGCAGAAGATTCTTCAAACAAATCCTTGGATGTGCTTGTTGTTACTGACCACTTTACCAAATTGGCTCATGCCTTCTTGTGTCCGAACCAGTCTGCTAAGTCAGTAGCTCATCAGTTGTGGAACAACTATTTCTGTGTCTACGGGATGCCTCGCCGTATACACTCAGACCAGGGAGCCAACTTTGAGAGCGCTTTAATAGCCGAACTGTTGAGTGTTGCAGGCGTTCAGAAGTCTCACACCACGCCATACCATCCGATGGGGAACGGGTCCTGCGAAAGGATGAATAGGACTTTGGGAAATATGATCCGGGCCCTGCCAACGAGAGCAAAGCACAGATGGCCTCAGGCGCTGAAGTCCCTTACGTTTGCATACAATTGTACAATCCACGAGACCACAGGCTTTGCCCCTTTCCTGCTAATGTTTGGGAGGACGCCAAGACTGCCTGTTGACATAGTCTTTGGCTCTGTCATAGAGAACCCAGAAGTTGTCGACTATGACCAGTTTGTTCAGTCTTTGAGGAGAGATCTGAAAGAAGCCATGAATGCAGCACAGGCATCTGCAGCGAAGCAGTTGAAGAGGCATGCTGACCTTTATGACAGAAGAGTCAGAGGAGCACCAGTGGAGATTGGGGATCGAGTATTGCTGGCTAACAAGGGGGAGCGGGGAAAGCGGAAGCTCGCTGACCGTTGGGAAGATACTGTCTACCTTGTCACTGGATTGAATGCTGTCAGTCACACTTTTAAGATTCAGAACAGCTCCACTGGACGGGAGAAGACGGTACATCGCAACCTGATAATGCCAGTCAACTTTCTTCCTCTTCCCCATGCTGCTGTTGAGGAGAGAACAGACATGTCTGGATTAACAGAGTCTGAGGACATGAATGACAGCCTTGTGGTCTCAGCTGCCATGGACACTGCAGTGGATGGTGGTGCTGAGTACAGAACCAGAGTGTGGGTGTCAGAGTTGTCTTCTGAAGGAACAGGTGACACAAGCCTGGAGGGTGATGTGCGATCCTTGGATGCTCAGGATATTTCACCTTTGGATTCCGTGGATGATATACTGCAGCTGGAAGGTCTGCCTCGATCAGAGAGTCTTCAAGAATCTGACCGAGACTGTAACAGTGTAGTGAGTGAGCTAATTGACCAGTCTGCTTACGATATCCGTACTGACCTACCAAACACGGACCATTCCTTACCTGATCAGTTACGTACTGATTGTGTTGACGGACACACTATTGCAACAGTACACAACACTGTTACCCCTTATGCAGTTGAAGGTAGTCGGGGTCATATTAGGTCAAGGGCAGGAAGGCTATTTAAACCAGTGTCAAGACTGATTGAGATTATGAATCAGCAGAAAGTTAGCTCTTGAAGGTTAAATATGTGAATAGAGGGTCAATGGTATTGACATCTTTTATTTGTTTTGCTTTTACATCATTGTGACCATGATTAGAGGTTGCAGGATGGTAATGTGACGGATATGATAGTCTCTTATGGTGGTTTATTTTATTACTTGGATGTTTTAAAGTCACCGAGTGTACTTAACATGTGACAGGCATGTTTACCTATGAGGGCTAAGGGGTTTGATCAACTGCTTTTCACTCTAATTCTCAAGGAGAATAGTCTAATGACTGGAATATTTAGTGACTGATTTAAAGCAGGGTCTGCATCCTTGATATACACAGCTTTACCTTTTAGTTCTCTCTATTAGGTAGTATATATATATATTTTTTTCTCTGGATTATTCTGTACATATGTTGAGTGTCTCTGTATCTGGTATGTTTGCACAGTGCCGTTTTGTATTTTGTTATTTTTCTTGGCAAGTGGAATTCAGTAGGGGGGAGTGTAACAGGGTTATATTGGTGATTCCACTTGCCACTTTATTGTTAAGCCAATGGGTTTTTGGTTTGAGTTTGTTTTGCCTTCACCTACTCAACATGGCATCTTATTGGCTGGTTTGCGTAGCTTGCTTACGAGGGGGGATGTTCCAGTTAGAATCGTCCCAGTGAACAAGCACCAAACCAGCGGTAAGTTGTTGGTTGCAAAGCACTGTACATCAAAAGTGATTTTTATACTCTCAAGTGATAATTTAAATGTACAATTTATATCAAATTGTTTGTAAATGTTATTTGATAAGATGCAGCGGTTTTTGGAGAATATTTGTTGTGCATTTTGTTGTAGAGAATTCCCGCCAGTATTAGCTAGCAACTTACTGTGTCTGGTGGGGGGGGGTTCATATATTTTGTACAGTGCGTGAGTGCAGAGTTGGATGGTGAGACGTGCATTGCATGACGTGCAATTTTGTGTCGTTCTTATCAGGTACATTGTTAAATATATTATATTGTAATTGTATTATTTTGGTAACTGTCCCAGTGAACAAGCACCAAACCAGCGAATAAAGCTACATGACTGGTGCTACATGTTGGAGTTCCGTGTCGATGACTGATTGTACACAACGCAAGACGAGTACTGTTACATAGGCAGTCATTGTAAATAAGAATTTGTTCTTAAATCAAATCAAATTTTATTTGTCACATGCGCCGAATACAATGCTTTCTTACAAGCTCTTAAACAACAATGCTTTAAGAAGTTAAGTTAAAAAATAGATACGTTAAGAAAAGAAAGAAAATAAAAGTAACTAATAATTAAATAGCAGCAGTAAAATAACTATAGCAATAGCGAGGCTATATACCGGCTGTGATTGCGAGTCCCATAGGGAGGTGCACAATTGTCCCAGCTTTGTTAGGTTTTGGCTGGTGTAGGCCGTCATTGTAAATAAGAATTTGTTCTTAAATCAAATCAAATTTTATTTGTCACATGCGCCGAATACAATGCTTTCTTACAAGCCCTTAACCAACAATGCTTTAAGAAGTTAAGTTAAAAAATAGATACGTTAAGAAAATAAAGAAAATAAAAGTAACTAATAATTAAATAGCAGCAGTAAAATAACTATAGCAATAGCGAGGCTATATACAGAGTCAATGTGGGGTGGCACCAGTTAGTCGAGGTAATTGAGGTAATACAGTGCCTTGCGAAAGTATTTGGCCCCCTTGAACTTTGCGACCTTTTGCCACATTTCAGGCTTCAAACATAAAGATATAAAACTGTATTTTTTGTGTGAAGAATCATCAACAAGTGGGACACAATCATGAAGTGGAACGACATTTATTGGATATTTCAAACTTTTTTAACAAATCAAAAACTGAAAAATTGGGCATGCAAAATTATTCAGCCCCTTTACTTTCAGTGCAGCAAACTCTCTCTAGAAGTTCAGTGAGGATCTCTGAATGATCCAATGTTGACCTAAATGACTAACGATGATAAATACAATCCACCTGTGTGTAATCAAGTCTCTGTATAAATGCACATGCACTGTGATAGTCTCAGAGGTCCGTTAAAAGCACAGAGAGCATCATGAAGAACAAGGAACACACCAGGCAGGTCCGAGATACTGTTGTGAAGAAGTTTAAAGCCGGATTTGGATAGAAAAGTCTTATTGCTTGGGGGTAGAAGCTGTTAAGAAGCCCTTTGGAACTAGACTTGGCGCTCCGGTAACGCTTGCCGTGGGGTAGCAGAGAGAACAGTCTATGACTAGGGTGGCTGGAGTCATTGACCATTTTTAGGGCCTTCCTCTTTTTTTAATTTTTTTTATTCACCTTTTTTTAACCAGGTTGGCTAGTTGAGAACAAGTTCTCATTTACAACTGCGACCTGGCCAAGATAAAGCAAAGCATTGCAACACAAAAAACAACACAGAGTTATACATGGAATAAACAAACATACAGTCAATAACACAATAGAAAAAAATAAAATAAGTGCATGTACAGTGTGTGCAAATGAGCTAAGATAAGGGAGGTAAGGTAATAAATAGCCCATAGTGGCGAAATAATTACAATTTAGCATTTTAAACACTGGAGTGATAGATGTACAGAAGATGAATGTGCGAACAGAGATACTGGGGTGCAAAGGAGCAACAAGCAAAAAAATAACAGTATGGGGATGAGGTAGTTGGATGGGCTATTTACAGATGGGCCAAGTACAGGTGCAGTGATCTGTGAGCTGCTCTGACAGATGGTGCTTAAAGTTAGTGAGGGAGATATGAGTCTCCAGCTTCAGTGATTTTTGCAATTAGTTCCAGTCATTGGCAGCAGAGAACTGTAAGGAAAGGCAGCCAAAGGAAGAATTGGCTTTGGGGGTGACCAGTGAAATATACCTGCTGGATGGTGTGCTACGGGTGGGTGCTGCTATGGTGACCAGTGAGCTGAGATAAGGTGGGGCTTTACCTAGCAAAGACTTACAGATTACCTGTAGCCAGTGGGTTTGGCGATGAATATGAAGCCAACGAGAGCATACAGGTCGCAGTGGTGGGTAGTATATGGGGCTTTGGTGACAAAACGGATTGCGCTGTGGTAGACTGCATCCAATTTGCTGAGTAGAGTGTTGGAGGCTATTTTGTAAATGACATCGCCGAAGTCAAGGATCGGCAGGATAGTATGTTTTAGGAGGGTCTGTTTGGCAACATGAGTGAAGGAGGCTTTGTTGCGAAATAGGAAGCCGATTCTAGATTTAATTTTGTATTGGAGATGCTTAATGTGAGTCTGGAAGGAGAGTTTGCAGTCTAACCAGACACCTAGAATATGTGGACAACTCCAAATACCTAAGTCAGAACCGTCCAGAGTAGTGATGCTAGTCGGCCGGGCGAGTGAAGGGCAGCGATCGGTTGAAGAGCCTGCATTTAGTTTTACTAGCATTTAAGAGCAGTTGGAGGCCACGGAAGGAGTGTTGTATGGCATTGAAGCTTGTTTGGAGGTTAGTTAACACAGTGTCCAAAGAAGGGCCAGAAGTATACTGTGTCGTATATAGTGTCGTCTGCATAGAGGTGGATCAGAGAATCACAGCAGCAAGAACGACATCATTGATGTATACAGAGAAAAGAGTTGGCCCGAGAATTGAACCCTGTGGCACCCCCATAGAGACTGCCAGAGGTCCGGACAACAGGCCCTACGATTTCACACACTGAACTCTGTCTGAGAAGTAGTTGGTGAACCAGGCGAGGCAGTCATTTGAGAAACCAAGGCTGTTTAGTCTGCCGATAAGAATGTGGTGATTGACAGAGTCGAAAGCCTTGGCCAGGTCGATGAATGCAGCTGCACAGTAATTGTCTCTTATCAATGGCGATTATGATATCGTTTAGGACCTGGAGCGTGGCTGAGGTGCACCCATGACCAGCTCGGAAACCAGATTGCATAGTGGAGCAGGTACAGTGGAGCATTTTAGAAAGAGAGGGTCCAGATCTGCTGATTTGTAGGGGTCCAGATTTTGCAGCTCTTTCAGAACATCAGCTATCTGGATTTGGGTGAAGGAGAAATTTGTATTTTGTATTTTTTATTCTCAATGACGGCCTAGGAAGAGTGGGTTACCTGCCTGTTCAGGTGCAGAACAGCAGATTTGTACCTTGTCAGCTCGGGGGTTTGAACTTGCAACCTTCCGGTTACTAGTCCAACGCTCTAACCACTAGGCTACCCTGCCACCCTAAATGGGGGAGGCTTGGGCAAGTAGCTGCGGGGGGTGCAGGGCTGTTGACCGGGGTAGGGGTGGCCAGGTGGAAAGCATGGCCAGCTGTAGAAGAATGCTTATTGAACTTCTCAATTATTGTGGATTTATCAGTGGTGACAGTGTTTCCTAGCCTCAGTGCGGTGGGCAGCTGGGAGGAGGTGCTCTTATTCTCCATGGACTTTACAGTGTCCCAGAACGTTTTGGAGTTTGTTCTGCAGGATGCAAATTTCTATTTGAAAAAGCTATCCTTTGCTTTCCTAACTGCCTGTGTATATTGGTTCCTAACTTCTCTGAAAAGTTGCATATTGTGGGGGCTATTCGATGCTAATGACGTACGCCACCGGATGTCATTGTGCTGGTCAAGGGCAGTCAGGTCTGGAGTGAACCACGGGCAAGTCTGTTCCTGGTTCTACATTTTTTTAAATTGGGCATGCTTTAAGATTGTAAGTAATGCACTTTTAATGAATAACCAGGTGTCTTCTACTCACGGAATGAGTTCAATATCCTTCCAAGATACCCGGGCCAGGTTGATTATAAAGGCCTGCTCACTGAAGTGTTTTATGGAGCGTTTCAGTGATGAGGGGTGGTCGTTTGACCACAGACCCATTACGGATGCAGGCAATGAGGCAGTGATCACTGAGATCCTGGTTGAAGACAGCAGAGGTGTATTTGGAGGGCAGGTTGGTTAGGATGATATCTATGAGGGTGCCTGTGTTTACGTATTTGGGGTTGTACCTGGTAGGTTCATTGATAATTTGTGTGAGATTGAAGGAATCAAGTTTAGATTTTTAGAATGGCCTGGGTCCCAGTTTAGGTAACCTAACAGCACGAGCTCTGGAGATAGATGGGGGGGCAATCAATTCAATTCTCTGAGAATGGGGGCGTGCTCAGTCCTCCTTTTCCTGTAGTCCACAATCATCTAATTTGTCTCGTTGAGGGAGAGGTTGTTCTCCTGGCACCACACGGCCAGGTTTCGGACCTCCTCCCTTATAGGCTGTCTCATCATTGTTGGTGATCAGGCCTGCCACTGTTGTGTCATTGGAAAACTTGCTGATGGTGTTGGAGTCCTGCCTGGCCATGCAGTCATGAGTGAACAGGGAGTACAGGAGGGAACTGAGCACGCACCCCTGAGGGGCCCCTTTGTTGAGGATCAGCGTGGCAGATGTGTTGTTACCTACCCTTACCACCTGTTGAACACCCATCAGGAATTCCATGATCCATTTGCAGAGGGAGGTGTTTAGTCCTAGGGTCCTTAGCTTAGTGATGAGCTTTGAGGGCACTATAGTGTTGAATGCTGAGGTGTAGTCAATGGATAGCATCCTCACATAGGTGTTCCTTTGGTCCAGATGGGAAGGGAAGTGTGGAGTGCAATAGAGATTGCATCATCTGTGGATCTGTTGGGGTGGTATGAAAAATGGAGTGGGTCTAGGGTTTCTGGGATAATGGTGTTGATGTGAGCCATGGCCAGCCTTTCAAGCACTTCATGGCTACAGACGTGAGTGCTACTGGTCGGTAGTCATTTAGGCAGGCTACCTTATTGTTCTTGGGCACAGGGACTATGTTGGTCTGTTTGAAACATGTTGGTATTACAGACTCAGTCAGGTTGAAAATGTCAGTGAAGACACTTGCCAGTTGGTCAGCACATGCTCGGAGTACACATCTTGGTAATCCATCTGGCCCTGCGGTCTTGTGAATGTTGACCTGTTTAAAGGTCTTCAACTGACTTGCCTAGTTAAATAAAGGTTAAATAAAAATAAAATAAATACATACAAGGAGTACCAGTACCGAGTCAATGTGCAAGGTAGTTGAGGTAATGGAGTATGTATATGTAGGTAGGGGTAAAAGTGTCCAGGCAGTTAGGATATATAATAAACAGAGTAGCAGCAGCGTATGTGTGAGTGTGGTGTCAATGTGTGTGTTGTAGTGTCAGTGTAGTATGTGGATAGAGTCAAGTGAGTGTGCATAGGGTCAGTGCAAAACAATTACGATCAATAAATAATAAAGCAGGTCATTGTAAATAGTCCAGGTAGCCATTTGATTAACTGTTCAGTAGTCTTATCGCTTGGGGTAGAAGCTGTTCAGGAGCCTTTTTGTCCCAGACTTAGCGCTCCGGTACCGCTTGCCGTGCGGTAGCACAGAGAACAGTCTGTAACTTGGGCGGCTGTAGACTTTAACCATTTTTTGGGCCTTCCTCTGACACCGCCTAGTATAGAGGTCCTGGATGGCAGGGAGTTCGGCCCCAGTGATGTACTGGGCCGTACGTATTACCCTCTGTAGCGCCTTGTGGTCGGATGCCAAGCAGTTGCCATACGAAGCAGTGATGCAGCCAGTCATCATGCTCTCAATGGTGCAGCTGTATAACTTTTTGAGGATCTGAGGGCCCATTCCAAATCTATTCAGCCTCCTGAGGGGTAAGAGGCATTGTCGTGCCATTTGTGTTGGTGTGTTTGGGCCATGATAGGGATGTGGACATAATATAACAACGCAGGATGAGACCCATATGCAGACACAGGAGGCAGATGGTTTGAGTCTCTGATATGTATTAAAATATAATAGGCAGGCAAGAGGCAGGTCAAGGACAGGCAGAAGTTAGTAAACCAGGTCAGAGTCCAAAAGGTACAGGACGACAGGCAGACTCGATGTCAGGGCAGGCAGAAAAGGTCGGAACCGGGAGGACTAGAAAAAACAGGCATAGGGAACAACACTCTGGTAGTCTTAACGAGACAAGATGAACTTGCAACAGGCAGACAGAAAACACCGGTATAAATACACAGGGGATAATGGGAACAAATGGGAGACACCTGGTGGGGGGTGAAGACAAGCCCAAGACAGGTGAAACGGATCAGGGTGTGACACACAGAGGAACTTGAAGCTCTCGACCCGCTCCACTACAGCCCTGTTGAAATTAATGGGGGCGTATTCGGCCCTCCGTTTCCTGTAGTCTACGATAAGCTGCTTTGTCATGCCCACATTGAGAGAGAGGTTGTTGTCTTGGCACCACACTGCTAGGTCTCTGACCTCCTCCCTATAGGCTGTCTGATCATCGTCGGTGATCAGGCAGGCCTACCACCACTATGTTGTCTGCAAAAATGTGGTGTTGGAGTCGTGCTCAGCCATGCAGTCATGGGTGAACACGGAGTACAGGAGGGGACTGAGCAAGAATCGTGAATGTGTTGTTGTCTACCCTCACCATCTGGGAGGGCGGTCCGTCAGGAGGTCCAGGAACCAGTTGCAGAGGAAGGTGTTCAGTCCCAGGGTCCTTAGCTCAGTGATGAGCTTGGAGGGCACTATGGTGCTGAACGCTGAGCTGTAGTCAAAGAACAGCATTCTCACGTTGGTGTTCCTTTTTGTCCAGGTGGGAAAGGGAAGTGTGCAGTGCAATAGAGATTGTGTCTTCTGTGGATCTGTTGGGGTGGGCCATGACCAGCCTTTCAAGGCCTTTTATGGCTACAGATGTGAGTGCTACGGGGCGGTAGTCATTTAGGCAAGTTACCTTGGCGTTCTTGAACACATGGACTATGGTGGTCTACTTGAAACATGTAGGTATTACAGACTGGATCAGAGAGAGGTTGAAAATGTCAGTGAAGACACTTGCCGGCTGGTCAGCGCATGTTCTGAGTACATGTCCTGGAAATCTGTCTGAGTGTTTAAAGGTCTTACTCACATCGGCTATGGAGAGCGTGATCACACAGTCATCCGGAATAGCTGGTGCTCTCATACATGGCTCGGTGTTGCTTGCCTGGAAGCGATCATAGAAGGCATTTAGCTCGTCTGGTAGGCTTTCGTCACTGGGCAGCTGGCGGCTGGTTTTTCCTTTGTAATCCGTGATGGTTTTTGCAAGCCCTGCCACATACTGCCACCTGGAGTTTGTTTGAACAAGTATAAAGCCAAGGTTGGCAGTTTACTGTCACCTGCGGTTATGGAATGTTTGCTCACAAGTATAATTAATTGAATGATCCCCCCCCCCCTCCCCGATGACCTGGATGGATTTATGTAGTCCCACCCAGCTGACTACTTCAAAATGGTGAAAGTCCACAATGGCACTGCCCATGCTAAAACAGGCTTTTGGGCACTTAGAGTCCTCTATCTATCTCTGGCCCCTATCCCGTGTATGTGGCAATTTTTTAAAAGTATACATTTTTTCAAGCACTATCAACAGCTTGATTAAGTCTGAATGTGCTCTAGACTTCCTTCTCTCTCTCAGCTCGACCAGGGCAGTGGTAGAGTCTGAACAGAAAATAACCCTTTTAGGCCCCACTTCATTCACTCACCGCAATGCCCACACTAGTTCTAGTGCTAATATTTCAGCAGAGAAAACTGAGACTCCGTCAGACAGCCGCCTACACTGGTGTGGAATTTGAAGTTCTCTCAGCACGGAATATTTCTGCACCTTCTTATAATATGCTGCCAACTAGTGATGATTGTGTGACCTTCCATTGAGAGGACCACAGATAATTATTTTTGTCATGAAAAATAACCTAAACAATTATAATTAAAAGATTTACATAGCAGGTTAACTTGAGCCCCACCATCCAACTATCATAAAGGGATAGTTCCCTCAAAATACAAATCAACATGATTTCCCTTTTTTGGGAGAAGGTTAAAATCCCTTCGACCCATCCCTCAGCTGTATACCAAAACATGTGTAGGCTGTCATTTAGCTGAAAAACAAATCCCAGACTGGTGTTTTAATTCTTGTTTTATTGTATTTTATCATTATTAGCCTGGTTCGTCACTATAAATTGTTATTGTACTGTTTGAAATTTGATACAATGATTTGATTAGATTAATTGTACATTTTGGGCATAATATAGTAACCTGGGCCTGTTTCCAAAGAGGTTTCAAAACATCCTACACACTTAGAAAAAAGGGTTCCAAAAGGGTTCTTTGGCTGTCCATATAAAGAACCCTTTTTGGTTCTAGGTAGAACCCTTTTTGGTTCCAGGTAGAACTCTTTTGGGTTCCATGTAGAATCATATGTGGAAAGGGTTCTACATAGAACCCAAAAAGGTTCTATCAGGAACCAAAAGGGTTCTAGTCAATTGTCAAAAAAGGAGTTTTGTCCGTGTTTCACTTCTT
Organism: Oncorhynchus mykiss; assembly: GCF_057628025.1. Lineage (NCBI taxonomy): Eukaryota > Metazoa > Chordata > Actinopteri > Salmoniformes > Salmonidae > Oncorhynchus > Oncorhynchus mykiss. The sequence goes on from NC_143042.1 coordinate 28,840,259, forward strand.
CACCTGCATTTATTGGAAAAGACTTGACAAGTCAAAACATTATGGTGGAAGTTCATAATTTGGCTGACTTTCAACTGGTCAGTTCTTTCAAATCAGAGACCAGTAAATTACAGGAAATTATAAGAAATGTGTCCATTTCCTACACCACATGGAATATTATTTATTGTCCAGTTGGTGGCAGCAGTATCATACCAAGTGTTTGAATATTCTTGATGTGAATGTGGAAGCCTCTCTCATTGCCCCCAACAATGAGACATTATTTAACTCTCTTCTCTCCTGCAAACCAAAATATTGCAAAACTCATATCCAAAACAAAAAATTAATGTTGTGGCAAATGGAAATGCAATTTCACAAACACACACACACACACACACACACACACACACACACACACACACACACACACACACACACACACACACACACACACACACACACACACACACACACACACACACACACACATACACACACTTCTCCAGTTGCTGTGAAAGCACTGTGCTTCAGACTTGCTATGGTTGCACACTTGGCAAGTGTATAGATCTCCAAATATGTAGCTTCCTTAACCACCTGCCCCCCTTACCCTCTGGGGCCTTGTCCCTGAGCTACAGCAAGCATGAGGGCCTCTGCTACTGGTTTCCCACAGGGCTACCTCTCCTGGTTGATAGATTTCCACTGCTCTGTCCTAATAAAACCATACTAGGCTTTCTCTTTTTGAGTAAGGAAGGAAGGCATCTGCAAGTTCACCAGCCAGACAAAGCATGGGATAGGATGAATCCATTGGAATTTCAAAAAGGTACAAGGTCATCTTCAAATGAGTGCATTTATGCCCCAAGTGCTGTACTGTAAAGTCATCCTCAGCTCCTTTTTCTGAAAAAGCTTTTAAGGTGTTTATTAATGTGACTTTTTTTGTTGATTGCAAAAAATGTAATCCCTTACTCTTGTGCCTTGCATAATTCAGGCCATTACGGTTGAGTCAAATTTGTAATGGGGTTGATAAAATATCTATATATAGCTGTCTATAGGTATATATTAAAGAATAATAGCTCAAAATGTTGTTCTTAGTCAACATGAAATCGACAAAAAAATTCACCATGTCATTGGATTTAGGTTAAAAGTTGGGTATAAAAAGATATCTTAATAAGGAATTGGTCCCCCTTTGCAGCTATAAAAGCCTCAGCTCTTCTGGGAAGGTCTTCCACTAGATGTTGGAACATTGTTGCGGGGACATGCTTCCATTCAGCCACAAGAGCATTAGTGAGGTCGGGCACTGATGTTGGGCGGTTAGGCCTGGCTCGCAGTCTGCGTTTCAATTCATCCCAAAGGTGTTCGATGGGGTTGAGGTTAGGGCTCTATGCATGCCAGGCAAGTTCCTCCACACCGATCTCAACAAAATGTTTCTATATGGACCTCATCTTGTGCACGAGGGCATTGTCATAATGAAACAGGAAAGGTCCTTCCCCAAACTGTTGCCACAAAGTTGGAAGCACAGAATCGTCTAGAATGTCATTGTATGCTGTAGTGTTAAGATGTACCTTCACTGGAACTAAGGGGCATAGCCTGAACCATGAAAAACAGCCCCAGACCATTATTCCTCATCCACCAAACTTTACATTTGGCACTATGCGTTCGGGCAAGTAGCGTTCACCTGGCATCTGCCAAACCCAGAGTAGTCCGTCGGACTACCAGACAGTGAAGCGTGATTCATCAATCCAGATAAGGCATTTCCACTGCTTCAGAGTCCAATGACGGCAAGCTTTACACCACTCCAGCTGACGCTTGGCATTGCACATGGTGATCTTAGGCTTGTGTGCAGCTGCTCGGCCATGGAAACACATTTCATGAAGCTCCCGACGATCAGTTATCGTGCTGACGTTGCTTCCAAAGGCAGTTTGGAACTCAGTAGGGAGTGTTGCAACAGAGGACAGACGATTTTTACTCAATACAAGCTTCAGCACTCTGCGGTCTCGTTCTGTGAGCTTGTAATGGCCTACCACTTCGCGGCTGAGCCATTGTTGCTCCTGGATGTTTCCACTCCACAATAACAGCACTTACAGTTGACCGGGGCAGCTATAGCAGGGCAGAAATGTGACAAACTGACTTGTTGGAAAGGTGGCATCCTATGACGGTGCCACTTTGAAATTCACTGAGCTCTTCAGTAAGGCCATTCTACTGCCGATGTTTGCCTATGGATATTGCATGGCTATGTGCTCAGGGCCTTACTGGCTGTGTCCATATACCTTTGTGTATATGTAGTGTATTTCTATTAGGGCTGTCCTAAATGTATATTTTTATGTGTTTTAACAAAATCAACTTTATAAATTGAGCTTGTCTGACGGTTTAAGCTTACTATTTGATGAAATAAGACAAATGACTGAAGAGGGCACCAGATATCTAGATAACCAGAAGAAAATGACCTTAACCTGACCCAAATATTCTCCTCCCACTCCTGCATCTTTCGCAGATTCTGCCATTACTCTCCTGAAGTTGCAGGTAATAAGCTACACGAGTCAGCGGCAACCGTTCTCATGTGGAAAGCCAATTTACCCTACCATTTCTACCGATCTGGCTGCTAGTTATGGTTTTCATATGCACATTTTCATAAAACAATTTTGTTTAATTTATAATAACGTCTTCGTATCTCAAAATCATTGTCATGTGGTTAATCACAATTCTATACAAATCTGAATCAAAATGATACAAACCTAAAAATCAAATCAAATCAAACTCAAATCAAATCAAATCAAATTGTATTTGTCACATACACATGGTTAGCAGATGTTAATGCGAGTGTAGCGAAATGCTTGTGCTTCTAGTTCCGACAATGCAGTAATAACCAACCAGTAATCTAACTAACAATTCCAAAACTACTGTCTTGTACACAGTGTAAGGGGATAAAGAATATGTACATAAGGATATATGAATGAGTGATGGTACAGAGCAGCATAGGCAAGATACAGTAGATGGTATCGAGTAGAGTATGTACAAATGAGATGAGTATGTAAACAAAGTGGCATAGTTTAAAGTGGCTAGTGATACATGTATTACATAAGGATACAGTCGATGATATAGAGTACAGTATATACGTATGCATATGAGATGAATAATGTAGGGTAAGTAACATTATATAAGGTAGCATTGTTTAAAGTGGCTAGTGATATATTTACATCATTTCCCATCAATTCCCATTATTAAAGTGGCTGGAGTTGAGTCAGTGTCAGTGTGTTGGCAGCAGCCACTCAATGTTAGTGGTGGCTGTTTAACAGTCTGATGGCCTTGAGATAGAAGCTGTTTTTCAGTCTCTCGGTCCCAGCTTTGATGCACCTGTACTGACCTCGCCTTCTGGATGATAGCGGGGTGAACAGGCAGTGGCTCGGGTGGTTGATGTCCTTGATGATCTTTATGGCCTTCCTGTGACATCGGGTGGTGTAGGTGTCCTGGAGGGCAGGTAGTTTGCCCCCGGTGATGAGTTGTGCAGACCTCACCACCCTCTGGAGAGCCTTACGGTTGAGGGCGGAGCAGTTGCCGTACCAGGCGGTGATACAGCCCGCCAGGATGCTCTCGATTGTGCATCTGTAGAAGTTTGTGAGTGCTTTTGGTGACAAGCCGAATTTCTTCAGGCTCCTGAGGTTGAAGAGGCGCTGCTGCGCCTTCTTCACAATGCTGTCTGTGTGAGTGGACCAATTCAGTTTGTCTGTGATGTGTATGCCGAGGAACTTAAAACTTGCTACCCTCTCCACTACTGTTCCATCGATGTGGATAGGGGGGTGTTCTCTCTGCTGTTTCCTGAAGTCCACAATCATCTCCTTAGTTTTGTTGACGTTGAGTGTGAGGTTATTTTCCTGACACCACACTCCGAGGGCCCTCACCTCCTCCCTGTAGGCCGTCTCGTCGTTGTTGTTAATCAAGCCTACCACTGTTGTGTCGTCCGCAAACTTGATGATTGAGTTGGAGGCGAGCCCTGTTCACCCACGCAGTCGTGGGTGAACAGGGAGTACAGGAGAGGGCTCAGAACGCACCCTTGTGGGGCCCCAGTGTTGAGGATCAGCGGGGAGGAGATGTTGTTGCCTACCCTCACCACCTGGGGGCGGCCCGTCAGGAAGTCCAGTACCCAGTTGCACAGGGCGGGGTCGAGACCCAGGGTCTCGAGCTTGATGACGAGCTTGGAGGGTACTATGGTGTTGAATGCCGAGGTGTAGTCAATGAACAGCATTCTCACATAGGTATTCCTCTTGTCCAGATGGGTTAGGGCGGTGTGCAGTGTGGTTGAGATTGCATCGTTTGTGGACCTATTTGGGCGGTAAGCAAATTGGAGTGGGTCTAGGTTGTCAGGTAGGGTGGAGGTGATATGGTCCTTGACTAGTCTCTCAAAGCACTTCATGATGACGGAAGTGAGTGCTACGGGGCGGTAGTCGTTTAGCTCAGTTACCTTAGCTTTCTTGGGAACAGGAACAATGGTGGCCCTCTTGAAGCATGTGGGAACAGCAGACTGGTATAGGGATTGATTGAATATGTCCGTAAACACACCGGCCAGCTGGTCTGCGCATGCTCTGAGGGCGCGGCTGGGGATGCCGTCTGGGCCTGCAGCCTTGCGAGGGTTAACACGTTTAAATGTCTTACTCACCTCGGCTGCAGTGAAGGAGAGACCGCATGTTTTCGTTGCAGGCCGTGTCAGTGGCACTGTATTGTCCTCAAAGCGGGCAAAAAAGTTATTTAGTCTGCCTGGGAGCAGGACATCCTGGTCCGTGACTGGGCTGGATTTCTTCCTGTAGTCCATGATTGACTGTAGACCCTGCCACATGCCTCTTGTGTCTGAGCCGTTGAATTGAGATTCTACTTTGTCTCTGTACTGACGCTTAGCTTGTTTGATAGCCTTGCGGAGGGAATAGCTGCACTGTTTGTATTCGGTCATGTTACCAGCCACCTTGCCCTGATTAAAAGCAGTGGTTCGCGCTTTCAGTTTCACGCGAATGCTGCCATCAATCCACGGTTTCTGGTTAGGGAATGTTTTAATCGTTGCTATGGGAACGACATCTTCAACGCACGTTCTAATGAACTCACACACCGAATCAGCGTATTCGTCAATGTTGTTGTCTGACGCAATACGAAACATGTCCCAGTCCACGTGGTGGAAGCAGTCTTGGAGTGTGGAGTCAGCATGGTCGGACCAGCGTTGGACAGACCTCAGCGTGGGAGCCTCTTGTTTTAGTTTCTGTCTGTAGGCAGGGATCAACAAAATGGAGTCGTGGTCAGCTTTTCCGAAAGGGGGGCGGGGCAGGGCCTTATATGCGTCGCGGAAGTTAGAGTAACAATGATCCAAGGTCTTTCCACCCCTGGTTGCGCAATCGATATGCTGATAAAATTTAGGGAGTCTTGTTTTTAGATTAGCCTTGTTAAAATCCCCAGCTACAATGAATGCAGCCTCCGGATGAATGGTTTCCAGTTTGCAAAGAGTTAAATAAAGTTTGTTCAGAGCCATCGATGTGTCTGCTTGGGGGGGGATATATACGGCTGTGATTATAATCGAAGAGAATTCTCTTGGTAGATAATACGGTCTACATTTGATTGTGAGGAATTCTAAATCAGGTGAACAGAAGGATTTGAGTTCCTGTATGTTTCTTTCATCACACCATGTCACGTTAGTCATAAGGCATACGCCCCCGCCCCTCTTCTTACCAGAAAGATGTTTGTTTCTGTCTGCGCGATGTGTGGAGAAACCCGTTGGCTGCACCGCTTCGGATAGAGTCTCTCCAGTGAGCCACGTTTCCGTGAAGCAAAGAATGTTACAGTCTCTGATGTCCCCCTGGAATGCTACCCTTGCTCGGATTTCATCAACCTTGTTGTCAAGAGACTGGACATTGGCAAGAAGAATGCTAGGGAGTGGTGCACGGTGTGCCCGTCTCCGGAGTCTGACCAGAAGACCGCCTCGTTTCCCTCTTTTTCGGAGTTGTTTTTTTTTGGGGTCGCTGCATGGAATCCACTCAGTTGTCCTGTTTGTAAGGCAGAACACAGGATCCGCGTCGCGAAAAACATATTCTTGGTAGTACTGATGGTGAGTTGATGTTGATCTTATATTCAGTAGTTCTTCTCGACTGTATGTAATGAAACCTAAGATGACCTGGGGTACTAATGTAAGAAATAACACGTAAAAAAACAAAAAACTGCATAGTTTCCTAGGAACGCGAAGCGAGGCGGCCATCTCTGTCGGCGCCGGAAGTTGTCTCTTAACTTCTATTGCCATTGCTAACTATGTAAAATAGCCTACATAAAGACAACTAATGAAAACACTGCAGCCAGCAGGTAGAAAATAACGTGATAAAAATAAATATCCTATAAATCATATTGGCTACACATGGCCTGTATGCAACAAACTTTAAACATTGTGTAAAATATTCTAGGCCCTTAGTTTCCCAGTCAATGAGCTCGGGACAGACACAGCTGTAGGCAATTGGCACAAGGGATAAGAAGCAGCGCTTGACTTGGGCAGGAGCTCACCAGAGCTGAGTACCGGCACCTCAAATGTTCTACTGCTTGAGCTCCTGTTCCTCTTAAAGAATATTAGCTCAAAAGTATTGTGGAGCTCCTGCACGTAAATATAAACACTACCAGCACCCTAAATGAGTACCGGAGCATATTTAATTCCAAGTCAAGCACTGATAAGTAATCAGTAATCAGGTAGGCCTACTTTATGACCTTTCCATTCTATCAGAGCATAACATTTTTCCTTTTCACACTGAGTGGTTATCAAAAGGGAGAGAGCTGGAAAGATTTTTCAAATACATTGAGAAACTATTGTAATTCTCAATGGATGTAAAAGCAGACTTTGTTTGCTTGCTGTTTGAGGTGAGAAAACATTACTTTGAGAAGCTCCACAGTGGTGGTGCATTAAGTCAATCAGAAATACTATCAGATCCCCAAATGGACACATTTATATGACCACATTTGCGCACAGGCCAGGAAGTCTATAGGCCTACTTCTATGCGCGCAGGTCCTTACTCAACATTGGCAGTACATGCTCCAAACAAAAGACAATTACTAAATTGACAAGACTTGTAAATGGAATGAAATAAAACCAAAACTTGTTTCTCACAACTGTAGCATAGGTTGTGCACTCTGCAAACAATATATTGACTCAGACAATGAGAACGGGAAGACTGGAATAATAATATTGAATAATATTGAACAGAAATTACTGTAACAAAAGTAATAAACATTGTAGATGAGAAATTATAGGAATTAACGGTAAATGTACTACTGGTGATATATGTAATGGGGAATTGATGTACACTAACAATTCACACAATGAAGTGATGAAACAATGAATGTGCACAAAAAACACAGGATGTAGTACCCCCAGTTACCGTCAACCAATCATGTCAATGCGGAGCTATACCATTGGAGATTTTAGCATTTAAATCTTAGTGTGGAAGAATCCCCCCCAACATGTAAGATGGATGCCAGCAAAGCCATTACACAACACATCATAAAAAATACATTAATTGCACTACACTGGTGACAAACGGTGCCCACAAACTGTTAGGACCTACATAAAGCTGTCCAACAGCAGAGCTTTCTTTTCAGCACCATGGAGTGAATCCTTACCACTGTTACACCTGGCTATCAGTGGAGCCTTGTCTGGCAGCGAAACAGTTCATTTAGCTTCATTTACTGCCTTTAAAAAAACAGTTGATATGGCTGACTTACATAAACAAATGTCGTTTCTACTGACAATTGAGACGTACAAACTATGATATAAGGGGTCGATGAGAGGATAAGTGACAATCCGTAATTTCTATTCAGACATTAATGAGTGAGCTAGGACGGACATACTCAATATAACTATTTGTTCAGCACTTTTGAAATGTACAGCGACAGAATTCAGAACATGGACCGATCTTACAGTATTCTCCCTGTACACCATGTCAGAACCGTAGTATAAATAAAGGGGGCATATAAGCACACAATAAAATATTTTACAATAGTCGATGATTACATTTGTCTAAAACAGGCTATAGGCTACATGTACAGCACTAAGTCAGAACAGTATGAGGGGGAAAGGTACCAAAATATAAGGGTGATGCATATGGGCTACTAACAGCTTACTACACAACATACACTTAGTATTACTTTCTTAGCTACAGTATACATATCTCCCTGGCATATTACATAATTTATGCAGCAGCATACAAGACATTGTTGGACTCACCTTGTTGTGTTGTAAACAGGAAGGTGGCGCGGCACTCCATGTGGGCAAATTTTGTCATCTAACTTTGTCATCAAAGTCTGGCATTCTCTGGATTTATGGTACTTTCAAGACAACTGGGAACTCAATGACAAAAAAGGTTGAATCATGACGTCATTGATCTTCAGGTCGGAGCTCTAGAAAGAGTTCCCGACCTGGAATTTCGAGTTGGATGACCGTTCAAAATGTATTTTCCCAGTGGGAGAATCATTTTTTTTTCAGAGTTCCCAGTTGTCTTCAACTGACTGAAGTCTGAGATTTCACAGTTCCGAGTTTCCAGTTGTTTTGCTGGATTGACAGCATGGCCAATGTATGCAACCTTTTCTGGCCCATGGTGTTGAATGTTTACCCTTTTAAGCTTGGAAAAGAGACCCTTAAACCCGGACTTGGATCACACACCCACTCCACTGAATAGCAGGCTAGTGATTGCTTTGCAACACTTGCAGTTAGTCACTGATTCCTTCCAAACCACTCATTGCTGAATTTGCGATTTATAATATTTATGTAATATTTATGTCCAATGGCCGATGAGCACCGATACGTTTTATCTATAATTTATCTTCATATGACAAGGATTGAAAAATATTTGCCAGTAGATTGTCGACGTGATTCATGATGATGACTGCTTGTCTAGTTTGCTAGCAAAGATTTTGAATGTATGATGTTGACATGATCAGTCCAATCAAAGCTACGGTAGATATAAAGTGATTTGACATCATTTTATCTGCAGCCAATGATCTTGAGCCTTGGATGGGCACATCTAATGTAACTCTATGGCTCTGCCCCACCTGCCCTGAATGACGGGTCGCCACTCAGCTACAGTGAATTCGGGCAGTATTCAGACCCCTATACTTTTTCCAGATTTTGTTATGTTACAGACTTATTCTAAAATTGATTAAATTGTTTTTTCCCTCATCAATCTACAAACAATACCCCGTAATGACAAATGTTTTTGGAAATTTTGCAAATGTAAAAAAATAAAAACAGAAATATCATATATACATAAATATTCAGACCCATTACATTGCAGATCCTCTCAAGATCAGTCAGGTTGGACAGGGAGTGTCGCTGCACAGCTATTTTCAGGTCTCTCCAGAGATGTTCGATCGGATTCAAGTTCGGGCTCTGGCTGGGCATTCAGAGACATTCAGAGACTTGTCCTGAAGTCACTCCTGCGTTGTCTTGGCTGTGTGCTTGGGGTCGTTGTCCTCTTGGAAGGTGAACCTTTGCCCCAGTCTGAGGTCCTAAGCACCAGATCTCTGCTCCATTCATCTTTCCCTCGATCCTGACCAGTCTCCCAGCCCCTGCCACTTGAAAAACATCCCCACAGCATGATGCTGCCACCACCATGCTTCACCGTAGGGATGGTGCCAGGTTTCCACCAGACGCTTGGCATTTAGGTCAAAGAGTTCAATCTTGGTTTCATCAGACCAGAGAATCTTGTTTCTCATGCTCTGAGAGTCCTTTAGGTGTCTTTTGGCAAACTCCAAGTGGGCTGTCATGTGCCTTTTACTGAGGAGTGGCTTCTGTCTGGCCACTCTACCATAAGGGGCGGCAGCGTAGCCTAGTGGTTAGAGTGTTGGACTAGTAACCGAAAGGTTGCAAGTTCAAATCCCCGAGCTGACAAGGTACAAATCTGTCGTTCTGCCCCTGAACAGGCAGTTAACCCACTGTTCCTAGGCCGTCATTGAAAATAAGAATTTGTTCTTAACTGACTTGCCTAGTAAAATAAAGGTTAAAAAAAAAAAAAAAAAAAAAAAAAAAAAAAAAGGCCTGATTGGTGGAGTGCTGCAGAGATGATTATCCTTCTGGAAGGTTTTCCTATCTCTACAGACGAACTCTAGAGCTCTCTCAGCAGCAACATCAGGTTCTTGGTCACCTCCCTGGCCAAAGCTCTTTTCAGTTTGGCCGGGCAGCCAGCTCTAGGAAGAGTCTTGGTGGATCCAAACTTCCTCCATTTCATAATGATGGAGGCCAATGTGTTCTTGGGAACCTTCTCTCTTTCTTTCTCTCTCTCTCTCGGATGACCTGAGCCCTAGGACCATGCCTCAGGACTACCTGGCATGATGACTCCTTGCTGTCCCCAGTCCACCTGGCCGTGCTGCTGCTCCAGTTTTAACTGTTCTGCCTGCGGCTATGGAACCCTGACCTGTTCACCGGACGTGTTACATGTCCCAGACCTGCTGTTTTCAACTCTCTAGAGACAGCAGGAGCGGTAGAGATACTCTTAATGATCGGCTATGAAAAGCCAACTGACATTTACTCCTGAGGTGCTGACTTGCTGCACCCTCGACAACTACTGTGATTATTATTATTTGACCATGCTGGTCATTTATGAACATTTGAACATGTTGGCCATGTTCTGTTATAATCTCCACCAGACACAGCCAGAAGAGGACTGGACACCCCTCATTGCCTGGTTCCTCTCTAGGTTTCTTCCTAGGTTTTGGCCTTTCTAGGGAGTTTTTCCTAGCCACCGTGCTTCTACACCTGCATTGCTTGCTGTTTGGGGTTTTAGGCTTGGTGTCTGTACAGCACTTTTAGAAATCAACTGATTTAAGAAGGGCTATATAAATACATTTGATTTGATCTGATTTGATTTAATTCAATGCTGCAGAAATGTTTGGGTGCCGTTCCCCAGATCTGTGCCTCGACACAATCCTGTCTCGGAGCTCTACAGACAATTTCTTCGACCTCATAGCTTGGTTCTTGCTCTGACATGCACTGTCAACTGTGGAACGTTATGTAGACAGGTTTATGCCTTTCCAAATCATATCCAATCAATTGAATTTACCACACAGATGGACTCTAATGAAGTTGTAGAAACATCTTAAGGATGATCATTGGAAACAGGATGCACCTGAGCTCAATTTTGAGTCTCATAGCAAAGGGTCTGAATACTTATGTAAATAAGATATTTCTGTTTTTAGTTTAATAAATGTGAAAAAAATTCTAAAAACCTGTTTTTGCTATGTCATTATGGGGTATTGTGTGTAGATTGACGAGGACATTTTATTTATTTAATCCATTTGAGAATAATACCGTAACGTAACAAAATGTGGAAAAAGTCAAGGGGTCTGAATACTTTTCTTAAATTTAACCATTATTTGACTAGGCAAGTCAGTTAAGAACAAATTTGTATTTACAATGACAGCCTACACCAGCCAAACCCGGACGATGCTGGGCCAATTGTGCACTGCCCTATGTGACTCCCAATCACAGCCAGTTATGATACAGCCTGGATTTGAACAGGGTGTCTGTAGTGATGCCTTTAGCACTGAGATGCAGTACCTTAGACCACTGCGACATATGGGAAACGCCCTCTGCATTGTTACATTTTTTGGGAGAAGCACAGTACAGATGCAGTACAGAGCTCGATTTGGCCTCTGCATGCCTCTGGAGGCTCTGCAATTGCGTCACACTCTCCATATGGAGCCTCAGACCACATTTTGGGATCAAGCATAAATTGTCTTTTAGTCTAGGCCTCCGCAATGGATTAGTTCACAGAGATGGGTGCAAATATATATATATAAATATTTGTTGCTGCTCAACTAAAACAATCTTGGTCGACCAACAGCCTAACGACTGAACAATCAACCAGTCGACTAATTGAGGCCAGTCCTAATTTGCATATGAATGTACTGTATGTATCTTTATCTCTTTTTTTTATTGTGATGTACACTAGTTAACTGCTTATAATGGTCTTGATTATTGTATTCATTATGTATTCATTATGATGTAGGCTAGTTAGCTGCTTATCATGGTATTTTTTTGTATTGAAAATATATCTATGGTGCTGTAGGCTAGTTAGCTTATCATAGGCCCATGTATTTTCCTGTGTATTTCCATGTTTTTCCCTGTTTGTTATGTCCTGTTTTTGTCCTACACCTAGGGCCACATTGGAAATAAGTGTTTGTATGCTTTCATGTGTCATCCTCTGGGTTTCACGTACTTTTAACCCTTTACACTCGTGGGAATTGGCCTACATGGATAGGTACCATGGTAGCAATCGAAAGGGAACAGTTAGGAGACTATGGAGAAATGATTAGACCAACGTTGAGGACACAACAGTTCACCTGACACAAGACTGAATCGAAAACTTTACACTGTTGATTTTATATGTGGATTTTACATTTACACTCCAAGCTGTGCCATTGAGGCACTAGAACAAGCACACTTTTAGCTATTTTGTTTGAAACACAGCCCTGCATTCCCACCATCACACAATTACTGTTGTTGTTTGCGCAATCCAAAAATATCCCATTATAAATCGCAATCTGGGTCAAGTGGGCATCATTTGAAAGCTTGTTCAATTGCCAACATGACTAGCTAAATTACAGTATACAGTTATGCTTTCACAGGGCAATTCATGGAAACAGAATGTAATTTTGGTGCGCATAGAAAGGAGTTGTGTGCATTCAAGTGCGTGTTCCCAATAAACATCATAGGCTCATTCTGTTCAGAACAACCCAGGGTATGATGCAATGTCATCTTGTAACTGTAGGCCTACATCAAACATAGTGATCATAAACATGACACCTGTTGGGGAATAATCCGAATTTGTTGGTTACATAGATAAGATTTTTATATTCATTATATGCTTGTGAGTTACTTCTCATCAGAATGTTTATTTTTGTATAATACTGTTCGCCATTTGCAGTCAGTCATCTGTTCTCTGTCAGGACTAAGTTACTTGGGCCCCAGAGAGGGGAGAGGTCAAGCGTGTATATCTCTTGGCTCCACAATGTCTGTGTGCCAGTCACAGTGTATCTGTGATATTGTCAAGGAGCAGGCATTTGATATATACCTGTTGATAGGTTTTGTTTTATGGTTCTGAGTTCGAGAAAATAAAATAACATAGTTTAGGAGACAAAGCTGAACGATAATTTATGGCCAATGCTGTCTGGCTATGTGTGTCTTTGCTATAAAGGATCTCAGTTGCAATGTGTAAGGACTCTCAGAGAATTCATTTATAGACACTGAATTGATCTGAGAGTCACAGGGTTGTGATGGAGCTCATATAATTAAAGATGGACTTGTGTGTGGTTTGCTCTGATGATTTGGTAAATACAGGAAATTTCCACAACACACTGTATATGACATGGAAATGAGAAGTGTACATTTGGACTCACTGGTGTTTGGCTTGCTTGTATGACATCAAAGTGGTATTTATTATAATCCTAAACGTCTCATCTTTCAAAAATACATACGGTAGAATCCTCTTAATTTACACCATTTCCCTCACTCAGATAACAAACCACTTGCAAAAGTTGCCCAATTAGTGGCAACATTTGGTGCTCAAGTTCATAACGGCTGTCAGTCAAAACCAATACAGCGTTGTGAAGTGCAGGGCCAAAATCTGCAGTTTATGGGTATAAGTGTAAAGGCTTAAAATGTTTTTAAACATTTAAAATTATTTTATCCAAAATTAAATCAATCAATCAATCCATCATGGTATGGTATAGGCCTACAGTTGAAGTCGGAAGATTACATACACTTAAGTTGGAGTCATTAAAACTCATTTTTCAACCACTCCACAAATGTCTTGTTTAACAAACTATAGTTTTGGCAAGTCGGTTTGGACATCTACTTTGTGCATGACACAAGTCATTTTTCCAACAATTGTTTAAAGACAGATTATTTCACTTATAATTCACTGTATCACAAATCCAGTGGGTCAGAAGTTTACATATACTAAGTTGACTGTGCCTTTAAACAGCTTGGAAAATTCCAGAAAATGATGTCATGGCTTTAGAAGCTTCTGTACCTGTGGATGTCTTTCAAGGCTTAGCTTCAAACTCAGTGCCTCTTTGCTTGACATCATGGGAAAATCAAAGAAATCAGCCAAGACCTCAGAAAAAGTATTGTAGACCTTCCAAGCGCCTGAAGGTACCATGTTCATCTGTACAAACAATAGTACGCAAGTATAAACACCATGGGACCATGTAGCCGTCATACCGCTCAGGAAGGCGACACGTTCTGTCTACTAGAAATTAACATACTTTCGTGAGAAAAGTGCAAATCAAATCCAGAACAACAGCAAAGTATCTATATCCACAGTAAAACGAGTCCTATATCGACATAACCTGAAAGGCTGCTCAGCAAGGAAGAAGCCACTGCTCCAAAGCCGCCATAAAAAAGACAGACTACGGTTTGCAACTGCACATGGGGACAAAGATCGTACTTTTTGGAGAAATTTCCTCTGGTCTGATGAAACAAAAATACAACAGTTTGGCCATAATGACCATCGTTATGTTTGGAGGAAAAAGGGGGAGGCTTACAAGCCGAAGAACACCATCCCAACTGTGAAGCACAGGGTTGGCAGCATCATGTTGTGGGGTGCTTTGTTGCAGGAGGGACTGGTGCACTTCACAAAATAGATGGCATCATGAGGGAAGAAAAAATATGTGGATATATTGAAGCAAAATCCCAAGTTAAATCTTGGTCGCAAATGGGTCTTCCAAATGGACAATGACCACAAGCATACTTCCAAAGTTGTGGCACAATGGCTTAAGGACAACAAAGTCAAGGTATTGGAGTGGCCATCACAAAGCCCTGACCTCAATCCTATAGAAAATGTGTGGGCAGAACTGAAAAGGCGTGTGCGAGTAAGGAGGCCTTTACAAACCTGATTCGGTTACACCAGCTCTATCAGGAGGAATGGGCCAAAATTCACCCAATTTACTGTGGGATGCTTGTGGAAGGCTACCTAAAACACATTACCCAAGTTAAACAATTTAAAGGCAATGCTACCAAATACTAATTGAGTGTATGTAAACGTCTGACCCACTGGGAATGTGATGAAAGAAATAAAATCTGAAATAAATCACTCTCTACTATTATTCTGACATTTCACATTCTTAAAATAACTGGTGATCCTAACTGACCTAAAACAGGGATTTTATACAAAGATTAAATGTCAGGAATTGTGAAAATCTGAGTAAATGTCTTTGGCTAAAGTGTATGTAAACTTCCGAATTCAACTGTATGTATCTCTATGGTAGCCTATAGCTCAGAATTTTTTTTAGAACTATCATGTTGATCTCATGGAATGTCAGTCCTTGCATCTATGGCTCCATCTATGTATTTGGGTTACATTTCTCCAGCCCTATGCCTCAGCTTCCCAGGAAAAGTTGTGGGGCTGCTGTTTGGCTGAATCACAAATTAAGGATTGTGGCTTTAATATATTCCCTATTGCAAATCCAGCATTAGTTAGGCCTCCAAGGTAGAAAAAAAAATACTCAGGAGTCGAAGGATTGATTTGATTAAATCCAGACATACCAAGTCCTGGATTAACCTATTTCCTCTGTCCAACTAGTCCAATAGGGCTGTGCGCACTAATTTCACTTAAAGGCCCAGTGCAGTCAAAAACATGATATCCTGTGTTTTATTTATATTTCCACGCTGAGGTTGGAATAATACCGTGAAATTGTGAAAATGATGATAATGCCCTTTTACTGTAAAAGCTGTTTTGAAAGACTGCCTGAAATTTCAGCCTGTTTTGGTGGGATGGAGTTTTGGCCTTCCATGGTGACATCTCCATGCAGTAAATTGATTAATAGACCAATAAGAAAGGTGTGTTCCAAACTTGTCTGCCAATAACAGCTAATTTCAGTTTTCCCCTCCCCACTCAGACCACTCCCAGACATTCCTAGCAAAATTCTTGCTTGAGAATTTGCCCTTTGCTAAAAATATATTTTTGTTTATTTTTGAACATTTTAATTGAAAGCAATCACAGTAATCACATTTAATCTTTGTATAAAATCCCTGTTTTAGGTCAGTTAGGATCACCAGTTATTTTAAGAATGTGAAATGTCAGAATAATAGTAGAGAGTGATTTATTTCAGATTTTATTTCTTTCATCACATTCCCAGTGGGTCAGACGTTTACATACACTCAATCCATGTCATGATCCCAAGGAGCACAGAACCTACACACCCATGTTTCCAAATAACCCAGAAAATATTTGATATTGAGATAGAAACGACTGCATTGGACCTTTAATACACAGTCTCAGTAATCCATGTCATGATCCCAAGGAGCACAGAACCTACACACCCATGTTTCCAAATAAACACAGCCATCTGTAGGAGGTCCAACATGTCAAAAGACTGTTTGGGTCAAAAGGGAGTTGGTGTAAATACCGTGCATACCACAAACTCACTCAACTCAGGAAGTGAATATGAAGTAAAGAAAAAAATCATAATGGGCATTTTTTCATTGATATAATTGATTTGAATTATATGCATTCCCATGTGTTGAATTAATTAATTGCAAATAGGTTTTACTCACTGTCCTCATTCCAGGGTTGGACCGTCTTGTCTGAATGGTGACCACAGAAAGGAGGACTGCAATCAGGACTGTTTTACCTTAAGTGCACTTGATTACACAAACTCACTGGGCATCTCCTTAGGGCTGCCGTGTAATCTGCTGAGATTTAAACCTGCTGCTTCTGTTTAATAAATCCCACTGCGATTAAAATAGGATTAGAGCTCTGCCAATAACATTGGATCATGAAACATTTTATTTTTGCCTGGTTCTCCCTAATTTTTCAGTCATTGACATCGTCCACGACAGGGACAAATTTCCAGTTCCTGCCCCATACTTCCTATCTTCTGTCTGTGGCCCAGCAGGTTGGTCCATAGTAGTGTCGGGTGATGAAGATTAACCTTATAATACGGTGCACACTCTGAGTGTACAGAATATTAGGAACACCTTCCTGTTATTGAGTTGCACTCCATTTTATTCTCAGAACAGAACAGCCTCAATTTTGGGGCATGGACTCTACAAGGTGTCGAAATTATTCCACAGGGATGCTGGCCCATGTTGACTCCAATAATACCCACAGTTGTGTCAAGTTGGCTGGATGTCCTTTGGATTGTGGACCATTCTTGATACACATGGGAAACTGTTCAGTGTGAAAAATCCAGCAGTGTTGCAGTTCTTGACACACTCAAACCGATGTTTGTACATTCAGTGTATATCTGTATATAAAATGAAAGCTTTAGAGTGATATTTTGAATACATAACTAATACGTTATTGTAATGATTGATTTTATAGTCAGATCTGTGTAAACGTGGATGTCATTAACTATATTGGTGCACTTACTTGTAACTATGTCACTGACATTGTCAGTGACTTAGAAAAAAAATAGCATTTTGCTTTTATGCTTTGAGTGTGGACCGCAAATGTGAAATTTAAAATAGGACAATGAAATCGATAAGACGGTGCTATTCCGGTGGGGTATACTTTTCCCCCTTACTTTTTTTTACATTGAACATGCTTAGTACATGCTTAGTACATTACTTTTACTTCTAATAAGCCTGTCAAACAATAACTTCAGATGTATACAAGTACATAATGTCTTGTTCTTAACTGACTTGCTTGATTAAATAAAGGTTAAATAAAAGTTATAGAACAGTTTTCTACTTAAATAATAAAAATGACAAGGAAGCAAAACAGTTTATCACACTGAGCTCATAACAAGAACATACAAGGCCAACCATGCAATGCCATAATAAAATGAGGTATTGATGGGTATAGAACATGTTTCTACTTCAAATACAATTCTATGGATAAAAAAAACATTCATAAACAAAATGGAAAATTAACTAATGCATTTGATCTATATTCAGTATGATTTTGCTGCAAGAAGGCCCTGGCCTGTATATTGTGTTGATAATATGAAACCTATTTGGCATGCCTGTCATATTATATGGGTGATCTTGTAGGACGCTCAAAGTGACCTCAGCATTTCTGCATGCTGGTGTAATATTAGGATATAATGACTTCCATAGAGGCAATCCACTATAGAAGGAAGTAGGTGAGCAGAGACTCGAAAAAAGCATTTGTTGGTCAATGAGTGCTGAGCGAAACTATAAACTGGCAGAAACAGCAACTGTTATAGTGATTCCCAAATATACCCCCAGGGGTACGCGCAATGCAGTCGGGGGTACGTCAAATAAAAATGTGATCCACAAAAAAACATTAAAAAATATGTATACAGTGGGGCAAAAAGTATTTAGTCAGCCACCAATTGTGCAAGTTCTCCCACTTAAAAAGAAGAGAGAGGCCTGTAAATTTTCATCATAGGTACACTTCAACTATGACAGACAAAATGAGAAAAAAAATCCAGAAAATCACATTGTAGGATTTTTAATGAATTTATGTACAAATTATGGTGGAAAATAAGTATTTGGTCACCTACAAACAAGCAAGATTTCTGGCTCTCACAGACCTGTAACTTCTTCTTTTAAGAGGCTCCTCTGTCCTCCACTCGTTGCCTGTATAAATGGCACCTGTTTGAACTTGTTATCAGTATAAAAGACACCTGTCCACAAACTCAAACAGTCACACTCCAAACTCCACTATGGCCAAGACCAAAGAGCTGTCAAAGGACACCAGAAACAAAATTGTAGACCTGCACCAGGCTGGAAAGACTGAATCTGCAATAGGTAAGCAGCTTGGTTTGAAGAAATCAACTGTGGGAGCAATTATTAGGAAATTGAAGACATACAAGACCACTGATAATCTCCCTCGATCTGGGGCTCCACGCAAGATCTCGCCCTGTGGGGACCTAGTGAATGACCTGCAGAGAGCTGGGACCAAAGTAACAAAGCCTACCATCAGTAACACACTACGCCGCCAGGGACTCAAATCCTGCAGTGCCAGACGTGTCTCCCTGCTTAAGCCAGTACATGTCCAGGCTCATCTGAAGTTTGCTAGAGAGCATTTGGATGATCCAGAAGAAGATTGGGAGAATATAATATGGTCAGATGAAACCAAAATAGATAAAAACTCAACTCGTCGTGTTTGGAGGACAAAGAATGCTGAGTTGTATCCAAAGAACACCATACCTACTGTGAATCACGGGGGTGGAAACATCATGCTTTGGGGCTGTTTTTCTGCAAAGGGACCAGGATGACTGATCTGTGTAAAGGAAAGAATGAGTGGGGCCATGTATCGTGAGATTTTGAGTGAAAACCTCCTTCCATCAGCAAGGGCATTGAAGATGAAACGTGGCTGGGTCTTTCAGCATGACAATGATCCCAAACACACCGCCCGGGCAACGAAGGAGTGGCTTCGTAAGAAGCATTTTAAGGTCCTGGAGTGGCCTAGCCAGTCTCCAGATCTCAACCCCATAGAAAATCTTTGGAGGGAGTTGAAAGTCTGTGTAGCAACAGCCCCAAAACATCACTGCTCTAGAGGAGATCTGCATGGAGGAATGGGCCAAAATACCAGCAACAGTGTGTGAAAACCTTGTGAAGACTTACAGAAAACGTTTGACCTCTGTCATTGCCAACAAAGGGTATATAACAAAGTATTAAGATAAACTTTTGTTATTTACCAAATACTTATTTTCCACCATAATTTGCAAATAAATTCATTAAAAATCCTACAATGTGATTTTCTGGATTTTTTTTTCTCATTTTGTCTGTCATAGTTGAAGTGTACCTATGATGAAAATTACATGCCTCTCTCATCTTTTTATGTGGGAGAACTTGCACAATTGGTGGCTGACTAAATACTTTTTTGCCCCACTGTATGTTTGAGGTGCGAATGAGCACTGATGTCTCACTTTCCCTTGTGCTGCAGTCTAATCAGCTCTAGGATTTACCGGTAAGAGACCTTCCTGTGGATTTATCGTTCCCCTAATCTCTTTAGCTGGATGACAAAAATGAATATTCACATTTCATCCCTCTCTGCTCATTGGTTTTGCTTCTCCATTCCAAATATGTATACTGTACGTCTAATATCTCAGACTGAGCAAACATTCCCCACTCTGCTCCAACTTCAAATCTCTGGTGAATAGCTGTGGGCGTCGATTGTACACCTAAACAGGCAGCTAAAGTGCAGGAATATACATACAGTATGTTAGAGGCAGAAGGCAGCATATACATTTATAAAAAAAAATATATAAAAACACATTTCAGTTAATTGTAGTATGTGGTGTTCATCCAGTAAGCACAGCTGGTCTCTTACAGGCCTATCCAAGCCTCTTTGGTCAGTATTGTGGTTGAGTAGGGGGATTAGCATACAGCCATAATTTAATCCCATACCAGAGTCCCCCAGAAAGAAATCCTGTTTGGATGACCCTACACTTTTACTGTTTCGACCACCAAGCCACAAACCTTTGGCAATAATTGTGGTTAGTGAGGTTAAATTTGCTTTGGTGGCTGCATCGCTCTCTCTCTCTCTCTTCGTTGGGAAAGCTTAACAGACCCCTCCCCGCATCTATCCCCCTTTACCATTGCTGACAAATGCACACAACTATGTGGCACACAAAAGCACGGATTTAGCCGCTGGCCCAAACTAAGGGTGGTATGGGGGGTAAGGCCAGGGTGGATCATTCTGTTGTTTTGTTTCGTGCAGATTTCAGACAAATCAAAACAAGTCCCATGACCAGTCATCACTTTTATGCTGGAGATGCAGCCAGATATGTGCCACTCAATGAGGAGGAGGCTGGGTGCCCATTGTGGAAAAAGAGCTGACTTAATGTCGGGATCTCATTTGATAGGAAAAATCATTGCCACAATTGAAGAGGGGTTGGTTGTAGTCAGGAAGTGTTGTGCACACACATGCCATTGGCCATTGTTACTTTACATTACAGTTATATTCACCACATACGATGCATGGATATTGTTACCCAGTAGTGGAAATGGTCTAGATTCAGTGGGAAAACCATAGTAGGGGGGTCAGGGGACAGACCTTGAGAAAAGGTTTTCTAATGTAACAACTAAATTCTGCATTTAATGGATTGAATAGAATAGTTACATTAATTATTTACTTACTTATTATAAATATATATTTTTGGCTTGTTTAACATTCCAAGAACATCAAATCAATATTCGAGTGGAAACATATTTCAGGTACAATGTGTACATTTGTCATTTGACAGATATTTCGAACACAAATCTAGGTATTTACACTACCTTTATGAATCAAATCAAAATCAAATTTTATTTGTCACGTAGACATGGTTAGCAGATGTTAATGCGAGTGTAGCGAAATGCTTGTGCTTCTAGTTCCGACAATGCAGTAATAACCAACGAGTAATCTAACCTAACAATTCCACAACTACTACCTTATACACACAAGTGTAAAGGGATAAAGAATATGTAAATAAAGATATATGAAGGAGGGATGGTACAGAACGGCATAGGCAAGATGCAGTAGATGGTATTGAGTACAGTATATACATATGAGATGAGTAATGTAGGGTATGTAAACATAAAAGTGGCATAGTTTAAAGTGGCTAGTGATACATGTATTACATAAAGACGCAGTAGATGATATAGAGTACAGTATATACATATGAGATGAGTAATGTAGGGTATGTAAACATTATATTAAGTGGCATTGTTTGAAGTGGCTAGTGATACATTTTTACATCAATTTCCATCAATTTCCATTATTAAAGTGAGCTGGAGTTGAGTCAGTATGTTGGCAGCAGCCACTCAATGTTAGTGGTGGCTGTTTAACAGTCTGATGGCCTTGAGATAGAAGCTATTTTTCAGTCTCTCGGTCCCTGCTTTGATGCACCTGTACTGACCTCACCTTCTGGATGATAGCGGGGTGAACAGGCAGTGGCTCGGGTGGTTGTTGTCCTTGATGATCTTTATGGCCTTCCTGTGACATCGGGTGGTGTAGGTGTCCTGGAGGGCAGGTAGTTTGTCTCCGGTTATACGTTATGCAGACCTCACTACCCTCTGGAGAGCCTTACGGTTGTGGGCGGAGCAGTTGCCGTACCAGGCGGTGATACAGCCCGACAGGATGCTCTCGATTGTGCATCTGTAGAAGTTTGTGAGTGCTTTTGGTGACAAGCCGAATTTCTTCAGCCTCCTGAGGTTGAAGAGGTGCTTCTGCGCCTTCTTCACGAAGCTGTCTGTGTGGGTGGACCAATTCAGTTTGTCCGTGATGTGTACGCCGAGGAACTTAAAACTTACCTCCCTCTCCACTACTGTCCCATCGATGTGGATAGGGGGGTGCTCCCTCTGCTGTTTCCTGAAGTCCACGATCATCTCCTTTGTTTTGTTGAAGTTGAATGTGAGGTTAATTTCCTGACACCACACTCCGAGGGCTCTCACCTCCTCCCTGTAGGCCGTTTCGTCGTTGTTGGTAATCAAGCCTACCACTGTAGTGTCATCCACAAACTTGATGATTGAGTTGGAGGCGTGCATGGCCACGCAGTCGTGGGTGAACAGGGAGTACAGGAGAGGGCTCAGAATGCACCCTTGTGGGGCCCCAGTGTTGAGGATCAGCGGGGTGGAGATGTTGTTAACTACCCTCACCACCTGGGGGCGGCACGTCGGGAAGTCCAGTACCCAGTTGCACAGGGTGGGGTCGAGACCCAGGGTCTAGAGCTTGATAACGAGTTTGGAGGGTACTATGGTGTTAAATGCTGAGCTGTAGTCAATGAACAGCATTCTCACATAGGTATTCCAGTGTGGTTGCGATTGTGTCGTCTGTGGACCTATTGGGGCGGTAAGCAAATTGGAGTGGGTCTAGGGTGTCAGGTAGGGTGGAGGTGATATGGTCCTTGACTAGTCTCTCTCTTTATGACCACAAAGCTGACTGAAATTAACAAGTATTTCAGTCACGGACACTTACATACAGGCCATCTATTGTGAATTGGTCCAGTGTGGCATGAGCATGGAGCTAGCATAGCCAGGTCATGGCCAAGTCCCGCGGAGATCACATACTAAAAACGGATACACACAGGAAAATGTTGAGCATGAAAAACCCAGCAGCGTTGCAGTTCTTGTCACAGTCAATCCGGTGCGCTTAGCACCTACTACCATACCCCATTCAAAGGCATTTACATCTTTCGTCTAGCCCACTCACTCTCTGAATGCAACACATACACAATCCATGTCTCAATTGTTTCAAGGCTTAAAAACCCTTCTTTAACCTGTCTCCTCCACTTCATCTATACTGATTGAAGTAGATTTAACAAGTGACATCAATAAGGGATCAAAGCTTTCACCTGGATTCACCTGGTCAGTCTAAATTATTCAGCCCCCTTAAGTTAATACTTTGTAGCGCCACCTTTTGCTGCGATTACAGCTGTAAGTCGCTTGGGGTATGTCTCTATCAGTTTTGCACATCGAGAGACTGAATCTTTCCACAGATTCTCGATTGGATTCAGGTCTGGACTTTGACTTGGCCATTGTAACACCTGGATATGTTTATTTTTCAACCATTCCATTGTAGATTTTGCTTTATGTTTTGGATCATTGTCTTGTTGGAAGACAAATCTCCGTCCCAGTCTCAGGTCTTTTGCAGACTCCATCAGGTTTTCTTCCAGAATGGTCCTGTATTTGGCTCCATCCATCTTCCCATCAATTTTAACCATCTTCCCTGTCCCTGCTGAAGAAAAGCAGGCCCAAACCATGATGCTGCCACCACCATGTTTGACAGTGGGAATGGTGTGTTCAGCTGTGTTGCTTTTACGCCAAACATAACGTTTTGCATTGTTGCCAAAAAGTTCAATTTTGGTTTCATCTGACCAGAGCACCTTCTTCCACATGTTTGGTGTGTCTCCCAGGTGGCTTGTGGCAAACTTTAAACGACACTTTTTATGGATATCTTTAAGAAATGGCTTTCTTCTTGCCACTCTTCCATAAAGGCCAGATTTGTGCAATATACGACTGATTGTTGTCCTATGGACAGAGTCTCCCACCTCAGCTGTAGATCTCTGCAGTTCATCCAGAGTGATCATGGGCCTCTTGGCTGCATCTCTGATCAGTCTTCTCCTTGTATGAGCTGAAAGTTTAGAGGGACGGCCAGGTCTTGGTAGATTTGCAGTGGTCTGATACTTCTTCCATTTCAATATTATCGCTTGCACAGTGCTCCTTGGGATGTTTAAAGCTTGGGAAATATTTTTGTATCCAAATCCGGCTTTAAACTTCTTCACAACAGTATCTCGGACCTGCCTGGTGTGTTCCTTGTTCGTCATGATGCTCTCTGCGCTTTTGACGGACGTCTGAGACTATCACAGTGCAGGTGCATTTATACGGAGACTTGATTACACACAGGTGGATTGTATTTATCATCATTAGTCATTTAGGTCAACATTGGATCATTCAGAGATCCTCACTGAACTTCTGGAGAGAGTTTGCTGCACTGAAAGTAAAGGGGCTGAATAATTTTGCACGCCCAATTTTTCAGTTTTTGATTTGTTAAAAAAGTTTGAAATATCCAATAAATGTTTTATATCTTTATGTTTGAAGCCTGAAATGTGGCAAAAGGTCGCAAAGTTCAAGGGGGCCGAATACTTTCGCAAGGCACTGTATCTACCCATCCATCAATCAAAAACTCATTTTAATTAACTTGTCTAACGGGTGAAGACATTCTCAGGAAAAAACTTTGGAGTCGGATGGCTAGGGAGCCTGATTGTGAGAGGCATTGCCCAATCCATTATGAGGAGTGAGCGCCAGTGCATAATGGTCGAGCAAAGCAATTAAACTCTGTAACACTTTGCAAATAAATCAGTGGGTTTTTGCATCGGACAGCATTCAAACCAAAGCTGAATTAGAAGTCCCTGGGAGACCATGTTGGTTTCTCCAAGGGAGAAATGTATGTTATTACACACAAGATGTGTAAAGAATCCTTGATAGCACTTCATATTAAGTCCATAGATAATGCATTAATTAAACAGACACATAATGGGTTATAATGCAGGCAAAGTGTAGTAGGCCATAGCTGAAGTCTGTCATCAGGCTATCATTACTCCTGGGAATTATTATGAAAACTCCTAATGAATGATTTTGAATAAATGTGCCATTTAGGTTGTTATGGAGGATACTGCGACACTGATAAAGGTGTTATTACCAATGTTCCCTCAAAAAAAATTCTGCTGTGCGCAAGCTTTAAAAAAAACTTCCAGCACACAGGCTGTACACTTAAAGTTTAATCTTTAAGTTACAGTTTTAACAGTGACCATGTAGCCTACTGTGGCTATTTAATCATAATATCATAATCCTACCATCAAAAACAATGGAGAAAATGCATCCCATAATATTTTAACATGGAAATAGCTGTTCTATCATTCAGCCTACAGTAGCAGCCAATGTGTGGTGTTCAATGTAGGCCTACATGCCATGGGATTTTACAAAACAAAATGCATTATTATTCCCATACCATTATTACAGAATCCTACTCCGAAGCGTTCTGCCTACAGCAAAATTTCTTGCATAGTTTGTTTTGTTTCAGTATGCCACATTGAAAGTGGCTAATATTTGGTTGATTTAACCACAATTGCCACAGTAAAGGGAAACATTGATAGTGTTAACTAACAGGGAAAACTCTAGAAAGATAAGTGATGTGTCATGGCTGATAAAAGGTGCAGCGTGGTACGTGTTCCGGATATTTTATTAAATCAGAAAACTTGAACAAAAATAACAAAGAGGAAAACGAACAGTTCTGTAAGGAAACTAAACTATACAGAAAACAACTACCCACAAAAACCCTGTGGGAAAAAGCTACCTAAGTATGGGTCCCAATCAGAGACAATGATAGACAGCTGACCCTGATTGAGAACCATCCCTGGCCAAAACAAAGAAATACAAAAACATAGAAAAAGGAACATATAATGCCCACCCAAATCACAGCCTGACCAAACCAAAATAGAGATGTAAAAAGCTCCTCTTCCTTGGCCGAGGCACCGGATACACTGGGCCGTGGTGGCGCACTGGAGGTCTCGAGCGCAGCGCTGGCACCACCCATTCTGACTGGATGCGCACTTCCACCCGGCAAATGCGGGCCGCTGGCACCGAGCACACTGGCCTGTGAAGGCCCGGGGCCTGACCAGTCACCTGCTCGCCATGGTAAGCACGGGGAGTGGGCTCAGGTCTCCAACCTGACTCCGCCACACTCCCCGTGTGCCCCCTCCCCAAAAAATGTTTGGGGGCTGCCTCTCGGGCTTCCTTGCCAGCCGTGTTCCCTCATACCGCTGGTTCCCTTTTCCTGCTGCCTCTGCTCTCCTGGCTGCCTCCACTTGTTCCCATGGGAGGCAATCCCTTCCAGCCAGGATCTCCTCCCATGTGTAGGATCCCTTGCCGTCCAGGATGTCCTCCCATGTCCAATCCTCTCTTCCACGCTGCTTGGTCCTTTGGTGGTGGGTAGTTCTGTCACGGCTGATGAAAGGAGAGGACCAAGGTGCAGCGTGGGACGTGTTCATTATATTTGATTAAATCAGAACACTTGAACAAAAATAACAAAGAGGAAAACGAACCGTTCTGTAAGGAAACTAAACTGTACAGAAAACAACTACCCACAAAAACCCTGTGGGAAAAAGCTACCTATGTATGGTTCCCAGTCATAGACAGCAGTCCCTGATTGAGAACCATACCTGGCCTAAACAAAGAAATACAAAAACATAGAAAAAGGAACATAGAATGCCCACCCAAATCACACCCTGACCAAACCAAAATAGAGACATGATGTTCAATCTCGTGCTTCTCTTCATGGGCTGATATTTCTACTGCACTCTGTGTAGCAGTCCCGGGGGAGCTGCCCGGCAGTCTCCGTTACCGTGCGCCCGCTAGCATGCACAGTTTAGAGGGAACGTTAGTTAAAACTTGTCTACTGCATGCATATTGTATACCTCCTGTTGCTGTTTTCGATAATGAGCTGAGCAACATTCATAATTAGGGCTGTCAAACAATAAAAACATGTAATCGAGTTAATCGCAGGATTTGCAGTGAATAATCACGATTAATCGCAAATGCAGAATTTGCTTAAATTTAACTGTAATTTAAGATATATATTTTTAAAGTATTATAAGAAAATTCAAATCTTGATTTTGTCCAAAATAACAGACATCATTGTTATTTTTAGCTGTATAGACGATGCATTTTGGATGTGTATTTTGAACGCTTTCAGTGAATGCAATTATTCATGGTACTACAAAATGTGTTCACTAAAATGACAAAACGTTAACTTGAGTTAATTGATTAACTCTGACAGCCCTAATAATAATAATTGTTATGATATATTTTAATATGATTTTAAAACACTTTATGGGATCTTTTATTTGGGGCAATCTGGGATTGGCACATTCATTTTTGGACATTAAATTAATTATATATACCCATCGATTCATTATTGAATAACATAACTTAGAAATGCTTCGTTCAACTGTCGTACCCCATCAGAACCCAATATATAAACTTTTTTAACTCCAATGTTTGTAAAAAATTGTAAATGTGAACAAACAATGTATAGCCTCAATTAAGGTTTAAATTTGAGAGTGGTTACATTTGTCCAGCCCCATCGCTCAGCTTTTTTTGGTGGGGTGCCTACTTTGTTATTGTTTGAACTGCATATTGACAATCTGTGATTGGTACATACATTTTGGGGTTTCTAAATGAATGATAATGTAGCAAACGGTAGGGAAGGGACGTGAACCTGGGTGCTGGCGTGAAAGGCAAACACCCTACGCATCACGCCAATAGAGTTTGCCCACTTGGTGGGAATTGTACGTGGCTCATATAGCAAGGATCGCTACTCTTCCCAATCAAGGATCACTACTCTTGCTACTCTTCCCAATCCGAACGGGAAGGCATGTCCCCGTGCTATGACGTACCGCAATCCCACTTCATGGACACAATCCCTCTTCTGACACCAGTGTAGCAAACGACAGGGCAGGGAAGTGAATCCGGGTATCTGGCGTGAAAGGCCACACCGCGCCAATAGGGTTAACACACTTGGTGGGAATTGTAACGTGGCTCATATAGCGAGGATCGCTACAATACCCATTGATTCTTATATAATGTAACGGATCTCCTCCTCTTCGTCTGAGGAGGAGTAAGGATCGGAACAAAACGCAGCGTGGTAAGTGTCCATATTGATTCATTCAAAAATACAACTGAACACTGGAACAAAATAATAAATGTGAAATATACAAAACCGAAACAGTACCGTGTGGCCCAAACATTCACACGGAAACAAACACCCACGAAACCCAGGTGGAAAAAGGCTACCCAAGTATGATTCTCAATCAGAGACAACTAACGACACCTGCCTCTGATTGAGAACCATACTAGGCCGAACACAAACCCCAACATAGAAAAACAAACAGACTGCCCACCCCAACTCACGCCCTGACCATACTAAAACAAAGAATAAAATAACAGAACTATGGTCAGAACATGACATATACATAACAACTGTTGTATTCCATCAGAACTCCCAAAATAAGCTTGTTGTACTCCATTGTTTGTAAACCATGTACTGCTAAACAAACACTGTATAGCCTAAAATCATGAGCCAGGATTAAATACAAAATAAAAAAGCTTGTGTTCCAGCATTGTGGATGTTGCATTTGCACAGATGAGGATCTGTGAAACCCACTCAACCTGAAGTATACCCACTTGAACTGCCGAATAGCTAGCTTTTTGGTGACGCGACTAGTAAGACTTTTCAGGAAGGCAGTCTTGTGTTCGAGCTTCGGTATGAGCTGAATCAGGGGGAAGCAGTACTCACTGAACAGGCAGCATGACGTCCTTTACACATTCACGGTAAATGCGGATAAATTGGGAATTACCTTTAAAAATGGCATTGTCTGCTGTGCAGAGCACTGGCCAACAGATAGAATCCCGGCCAATGTTAAAACTATTTTGATTTCATGTCCTTGCATCCATAGTTCTGTCTATTTGAGAGTCCTTACATTATTCCAGCCCCATTCCTCAGCTGTTTACAAAAACAGTGGCAAGGTGTCTACTTTGTTGTTGTTTGAACTGCAGATTGCACCTTTGAGTAAAGTAGGGTCACCATGTTGAGAAGTTATACAATTCTTTGAAAACTGCACCTTTATGTCATTTCATTGGCCAGATTATCAAATGTAGGCATGACGTGCCAGCAATAAATGCTGCCACCACACATCCAAGTACAACTGATCAAATTATGAAAGACAAGCATTGTCATTTTGAATTCCGTAAAGTGAGTGAGGAAGAAGTGTTGTCTATCAACAATGACAAGCCACTGGGGTCTGACAAAATTACTGAGGATATTAGCGGACGATATTGCCACTCCTATTAGTCATATCTTCAATCTAAGACAACTAGAAAGTGTGTGCCCTCAGGCCTGGAGGGAAGCTAAAGTAATTTAGTAAATAGTAAAGCCCCTTTGCTGGCTCAAATAGCCGACCAATCAGCCTGTTACCAACTCTTAGTAAACTTTTGGAAAAAAATGTGTTTGACCAGATACAGTGCTAACAGACAGTTCAGCATGCTTATAGTGAAGGACATTCAACAAGCACGGCACTTACAAAAATGACTGATGATTGGCTGAGAGAAAGGTATGATAAAAAGACTGTGGGAGCTGTTTTGTTACACTTCAGTGCAGCTTTTGACATTATCAATCATAGTTTGCTGCTGGAAAAATGTATGTGTTATGGCTTTACACCACTTGCTATATTGTGGATAAAGAGTTAACTGTCTAACAGAACACAGAGGGTGTTCTTTAATGGAATCCTCTCCAACATAATCCAGGTAGAATCAGAAATTCCCAAGGGCAGCTGCCTAGACCCCTTACTTTTTTCAATCTTTACTAATGACATGCCACTGGCCTTGAGTAAAGCCAGTGTGTCTGTGTAAGCGCATGACTCAACACTATACACATCAGCTACTACAGCGAGTGAAATCACTAACCAGACACCTAGGTATTTGTAGATGTCCACATATTCTAAGTCAGAACCGTCCAGAGTAGTGATGTTGGACGGGCGGGCAGGTGCAGGCAGTGATCAGTTGAAGAGCATGCATTTAGTTTTACTTGTATTTAAGAGCAATTGGAGGCCACGGAAGGAGAGTTGTATGGCATTGAAGCTCGTCTGGAGGGCTGTTAACACAGTGTCCAAAGAAGGGCCAGAAGTATACAGAATGGTGTCATCTGCGTAGAGGTGGATCAGAGACTCACCCGCAGCAAGAGCGACATCAGTGATGTATACAGAGAAGAGAGTCGGTCCAACAATTGTTCCCTGTGTCACCCCCATAGAGACTGCCAGAGGCCCGGACAACAGGCCCTCCGATTTGACACACTGAACTCTATCTGAGAAGTAGTTGGTGAATCAGGCGAGGCAATCATTTGAGAAACCAAGGCTATTGAGTCTGCTTGCTGATGAGGATGTGGTGATTGACAGAGTCAATGAATACGGCTGCACAGTATTGTTTCTTATCGATGGCAGTTAAGATATCGTTTAGGACCTTGAGCGTGGCTGAGCTGCACCCATGACCAGCTCTGAAACCAGATTGCATAGCGGAGAAGGTATTGTGGGATTCAAAATGGTCGGTAATCTGTTTGTTGACTTGGCTTTCGAAGGCCTTAGAAAGGCAGGGTAGGATAGATACAGTGCCTTGCGAAAGTATTCGGCCCCCTTGAACTTTGCGACCTTTTGCCACATTTCAGGCTTCAAACATAAAGATATAAAACTGTATTTGTTTGTGAAGAATCAACAACAAGTGGGACACAATCATGAAGTGGAACGACATTTATTGGATATTTCAAACTTTTTTAACAAATCAAAAACTGAAAAATTGGGCGTGCAAAATTATTCAGCCCCCTTAAGTTAATACTTTGTAGCGCCACCTTTTGCTGCGATTACAGCTGTAAGTCGCTTGGAGTATGTCTCTATCAGTTTTGCACATCGAGAGACTGAAATTTTTTCCCATTCCTCCTTGCAAAACATCTCGAGCTCAGTGAGGTTGGATGGAGAGCATTTGTGAACAGCAGTTTTCAGTTCTTTCCACAGATTCTCGATTGGATTCAGGTCTGGACTTTGACTTGGCCATTCTAACACCTGGATATGTTTATTTTTGAACCATTCCATTGTAGATTTTGCTTTATGTTTTGGATCATTGTCTTGTTGGAAGACAAATCTCCGTCCCAGTCTCAGGTCTTTTGCAGACTCCATCAGGTTTTCTTCCAGAATGGTCCTGTATTTGGCTCCATCCATCTTCCCATCAATTTTAACCATCTTCCCTGTCCCTGCTGAAGAAAAGCAGGCCCAAACCATGATGCTGCCACCACCATGTTTGACAGTGGGGATGGTGTGTTCAGCTGTGTTGCTTTCACGCCGAACATAACGTTTTGCATTGTTGCCAAAAAGTTCAATTTTGGTTTCATCTGACCAGAGCACCTTCTTCCACATGTTTGGTGTGTCTCCCAGGTGGCTTGTGGCAAACTTTAAACGACACTTTTTATGGATATCTTTAAGAAATGGCTTTCTTCTTGCCACTCTTCCATAAAGGCCAGATTTGTGCAATATACGACTGATTGTTGTCCTATGGACAGAGTCTCCCACCTCAGCTGTAGATCTCTGCAGTTCATCCAGAGTGATCATGGGCCTCTTGGCTGCAACTCTGATCAGTCTTCTCCTTGTATGAGCTGAAAGTTTAGAGGGACGGCCAGGTCTTGGGAGATTTGCAGTGGTCTGATACTCCTTCCATTTCAATATTATCGCTTGCACAGTGCTCCTTGGGATGTTTAAAGCTTTAGAAATCTTTTTGTATCCAAATCCGGCTTTAAACTTCTTCACAACAGTATCTCGGACCTGCCTGGTGTGTTCCTTGTTCTTCATGATGCTCTCTGCGCTTTTAACGGACCTCTGAGACTATCACAGTGCAGGTGCATTTATACAGAGACTTGATTACACACAGGTGGATTGTATTTATCATCATTAGTCATTTAGGTCAACATTGGATCATTCAGAGATCCTCACTGAACTTCTGGAGAGAGTTTGCTGCACTGAAAGTAAAGGGGCTGAATAATTTTGCACGGCCAATTTTTCAGTTTTTGATTTGTTAAAAAAGTTTGAAATATCCAATAAATGTTGTTCCACTTCATGATTGTGTCCCACTTGTTGTTGATTTTTCACAAACAAATACAGTTTTATATCTTTATGTTTGAAGCCTGAAATGTGGCAAAAGGTCGCAAAGTTCAAGGGGGCCGAATACTTTCGCAAGGCACTGTATAGGTCTGTAGCAGTTTGGGTCAAGAGTGTCACCCCCTTTGAAGAGGGGGATGACCGCAGCTGCTTTCCAATCTTTGGGAATCTCAGACGACACGAAAGAGAGCTTGAACAGGCTAGTAATAGGGGTTGCAACAATTTCGGCAGATCATACAAGAAAGAAAGGGTCCAGATTGTCTAGCCCGGCTGATTTGAAGGGGTCCAGATTTTGCTGCTCTTTCAGAACATCAGCTGACTAGATTTGGGAGAACGAGAAATGGGGAAGGCTTGGGCGAGTTGCTGTGGGTGGTGTAGATTTATCGGTGGTGACAGTGTTTCCTATCCTCAGTGCAGTGGGCAGCTGGGAGGATGTGTTCTTATTCTCCATGAACTTTACAGTGTCCCAGAACTTTTTGAGTTTGTGTTGCAGGAAGCAAATTTCTGCCTGAAAAAGCTAGCCTTGGCTTTTCTAACTGCCTGTGTATATTGGTTTCTAGCTTCCCTGAAAAGTTGCATATCACGTGGGCTGTTCGATGCTAATGTAGAACGCCATAGGATGTTTTTGTGTTGGTTATTAAGGGCAGTCAGGTCTGGAGAGAACCAAGGGACATATCTGTTCCTGGTTCTACATTTCTTGAATGGGGCATGCTTATTTAAGATTGTGAGGAAGGCATTTAAAAAAAATAACCAGGCATTCTCTACTGACGGGATGAGATCAATATCCTTCCAGGATACCCCGTCCAGGTCGATTAGAAAGGCCTGCTCGCTGAAGTGTTTCAGGGATCGTTTGACAGTGATGAGTGGAGGTTGTTTGACCGCTGACCCATTACTGATGCAGGCAATGAGGCAGTGATCGCTGAGATCTTGGTTGAAAACAACAGAGGTGTATTTGGAGGGCAGGTTTGTATTTATAATATAATGATTTGTATATAATCATTGTAATATAATATATATAATATAATATATAATATAATGATTATAATGATTTGTATTTGGGACAAATCATTCACTAAACCCTAAATCTCAACTACATTTTGTCATAAATAATGTGGAAATTGAGCAAGTTGAGGTGACTGAACTGCTTGGACTAACCCTGGATTGTAATCTATCATGGTGAAAACATGTTGATACAACAGTAGCTAAGATGGGAGAAGTCGGTCCATAATAAAGTGCTGCTCTGCCTTTTTAACAACACAATCAACAAGGCAGAACCAACAGGCTTTAGTTTTGTCACACCTGGACTACTGTTTAGTCGTGTGGTCAGGTGGCACAAAGAGGGACCTCGGAAAATGACAATTGGCTCTGAACAGGGCAGCACAGCTGGCACTTAAGTGGACACGGAGAACTAACATTAATAATATGCATATAAATCTCTCATGGCTCAAAGTGGAGGAGAGATTGACTTCACCACTACTTGTTTTTGTAAGAAGTGTTGACATGCTGAATGCACCGAGGTGTCTATTTAAACTACTAGCACACAGCTCGGACACACATGCATACCCCACAAGACATGCCACCAAAGGTCTCTTCATGATCCCAAGTCAAGAACAGACTATAGAAGGCGTACAGTACTACATAGAGACATGGAATTCTATTCCACATCAGGTAACTGATGCAAGCAGTAGAATCATATATATTTTTTAAAACAGATAAAATTATCCTTATTGAACAGACTGTAAAATAGACACACATACACACAGACACGCACTCATGATAAGACACGCATATAGTAAATATGTGATACTGGAGTAGTGGCCTGAGGGAACACACTAAATGTATTGGGTATATAGTTATGAAATGTAATGTCATGTAATATTTTAAATTGTATATAACTGCCTTAATGTTGCTTGACCCCAGGAATAGTAGCTGCTGCCTTGGCAGTAGCTAATGGGGATCCTTAATTAATAAATACAAATACAAACATTTAAATGTGCTTCCTGTAGTGGAATATTCCGTGATCGTATCTATTTTTGCATTTAAGCCTCTGTTTTGGATTTTTCGTCAGACTCAATCTCTCCTAGTATCAGGAGTATGGGCATGGAACAGTCATGTCACCATTTTGACCTGATCAAATGAAGTCCAATACTCTTGTTAGTCATACTGTTGAATTATAGTTTGGTAACACCTCCTACGAGTACCCTGTTTATAATGTATTGTCATAATTGTCATTAATTGTCATAATGCCTTATGCTACATATAATGTAATGCATAACATAACTGTAATGTTATAGCTGCTCGTAAACATGTACAATCATTATTATCATTATACAGTAGATGATGAACAATCTTTTGATCTATTTGTTAATTTTCTTACTTTTTAACTACATTTTTGGGAAGGGCTCGTAAGCATTATTACGGTAAAGTTTACACTTGTTGTATTCAGCACATATGACAAATACAATTCGATTTGATTTAGAATTGAGCTTCATAGAACATTTTACTGAAGTGTTCTTTAATTTGCATTCTCTTTATGAAAGGCGTTTTTTTGTTAATGTGAAAAGAGTTGTGTATTTAGTAGGCTATGCATGA
This sequence comes from Oncorhynchus mykiss, assembly GCF_057628025.1. Classification (NCBI taxonomy): domain Eukaryota; kingdom Metazoa; phylum Chordata; class Actinopteri; order Salmoniformes; family Salmonidae; genus Oncorhynchus; species Oncorhynchus mykiss. The sequence goes on from NC_143042.1 coordinate 28,874,978, forward strand.
ACAAAAATAAAATAACAAGCCACTATGGAAGTGCACAATATGTTGTTTGGAATAGTAGACAAGAGTTTAAGGCTTTGAGGGGAGAAAGCAAGCCGTCCATCTCAATTTGTAGGTCTGAGCTTCTTACACCGTGGGTGGGTCAATCGGTGTGAATTGTCCATGAACGCATCTGTCTTTCAATGGTAAGTGGATATTGATAACAGGAATGCAGACAAGTTACTGTCTGTCTCTGTGCCCATTTTGGGTTAATTGCAGGTGGGAAGGGAGGGTAATCAATTAGGTCAGTGAATCGTGATATATTATCTACCACGAGGGCATTAGTGTCACACATACCTTGTCATGCTGTGCAGAGATTGCTGTCTTATCTAACACGGCTTGTTTGGAATGTCTGCTAATGCTAAATCCTGCTGGGGGGTTTGATGTAAGAGGAACTGAAAGTAAACATGAGAAGCAGGTTTGTAGAGATGGATGTAACGTCTACTGAGGGCTGAGCAACAGACAGATCCTACAACACCAAATCCCACACACTGTTTGACCTTGAAGTCATGACTGCAGTGCATTCCTTTATGGATCTCATGTCCCAAAATCCTGATGTTTCAACCTAGTTTCAGATTAATAATATCCAGATTACCCAATGTGGTAGGCTATACCACATCAATTGATGTAATTTCAAAACACTTCAACTCATTGATGACTCACAAATTCAAAACCATCTGTGCCCATATCCACAAAGTGTTGATTTAGGATCAAGTCCCCCGTCTTATTCATTATAATAAAAGGAAAAACAGATCATAGCTCTTACTCTGCTTTGTGAATAAGGCTCTGCTTTAGCTCCATTGGTGACTACCCTTCATTGCCTATACAAAAAAGATTGCAGTTTGAAACTGCAGTAAAAGTGAACTGCAGTCAATTGGGATATTTTGGGATATTTTGGAAGCATTAATTGCAGAATAACTACTGCACTCTAACTGCAGTTACACTGCAAAATTACTGCAGTAAAAATAGTTAAATTTGGACGCAGTATTTGCAGCATACAGCAGTTATACTGCACTAACTGCAGTAGTACTGCACTCTGACTGCAATTTTTTTTCGTAAGGGTGACCTTCATATGAAGGATCACGTGCAGACCACTAAGTAACATCATTGCACGTTATTTCAAACAAATCCATCCATCTATGTCAGCCCTATCTGTGTAGTTGAAATGGTGCCATTGCTGTAACCACGGCAACTCCATCCAAGTCTAGTATTTCCGTGGTATATGGTATCATTTGACGGTTTACACTGTACGTAGTCTACCAGACAAATGGTTTGTCCGTCTGATATTGTAGGCTATAGCCTCCGTATTCACGTGGTTAGACCGACCCTACATTGGGTTACAGTCTCTTCTCTTACATTAGCAAGGTACTTTCGGATTTCTCTGTGATATGGGAGGGATGATGCTGAGGTGAGCGCAGCTTGCAACCAGTTTGTCAGAGCTCCGCATCAATCGTCGGATAGGATAGTAACATCACATTTGCTCAATGAGAGCATAAGGACACGAGAGAGGATACTGAATTTCGACCTGGTGCGATAACATTCCGTTCTATGTACCTCTATATAAGGTAAGACATTCATAATGACTCACACATTTGTCAATGTTAAGCGTTTACGCATACATTTTACACAGACAATGTTAACGAACAGCCTAATAATTACGCAGCTTTGGAGCACTATTGTTAACCGGCAGGGCGATTTTATTGAAGGACAGAGGCGCACGTTACAACAGCTGTTTGCTGGTCCTAGTATAAATGATGAGATAAAATGCTGATATTTCATTGCACGATGCAGGCTATAGGCGTACGCAAGACAAGGCCAGTATGTTTGCGTTTAGGCTATTTAATTTAAACGCAAATAGCCTAACGTTACTGACTGACTTAAACGTACATTTCCAGCAATGTTTGTTATTTAGTTGTAAAAATAAAGATTCTGCCGCAAGTAGTCTGTTGGTTAACTACGTTTGCGTCACGAAAAAAAATCGACGCAACAAAAAATGTAACATTCTGACAATAATTTATCTAGAAAATGATCGTCTCAACGCGCATATTATCCATGATGCTCTGCAGCACAAATATGGAGGTACTAATGGTACAACCCTAGTACAAAACAAACAAGTCTAAGCATCTAGGTGCCAGCCTCTTTCTCATATGGTAATGCGGTCAACCTGACTTAACAACCTCCTTGGACTGTGGCGTTGACGCAGGTGTAGGCATGTGAGTAGCCTGTGTCGCAGTCTTGTTGTGTACTTTTGTGGGTGTGGCTGAGTAAGTGTCCTGAGAATGTGACTGTGATCTCCTAGGCGAGGACTGCTGAGTCAGGGTGTCACTTAATAACAGTTCTGGACTACTCATGACTGGTGGTTCTGCTGATGTTGCTTTACTCAACAGTAACTGATATGTGTGCCTTTGACAGATGATGTCCTCTGCAGTCTGGACAGTGTAGGACACAGGACCAGTCGACCAAAGCAGGAACCCACTTTGGTTCTTTGAGGCAGTTCCTAGCTAAGACAGTTTCTCCAGCTCTGTCCTTTGCTCTGTCCTTTTCGTTCTGAGGTTGGAGTAGGTCGAAGCTTGTGCGTAGCTCTCGCTTCATGAGTCGCGATACAGGTGAAGCCTTGGTGGTTGCGTGAGGTGTGTTCCTGTAGGATAGCAGGAAGCTGTTCAAGCATTGGTGCAGTCTCCTTTGACCATGAGACGCTTTCAAGGCATGTTTCATCGTCTGTACGAACCTTTTTGCCAGCCCTTTGGTAGATGAATGATACGTCGCGGACCTGTTGTTTTGTATGCCATTCACATGTAGGAACATGGCCATTTCTTGGGACACTAGCTGCATTCTGTTGTTGCTAATGAGTGGTGATCCGAACCGACTAAACACTTCCCCAAGCTTCTTGATGTTATTCTCAGCAGTAGTAGACCTCATGATGGCAACCGTTTGCCATGAGGTTGCACGACCATGAGAAACATTCTGTCTTCGAATGGAACTGTGAAGTCGGTGTATGCGTTGCCATGCCTCCCCCGGCCAACCCCACGCATAAAAAGGTGCAAGTTGAGGTATGTTGTGACCCTTCTGACATGAGGAACATGTTTTAGCTTTCTCCTCAATGCTTCCATCCAGACTTACCATTAGGCAGGAGGGGCAATTGCTTTAGGCCTCACATCATCAAGAGGCCTCGTGAGCTGGGCATAGTTTAAAAAAATAATAATAGTGGTAATCTTTTTTTTATGAGGCCCCCCCTGCTCCACTCGAGGGGGGTTTTGCCTGGCCACTGTGCCCAGGTTAATGAGGCCGCATTGTTGACAAAAAAAGGCCCCCCCAAAAGTTTATGAATCCATTCAGCCAAATTCATAATAGATCAATAATTTATTTCCATGCATATTTCATATCAATATTAATATAATCCAAGTTTTAATAGTCAGGCTTGGGTTGGTTACTTTCTAAATGTAATCCGTTAGAGTTACCTGTCCAAAATTGTAATTACCAACATAACTTTTAGGTTACCCAAACTCAGTAACGTAATATGATTACTTTCCCCTTAAGAGGTGCAGGTTAGTAGCTGGCACAGCCACAAAGTCATAAAATCTGCTTTTAAACCTAACCTTAACCCGAACCTTAACCATACTGCTAACCCTAAACAGATGGCCCATCTAACCGAAATCGCTCAGATCCAATTCCAATTAATTTAATACCCTTGATCTTCAAGAATAGGACTTGGAAATATCGAATAGCCAACCTGTTTTATCTGAGCATAACCCCAAAACTAAGGACTAATTAGCCGACTCTGTTGTTTATGATTTTGTTGTCTCGGAGGACTGATTAGGTTCATTGCTTCGAGTGGGGGAAAAAATACTGCTCTTGGAATGGCATGCTTTGAGCACTACCGAAAAGTGCTAATTGCATAAGAAAAATGTATTCCAAATGCTGCATTTGCTATAGGCCTGTTGTTTACATTTTTGTTTGTGACACTTTGATATCTCAATAATCTGCAGCTGTTAGTCTATCAAAGTGCAAGTTGGAGTTTGAGCATCTGTCCGTTAGGTCTATGGATTTTTTTTAATAAGCACAAATTAGATTAAGCAATAAAATCATACAGTATGGAGCGCAATACTATGAGGGAGAAGGGAGAAGGGAGAGACTCAGAAGGGAGGAACTCAGACTCTTATTCCATAGGCTGGGATACGCACTATATGCGGCTGCTGCTAGAGCTAATTTTTCACTGGCTGTCCACTGGGGGGCGTAATCATTATTCTGATTCTGTTGCAAAACATTTCTTAAACCGACCGAAACGGGAAGGGACCTACCTGAATTTGTCCAATAGAAACTCTCCTTTTGCTCTGTTAGCTTCCGTTTGGTTCGTAAACAGTAAAAGTTTTCCCGTCATGAATACAACCCTGGTAGCAAAAACAATGATTGACAAGCAGTTTAAACTTCTTCAATTCAACCATTATTGGGTTAACAAATTAACATCCATCCACAACATCCACAATCTGTAAGGTGCAAATAGTTAAATGAGAGAGCAGGAGTGTGATTCACGTCAATGTGGCCTAGTTATCAATAATAAGTGATACCCATATCGCCGGTAGGCTACACCACTGCTGTCGTCCTTACCTCCAAGCATTTATTCCAGTTGGATAATCTTTGGATGCTAACAGCAGTTGCACAATTGGAAGACCTTCCGAAAGTATTCACACCCCTTGACTTTTTCCACATTTTGTTCTGTTACAGCTTGAAAAAAAATATATTAAATTGAGTTGTTTTGTCACGGCCTACACACAATACCCCATAATGTCAAAGTGGAATTATGCTTTTACAAATGAATAAAAAATGCGTAACAAGTCACATAATATGTTTCATGGACTCTCACTCTGTGTGCAATAATAGTGTTTAACATGATTTTTGAATGACTACCTCATCTCTGTACCCCACACATACAATTATCTGTAAGGTCCCTCAGTCAAGCAGTGAATTTCAAACACAGATTCAACCACAAAGACCAGGAAGGTTTTCCAATGCCTAGCAAAGAAAGGCACCTATTGGTACTGTAGATGGGTAAAAAAATAAAAAAAAAATAAAATAAAATAAAAAAGCTTAGTGGTGGCTATATCATGTTATGGGTATGCTTGTAATCGTTAAGGACTGGAGAGTTTTTCCAGGAGAAAAAAAGTATTGAATGGTGCTAAGCACAGGCAAAATCCTAGAGAAAAACCTGGTTTAGCCTGCTTTCCACCAGACACTGGGAGAGGAATTCACCTTTCAGCAGGGCAATAACCAAAAACACACTGGAGTTGCTTACCGTGAAGACCGTGAATGTTCCTGAGGGTCCGAGTTACAGTTTTGTTTTAAATCCATTTGAAAATCTATGGCAAGACCTGGAAATGGTTGTCTAGCAATGATCAACAACCAATTTGACAGAGCTTGAAGAATTTTGAAAATAATAATGGGAAGATGTTTCACAATTCAGCTGTGGAAAGCTTAGAGACTTACCCAGAAAGACTCACAGCTGTAATCGCTGCGAAAGGTGCTTCTATAAACTATTGACTCAGGAGTGTGAAAACTTTTGTAAATTAGATATTTCTGTAATGTTCAAGAAATGTGTTGAAATTTCTAATAACATGTTTTCAATTTGTCATTCTAGGGTATTGTGTATAGATGGTTGAGAAAAAACAAATTTTTAATCCATTTTGAATTCAGGCTGTAACACAACGAAATGTGGAGAGGGTATGAATACTTTCTGAAGGCACTGTAGCTTGGACTGTAGCCTACAAAAGCCAATTCCTGCTCTTTTCTTGCGATCCATCAAACACATTTGGCATGTCATCATAGTGGTCTCTGAAGTAGATAAAGGGCCTCATTGCTAAAATACCTAAGTAGCCCTTTAAACTTGCTCCTTTTTTCAATGTTAATTTGAATATCATTGAGAAAACAGAAAGGTCTCCAAAAACATATTTTCTGAATTGTTAAGTAATCCTACAAGTAATCGTTTAGTTTTTAAAACGTTTCTGTAATCTGATTACACTATTTTTGCTGGTGATGTAAAACAGGTTACAGTTTGTTTGTAATCTGTTCCATGTAACGGATTACATGTAATCCTCAATGAGGCCCTTTACATGTAATCTGTTACTCTCCAACCTTGATAATAGTAGAAACAAGTGTCATTAATCACCCATGGACTGGTTCATAATAATGAACTATTCCAGATCCAGATGCAATGAGGTTCTTTTAAGATGTAATTTGTCTGTTAAAATTCAGTAAATTAATGCATTTCTTTAGTAAAAAGACAGGTGCTGCTGATAATACTGCCAGCGTCGTCAAGACAGAATCAGAGGACATGTATGTGTAGCTCATGTATCTGATGCTGTCTGGCCAGAAAGACTGGCCTCTGCCTGGGCCTCCAAATCACCAAGTCCACCCCTGGCCACCAGAAGTAGCTTTGTGTGATTTCCATCATGTGAACCATTCCATAATGACTTGAGTGTAGCTGTTGCAAAAGGGGTTTCCTCACCGAAGGCGGAATGATAACTCTCCTCCCCCACAGAAGACAACCGGACTGTACTGACAGCTCAGTTCTCCTGGAAAGGTAAAGTTTCAGTTCCGTGGCATCCCTTGCAGCTCTGCCTTTGATGATAAGTCGTTTCTGGTGTTTCTGCGCACTTGTGTTGAAGTGACTGGTGCATTTTCCACTTCTCTGAAGTAGAAAATGTCTACTTGGCGTGACTGTTGCAATATAGTTCTGACTTGCAGTTCTTGATATCGTAGGTGTGTACTGACAACAACAAAACCCATCTTTGCATTCTGCTTACAGTAAGTGATGTAATCCCTGTATACGGTCCAAAGATGCACGCCAGTGGACGATGATCTGTAAGAAGGGTGAACTTCCTCCCGTACAGACACTGGTGAAACTTACGCACTCCAAAAACGATGCCTAGGGCTTCCCGTTCTATTTGTGCATTGTTATTTGTTCAATGTTCTCGATGCGAAAGCGATCGGCTTCTCTTCATCTGAAGGCATGATATGGTAATGACTAGGGATGGGTATCGTTAAGATTTTAATGGTACAGTGCCTTGTGAAAGTATTCGGCCCCCTTGAACTTTGCGACCTTTTGCCACATTTCAGGCTTCAAACATAAAGATATAAAACTGTATTTTTTTGTGAAGAATCAACAACAAGTGGGACGCAATCATGAAGTGGAACGACATTTATTGGATATTTCAAACTTTTTTAACAAATCAAAAACTGAAAAATTGGGCGTGCAAAATTATTCTTTTTTAAAAAATTATTTTTCCTGCAAATGAAAGTACAGTGGTATACATGTAGAGCAAAACGTGTGGGGTATGCAGGTAGGCTGCAAAAGGACTAACAGTCCTTAGTAGTTCTTCTGGAGAAAGATCAACATATTTGCCTTCTCTGGCAGAAGTCGGGACGTCTCCTGACTTATTCTGTTCCCTGCAGTCGAAAATACCCTCTCGCTAGGGGTGGAGGAGGCTCGAGCACAGAGGTAGATTGTTACAATGTTTGTGAGGAGGGACAGAGTAGCTCTCTTCTCCCACCGTCACAGGATCTTCAGCCATGGGGATGGGAGGCAGGCCTTTGTAGAGCTCGACCTCTAGGTCAACACGCTCGCTGAGGGTGCAAGGTGTCCTGTTGGATCGTCAACCTCAACTCCCTGTTCTCCTCTGAGAACAGCTCCTCCAAGGCACTCCTTGTTTTGTACAACAGAGGGACTGGACTGTCTCCTCCATTTCCTTTCCTTCAGATTGCTCCTGGTGTTGCTCCTGTCACATTGGCCTCAACAGTTGCCTTCTTTAGCCTGTCCCAGGTGGTGTCACTCACCCTTTAATTCTGGGGTCCATTGCTGTGGCCTCATGCAGGAAGGCTTGAATGTCCTCATCCTGATAGCACTCGGAGAGATTCTCCCACACCTTCACTTTGATGGTTGCCACAAACGTTATGACTTCATGCTTCACAGTGAAGTGCTCTTCCAGTTTTTGGATGATGGGTATGATCTGTCGACAGGTGGCATTCTTTTCACATGGCACACACAGTGTGGATGTATAGAGGATTGTCAAACTCCTCAGCCTTATGGAAGGTTGTCCTTGGTCATTGCTTTTCGCAATTGTGGGTCCAAGGCTGCTGCTTGGATCGCTGGAAACTGATCCATGAATCTCTCTATCATTAGATAGAGCGAGTTCCATCTGGTCTTGACATCAAGGATGAGTAAGTGTTGCGGAAGGCCTGAAACGACAACAAAAAACAACATGCATTTAATTACAGCACACTTGAATATTGAATTAAATTGTTACATTTGGGAATTTCAAAATAATACTTTAATAGATTGAACTGGCTTCTTACCAAGGAGCTGCTGCTTTTCCTTCAAGACTGTTTAGAACATTGAGGATCTCTTGAATTACACGGCCACTGCTCTGATTCGGGCTGCCCATTTATCAATTGAAGTAATATTGTCGATTTTCTTCACTGCCAGATTCAATGTGTGTGCAAAGCATCCTATTTTGATGGCAACATCCATATTGCCAGCATTATCAACAGTCACAGCTACAATCTTGCTCTGGCACTACTTCGCCAGTTTGCGATTTGTACACTGCCCTGGCTTGTGTAGTGCACCGTGACAGTGAGATAGTGGTCCTGACAGAGGCTGGTCCACCCGTCTGATGTGATGGCCAGCTTTGGCACATCCTTCAGCTCAGTGATCACATTGGCCTTTTCTACACCATACCAGGTAGGAATTATTGTGTCACTGAGGTAATTCCTGGAGGGAGGGGTATATTTGGGGTTGAGTGCCTTGCTTATCTCCCTACAGTAAAAAAAAAGATAATTCAACACATGAAAACAATCATTATTGTGTTGTTGTGTATTGTGGAGTGATGGGACTAACATATAAACCTTTTATACGACTATATCCTAAAAATGAATACAACTCAATATATACTGACATACTGTTACCTAAAGCCCTTGGACTCTACTGTTGCAAATGGGTGTAGGCCTTTCACTATGAACTTGGTTAAGGCTAGGTGGCACTCATTCACCCTCTCCTCAGTCATCCTCCCACTAGCTGCCAGTGTGAAGGGGCTTTTGGCTTGGACCAGCGCAATTAAAGGGAGGAGTGGGTTGCTTCATTGTGGCTGCAACATTAACAAAAAAGTGACAAAGTCTTTAAATGGGTGATTGAATTTATGAACGCACCCATAGCTGGCTAATGGTTACTTTTGATCATGAACCCATGTTCGCATAATTTAGTTAACTCTGTGTGTGGGCTCTAGGCTGCTAGCATACATACCTAACGTAGATTGGGCAACGAGTGATGAACTAGGAGCTAGGCAGTCAAAAATTGTGCATTTCTCTGCCTGTACATGATGCACCTTTGATAGATGTTTGGACAGATTACAAGCAAATGTCTTGTTGCACTTGTGGCAACGAGCATTGTCCGCATCGACTCTGAAGTGTTACACACTTTTGAACGTTTAGTTCTCTCTCTCTCTACCATCGTCGCTAATTAAGAGCAGGCTCTTTTGTGTGTGTGTGTGTGTGTGTGTGTGTGTGTGTGTGTGTGTGTGTGTGTGTGTGTGTGTGTGTGTGTGTGTGTGTGTGTGTGTGTGTGTGTGTGTGTGTGTGTGTGCTGTAGCGTGTGAGAGACACAGGCTCCACGCGAGAGAGATCTCTCTTCTGGATTGGGAATAGCGAAAATGCATCATAGACTAATGTTTTCATCCTATTGCAAATTAGAAACAGTTGGTGAGACAAAATGTGCAAGATAATGTTTATGTAGCAATAATAAATAGGAAATGTATTTTCTTAATTTCTCCAGTACCGAAAGCAGAACCGATAACGTGGGAGCTTATCGATACTACGGTCTTTCATAATTTAGCCCCGGGGCCTGTTTAATACCGGGTTTCGGGACCCATCCATAGTAATGACTGCTCCCACACCATAGGGACTAGGATCACAAGCTAGTTGTATTGGCAATGACCGATCAAAGTGTTTTAAGTGCCTCATTTCAGGAATGTTTGCTTGGTTTTCACGAATACTTCCTAGCATTGTTCTGTCCATTTCCATGTTTTGTCCTAACAAAGCAACTGATGCATACTACATATAAAGTGTACATAGTAATTCAGTAACCCCAGGAAAGAACACAGTTGACTGACTTTCTGAGGAGCAGGGGCGTCCAAGATGGCCTTGACCTTAGACAGAGCCTTGTGAAGGCCCATAGCATCGACAACTTGTCCAAGGTATTCAACTAGGGATGTGACAAATGGACAAATTTTCTTAACGTTTAAACACCAATTTTTTTAAAATCGGTTTTCCGTTAAAAAGATAATACAAATTCATACAATTCTACGTGAATTCACAATAGAGCTGCGATGCTGCCAGCAATGATTTGGGTTTCACGCACGGTTTGGGTCCCTTTCAGATCGTTAATCATTGCACATGTACTACCATTATTGTACCTCAATTCCACCTCTCAAAGTTTTAATTTCCTTATCATTTAACTTATCAACCTATTGCCATACAGGACTTTGCTGCTGTCGCTTGCCTTTCTCTGACATTTCTCCAACTGTTAGCGACAATGCCGAAAATCATTTATTCCTTGATTTCTTGCATATCAACTCCCGGTGTCAACTCACATTTCGTGTCAAGATTCAATTCCGCTTGTTATCGACTCTTAAGATTAAGTGTTTTTGGAATGGAGGAGACTGATTAGTTTCCATACTTCCAAGAACACAAACACTTGCATCTTTCATAGCGAGCTAGCGAGTGACAGAGAGAGAGGGGAGGGGCACAGTATAGGCAGGTTGGCCACCAGGCAGACAGTCAGAACCGTGCACTCGGCCTATCTATTGCTATGGAATGCTGTATCTTACAATTTCTTGGCTTGTCTCACAACTTCAGTAAAAGCAGGGCCTATCATCAATAAATAGGCTACGATATTCTACACGCAACAGACCGAATAATGAACACACACTGGCAAAGAGAGAGAGCAGGGTTGCAATCATTAGTCCAAACAGTTTGCAACTAAAACAAGAGTTTCTATAAGACAAATTCTTGTAGATCCCTCCCAGTTTTGTTATGTTTGCTTCTGTTCCTAAACTTTTTACAATGGAATTGGTGTAATGAATACGCCACAGGTGAGCCAGCGCGAGGGAGAGAGAGGATGTTGTAGGCAGAAATAACCATGGTGCGCATATGTTTTGGTAATCTGAACCTTGCAATGTCTCATCTTGCATGCCTCACAAATTCACCAAAGTAGCCTAAAGTTCGCCTGTTCCTGAAGTTCACCTCTCTGGTATTATTTAAATTATACAACTTTACCAGGTCGCAAAAGCCCATAGTATATATAGTTAGGCTATAACTCAGAAAATAATATGTTTTGTGATAACTGCACTGTGATTTTAATTTTGTTGGGTGAAGTTATAGATTTGTCTTCACGTTAAGGTTCCCAATGTCATTTAAACGTTTAAATGTTCACGCCCCTATATTCAACTGATGATTGGAAGAATGCACATTTGACCTTAAGAACTCGTCCTTCAATCTCTGTAAGGTTGCATCCAAGTTCTGAAGATGGTCCTCTTCATCATCTTTTCCAGTGACGAGGATGTCATCCAGGTAGCATTGCACTCCTGGCAATCCACTCAAGATCTGACTCATTGCCCTCTCGAACAGCGAGGATGCACTACCAAACGGTTGACGACAGTACCTGAAGATCCATTTGTGTGTCACGACGGTCAGCAGCTCTTTTTACTTTTCATACACAATCATCTGCGAGTAGGCTTTCCAGAAGTCAATTTGGCTCAACTTTGACCCTAAGCCTGCGAAAAGGTTGTCGATGTGTGGTAGCAGATACTGCTCAGCGGACAACACAGGGTTAACTGTGTGTGTTTCTGAATATGCATACTACCGTGCGCCACACTCTCATGCTCCAAGTGCATTCTTCGAGGACGTTCTTGTGAGGACGAGAGTGTGGAGAACGCATAAAACATTTCATTTGACAAGCACTCGCACTACCCCTACTGTATTACCTCACGCTGCATCTCCCCATTCACTGACCCTTCTTCCAGCCAGGACAATGCCTCAATAGAGATGAAACAAGAAAGCAAACATTATACTTTATTATCAGCAAGATAATCTCAGCCAAAAAATAAGTCCTCTCACTGTCTACTACGTTTATTTTCAGCAAACTTAACGTGTAAATATTTGTATGAACATAACAAGATTCAACAACTGAAACATAAACTGAACACGTTCCACAGACAGACATGAGACTAACAGAAATATAATAATGTGTCCCTGAACAAAGGGGGGGGGGGGGGGGTCAAAATCAAAAGTAACAGTCAGTATCTGGTGTGGTTACCAGCTGCATTAAGTATTTGCAGTGCAGCTCCCCCTCATGGACTGCACCAGATTTGCCAGTTCTTGCTGTGAGATGTTACCCCACTCTTCCACCAGGGCACCTGCAAGTTCCCGGACATTTCTGGGGGGAAAGGCACTAGCACTCACCCTCCGATCCAACAGGTCCCAGACGTGCTCAATGGGATTGAAATCCGGGCTCTTCGCTGGCCATGGCAGAACACTGACATTCCTGTCTTGCGGGAAATCATGCACAGCACAAGCAGTATTGCTGGTGGCATTGTCATGCTGGAGGTTCATTTCAGGATGAGCCTGCAGGAAGGGTACCACATGAGGGAGGAGGATGTCTTCCCTGTAATACACAGCATTTAGATTGCCTGCAATGACAACAAGCTCAGTCCGATGATGCTGTGACACACCGCCCCAGACCATGACAGACCCTCTACCTCCAAATCGATAACGCTCCAGAGTACAGGCCTCAGTGTAACTTCCTTTGACGATAAACGCGAATCCGACCATCACCCCCGGTGAGACAAATTCGCCAGTCCTGTCTCGTCCAGCGACGGTGGGTTTGTGCCCATAGGCGACATTGTTTCCAGTGATGTCTGGTGAGGACCTTTCTCACAACAGGCCTACAAGCCCTCAGGCCAGCCTCTCTCAGGCTATTGAGGACAGTCTGAGCACTGATGGAGGGATTGTGCGTTCCTGGTGTAACTCGGGCAATTGTTGTTGCCATCCTGTACCTGTCCCGCCGGTGTGCTGTTCGGATGTACCGATCCTGTGCAGGTGCTGGTACACGTGGTCTGCCACTGCGAGGACGATCGGCTATCCATCCTGTCTCCCTGCAGCACTGTCTTAGGTGTCTCACAGTACGGACATTGCAATTTATTTCCCTGGCCACATCTGCAATCCTCATGCCTCTTTACAGCATTCTAAGGCATGTTCATGCAGATGAGCAGGGACCCTGGGCATCTTTCTTTTAGTTTTTTTCAGAGTCAGTAGAAAGGCCTCTTCAGTGTCCTAAGTTTTCATAACTGTGACCTTAATTGCCTACCTTGGTAAGCTGTTAGTGTCTTAACGACCGTTCCACAGGTGCACATTCATTCATTCTTTATGGTTCATTGAACAAGCATGGGAAACAGTGTTTAACCCCTTTACAATGAAGGTCTGTCAAGCTATTTGGATTTTTACAACAGGGTCCTGAAAAAGGGACGTTTCTTTTTTTGCTGAGTTCCTATGTGAATCGTAAACTTGCTTGTTAACAAGCAAAAATTATCTAAAGCTAATGTTATGCAAGGTAGATGTCAATTCTTTGTGGGTGGCTAGCTAAGAGTTCTTCATGTTTAGCCAGTTAGCCCGATTGACTTACCCATTCACTGAACCGTTCTTATTCAAGCCAGCAAAATGGGTATTGTACAGTGGGTATTGTAGGCAGGTTACCATGCCAAAATTAACACAGCATGTACAGTTGAAGTCGGAGTTTACATACACCTTAGCCAAATACATTTAAACTCAGTTTTTCACAATTCCTGACATTTAATCCTAGTAACAATTCCCTGTCTTAGGTCAGTTAGGATCACCACTTTATTTTAAGAATGTGAAATGTCAGAATAATAGTAAGGGGAATGATTTATTTAAACTTTTATTGCTTTCATCACATTCCCATTGGGTCAGAAGTTTACCTAAACTCAATTAGTATTTGATAGCATTGCCTTTAAATTGTATAACTTGGGTCGAACATTTCGGGTAGCCTTCCACAAGCTTCCCACAATAAGTTGGGTGAATTTTGGCCCATTCCTCCAGACAGAGCTGGTGTAACTGAGTCAGGTTTGTAGGCCTCCTTGCTCGCACACACTGTTTCAGTTCTGCCCACAAATGTTCTATAGGCTTGAAGTCAGGGCTTTGTGATGGCCACTTCAATGCCTTGACTTTGTTGTCCTTAAGCCATTTTGCCACAACTTTGGAAGTATGCTTGGGGTCATTGTCCATTTGGAAGGCCCATTTGCGACCAAGCTTTAACTTCCTGACTGATATCTTGAGATGTTGCTTCAATATATCCATATAATTTTCTTCCCTCATTACGCCATCTATTTTATGAAGTGCACCAGTCCCTCCTACAGTAAAGCAACCCCACAACATGATGCTGCCACCCCGTGCTTCACGGTTGGGATGGTGTTCTTCGGCTTGCAAGCCTCCCCTTTTTCCTCCAAACATAACGATGGTCATTATGGCCAAACAGTTCTATATTTTGTTTCATCAGACCAGAGGACATTTCTCCAAAAAGTACCATCACCAGGCTTTTTTATTGCGGTTTTGGAGCAGTGGCTTCTTCCTTGCTGAGTGGCCTTTCAGATTATGTCTCTATAGGACTCGTTTTACTGTGGATATAGATACTTTTGTACCTGTTTCCTCCAGCATCTTCACAAGGTCCTTTGCTGTTGTTCTGGGATTGATGTGCACTTCTCTAGGAGACAGAACGCGTCTCCTTCCTGAGCGGTATGACGGCTGCGTGTTCCCATGGCATTTATACTTGCGTACTATTGTTTGTACAGATGAACGTGGTACCTTCAGGCGTTTGGAAATTGCTCCCAAGGATGAACCAGACTTGTGGAGGTCTACAATTCTTTTTTCTGAGGTCTTGGCTGATTTCTTTTGATTTTCCCATGATGTCAAGCAAAGAGGCAATGAGTTTGAAGGTAGGCCTTGAAATGCATGCACAGGTACACCTCCAATTGACTCGAATTATGTCAATTAGCCTATCAGAAGCTTTTAAAGCCATAAGATAATTTTCTGGAATTTTCCAAGCTGTTTAAAGGCACAGTCAACTTAGTGTATATGAAACTTCTGACCCACTGGAATCGTGATACAGTGATTTATAAGTGAAATAATCTGTCTGTAAACAATTGTTGGAAAGATTACTTGTGTCATGTATAAAGTAGATGTCCTAACCGACTTGCCAAAACTATAGTTTGTTAACAAGAAATTTGTGGAGTGGTCGGAAAACAAGTTTTAATGACTCCAATCTAAGTGTATGTAATTTTCCGGCTTCAATTGTATTTATTAACATATCAAGATAGAATATTGCAGTCAGGTAACATATGAGGTGTATTTGCTCTCGCTTCAGCTCAAATAATGGCCCCATTTGCATAATTTGTATGTGATTGCGTCATATTTCTGTTGAAGCTTGCATCGATACATGCTTCAAAATATATACAAACGGAGTACGCATTTGGGAAGTGCCCTCCATGATCCGAGCTATTTTAATTTCTGCAGGCTCATTCAATGTGCCGCTTTTTACCACAAGCTCGGTGTTCATTGTCCTTACACAAACATGTAGACACCTGATGTCCCGATTTCCCCGTCTCTGATTTTCTGTTACTATGTACAATTTTTGTGATGAACTCAACTGGTGAGCCTCTTTAGCAGCTCGTTCCATGGAAACACTGACTTCAATAGCCTTTGCCAAGGTCTCCCTTTTCCTGATTTCTCTGTGGAACCTTTTTATTTAACAAGGCAAGTCAGGTAAGAACAAATGTTTATTTACAATGACGGCCTCGGAACATTGGGTTAACTGCCTTGTTCAGGGGCAGAACGACATATTTTTACTTTGTCAGCTTGGGGATTCAATATTGCAACCTTTCGGTTACTGGCCCAATGCTCTAACCACTAGGCTTCCTGCTGCCCTGGTTTTGGTGAAAAGTGTCCTTTAAGTATTTCCACAATTAATTTTTTATTTTTTTGTTTCACCTGTATTTAACCAGGTAGAATAGTTGAGAACAAGTTCTCATTTGCAACTGCGACCTGGTCAAGAAAAAGCAAAGCAGTTCGACACATTCAACAACACAGAGTTACACATGGAATAATCAAACATACAGTCAATAATACAGTAGAAAAAGTCTATATACAGTATGTGCTAATGAGGTAGGATAAGGCAGGTAAGGCAAACAATATAGCAATTAAACACTGGAATGGTAGATGTGCAGAAGATGAATGTGCAAGTAGTGATACTGGGGTGTAAAGGAGCAAGATATATAAATAAATACAGTATGGGGATGAGGTATTTGGATGGGCTATGTGCAGGTGCAGGGATCTGTGAACAATATCCCCATACGTCTTATTACCTGGCCTGTCTAGCTTTTGCAGGCGGCATAGTAAATTAAATGTCTTTGGTCCCATTACACAAAAACATGTGCAACTATTTTATCCTCCAACAATAACGCTTCCATCCACAGTTTTTATGCGAGTAAAGTCATGCTGTATAAAAAAATCTTATGATAAACTTCATAGGGTGGTGAAAGTGTGCAGTGATCTTGATGCTCCTTTCCAATAAATATCTAGGGTCTTATTTTAGTGACATGATGATCGATGCTTGACTGCAGTTTGACAAATAAAAATATTATTGTTCTTAGGCTATCCATAATAATCTCATGTAGACTCGCACAACCTAACCTACCTGAACTGTATCTGCTAGCTGTTGGCTAGAGCGCACGTGCCAAGACCATAGTAGGCACACTTGCTATTTAATGCAACGGTTGTTGTGACAAAACTATCTGTAGAGTTGAAAATGCAATGGAAACATATTCAAGATATTCAAGATTTTTATATGGTACATGAAAACTTAGTGCACACAAAAAAAAAATCAGCTTATGTCATAATGCAGTGATTTTTATCCACAACAAGTCCACTGGTGGGAAAATGTGCAGATTTTCTTAATGCGTTTTAATTTTTTTATAATCACATGAAAATTGGTTGCAAATTGGTTCGAAATCTATAGAATGTAATTTGCAAAATCAAAATATTCAAACCGTTCTGTACGTACAGTATATGGAGCTCCACTGCTCAATACTTTCATTAAACTGTTCAACAGTTCCAGCCATTTTTCATTTCTCAATAGTATGCTGGACACATGACATTTTTAACAACGCTTTTTTCTGATAAAAACGAGTTCATTGCATCTGCCGTATGACCATATTTCTCAGCTGCTTGCCATTGTTTTGAAGTAGTCACAAAAAATCTGGCCTTATTTTAGGGCATTCTATTGACCATCGTGGCACCAACTCGCCTTCCAAACATTCTATTCCCAGCTTATTGTTCTACGCCACAATGCCTGCTTCGCTATTGTTGGCAATGAGACCTGCTCACATTGTTTATAGTTAAATGTTAACAACAACAAAGAATGGAGTTCGTCCCATTGTTTCCTATAGGGGAAATATAGGCATGTTTGTCTATTTCACCAAATATCTCGCAATGTGTATATTTAGGTTTTTTCGGACGCCATTTTAATCATGACAATCTCCTCTTTCTAATTATGTAAGTCTGGGCAGCGAGCTCGGTTGTCATCAAATGCTAGCCCCAAAATACTTTTTGCCCTTGGAACGCTGAGATCCCCCCGTTGTTTTCCTATGGAAAGGCAGGCCTGTCTATTTCGCCAAATATCTCACAATGTGTATATTTTAGATTTTTTCAAGTCGGGCACCATTTTAATCAGGATAATTTCCTCTTTGTAATTATGTTCAGTTCAACCATTTATCCAGAATGTGATCATCTCAACACACATTAGCCATAATACTCTGCATCACAACTACGGTAAGTATGGAGGTGCAAATGGTACAACCCTAATACATAACATAGACGATCTGCTTTCAACACCGCAATCCAATTGCATAGTGGGCTAGTCTGTAACTATAACCTTTATAAAGGTTTCACTGAAGTTCGTTTTATTTCAAGGGCATTTGGTGCATCACATTGCGAGTAAGCCTATAATTTTGTGGAATTCTGCTATTTGCATACATTTTACCTGGATACCATGCCATTAGTAGTGTTGATTTATTTGTATGAATATTATATTATGAACCCTATTTGTCCGAGTAGGCAATTAGTATATTATGAATTCAAACATTTTCAGATTTTTTCCCCAATGTTATATGCTTATTTCTGAAAAGATAAAGTGGGATATAGCTATTGCCTCTGAACCCATGTATGGATAACTGGATAACCACTGGTCAGGACTACGTTGTGGTGTTAAATTCACTACAGAATTGAGGTAGGCATGTGACAGCTAATAGTTTGTTGCTGTGTGTGAGTTCTACATGTTGACGCTTCCTCCTTTTCTTTTTCTCTTTCATTTCTATTGAAATCTTGTTTTTAGAGGCTAATATGAAGACATCAATGGTCAAGCCAGACCCTGGAAAGCATCTGGAATCCTCCCATGTTGTTTGAAGCCTAAGGCAGGACCATGCATTGTGTCTGGTGAAAACCAGTCCACTCTCCTTCTACCAAACCATTGAGAGTGAAGACACACACACACACACACACACACACACACACACACACACACACACACACACACACACACACACACACACACACACCACAGAGATGGGTTTGGACCAGCCCTGCTTGGATATGGTGGTGCAAAGGCCTTTTCTGGGTGCAACATGTAATAGGCACCGCCACCAGAACCTGCGCAGAAAGATGAGGCCCATACGAATCCTGGGTTTTGTATTCAGCATGGTAGCCATAAGCGCGATCTCATTTTCCTTCAGTGCCTTGACCTGGAGCTCAGGGACCTACTCAGAGCCGCTCCTGCCCCAGGAGGCCATCCTTCAGTCAGGCCCAACTCCACACAGGACTCTACTTTCCACACAGCACCAGAGGGACCCCAATATCTCAGCCGACATTCCCGTGGCAATGAGGTCTTCGGCAGACGGCAACGAGAGCCAGGGGGACTACCCCACGGACCTGTTCACGCTGGAGGAGAGGCGCCAGGGTGCTGTGGTGCTTCACATGTTTGGGATGCTGTACATGTTCATCTCTTTAGCCATTGTGTGTGATGAGTTCTTCGTGCCCGCTCTGACAGTCATCACAGAGAAGCTGGCCATCTCTGATGATGTGGCGGGGGCCACTTTCATGGCTGCAGGCGGGTCGGCGCCGGAGCTCTTCACTTCAATCATTGGTGTATTCGTCTCCCACAGCAATGTGGGCATCGGGACCATTGTGGGCTCAGCTGTCTTCAACATTCTCTTTGTCATTGGAATGTGCGCCATCTTCTCCAGGGAGATCCTCAATCTGACCTGGTGGCCCCTCTTCCGTGACGTCTCCTTCTACATCATGGACCTGATCATGCTCATCTGTTTCTTCCTGGATAACTACATCTCCTATTGGGAAAGTATTGTGCTACTTTCAGCCTATGCCACCTATGTGATCTTTATGAAGTTCAACAGCAACGTGGAGGGCTTCGTGAAAGGCTGCATGAACAAGAATCAAGTGGTGGAGGTGGAAGTGCAGCCCAAGGTGAGTCTATTTCCCTATTTTTCTTTATCTATCTTTCCCGACAGAGCTTAATCACCATTTCCTCTGCCTCTCTATCTTTCAAATGAATGTGACCATTTGAATCTAGCGGTTAGAATCTCAGATCACAAGTATTGTACAAAACAACAATAGACAAATGTAACAATAAAAAGTTGGCTCTGTAACGGATAGACTTGATCTTATAAGGGATAAACCCCCACCCCCCCCCCCCCCCCATTTAATAAAAAAAAATGTAACCTTAATTTAACTAGGCAAGTAAGTTAAGAGCAAATTCTTATTTACAATGACGGCCTACCCCTGCCAAACACTAACGCGGACGATGCTGGGCCAATTGTGCGCCACCCTATGGGACTCCATAGGGTGGCGGTGTGGCAGGGTAGCCTAGTGGTTAGAGTGTTGGACTAGTAACCGGAAGGTTGCAAGTTCAAACCCCGAGCTGTCGTTCTGCCCCTGTTCCTAGGCCGTCATTGAAAATAAGAATTTGTTCTTAACTGACTTGCCAAGTTAAATAAAGGTAAAAAGCTTGGAATCAAACCAGGGTCTGTTGTAATGCCTCTAGCACTGAGATGCAGTGCCTTAAACCGCTGCACCACTCAGGAGCCCCACCCCCAGCCACCAACCCACCACACACATGCTCACACACACAGCCTATGAAGGGATGGATCAATTCAAAATAAGTCAGTCAATTGAGGAAGTGATACCTGTTTTTCTATTATGGAATTAGAATATCAGGTTACTTCCTGAATTGACTGACTGACCTGAATTGACTGACATTTCAATTTATTTTAAATATTTATTCCATTTTGGACTTGCCTAGGCCTGTGACCTACAGACTGCAGGTGTTGTTTAAATGCCTTGAATGCTTACCTTGTGCTCTGAAATGAAAAATGTGTATTTCATGATTGTTTTACTTTATTTAACCTTTATTTAACTAGGCAAGTCAGTTAAGAACATATTTGTATTTACTATGATGGCCTTTTTTAGTACAACCAATAAATTATTGTGAAAATGCAGTCAGAGCTCCCAGAACTCCCTCTACAGGTGTTTTGGTGGACATGCAATGGTGCAAGTAAAAACAAATCCTCAAACCTCAAAATGCAAGTTTTGAAATTAAAACAATACTCCAACACACTAAGCCCTCTACTACACTATAGATTGTTTTAAAGGTAGTCATGCTGAAACAGGAAAGGGCCTTCCCCAAACTGTTGCCACAAAGTTGGACGCGCAGAATTGTCTAGAATGTCATTAGTGTTAAGATTTCCCTTTACTGGAACTAAGGGGCCTAGCCCAAACCATGAAAAACAGCCCCAGACCATTATTCCTCTTCCAACAAAGTTTACAGTTGACACAATGCCTTCGGGCAGGTAGTGCTCCCCTGGCATCCGCCAAACCCAGATTTGTCCCTCAGAATGCCAGATGGTCAAGCGTGTTTGTCTTTGGCGATTGCATTGCTGTGTACTCAATTTTATACACCTGTCAGCAACGGTGTGGCTGAAATAGCCAAATCCACAAATTTGAAGGGGTGTCCACATACTTTTGTATATATAGTGTAAGTTCAGGAGTAAATATTTCTTAACAAATCACTCACTCTTTGGGAAATAAAGGTGCTTAACATTATTTTTGAATGACTACCTTATCTCAGTACCCCACACATACATCTCAGGTTCCTCAGTCGAGCAGCTAATTTCAAACACAGATTCAACCACAAAGACCAGAGAGGTTTTCCAGTGCCTCGTAAAAAAAGAAGCAGACATTTAATATACCTTGGAGCATACACGTTAGATGGTGTATCAATACACCCAGTCACTACAATGATACAGTCGTCCATCCTAACTCAGTTGCTGGAGAGGAAGGAAACCGCTTAGGGATTTCACCATGAGGTTGATGGTGACTTTTAAACAGTTACAGAGTTTAATGGCAGTGATGGGAGTAAAACTGAGGATGGATCAACAACATTGTAGTTACTCCACAATACTTACCTAAATGAAAAGTGAGAAGGAGGATGCCTGTACAGAATTTTAAAAATCCTATACATGCTTCCTGTTTACAATAAGGCTCTAATGTAAAACTGAAAAAATAAATTGGCTAAGAAATTAACTTTATGTGCTGAATACAAAGTGTTATGTTTGGGTTAAATCCAATACAACACATCACTGAGTACCAGCATGGTGGTGGCTGTATCATGTTATGGTTGTCATTGGCAAGGACTGGGAATTTTTTAGGAAAAAATAAATAAAATACAGCAATGCACAGGCAAAATCCTAGAGGAAAACCTTGTTCAGTCTGCTTTACAGCAGACACAGGGAGACAAATTCACCTTTCTGCAGGACTTTAACCTAAAACACAAAAGTCAAATATATGCTGGAGATGCGTTGAATGTTCCTGAGTGCCTAGTTACAGATTTGACATAACATCTATGGCAAGACTTGAAAATGGCTTGCCATTATGGGTTATTGTTTTCAGTTTGCCAATATGGTGTGTTGTGTGTAGATGGGTGATAATTATTCTTATTATTTTAATCAATTTTGAATTTAGGCTGTAGCACAACAAAATGTGGAATAAGTCAAGGGATATGAATACTTTCTGAAGGTATTGTATATCCTAGAAATGCACACTGTAGTTATCACATAAATGTTGGTACCAACGTCAAAAATATATCCTAGTAATAAAAAAAGGGAAATGGAAAATGGAGATTGTTTGTTTTCTTTGTATATTGTCTGATGAAAACACATCATGTACCTTTTTTGAATTTATTTTCACACAAATTGCCCAACATAGATAAAATAAATGGTGACTATCTTTATTTTAGTTTTAGATATTTTCAGACTTAGTGTTCTTCTGTTGAGATGGCATTGGCCTGTGTCACCCAAGCTGCCTCACAGTATTCCTCTGTGGGATTAATAAAAATGACAGTGTCATTCTAGGTTAAGCTGGACAAATTGTGTCCCAGTTTGACAAACAATCCCTTGAAATATATGGAAACTCTACAAACCAAATTTCATTTGACAATGTCAAAGGAAGGTCTGTTTTGAAATGGGTTTAAATATATATAAAAATGAAGATATCCAAAAGATGTTAGATATCAGTCCTTAAAGTATGATTATTAGTATGATTGCCTCATTGCAAGGAGAAGCAGTTTCTGTACACAAAATTGCCACTGTGGTACAATGGTCTTACTCCATCTGTCTTTCAGTCACTCTCATTAAGAAATTCTAAGAATCTTGAAATACTCCCTCAGGATAATTATGCTGTAAAATATTTTTTGTTTATTCACAAATGATGACTGGTATCTTCCTTGTGATACAGGCTATATCTATAGGAATCCATTGACTTCACAGAGCATAGAATGCTATCGTCAATGACACTGGAGGGCAAAGGGAATATATTCCATAGCAATTTGATACTGTTGTTGAGATTATCCGGATGGATTTAGGTTACTTTGTGACACGAGATGAAAATTAGTTTTTGAGATATTATCCCAGAAAGCTGTACTGTAATAAAGCTTTAAATAAATCAGGATTTACTTTAAGTAGATAAAGGATATTTCATTGGAGGTCACACAACACAATACTGGGAATCGAACATCAAATAGGTGCTTGATGCTTGATATGTTCATTCCCAAGTGAGAATCTAGTAAAGCTTTCAAAATATAAGGTCTTGAAAATGGGTGTGTTGTGTCTATAGTGATGTATTTTGGCTTCTGGCTGCTACTAGTGAGTTAAATAAACCTAATAAGAATGCAACAGGGAGTGCCAGAGCAAAGAGGAGCTTCAGTTGACCTTGAGATGCAATGCATGAGACGACTGGAGAAAATAACAGAAAAACAAGTCCAAAAAGGTGGATACACAGACGAGTCGATCAACCATGCTTGTCTCTGTTCTCATCCCCACAGCTCAATTATCACTCATGGCATGTTTAAGTCTCTCCTATCATGGCCGGCTGAGGAATGCCTCCACCACTGCCCTGTTGGCTACAGACCATATTGTGTTGGACTGTTAGATTCTGACATTATCACTAAATATCTTTATGTCGAGGATTTTACACTTGAGAGTCCTTATTCTTTGTAGAATTATGTGTACAGTGCCTTCAGAAAGTATTCATACCCCTTGACTTATTTCACATTTTGTTGTGAAATGCATTCAAAATTGATCAAATATTTTTTAAATGTCACCCAGTACCACATAATGTACACAGTACCGCATAATGGAAATGTTTTACAGTAAAATTAAAATGAAATACAGTAATATCTCATTTACATACAGTACATGCAGTACCAGTCAAAAGTTTGTACACACCTACTCATTCCATTTATTAAAAGCTATTTTCTACATTTCAGAATAATGAAGACATCAAAACTATTAAATAACACATATGGAATCATGTAGTAACCAAAAAAGTGTTAAACAAATCAAAATATATTTTATATTTGAGATTTTTCAAAGTAGCCACCCTTTGCCTTCATGACAGCTTTGCACACTCTTGGCATTATCTCAACCAGCTTCATGAGGTAGTCACCAGGAATTGCATTTCAATTAACAGGTGTGCCTTGTTAAAAGTGAATTTGTCCAATTTCTTTCCTTATTGCGTTTGAGCCAATCAGTTATGTTGTGACAAGGTAGGGGTGGTATACAGAAGATAGCCCTATTTGGGAAAAGACCAAGCCCAAGAACAGCTCAAATAAGCAAAAATACATGACAGTCCATCATTACTTTAAGACATGGTCAGTCAATATGGAACATTTCAAAAACTTTTAAAGTTTCTTCAAGTGCAGTTGCAAAAACCATCAAGCATTATGTGAAACTGCCTCTCATGAGGACCGCCACAGGAAAGGAAGACCCAGAGTTACCTCTGCTGCAGAGGAAATAAATGCTTCATAGAATTCATCAGACACATCTCAACATCCAACTGTTCAGAGGAGACTGTGTGAATCAGGCCTTCATGGTGAAATTTCAGCAATGAATCCACTACTAAAGGACACCAATAAGTAGAAGAGACTTGCTCAGGTCAAGAAACACGAGCAATGGACATTAGACCGGTGGAAATCTGTCCTTTGTTCTGATGAGTCCAAATTTGAGATTTTTTGGTTCCAACCGCTGTGTCTTTGTGAGATGCAGAGTAGGTGTGGTTCCCACCGTGAAGCATGGAGGAGGGCATGTGATGGTCTGAGGGGGCATTTGCTGGTGACACTCTGAGTGATTTTATTTAGAATTCAAGGCACACTTAACCATCATGTCTACCACAGCATTCTGCAGCGATACGCCATCCCATCTGGTTTGCGCTTAGTAGGACTATCATTTGTCTTTCAACAGGAAAATGACCCAACATACCTCCAGGTTGTGTAAGGGCTATTTGACCAAGAAGGATAGTAATGGAGTGCTGCATCCTGACCTCCACAATTGAGATGGTTTGGGATGAGTTGGACTGCAGAGTGATGGAAAAGCACACAACAAGTGCTCAGTATATGTGGGAACTCCTTCAAGACGGTTGGAAAAGCATTCCAGGTGAAGCTGGTTGAGTGAATGCCAAGAGTTATCAAGGCAAAGGGAAGAATCTAAATCTTCTTCAAATCTAAATTTGAAGAATCTAAAATCAAAAATATATTTGGATTTGTTTAACACTTTTTTGGTTACTACATGATTCCATATGTGTTATTTCATAGTTTTTGACGACTTCACTATTATTCTACAATGTAGAAAATAGTACAAATAAATAAAAAGTGTGTGCAAACCTTTGACTTGTACTCTAAGTATTCACACCCCTGAGACAATACTTTGTAGAAGCAGATTATACAGCTGTAAGTCTTTCTGGTTAAGTCTCTATGAACTTTCCACACCTGGATTGTTACCATTGTTCTTTTCAAAATTCTTCAAGCTCTATCAAATTGGTTGTTGATTATTGGTAGACAATCATTTTCAGGTCTTGCCATCGATTTTCAAGTGGATTTAAGTCAAAACTGTAACTCAGCCACTCACGCACATTCACTGTCTCCTCCAGTGTAGATTTGGCCTTGTGTTTTAGGTTATTGTCCTGCTGAAAAGTGAATTAATCTGCCAATGTCTGGTGGAAGCAGTCTGAACAAGGTTTTCCTTTAGGATTTTGCTTGTGCTTAGCACCATTCCATTTATTTTTTTAAACAAAAATACTCCTCAGTTCTTAATGATTTTCCCCAAGCATATATTTTGTATGCACACAGAGTGAGTCCATGCAACTTATTATATGACTTGTTAAGCACATTTTTACTTCTGATCTTAGACTCTCCATAACAAAGGAGTTGAATGCTTATTTCCTCAAGATATATTTCAGTTTTTAATTTGTAATTTATCTGTAAATACTCAGGAAAACATCATTCCACTTTAACATTATGGGGTATTGTGTAGTGGGCCAGTGACAAGAAATATCACAATTCAATCCATTTTAAATTCAAGTCCTCAACTGGCAGCTTTGTTAAACAGTACCCGCAAAACACCAGTGTTTTGCGGGTACTATTTAATAAAGCTGCCTGTTGAGGACTTGTTAGGCATCTGTTTCTCAAACTAGACACTCTAATGTACTTGTCTTCTTGCTCAGTTGTGCACCTGGGCCTTAGAGACAGTTTTCTCAGTTCTGGGAAGGGAGTAGTACACAGCGGTGTACCAGATCTTCCGTTTCTTGGCAATTTCTCGAATGGAATAGCCTTCATTTCTCAGAATAAGAATAGATTGACGAGTTTCAGAAGAAAGGTCTTTGTTTCTGGCCATTGTGAGCCTGTAATCGAACCCATAAATGCAGATGCTCCAGATACTCAACTAGTCTAAAGAAGGACAGTTTTATTGCTTCTTTAATCAGAAAAACAGTTTTCAGCTGTGCTAGCATAATTGCAAAAGGGTTTTCTAATGATCAATTAACCTTTAGAAATGATCAACTTGGATTAGCTAACACAAAGTGCCATTGGAACACAGGAGTGATGGTTGCTGATAATGGGCCTCTGTACGCCTATTCCATAAAAAATCTGCCGTTTCCAGCTACAATAGTCATTTACAGCATTAACAATGTCTACACAGTGTTTCTGATCAATTTGATGTTTTTTTAAATGGACAAAAAAAATTGATTTCTTAAAAAAAACAAGGACATTTCTAATTGACTCCAAACTTTTGAACGGTTGTGTGTGTGTGTGTGTGTGTGTGTGTGTGTGTGTGTGTGTGTGTGTGTGTGTGTGTGTGATCATAGTTTTGGAGACTTTCTGACCCCAAAACCCAACTAACGTCTGCAATTCACCAGCTGTGATTCTTGCAGATTTTTTGGCCACTCTAACCATCCTCCTCGCTGTGCGTGGGGTCAATATAGACACACGTCCTCTTCCAGGCCGATTGTTAACATCTCCAGTTGCTTTAGACTTCTTAATTATTGCCCTGATTGTGGAAATGGGCATTTTCAACCGTTGAGCTATTTTCTTATAGCCATTTCCTGATTTGTGCAGCTTAACAACCTTTTGTCTCACATCATTACTGGAATTCTCGTGTCTTTCCCATAGTGATGGATGACTATGGGAACTCGGCCTGTGTCACCTCATATTTATACCCCAGTGAAACAGGATGTCATGAATTACCACTTAAGTATTCCTAATCGCTCAGGTGAAATTAAGAACATAAAATATGAATGGGAATATACTTCAGTTAGATTTTATTCATAAGAATTTCTAGGGGTGCCAAAAATTGTGGCACACGCTCCTTTATTTTTTCCAATAATTTTACTTCAATTAAAGGTTACTTTTTGTGAATATTTTGAATGAGAGACCAAGAGGATAAACAGCAAAGACATTTTTGCTCATATTTACCAAGGGTGCAAATATTAGTGGAGGGCACTGTAATAGCATAGTTTAGTTTTTATGCGGCATCTGCATACCAACCATTTGATCTCAGTCAGTTTCATGGGGATATGCTCAAGATCTTCTCGAGTTATGCAGTGTTGTTTTCA
Organism: Oncorhynchus mykiss; assembly: GCF_057628025.1. NCBI lineage: Eukaryota > Metazoa > Chordata > Actinopteri > Salmoniformes > Salmonidae > Oncorhynchus > Oncorhynchus mykiss. The sequence continues at coordinate 28,902,632 of NC_143042.1, forward strand.
ATTATGTACAATCATTTTGTTTTAGAGCAGATGGTGTCAACAAACTGTAGCATAGTCTCTTTGTATTTTGCCTAGTGGCACGCTGTTGAGTTTTGTCCACATGAGTGAAAAATGCAGCGAGTTTTTGTCTTACAGTAACTAAACTATTATATTAGGTTCTGTTCTGTAGAATACTATCATATGTGATCTTGCAGACATTGATCTAACTTAATTTAACAAGCACCATTATCCTGAGTAGCATGCAAAGAACATGATCCACACATGCTCAGAATGTGTGGATCACATTTACTTCGTGCCATAATGCTTGTATTCCTTATGTAAAGTCTTACTGAACTTTGTCTTTGTCTTAGACATCCTTTTAGACAACATTTGCATAAGAGCATAAATCCCCACAAGCATTTATCAGAGGTAGGACTGTAGGCCTTAGCCCAGTAACTAGACAAATATCTAGTGGAGAATGATTAAGGCATCCTCTCTTGTAGCACAAGGTCAATTACCTTTGACATGCAGTAACACGAACATCTGGTAATAATAGTGCACATGGGGTGAGGAATCCCTGAAGCAATAGCATGACAGTGTGTTGTCTCCATACAGTCTCACACAGTGCTGCCAAAAGCATAAAACAAACAGGGAGAGCAGAAGGAGGGGGGGCACATTGTGAAAACTCAGACAGCACTGAGCCTTCAGTTGGTGATTGGCATTCTGCCATCGCCATGGCGATAGACAGGCTCAGGCGAGGCGACTTGTGCTGTGATCATGAGGTTTGGAAAAAGCTGTAACACCTACAGGATGCTAATGAGAACATTGTGTGTGCCACAGAGAGTGTGAGAGCAGAATAACCTGGGAGTGCTATGGTTGATCTTATAAACTGGGCATTCGTAACTAATCTATGGGTATTTCAAAACCAGTGAAAATTATGAATCATCAGTCTTAGTTTTCAATGAAAGCGATGCATTGGAAATGGTTAGTTGAATGCAATGGGTTTTGCTAAATTTACATTGGGCAGTCCAACAGAAAACTTGGATAAAAATGTCAAGCGAGGCATTCTGATTATGGATTCATCAACCAACAACATTTCCCTCACATCAATTCTCCTTTTCTATTAATTGAGAAGTCATTGCAAATAGATGTTATTTTTTAAATGATTAGTTTACTTACTGAATTGACTGCATTCAATTGGAATTGACGTCACCCTGTTGTAGGCATCAAGGTTTGAAGGAATTAGTGCTTTTGGTCACAGCTTGGGATCCAGGAATCTGTCCAATTTCAATTCTTGATATTTACCCATTTGATTCTTGAAAATTGTATAACTTCCTCATGACCTTAGGGCAAATGCCTTTTTCATAACTGAAAATATAAGGTTTTAAATATGTTTAAAACTATCATGTTGATGTCATGGACTGACAGTCCTTGCATCTAGAGCTGTCTATGAATTTGAGACGGTGTATCATTCCCTTTTGTCCCATCTTAAAACCTGTTAAGGATATGGCAGACATACCCCTAGAGATTGGGTACCCCTAGTAAACTGGAAAAAAAATCTGTCAAAAATTGCTAATATATGCAAATAAAAATTATTATTGGATAGAAAACACTCTAAAGATTCTAAAACCGTTGGAATTATGTCTGTAAGTATAGCAGAACTCACAGGGCAGGCATTCTTCCAAACTAGTTTTTGTGGCCATGAAAGTTGGAGCAACTTTGACGTCATGGCCCCCACCCTTCCCAACCAGTTATGATTCTGGGGACACTTTCTATCTCTTCCGCTAGATGTCCTCTTTCATTAGAGCTTTGAATCGTTCAAATCCCGCGAGAATTGACCCTATGGGAGTGAAATTAGTGCGTGCCACGAGAGAATAGGCTGTGCGTATGGGCGCGAATTGGTCCCAGCCATTCCTTTGTTCCAGCACTCAAGAGAAGAGCAGACGATGGCCGATTGAATTGAAGTTTGTTTTGCGTGTCTAAAACATCATAAAGCTTGCTTCTGCACTTAGTTTGACCTGTTTAGTCGACATATAATATGTAATTTTGAAGTTTTGATGCGCAACTTTTCCGGACCAGAGGACGTTTTGGGTGCATTTCAGCTGATGTTATTAGCAGTAGCTAATACAAAGACGCAAGACTTGAAACCAAACGATGTATTGGGTAAGTATGAAGCCTTCCAGAACATTCTGAACGAAGACCATCGAAGGTAAGGGAATATTTATGCTTAAATCTGTGTTTCTGTTGACTCCAACATTACGTGGAAATGTAGCTTGGAACTGAGCGCTGTCTCAGCATATGGAATAGTGTGCGATTTCTGTAACGTTAAAAATAAATCTAACACAGCGGTTGCATAAAGAAGCAGTGTATCTTTCTAACTATATGTAGAACGTATATTTAGTCAAAGTTTATGATGTCTATTTACGTTATCTTGCCGCGCTACATAGATTTCCTGCGGGCATTTTTGAGTAATTTCTGAACGTGAACTCACTGTAAATGGACATTTATGGATATAAATGGCATATTATTGAAAAAAAAATATGTACTGTGTAACATGTCATATTACTGTCATCTGATGAAGATTTTCAAAAGGTTAGTGAGCGATTTATTTTTTAATCCTGCGTTTGTTGATTGCATGTTTTGGCTATTGAAATGAGCTGTGTCTGGTGGTGGTTTTACATATATATGTGCTATGTTTTCGCCGTAAAACATTTTAGAAATCTGACTTGCTGGCTAGATGAACAAGGTGTTTATCTTTCATTTGAGCTATTGGACTTGTTAATGTGTGGAGGTTAAATATTTTTAAGAATATTTTTGCGTTCCATGCGCCACCGTTTCAGCTGAACGTGGGAGGGTTGATTCCCAATTGGGAACCAGTATCGTAGACAGGTTAAGGGCTAGGGCTGTTGCGGTGACCGTATTCCGCCACACCGGCAGTCATGAGTAATGAAGGCAGTCAAATTCCACATGACCATTTAGTCATGGTAATTAGGCTTCTCCAAGCCCTGATGCTGCAGCTGGTCATTAGTAGCCTACCGAACTTGCTAACTGCCTGGAACTCAGCACTCTATTGTCCCTCTAATCACTCTGACATCAATGCAAATGTATTCGAAAATCTAATAGACCACTTCATGAGAGCCCATGAGCTCATGTAGGCTATAGGCTATGCAATTGCGTTAGAAAACAGAGTGATGGCTACTAATAATATTCAACTTTCCTAATATTAAGCACATTGCTTATATTTACAACAGGAGTAAATATAAACCACAGGGAAAAGCATCCTCCATTCACTATTTAAGTGCATAGATGACATGTATTTTTCCCCCGCTGCCCCTGTTTTGATATAGGTGCATGATAATGGTCCATTCTAAATCCAAACAAATTTCACACATATTATTTAGTATATGTAAAGACAAGATTAAATCAAGAATAGTCTGATGGGTGACAATATTAGCCTATCACTTGTGAATGATGCCCAGCATAAGAAACAGTGCCTTGTTTTTGCGACTTGTTCGAATCATAGTCACACACCTCATGTTGCTTAGCCCACAGGCCTATATGTTTTCATAAGGTTTGCATCACAACTAAAGTGTCCAAATAACTTAAGCACATTAATCCGCTTTACAAGTGGTGTAGAGTCTCACTGGCATACAATATATAAGCAGTGTGTGAGTTTCAAGTTTGGGGAAGATCATTTTCACCATAAAAAGTCACCTTTAAAATAAAAGCAATACATGCATAATTGCATTTGCGGTCACATTTGATAACGGTGTTTTCCACTAATGGAAAATTTGTGCTTATAGCCTACTACCATGTGCGCATTGCTGCGCTTATAAAGTGATGAAATAGCCTAATAGTTTATTAGCATTTTAAGCTAAACGTTCTGATTTTATGCTAGTGGTTGTATTAATTTGGAATCTATTCCATACCACAACTGTCCCGAGACTGTTTTATTTATTTTTTTCTCATACAGAATTGAATTGGTCGACTTTTGTACTATGGGAGATAGAAGATTGACATAGGTTTGTGCTTTTGTTGTTCGTTAGGCCTACTCATCTTTTTGGTTGATAAAAAGTAAATGAGAACAGTTCATCCAATATCTTCAATATGCACCTCGAAATTGGATAAGAACGCTCGCATTAGTGTCCCCGATGTGTCTGTCTTAACTTAGCCTGTGAAAAAGACCCGATCATGTGATAGAGAGCAGTGTGAGTGAGAGATGCTTCGGATTGCGCAGCACACTCCGGGAGAAGGGCACAATGCAGAATCTTTTTTAGGGTGCATTACGAACACAAATGGGGTGCCGCTGTGAAATTCAAAGTAGGGATGCACGATATATCGGTGAACATATCGGAATCAGACGATATTAGCTAAAAATGCCAACATTGGTATCGGCCCGATGTCTAGTTTAACGCCGATGTGCAAAACCGATGTCAAAGCTGACGTGTATACCTACATAACATAGGTACATGGCGTAATGACGCCACGTAAAATTTTGCGCTACACATGCAACACAGCATTCCTAACCTTTGCCCAAAATGTCTGCTGTGTGGATCGAGTAGTCAACAAGTCTAGCTATCATTTGAAAGAGTAAAAAAGTTTCAGCGAGACAACTCAAAGTAGAAATCCGCCTTTAATGCCAAGATAATAGATTCGTTGCACTTGACAATCAACCGTTCTCTGTTGTGGGTGATGTTGGCTTTCGCAACTGGTCGAGCACCGGTACACACTGCAAAGTGCGCAATTTTTCAGATGTTGCCCTCCGGGAGTTACACAGTAATAGTGTCACTGCTATAAGCTTCACGACAAACTATGCACATGCAACACAAGTGCCACCACTACTATCAGTAGCACTATCAAGCTGTACAAAAAAGTCTGCAAACAAGCAAACACCGGCCACAAACTATGTGTTTACAATACCGCATTGGTAATAAATAATGATTTGTTTGACCGCAACTTCTGGTGTAGCTTGGTACCTAACTAGCACCAAATACAACCAGCCTGAAAACAATGACCAGTAGAAACTGCAGGAATTTTCATTATTCTTAGCAATGATTTATGAATCCTTGTGAGTAAGTATTAGCTAGGTAGACACTTGTTGTTTGTTTATTGAAATTGAACTTCAATTCATGAAAATAAACAGCTAGCCAGCTACTTAACCCTGTTGCCCAAAGCTAACGTTATAAGCAGCCAGCTTGCTTCATCTGCCTATTGAGGCTCGACCGGACATGGTTATGTGTTGTGAAGCTAGCCACAATAAGGATTAGGCAAAATGGTGGACTTTGCGGTTTGCCTTCAAAATAAATAAAAGTACCTCTTTGAAAGTGATGCAGAAGGTTACAATTGGTGGAATCATGCCATATTTAGACTAGATGTTAAAGAAGGTTGGAATGTGAATCAATGAAATGGGATATTAGTCTACTCGGTGACACCCACAGAACAGAAATTTGAAGAGTTTAGCAACTATTAGCATTATAGCTCTTATCGCGGGACTGTGACTGTGTGAAATCATCTCCCCAGTCAGCCTATTGTGTGTATGGACATTCATAGTGCACTGTACAGCTTTACCTAAGGATTGGGTATCAATGAAATGGGGTATCAACCTACTCAATAACCAGGCAATTTTTTTCCAACATCCTCCTCAGAGTTATCAGACTCTAAACATCCACGCAGTATTGTTTTTCCTCAAAGAATAGTGTACAATACACATAGGTTGACAATAAATGTGGCTCAATTCACAGATGTTTCAGAGCTACAATGCTAATGTTCTCTGGGTGTCACTGAGTAGACTGGTACCCCATGGCATTGATCCACAATCCATAGGTAAGGCTGTACAGTGAAATAAGTATGCCCCCAATGTAATTCTAAAGTATAATTAACAGATTTGTCAAATTATCAAATTATTGTCTTTTGTTGATTTTATATAACAACATTCCAACCTCGTTTAGCATGATCTAGTCAATTATGGAATAATTCTACTATTTGTATTAATTTGCATCACTGTCAATTACATACTTTTATTTTGAAGGCTAACCGGAAAGTCCACTACTGTGGCTAATCCTTATTGTGGCTTGCTTCACATAGATGGATCTGACCACCATTAATCAAATAAAAACTGCCTTATAAATTAGGGTTATTTTAGATGATGACACCTAGCTATATAGTTAGCTAGCTAACTATATAGCTACTGAAATAGATGTCATTTTGATATGTTTTTGGAAAAGAACATTGCATCCATGATCTAGCTAGCTTTTTTTTTATATAACCAGCACTATAGGTGTGCAAGACAACTTCACGAGCATCATTCTTATTTACAATGACGGCCTATGGGACTCCCAATCACGGCCGGATGTGATACAGCTTGGATTCGTACCAGGGACTGTAGTGACGCCTCTTGCACTGAGATGCAGTGCCTTAGATCGCTGTGTCCATGTGTATGTGTTTTTAACTGTACTAGAATGCTTAAAAGGCTGCAAAAAATGTAAATATCGGTTAGCGGTGTCTTTCTTTTTGGCAAGGAAAATATTGGATATTTGTCATATCAGTGCATCACCAATTCAAAGCATTATCATGTGCTTATCAAATTGTGAATGAGAGACTATTAGAGTGTGTACAGCCTCCGCAAAAATGAAAGCAGAGCTTATGCCCTTCAAGCGACTTTTTTCAAATCATCATTAGTCTCATCATGCAGCCTTACAATGTATTAAAAATCTTAACATATAGCCCAATGTTTGAAAAACAACTAAAGTTACATTAATAACTCTAAAATAAGCATATATGAATACCAATTTCTTTGTTAACCATTCAACACATAATAGCTTCATGTGCGGACTCCCTCATTGTTTGGAGAAAGTATTTATATTTTATTCATCTTTGTTCAATTGGGTTCTTCATACTATAAAATAATGCCATGGAATTCTAAGCAAATCATGTCTGCTAAATGAACTAGTGTAGCCCACAGCCATTTGGCATAGCCACATCAAGACAACTCAGAGTATGCTATTATTTTCTTCTGAAATAGACTACATTTTCTTCATATGATGCTTCTTTTGACCTATCTAAAATAAATAATGGATTTATTGTGAAGGCATAGGCTATATTACATGGATTTATTAGACTTTTTAAAATAGCTTGTAAGCAATGTGTGGAAGCCAGGAGATGCTAAATGTGTTTATTTTGTGGTTAATTACCGTGAGACCGACCAGTTATTTGCTTGACAATCACCAGCTGATGAAATTCCGTGACCGCCACAGCCCTAGGCAGGGCTGCTGTTTTGTTGTTTTTTTAAATCCCAGAATGTAACTTTATCGAAGCATTCATAAACCCTTTAGTTTAAAAGACCTGCATAGATGCTTCACAAATCAACAATAAACCAAGGTCATACTATATAAGGGTGATATCATCAGGTCATTAAATCTGGTGCTTTGCAGATTGTGACATAATGTTTTTGCCACCCTTTATAGTATGACATTTTACTTTAAAAATTATGTAAATATTTGATGTAGGCCGTATAAAGGGCATATACAATGTTGTATATTATTAAGATTTACTTCTTACTGAATCTGAAAATTAGTCCGAGATGTATTTTAGATGTTCTTTTTACCCTTTTTTTCTCCCCAAGTTCGTAATATCGAATTGGTAGTTAGTCTTGTCCCATCGCTGCAACTCCCGTACGGACTAGGGAGAGGCGAAGTTTGAGAGCCAAGCGTCCTCCGAAACACGGCGCAAAATTTTAAGTAAGTATTTTATTCCCTATTGTGTAAAGTGTGGAAGTCCAGTGTTCATTTAACACCACAATTATGTTTGTTTCAATGTCTTCCATCTTTCTAGAACACAATGACATTCTGTCACTTTGCATCTTGCAAAGAGTGCACATTGCTGTAGGTCTGGGACATGAAATGGAGAAAACTGGCGGCCGTTGTCGATTACTAGACGAGTCAGTTAAGCAACTCAATTTAACCCTGGGGGTAATGCATAACACCATCAATACTTCAAACTGAAACTGTCTGTCCCCACTTACGTTTTGTGCTTGCCTCTGGAAAGCCCTCCATTGGTCATCAGTTGGTCCCCCTGCAGTGTATTAAGCAGCTAAGGGTTCTATTCACACGTACTGTATCAGTATTATTGGCAGCTCACTGGGTGACAGTAGACTGTTTCCTTGCTTCATCAAATGTATTCCATGATACAGCATTCATCCAATTAACAAAACTACACAATACATAGACGTGCTGTACATTTTAATGGCTTTAAAATTGAAACCACTTGTGTGCCAGAAAGTGTACTCACGTCTGGACACTTGGTATTAAATGTAAAGGAGATTGACAAACGTTTGAGGAAAGCAATAGTAAATCAAGGGCTCGAATTGCATAGTTGATTGAATGCTTTTTCTAGGCCTTTGTGAGCACATTTCAATCTTTCAAAAAAATATATCATATTTTTATTCACAATGAATGAAAGATTACATGTAAAGACATTGTACATTTTTCCCCTTTTTGTCCGACTTTGACCTCCCCCAGAATGCCTCCAAACACATTTACAAAGAAAGGCAAAGTCATTGAGTTACATATCAGAAAACAAAACATAAGTATACAACAATGCTACTTCAATACAAGCAAAAATGTAATGGCTTAACGATTTTAGGTGATTTGGTGATCCTATAGCAGTAATCTCAAGGTGTGGGGGTGGGACCAAGAGTACCAATCTGGGGGAAGTGTTTGGAGCTGTTCAAAATAGGATATCATCGGGTCCCAGGTGAAATAAAATTAGTTGGTTGACCCTATTCATTTTCTCAAATTTTAGGAACAGCATCAGATATTTGAGCCAAAGAGAGACTAAGGGAGGATTGATAGATTTCCAATCCAATAAAATCCTTCTGCGGGCCAACAGGGAGGCTAAAGCAATGGCATCCAGCTGTCCATTGGTCAGAGAACGATTGTTGTTTGGTACTCCAAAAATAGCCATTTCTGCACTAGGCTGCAACTTTATATCAAATGCTTCAGAAAGGGTTTTAAATATAGTGGACCAAGAACATGTGGGTCAGGTCCGCCAAGGAGCCTTTACACCTGTCACATGTACCATCAATATTTGGGAAGAATTTGGATAATCTGGCCTTGCTGAAATGTATACGGTGAAGTACCTTAAACTGTATAAAGCTGAGCCGGGCACAAGAGGAGCTTCCATTTACCCTAAGTAAGGGACCATTCTAGACTTCATCAGTGATCTCTCCACCAAGTTCCCTTTCCCACTCAGATCGGATTTTATTGAGTGACAGGTTATCAAGGGACATGATTATCTAAAAAATACGGGAAATTAGTCCCTTTAGTTGAAAAGGTGTTTCCAAAAGGGCATCCAGACCTGATACGGGTGATAGAATTGGAAAGGTTGGAAAGGTTGGGCTGCCTGGTGGTTAGAGCATTGGGCTAGTAACCGGAAGGTTGCAAGTTCAAATCCCCGAGCTGACAAGGTACAAATCTGTCATTCTGCCCCTGAACAGGCAGTTAACCCACTGTTCCTAGGCCGTCATTGAAAATAAGAATTTGTTCTTAACTGACTTGCCTAGTTAAATAAAGGTAAAATAAAAAAAATAAACTGGGAGATTTGGAAATACCTATATTAACTTGAATGGGGTAGATTCAATTTGATAGTGAGGTCTTCGAAATTGGCAAAGGTGCCATCAATATAAAGATCATTAAACTTAGTAAGGCCATTCCTCTGCCACAACCTGAAAGCTGAATCCAGTTCGCCTGGAAGGAAGAGGTGATTATTACATACAGTGAGGGAAAAAAGTTTTTGATCCCCTGCTGATTTTGTTTGTTTGCCCACTGACAAAGAAATGATCAGTCTATAATTTTAATGGTAGGTTTATTTGAACAGTGAGAGACAGAATAACAACAACAAAAAATCCAGAAAAACGCATGTCAAAAACGTTATAAATTGATTTGCATTTTAATGAGAGAAATAAGTATTTGACCCCCTCTCAATAAGAAAGATTTCTGGCTCCCAGGTCAGGTGTCTTTTATACAGGTAACGAGCTGAGATTAGGAGCACACTCCTAAAGGGAGTTCTCCTAATCTCAGTTTGTTACCTTTATAAAAGACACCTGTCCACAGAAGCAATCAATCAATCAGATTCCAAACTTTCCACCATGGCCAAGACCAAAGAGCTCTCCAAGGATGTCAGGGACAAGATTGTAGACCTACACAAGGCTGGAATGGGCTACAAGACCATCGCCAAGCAGCATGGTGAGAAGGTGAAAACAGTTGGTGCAATTATTCGCAAATGGAAGAAACACAAAAGAACTGTCAATCTCCATCGGCATGTGGCTCCATGCAAGATCTCACCTTCTGGAGTTGCAATGATCATGAGAACGGTGAGGAATCAGTCCAGAACTACACGGGAGGATCTTGTCAATGATCTCAAGGTAGCTGGGACCATAGTCACCAAGAAAACAATTGGTAACAGCCTACGTCGTGAAAGACTGAAATCCTGCAGCGCCCGCAAGGTCCCCCTGCTCAAGAAAGCACATATACATGCCCGTCTGAAGTTTGCCAATGAACATCTGAATGATTCAGAGGACAACTGGGTGAAAGTGTTGTGGTCAGATGAGACCAAAATGGAGCTCTTTGGCATCAACTCAACTCGCTGTGTTTGGAGGAGGAGGAATGCCATCCCCACCATCAAACATGGAGGTGGAAACATTATGCTTTGGGGGTGTTTTTCTGCTAAGGGGAAAGGACAACTTCACCGCATCAAAGGGACGATGGACGGGGCAATGTACCGTCAAATCTTAAGTGAGAACCTTCCCTCAGCCAGGGCATTGAAAATGGGTCGTGGATGGGTATTCCAGCATGACAATGACCCAAAACACACGGCCAAGGCAACAAAGGCGTGGCTCAAGAAGAAGCACATTAAGATCCTGGAGTGGCCTAGCCAGTCTCCAGACCTTAATCCCATAGAAAATCTGTGGAGGGAGCTGAAGGTTCGACTTGCCGAACGTCAGCCTCGAAACCTTAATGACTTGGAGAAGATCTGCAAAGAGGAGTGGGACAAAATCCCTCCTGAGATGTGTGCAAACCTGGTGGCCAACTATAAGAAACGTCTGACCTCTGTGATTGCCAACAAGGGTTTTGCCACCAAGTAATAAGTCATGTTTTGCAGAGGGCTCAATTATCCATTTCCCTCATTAAAATGCAATAACATTTTTGACATGCGTTTTTCTGGATTTTTTTGTTGTTAATCTGTTTTTCACTGTTCAAATAAACCTACCATTAAAATTATAGACTGATCATTTCTTTGTCAGTGGGGAAACGTACAAAATCAGCAGGGGATCAAATACTTTTTTCCCTCACTTTATAGGACCTTGAATAGAGAAATCACAGAATTTAAAATGTTGACGGAATTGAGTCCACATGTTTTAAGTATTGATAACAATTGGATTGAATGTGTAGCGCGAAGCTGAAAGAGGGAGATTGGAGGTGACTAACACAGAACCCAAACCAGCTGCGCGCGTGCACCATCATGCGCTATCGTGCATACATTGATTTTGTTCCCCTACATCAAACGCGATCACGACACGCAGGTTAAAATATCAAAACAAATATTAATTTGGGGACAGGTCTAAAAGCATTAAACATGTATGGCAATTTAGCTAGTTAGTTTGCAATTGCTAGCTCATTTGTCCTATTTGCTGTTGCTAGCTAATTTGTCCTGGGATATAAACATTTAGTTGTTATTTTACCTGAAATGCACAAGGTCCTCTACTCCGACAATTAATCCACACATAAAACGGCCAACTGAATCGTTTCTAGTCATCTCTCCTCCTTCCTGGTTTTTTCATCTTTGAACTTATATGGTGATTGTCATCCTAGTATTACCACAACGACCGGCAAAACATTTAGTCTTTCAATCACTCACGTGGGTATAACCAATGAGGAGATGGCACGTGCGTACCTGCTTCTATAAACCAATGAGGAGATGGGAGATGCAGGACTTGCAGCGCGATCTGCGTTAGAAATAGGAATGACTTCTATTTTAGCCCTTGGCATCGCAGACGCTCGTTGGCACGCGCGAGCAGTGTGTGTGTAATAATTTAATAACTTGGATTTCAAAATGTATTTTGTGACGCTCGCGCACGCGACGTGTCCGGTCTGGTCAGCATGTAAGGCTGACAAAGAGGAGGAGAAAAAGGAGTTTGCTTCTGTTTGACACAAGTCAGTTTATGGGGTGTGAAGCCAGTAAATAATATTTTGTATAGTCACTGCCCAGTAATAATACATTAAGTTAGGAAGGGTTAATCCTCCATGTGTTCTATCTCTCTGGAGGAATGCTTTACGTATTCTTGGATTCCCACCGCCCCTTGAATAAAAATATAAGCTTATCCACTGAAGTAAAAAAAGAGGGAGACATTGGAACAAGTACAGAAATCTGGACAATACATTAATCTTGATACAATTCACTTTACCAGCTAAAGTAAATTGGAGAATAACACATCTCTGAAAGTCCAGTTTAAGTTTGTTAATCAGGGGAGTACAGTTATCATCATAGAGGGAGGTACGGGTGATATTGATCCCTAAATATTTAAAGCCAGTCTTGGACATACGAAATGGAATAGTATCCCGTGGAATTTGTAATGCTAATTCATGAATAGGAAAGCATTCACTTTGAGAAATTCAATTTATAGCCCGAAAACATACCAAACCTACGCATTACGTCCACTACCTCAGGGACACACACTTGGGGTCTGAGATATATAAAAGCAAGACATCTGCATACAAGGAAACATTGTGTTCCAGTCCCCATCTGTAGATACCATGTATTGAGGGTGTGGCCTTCAGCTTAATAGAAAAGGGTTATATTGCCAGAGCAAATAACAGAGGTGACATTGGACATCCCAGTCGTGTGGCCCTTGATAATGGGAAATACTGTGAACAAAGTTTGTTTGTAAACACTGATGCCTTGGGTGGTGAGTACAACAGTCGGACCCAGGAAATGAAGTTTGCACCAAAGCCACATTTTCCCAGTAAAGAGAATAAATATTCCCATTCTACCCTGTCAAATGCCTTCTCCGCATCTAAAGAGATAACTACTTCAGGAATGTCCGCCTTTGGACTCCCACCGCCCCTTGAATAAAAATATAAGCTTATCCACTGAAGTAAAAAAAGAGGGAGACATTGGAACAAGTACAGAAATCTGGACAATACATTAATCTTGATACAATTCACTTTACCAGCTAAAGTAAAATGTAGGAGAGTGTATGGTATTAAGTAGATGATGAATGTTAGAAAAGGAGTGGCGACCCTTAACCTCTCTTGGGTAGGGGGCAGTATTTTGACGTCCAGATGAAAAGCATGCCCAAAGTAAACTGCCTGTTACTCAGGCCCAGAAGCTAGGATATGGATATGGATTTGGATAGAAAACACTCTAACGTTTCTAAAACTGTTAAAATTATGTCTGTGAGTATAACAGAACTGATTTGGCAGGCGAAACCCTGAGGACAAACCATCCCCCCCAAAATAAATATTTCAGCCTACCACTATTTTCAATGGCTATCACCTTTATTATAAGGCAAAGTCCTCCCAGATTGCAGTTCCTAGGGCTTCCACTAGATGGAGTGTCAGGCTGGTTTTTGGAAAAATGAGCCAGAAATTGTAGTTTTTCTAGGTGGCTCCCATTTTGGCTGTAGTGTTTCCAAGCGCGTGGAAGAGAGAGCGTTCTTTGGTATTTTTCTCCGGTAAAGACAATAACAATTCTCCGTCTTAAATTGTATTGTTTATTTACATATTAGGGTACCGAAGGTTTGATTATTAACGTTGTTTGACTTGTTTGGAAAAGTTTATTAGTAACGTTTGGGATTAATTTTGATGGAGGGAAACTGGGTGGATTATTGACTGAGTTTTTCTGGATATAAAGAAGTACATTATCGATCAAAAGGACCATTTGTGACCTTTTGGAGTGCCAACAGAAGATTATCATCAAAGGTTGGCATTTTTATATCGCTATTTCTGACTTTCGTCTCGCACCTGTCTCGCGCCTGGTTGAAATATGTTTTTCATGTGTTTGTATTACTCTTGTGATTTTATGAAAGTTAAATATTCATAATACTGAAGTTTTAAATTTGCGCTCTGCAATCTCACCGGATGTTGGCCAGGTGGGACGCTACCGTCCCTCCTGCCCATAAGACGTTAATAAATAATGTCTAATCCATTGATATGATGTCTGTCATAGTGGATTCTATTCGAGAGGCAAGCAATTTCACAAATATTTTTACATCTGCATTTAAAAGTGTGATCGGTCTATATGAGCAACACATAAAAAAGTGTGATCGAAACCTCTGTCATTGTTTGGGGTAGAACATCCGGGTCCAGGGCATTTTAAAAAATTGCACCAAAGCCACATTGCAGGAGGGGGCCAAGTATGGCAGAAAACTTCTTGTAGTATTCGATTGGGTAGCCATCTGGGCCAGGGGATTTCCCACTTTGCATTGCTGTAATTTAATTAATAATCTCCTCTAACTGCAAAGGTTGATCAATTTCCTCTGTCTTCTCTGTACTAATGGTAGGACTTTCCAAATTGTCAAGAAAATCTTTCATAATTGAATTGTCTTCAGGTGATTCTGACGTGTAAAGATCTGAATATTTTTTTTGGAATGTATTATTGATTTCAGTAGGACTAACTGTTAAGACTCCCAAGGTGTTGTGAATTTGAAGGATCAGCTGTGAGGCAGATTTGTACTTGAGTTGATGAGCTAGAAGTCGACCAACCTTTTCTCCATGTTCGTAAACAAAACTGCGTGCACAGAGTGGCTGCTGCTCAGCGTTATCTGTTGATAGTAAATTGTACTGAGTTTGAAGACTCAGCCTTTCTTTGTCAGGTTCTGGTGAAAGAGAGGCGGAGTATTTTTGGTCTAATTTCAGAAGTGCAACGATCAGCTGTTGTTTAATTTTCCGATGTTTATTGAGAGGATTAGGAAATTATTTTGCCTCTAAGAACAACTAAGTGTTTCCCAAAGTGTAGATGGAGAGAGAGAGAGAGATTGTTTTATTTGTCTCAATAAAGACATCAATTGCATTCGATAGATTGGTACAGAATGAATTGTTTGAAAGTAAAGACGAGTTAAGTCTCCATGGGGGGCGATTTGTATAGTTCAATGAGAATGAGAGGTCGAGTGACAGAGCATGGTCACTAACAACAATGGCAGAGTATTCTACTTTCTTAACAGAGGGGAGACGGGTTTTATCTATGAAAAAGTCATCTATTCTAGAATAGGAGTGGTGTACATGTGAAAAGAAAGAGAATTCTTTGTTACTGGGAAAATGGAATCTCCATGGATCTACACATCCTGCCTGGCTCAAAAATGTAGACAAAGCACTGGACATTTTTTAAGGAGATAATGATCTAGAGTTTGAGTGGTCCAAGACTGCGTTGATCACACAATTCAAGTCCTCTCCAAAAATGAAATAGAGTGAGTTGAGATTGGGCAGCAAAGAAATAAATTGGTTAATACAATCAACATCATCCCAATTAGGAACATAAACATTTACAATTAAAACAGAGGTGTGAACGAGATAACCAGATACCATAACAAAGCGCCCCTGTTGATCTGAGATTATGTCAGTAGCGGTAAATTGTACTTTCTTATAAATAAGTATTGTTGTTCCCCTTGCCGTAGCATTGCATTTTGAATGGAATATTTGTTCTACCCAAATTTTACAGAGTCTACCATGATCTGCTGTACACAGATGTGTTTCTTGTAAGAATGCTATATCAGTTTTTAAATTCTTAAGATTGACAAATACTTTAGCCCGTTTAACCGGGCCGTTCATTGCCTTGACGTTCCAGCTCGTAAACCTAAAAGCTGACCCCCCAATTCCCACCCCAATATCTGAATTGTCAGTCATTAAAAGTTGAGATTACTAAATTAAAACTGGAATAGACATGAAAACCCTGTAATAAGACCACCGATCATAGCTTGTGACAAAATAAAAAGCATGCACCGAAAAGTTTGGATAAATACTGTTGAAGTAGAATATGTAAAAATCAAATGGTTAATGAAGGCAAAAAACTTCCCCCCACCCCCCTGACATAAAACTCTCAAAATAGCACAACACAATTAACACAGTATAAAATAACACTGTCCTATGCTCGCCTCTAAGGCAGACTGCAGGCTTCCCCAAATAGGGTCAAACTCCCAGTTAACCATCTGTCACTTAACATATCCTACACAAGAGGGCTCCCAATTTTTAACAGAATGATTTACACTCAATAGTCAGTCACTCAATAGTCAGTTACATCCTCAATTGGCTTTAACAAACACAAATATCCAAATAAAATGTTTCTGTTGGTCAAGACTTTCGGCCCATGGGTTGTTAGGAGCGCGTTCCACACCACGCAGCCGCACCGCGCAATTGCATCAACAGATAGTAAAATATGATACTCAGGAGCAGCGCGACCACAAAGACTACAGCAGGGAACGCACCCCACAAACACGAATGCCAAAATATTCCAACGTCAATGAATCTCTGTAGAGGCGGAAGCTAAATATATCCATACACCCACTCAAACAAATAAAGGCATTACAGTCACAGGAAAGCAAATGCAAACAAGAAAGTAACCAGAGTCAAACCCTGAGATTGTAGCATTAGCAAAAAACATTAGTCTTTAGAAAGGTAGTGTTAAATGAATAGCTAATGCCAACTTAGTTCAAACAAAAACATAAACACATATTGGATATTTAACATGTTACTAGTACCAGCTAAGCAAGTCAGCCATCCAATGTTACTTAAATGGATACAGGTCTTCGTTCAGTCGATTTTAGATGTAGCTAGCTAGGTAGTTGTCCATATGTCAAGCTATATCTCAGCTAGCTAGCCACTAGAAATGTTGAAGTGCCTTGCTAAATCCATCGCCACATTCAGATAGCCCAGTCAGTGCTTGAGCACTCCGGTTTTTGTTGTACGTAGCTAGCCATGCTAGCAAGTTAGCCCAATATTCCTGTTGTCTTAAATCTTCTCAGCCAAGTATATATGTAATAGAGATATCCCTGGGTGCTCCTGGAGTTCAGCATTCATCTTGTTGCCATGTAAAAAAACATTTTTTTTTTTTAAATGTGGCATTAGCTAGCCAGCCAGATAGTAAACAGCCAAGTGTGTCCAGCCAGCTCCCGCTAGCCAGCCAATTTGATTGTGAAGTATAAGCTAATGTTGCCACTCACCTCAGTCAAATAAAGTAAAATAAAATAAATATGTCATCGGGTACTCCCAGAATGAGAAAAAAAAAAAAAACATTGCTTTAATGTGAAAAGTAATATCCAAGTGAATGTGATGAAAATCAGTCAGTTTCCAGCTAGCAAAGTAGCCAGCCACATATTCCTCCTGCCATGGCCAGCTAGCCGGGCCACTTCCTCTATCGACTTTACTCTATGCGCCAGACATAGAATGCTTTAGCCTCGGCCAGTGTGCCAAAAATGTGGGTCTCTCCCTCATAAAAGAAACGAAGACGGGCAGGGTGTAGGAGCTGAAACTTTATCCCCTTCTTATAGAAGGATTTTGTTGTATTTGAATTAGTCTCTTTTCTTCCCGAGATTGGCACTCAGGTCCGGGTAGAATCGTATATCTTGGCCACGGAATTTTGGTTGATGATCCCTCGCCCAGCACATTGCACGTTCCTTGTCTTGGTAATGATGAAAGCGCGCTATAATCGCCCTAGGCCTCTCCCCTGAGTTGGGATTTGGATGTGTGCGATTGGTCGAGCTCCGGTGGCTTGTCAAAGACCCCGTTACCCATCACTTCCACCAGCATGTCAGAGACAAATTTCACAGGATTGACTCCAGTCTCAATTCCCTGCATGACGCCAACGATCTGGATGTTTTCCCTTCTGGTATAAATCCAACGAATCTACCTTGGAAAGTAGAGCTGTGTTGGACATTTTTATATGAGAGACAGCTGCCTCTAGCTCGGCAATCCGCTCGGTGTTGTCAGTGGAGAAACCTTCTAGTGTACTGAGGCGTCGCCCAAACGTGTTGACCGTTTCTCAAAAGGCGTCAATGGAAGTTTGGAGAGGTGCCAGTGAAGTGCTGATGAGAGAAGCCATATCCTCCTTCAGGATACTTCTTTGTTTAGCTTGCTCAGCTACAAACGTGGTTATAGACAAGGCCCCTGACTCTGCAGGAGGGCTTGCCACAACAGCCATTTTCGGTGTTCGGGTAGTTGCTTCGGCCTTCGACAATGTGTTGGTCGTAGCAGTTGTCCTCGGGTTGGTCTTGCTCATGGTACCATGGAAATTGATATTTTTTAAATGTTTAAATTTTATTTCACCTTTATTTAACCAGGTAGGCCAGTTGAGAACAAGTTCTCATTTACAACTGCGACCTGGCCAAGATAAAGCAAAGCAGTGCGACAAAAACAACAACACAGAGTTACACATAAACAAACGTACAGTCAATAACACAATAGAAAATAAAAATAGAAAAATATATGTACAGTGTGTGCAAATGTAGAAGAGTAGGGTGTTAGGCAATAAATACGCCATAGAGGCAAAATAATTACAATTTAGAGTATATTCAGTCCGTAGGTGAAATTTGAGACAAAAAATATATGTGAAATATATACGAAGAAAAACGATATATACACGGGACGGGACAAGACAATCAAAACAGACATCCCACTGCTATCCCATCTTAGATTAGAATAATATAATAAACTAATACATCCACATAAACATTAACAACGTTAAAATTAAAGTCTAATTAGAGACCTTAAACACATCGTCTTACATCGTCGACCGGAAGTTTCTCTCCAGCACATTTCAATCTTTAATAACATCCTATAGCAAACCTTTAGTAAGAGTTTACCGCCGAGGACAACCCAATACGAAGTTAATGAGGTTGATGAGTTGGTCAGTTGGGAAGTGATTTCAAAATCAGATGATGCATAGTAGCAGAAAGAACAAACATGAAATGCACAAAAAACTGTGGACAGATACTCCGATGTTGTTTATGTGACGTGATTGGCATCTGATCTGAAAGCACCCACTGATCAGAACATTCCCCCTCTAGCGTGTCCATTGCAGATTACAGTGGCTTGCGAAAGTATTCACCCCCTTGGCATTTTTACTATTTTGTTCCCTTACAACCTGGAATTAAAATAGATTTTTTGGGAGGGTTTGTATCATTTGATTTACACAACATGCCTACCGCTTTGAAGATGTAAAATATTTGTTATTGTGAAACAAGAAATAAGACAAAAAAACAGAAAACTTGAGCGTGCATAACTATTCACCCCCCCCAAATCAATACTTTGTAGACCAACCTTTTGCAGCAATTACAGCTGCAAGTCTCTTGGGGTATGTCTCTATAATCTTGGCACATCTAGCCACTGTGATTTTTGCCAGCTCTTCAAGGCAAAACTGGGCCCAGCTCCTTCAAGTGGGATGGGTTCCGTTGGTGTACAACTGATGGTGTACAGCAATCTTTAAGTCATACCACAGATTCTCAATTGGATTGAGGTCTGGTCTTTGACTAGACCATTCCAAGACATTTAAATGTTTCCCCTTTAACCACTCAAGTGTTGCTTTAGCAGTATGCTTAGGGTCGTTGTCCTGCTTGAATGTGAACCTTCGTCCCAGTCTCAAATCTCAGGAAGACTGAAACAGGTTTCCCTCAAGTATTTCCCTGAATTTTGCGACATCCATCATTCCTTCAATTCTGACCCATTTCCCAGTCCCTGCCAATGAAAAACATCCCACCAGCGTGATGCTGCCACCACCATACTTCACTGTGGGGATGGTGTTCTCGGGGTGATGAGAGGTGTTGGGTTTGCGCCAGACATAGCATTTCCTTGATGGCCAAAAATCTACATTTTTGTCTCATCTGACCAGAGTACCTTCTTCCATATGTTTGGGGAGTCTCCCACATGCCTTTTGGCGAACACCAAATGTGTTTGCTTATTTTTTCCTTTAAGCAATGGCTTTTTCTCTGGCCGCTCTTCCGTGAAGCCCAGCTCTGTGAAGTGTACGGCTTAAAGTGGTCCTATGGACAGATACTCCGATCTCTGCTGTGGAGCTTTGCAGCTCCTTCAGGGTTATCTTTGGTCTTTTTGTTGCCTCTCTAATTAATGCCCTCCTTGCTTGGTCGGTGAGTTTTGGTGGACGACCCTCTCTTGGCAGGTTTGTTGTGGTGCCATATTCTTTCCATTTTTTTAATAATGGATGTAATGGTGCTCTGTGATATGTTCAAAGTTTCTGATATTTATTTATACCACAACCATGATCTGTACTTCTCCACAACTTTGTCCTTGACCTGTTTGGAGAGCTCCTTGGTCTTCATAGTGCAGCTTGCTTTGTGGTGCCCCTTGCTTAGTGGTGTTGCAGACTCTGGGGCCTTTCAGAACAGGTGTATATACAGTTGAAGTCAGAAGTTTACATACACCTTAGCCAAATACATTGGAAACTCAGTTTTTCGCAATTCCTGACATTTAATCCTCGTAAAAATGTCTTCGGTCAGTTAGGATCACCACTTTATTTTAAGAATGTGAAATGTCAGAATAATAGAGAGATGGACTTATTTCAGCTTTTATTTCTTTCATCACATTCCAAGTGGGTCAGACGTTTACATACACTCAATTAGTATTTGGTAGCATTGCCTTTAAATTGTTTATCTTGGGTCCAATGTTTTGGGTAGCCTTCCACAAGCTTCCCACAAAAGGTTGGGTGATTTTTGGCCCATTCCTCCTGTCAGTGCAGGTGTAACTAAGTCAGGTTGCCTCCTTGCTCACATACAGTACACTTTTTCTGTTCTGCCCACAAATGTTCTATAGAATTGAAGTCAGGGCTTTGTGATGGCCACTCCAATACCTTGGCTTTGTTGTCCTTCAGCAAATTTTCCCACAACTTTGGAAGTGTGCTTAAACAATTGTTGGAAAAATTACTAGTGATATGCACAAAGAAGATGTCCTAACTGACTTGCCAAAACTATAGTTTGTGAGTGGTTGGAAAACAAGTTTTAATGACTCCAACCTAAGTGTATGTAAACTTCCGACTCCAACTGTATACTGAGATCATGTGACAGATCATTTGACACTTAGATTGCACACAGGCGGACTTTATTTAACTAATTATGTGATTTCTGAAGGTAATTGTTTGCACCAGATCATATTTAGGGGCTTCATAGCAAAGGCTGTGAATACGTAAGCACACACCACTTTTCTATTTTTTTTAATAGAATATTTTAAACAAGTAATTTTTATAATTTCACTTCGCCAATTTGCACTATTTTGTGTATGTCCATTACTTGAAATCCAAATAAAAATCAATTTAAATTACAGTTTGTAATGCAACAAAATAGGAAAAACACCAAGGGGTGAATACTTTTGCAAGTCACTGCAGATATAACTAGGAATAAAGTGGCTTTGCAACAGTAGCAGCAGCAGCGTATGTGATGAGTCAAACAAGTTTGTGCAAAAAGGGTCAATGCGGATAGTCCGTGTAGCTATTTGTGACTAATTTCAGGAAACTTGGCTTGAGTCGTGGGCCACAACTTCACAGGAGAGGCATTTGAATATAAACTTTTTTTTAATTAAAATTAGTTTTTCTAGGCAGAAATGCCTTCTGGAACATGCCTTTATAATTTGCCTCAATAACAAACTTGTTTGCCATCTGTAAATACGAATATAATTGTTAAATTATTAGCCTAGTTGTCATGTATTGTCATGTTGTGTGTTTCTGTCCTTTCCCTTCACCCTGTCTCCCTCTGCTGGTCGTTGTTAGGTTACCTTTTCTCCTCCTCTTTCCCCCAGCTGTGCCTTGTCTCCTCCTAACTACCCATTCACCCCGTTTCCCACCTGTTCCCTTTTTCCCTCTGATTATGTCCCTATATCTCTCTCTGTTTTTGTTCCTGTCCTTGTCGGATTCTTGTTTGTTGTGTTTCATGCCTGAACCAGACTATCGTCATGTTTGCTGTAACCTTGTCCTGTCCTGTCGGAATCTGCCGGTCTATCTGAGCCTACCTATGTTTGGTTATTAAAGAAGCTCTGTTTAAGTTAATTCGCTTTTGGGTCCTCATTCACTCACCGTAACACTAGTTGGCTTAGCCACTGAAAAAGAAAGGAATCTTCTCGCTAGCCATGATTGGCTGAGATAATGTGTGGGCTGGACATGCCAAGAGATGAGTTTGGTTTGGTCTCAACTTTCTGGAGGACTGAGTTTTGAAATAAGTGGAATGCCCGGTGAATTTAGAGTATGATAGCTAAGGAAATCGAGAAAATTCTGCCGTTTGATTGCAAATATGCAGGAGTCGAAAAGAACACACAGAAGGCTGCTGTATAAAACACCTGTCTCCGGATTACATCTTCAAACTAAGGGTAACCATGGCATCCGTGACAGAGATGGAGAAACGTCCTGCCATGTATACAGTAAAAGTCTAGCTAGCTACATTTTCAGATATTATACTTTTCTAATTTAGTCAGAAAGTCGTTTTCATTTCAAGTTAAAGCGTGCTAATGTTAGCTGGCAAGCGGCTTGCTAGCTAACGTTACATGTATGATCTGTGTAATAATATTATTCGTATCTCAGAGCCATTTGCATTGCTAGTTGTAGCCTAATGTTAGCTAGCTAGCTAACATTGAACCTTGTTGGTTAGCTACCTACAGATTCATGCAAGGCAGTAACATTATGAGTTGGGATTATGGTTAATTGTTTAACTAGCTAGCTAGCTACATGTCTAAACAAAAGACTCCATGTAAGTAACCATTTCATTACACCTTCTGTATCCTGTGCATGTGACCAAATCAACTTAGATTTTATTTGATGTAGTATGTGTTTACCATGAGATCAAATCAAATCAAATCAAATGTATTTGTCACATACACATGGTTAGCAGATGTTAATGCGAGTGTAGCGAAATGCTTGTGCTTCAAGTTCCGACAATGCAGTAATAACCAACGAGTAATCTAACCTAACAATTCCAAAACTACTACCTTATACACACAAGTGTAAAGGGATAAAGAATATGTACATAAAGATTCATGAATGAGTGATGGTACAGAACGGCATAGGCAAGATGCAGTAGATGGTACTGAGTACAGTATATACATATGAGATGAGTAATGTAGGGCATGTAAACAAAGTGGCATAGTTTAAAGTGGCTAGTGATACATGTATTACATAAAGATGCAGTAGATGATATAGAGTACAGTACATACATATACTGGAAGAACATGACCTGCACCAAAGTCAAATATAAGAATATAACGTTAGGCCAACGAGACCGTGTCCAAGTTTAAAATTGTCCTCTACAATGCACTGCTTTTATTTCATCACATTCACAATTCTGTAATTGGCTTGCCATGAACTTGTAAATAATGATCTTATTTTCCTCTAATAATGAAAACAAATTAGCTAAAGAGAACACGTTGTCAGCGAACTTAACATTAGCTAGCTAGCTAGCTAACAAGCTAGAAACAAACCAAAACATTGTTTAGAAAGTTGCTTTTAGTTGCCTGGTTTGCAAGATTGACATATACTAAATTAATTTCTAAGCGTGTGGTTTTATTGGTGTTAAAATACGCCAGTTATGCTATTTGGGACCACCAAATAGCATTTGGTGTCATGCAGCCTGTAGTTTTTGTGTTTCTTTTTCATGACGACAATGACAAGTTTGATGTCGGAGGACAACAGAATGTTCATGATGTCACTGTGACAAATGTCGATAGACGTAGTGTAAACCAGCCTTAAGTCTTGAAATCTTTGGTTGTTTAGTACATGGCTTCACATGTGAATCTTTAAAGAGATGGGTGGGGGTAAAGGCTTTTAAGAGGATGTAAACAATACTGAATGAGTGTAGACAAAAAGAGCTCTCCAGTAGGTTTACCAAAACATTCAAGGGACTTTCTCAAAAGTGAGGTAACAAGTTTATCAACTTTCAAAGCAAAATGACTTTCCCATTGTTCCTCAACTGTAGTGTGTGATACACTACTTTTATCCAATGTAAAAAAAAAAAAAAACGTTTACAATTTTGCTATGTTATACCGAATCGAGCCGGTCGGTCACATTTAACTAACTATTTAGCAGTCATATGGCATGAGGCAAGATGCTGTTCAGGGTCCTGTTTGTTCCAGACTTGGTGCATCTGTACCGCTTGCCGTGTGATAGCAGAAAGAACAGTCTGTCTTGGGTGGCTGGAGTCTTTGACTATTTTTAGGGTCTTCCTCTGACACCGCCTGGTGTAGAGGTCTTGGAAGGCGGAGCGCTCGGCCCCAGTGATGTACCGAGCAGTAAGCTCTACCCTCTGTAGCGCCTTGTGGTTAGATGCCAAGCGGTTGCCATAACAGGTGGTGATGCAGCCAGTCAAGATGCTCTCAATGGTACAGCTGTAGAACTTTGAGGATCTGAGGGCCCATGCCAAATCTTTTCAGCCTCCTGAGGGGGAAGAAGCATTGTCGTGCCTTCTTCACAACTGTGTTGGTGTGTGTGGGCCATGATAGATCCTTCGTGATTTGGACATCGAGGAACTTGAAGCTTTCGACCTGCTTCACTACAGCCCTATAGATGTGGATAAGGGCATTCCCGGCCCTCCGCTTCCCATAGTCCACGATCAGCTCCTTTGTCTTCCTGACCTTGAGGGAGGTTGTTGTCCTGACACCACAATGCCAGTTCTCTGACCTCCTCCCAATAGTAGGGTAACGGTGGACAACCTGACTCTCAACAACATCTTTGGACTGTGGCATTGACACAGGTGTAGGCATGTGAGTAGCCTGTGTCACAGTCTTGTCATGTACTTGTGTGAGTCCGTGTCCTGAGAAAGTGAATGTGAACCCCTAGGTGATGACGGTGATGATGAGTCAGAGTGTCACACAGTAACAGTTCTGGACCATTCAATACTGGTGGTTCTGTCTGTGTTGCTTTCCTCAATAGTAGTTTATCTGTGTCCCTTTTCCAGATGATGTCCTCTGCAGTCTGGACAGTGTAGGACATAGGACCAGTATGAGCAATGACTGTTGCAGGAACCCACTTTGGTCCGTTGAGGTAGTTCCTAGCTAAGACAGTTTCTCCATGATTGAAAGTGCTGTCCTTTGACTCAGTTCACAACGTTTGATTTGACTCTTTGTGTTCTGAGGTTTGAATATGGGACATGACTGCTCCCACACCATATGGACCAGCTCCACACACCAGTTGGATGGGCAATGACAGTTCGAAATACGTTAGTGCCTCAAATTTCAGCAGTGTTTACTTGGTGTTCTTCACAAAAGTTTCCTTGCATTGTTCTGTCCATTTCCACGTTTTGTCCTGACAAAGCAACTGATGCAGTGGCTTCAGTTGTGTTGCTAAACTCAGGATAAAGCGTTCAAAATCATTCAGTAACCACCGGAAAGAACGTAGTTAACTGACGTTCTGAGGAGCTGGAGCGTTCAAGATAGCCTTGACCTTGGACAGAAGACTTATGAAAGCCGTATTATCAATTATGTGTCTGAGGTATTCAACTACAGACTGCAAGTCCTTACAAACTTGCAGTCCATAGTCCTTCAATCTCTTTAAGGTCGCATCCAAGTTCTGGAGGATGCTATCCAGGTAGCATTGTACTCCTGGAAATATACTCAAGATTTTGTCAATTTCCCTCTGCAACAGCGTTGGCGCACTTGTGATTCCAAACGGTAGACGACAGTACCTGTCGTGGCGGTCAGCAGCTTTGACTTTTCATCCATGTGCATCTGCAAGTACGCTTGGCATAGGTAGATTTTGCTGAACTTTTGACCCCCAGCTAAGCCCACGAAAAGGTTGTTGATGTATGGGAGCAGATACTACTTAAATTCTCCACATACAGTATCCTGAATCCACCATCCTTCTTAAGGACTGGTACGATGGGTGTAGCCCATTCACTCACGCTGACCGTCTCCATTGCTTAATGCTAAGTTAACTTTCATGCTACCCAGCTCTCCATTAAAGACTCCTCCATGTTTCTTTAAGATGGTGGGTAGGCCTGTGTCTCCATGTGTCATTGTAAGCACTGATGGCCAGTCCAGTGTGATTTTCTCTAGCCACGAACGTTCAGTAGTGATGGATAGTCTCCTTTCACGATGTAGAGTATCAGCTTTTCAGTTTGTCCATTTAACTGAACTGTGACCTCAGTGAGACCTCTCACGACGACTGATTCACCTGTGTGTGCTGGTTGAAGTGGAAAGTGTTTCAGTGGCTTTTTGTAGACTCAGTCTGACACGAGATACAGCTGCCCCATTGTCAACCTCCGTATGCACTGACTGCCCTTCTAGCAAGGGAATATTTTCCTCAGTCGCGTGATCTTCATTCACTTCACTCACTGACATTTCATCCTCAAGATTGCTTATTAAGCAGTTAATTCCAAAGTTAGTCTTCACAGTTGAATACATTTCCTTTCCTCTGTCCTTTCCTTTACACATCATGTTCCTCCCTTTGAAACCACGTTGTTATTCCACTCTGACGCCTGCCTCAAATCCTTTTCTGCTATCCTTGACGATGCTAAATCTCTTTTAGCTAGGTCGGATATGCACTTGCCGCTGCTAGCAATACACTGTGCTAACATTAGGCTCGACTGTACCACAGAAAATAACAGTTTTAAATTTTTTGGGGCGAGGCAGAATAGTGACTTACTCGTCGCCTATCTTTTGTTATGTCTTGTGAGTTTCATAACCACATCTTTATAACAATTCAGTAATGATGAGACAGGAATTCAGTTCAGCCATTTTTCTGAACGTTCTCATGACAATACATACCCTGATGTACAACCCCATTAGATAACAGGACTGATTTCTGATACCGGTCCCTCTTAATTTTGGAAAAGCATGTCTACAACCTCAGGGTAATTAAACAAGCTATGCATGCATGTATGTCAGTAAAGATATAGCTACTAAGATAGTAAGCTATGTCAGTATCCACAAGTCAGCTAAGCAATTGATGAAGTCACTGATGTGCTTGCACATAATTATTGCAGGAACAGTGGTAGAAAAAGTATTAAATTGTCATATGCGTAAAAGTAAAGATGCCTTAATAGAAAATGACTCGCCCAGTAAAATACTACTTGAGTAAAAGTCTAAAAGTACTTTGTTTTAAATGTCCTTAACAATTAGTATTTGAACCCAGGTAGGCTGACTGTTATTGTGGAACGCACATGTTGATCTGGCTCAAGACCATTGGGTCAGTTTAAGGATTGATGAGATTTTGTGGTCAAATAAGCATTTTTGTGGTTTAAGATTAAAACCTCTACTGACTCCCCATCCCGCATGCAGGAGCGTAATCACCGCCTGACACTAATTAGCATAACGCAAACTACGTCACAATGCTGTAGAGACCTTGGGGAATACGTAGAAAGCGTAAGCTCGTTGATGGCACATTCACAGCTCAATAGGGACTCATTGGAACGCAGCGCTTTCAAAACCTGGGGCACTTCCGGATTGGATTTTTCTCAGGCTTTCGCCTGCAACATCAGTTCTGTTATACTCACAGACAATATCTTTACAGTTTTGGAAACGTTAGAGTGTTTTCTATCCAAAGCTGTCAATTATATGCATATTCTAGCATCTTGTCCTGACAAAATATTTTTTCCAAAAATGAAAATACTGCCCCTACAGGTTTTAACGTCGGTAGCCCTGCCCCCTGGTAAACAGTGTATGATCGCTGGATGATTCGTTTTAAGTCTAATACTGCGCGTAATGGAGTCGCCAATGACTAGGGTTTTCATTTTGTCAGAGCTAATGGTGGGAGGCTTCGGTATCTCAGAGCCTATAACGGGAGGAGTAGAGACCAGAGGCTCGGCCTCTGACTCCGACTCGCTGCTTAATGGGGAGAACCGTTTGAAAGATTCTGTCGGCTGAATGAGCGACACTGGTTAAGCATTCCTACAGCATTTCCCTCCAGAAGCCATGAGAAAGTTGTCCGGCTGCGGGGACCGTGCGAGGGGATTTATATTACTATCTGTACTTACTGGTGGCACAGACACTGTTTCATCCTTTCCCATACTGAAATTACCCTTGCCTAACGATTGCATCTGAAGCTGGGCTTGCAGCACAGCTATCCTCGCTGTAAGGCAATCGTTCTCCTGTATATTATGAGTACAGCGACTACAATTAGAAGGCATCGTGTTAATGTTACTACTTAGCTTCGGCTGTTGGAGGTCCAGATAAAGCGTCCGGAGTGAAAAAGTTGAATGAAAAAAAGTTGAGTGAGGGAAAAACTAAAAATATAAAAGGTAATTAAAAAGTAAAAAACGTAAAGTTGTTAGGTAGCCAAGTAAGGTTAGCAACAAAAACGCACAGTAAACAAGTCTGCAAGTTGTGACCAGAAATGACACGATTGACAAGTTGACAAAAAGCATTGAAGTTTCCTGTGAGAGCCAGGTCTGCCTACGGCCCAAGTTCATATTTTCTTCAGTAATGCAGTGGAGTAAAAGTTGTCAAAAATATAAATAGTATATTAAAGTACAGAGACACCATTTTGTTTTATTTTTTCACAATTGCATATTATAAAATTACTGTCACAACGTGCGTAGTAATTTAGATAGATATTCTGCCTGTTTCATAGAGAGTCATACGAGAGCACAGTAAGTAATTTCAGAAATTAGGAACTATGTAAAAATGTTATATGGCGAGTGCTTTCTAATATTCCATTTTGAATATGAGTTCATCGACCTACAAGACAGGTTGGTTGAGGGAGTGCCGCATAGGAGTGATGCCACCTGATATAAAACAATGGCCATGGCTTGGATTACACAGCTGCAGGGGTTGCTGCTGGAGAAGGAGATCAAAGGGATGTGGATGTAGCATATGGCTCAATGCATCGCCTTCCTGAGACCTAGAAGTCATGTCGCCAGTCATGTAAAGTGGGAGTTGGAAACTGTGCTCGAGTTGTATATAATAAGCCTGTGATTATGCTAATTATAAATGTACTATTAACCAGTATTATCCCATCTGGTTACAGTAGTAATGTCACATTCTCAGTTTAGAAAACAGGAATATTGTCACGGTCGTCCTCCTCTTCATCTGAAGAGGAGAGGCGAGAAGGATCGGAGGACCAAAATGCGGCATGGTATGCATTCATGATGAATATTTAATAAAAGAAAGCACTGAATACAAACTATACAAAAACAATAAACAAATAACGACCGTGAAGCTATAAATGAGACCTGCGCTGACACAAGCAACTAACATAGACAATCACCCACAACAAACAGTGCAACCCAGGCTACCTAAGTATGATTCTCAATCAGAGACAACTAATGACACCTGCCTCTGATTGAGAACCATACTAGGCCGAAACATACAAATCCCCAAATCATAGAAAAACAAACATAGACTGCCCACCCCAACTCACGCCCTGACCATACTAAATAAATACAAAACAAAGAAAATAAAGGTCAGAACGTGACAAATATGCATAAAGTGTAGAAAGGCTGTTGTTAGTTGAATATTTTATTTTGCTACTGTAGGCACATGTACAGTATCACATCTATAGCAAGCCAACCCCACTCATTAGATCCTAGGGTTTGCTGATTAAGAGGGGTTTCTATTTTGCACTGAGTGGTCTATGAATAGGCAGCAGCACAAGTCAGTAATTGTTTTGACCCAAATGTCAAGGCTTGGCAACACTAGCCATAGGGGTCATAGCTCAACAGGCTAAGAGTTCAAACTTTCAAGGTCATCTCTTTCAATTAATCCCCTTAATCTGATAGCTGTGCAGTTTAAGGGGACATGGTTGACTTTTGCCCACGCAGAGGTCTGACTGTGGCTCATGGGGTCACCCACCATACACATTGTGCGTAAAGGGCATCAAAAAAGGACATTTCTCACATATCAGTGTACACATTCCAGATACTACCACTACCTCATACATTACTACTGAGTGCACACACGTGATAGAATGTGGAACAGGCACTTGACCAAAGCATGATAATATCACAGTCCAAGGTCATTTTATGGCTAGCCTCATTGGCCTCATGGCAAGACATGTCAGTGGCTTACAAGCCAGATGCACTATCTAGTTTGAATGTTCCTGTGGAACTACAGTATGATTTCTTCCTGTATACCTTTCTCTCCTTGTCCTTCACTCCCATTGGTGAGGCAGCACATGCAGAGACAACCTCAGTTACTGATCCACATCCTCCCCATTATTAGTATTCCAGGCCCACATTTTTAGATTGTGCCCCTACTCTACAAGTCAATCAATGCATGACCATCTTCTCTGCCAAGCATAGCGATGTGATATGTTGGCAAGTTTATAGTTTTAATTTTGGTCACTAGCCCATTACCCTAGTCCCTTGGTTTTCAGAGATATGGAATGACTAGATATGTGAAAGAAACATGACAGAATGTTATTCCACTTACCCAATCGGAGCCTCGGTGAAGCCAATGTATGCTTACTTACACCTATCCATCTATTTGAGGTCTATGAACACCAAAGGGTGGATCTTGTAGCTATCTGTTCCCTCCTTAGACTCAAGGTATTTACATTGCCCAATGTACAGTACAAATTAAATATTGGCAGCTTTACAAGACCATGTATTCCCATGTTTTCAAGGACTAGTCTTTGTAATTCTCAATGCCATATTCTTTATTGCTGACTTCTTACCTTTTCATTCCTTGCTGCATTTCTCACAACACCTGACTCACTATACATTTCATATGGACATTGCTTGGCGATACATTAACCACCCTCATATAAAACCATTGTGTGTAAATATCCCATAATTATAGTTTCTGCAAAATAGAGACTAAAATAGTGAAAGTCGTAGCTTGTATTAAGGGTTTTAGTTGCAGTTGTTATAGTCATATTTGTAGAATGTCATACCTTGTTGTCACGTTGTGGCATCCATCAATATTGTCAATAACAACTCTCTTTAAAACAGTGTCTTTGTACTGTACACACTGTAAAAAAAAGCCAACTTAACCAATTGCTCAATCAGTATTATTCTGTGAGTTGGTTGGACTTCAGAAGGACAAGAAATTGAGCTAATATGTGAACATTTGTTCACTTAACAAACTTTGCCCACAGTGAGCTGAATGTACAAAAACTTGTTGAGTTGAATTACAAATTCATGTTTGTCTTTGGAAGATCCAGCTATATGTCCAAATGTTGAGAAAATTCACCATCCTATTGCAGCTGGTTGCCTAATAATTGTATGTTGAATTTGAACAAGCTACAAGTGTATGTTTTCTCAAAACCATACCAATCATTATCATGTTTCCCAGCATGCTCTATTGCACATTGTTTTTCAGAATTGTTTGTCTTAATACCTGTGTTTTTTTCCATGTACATTGATTGGTTGATTAATCTTATGCTGCACAAAGATAAATACAATTTTTCTAAACTAATCCAATCTGTTAGTAGTTAGACTTGTTGTATCCGTTACTGAGATGGTTGTTCCAGTTCATATGATTTAGGTAGCTTCATTAGTCATTCTTTTTTTTTACCCTGGCAATCATTCTCAATGC
Source organism: Oncorhynchus mykiss (assembly GCF_057628025.1). Classification (NCBI taxonomy): domain Eukaryota; kingdom Metazoa; phylum Chordata; class Actinopteri; order Salmoniformes; family Salmonidae; genus Oncorhynchus; species Oncorhynchus mykiss. The sequence goes on from NC_143042.1 coordinate 28,934,056, forward strand.
AGGTTCTGGGTGATTAAAAGTTCCAATTGTTGGATGTCTTCACACTAGCTGGATTCCAATAGGAATTGCACATCACTTTGCAAGCCAGCGTAACCGGGAGTTTCAAACCCCTGCATTAGGGTGTAACTAGGACCTCAAAGAAATGCCTTATGATGTATGTATTGTCATAAAGAGTTAAATGTTACACTCAGAAATATGCAAACAAATACTGGGTCTGGTAGATTAGCTAGCACTTTGCTCATGATGGTTTTATGAAAGACAGAGAGTACCGTTTTGGCAATGTCACGCCCTGGCCATAGAGAGGCTTTTTCTCTCCATTTTGGTTAGGCCAGGGTGTGACTAGGGTGGGCATTCTAGTTTCTTTATTTCTATATTTGACCGGGTATGGTTCTCAATCAGGGACAGCTGTCTATCATTGGGAATTATACTTAGGCAGCCTGTTTTCCCACCTGTGTTTTGTGGTTAGTTGTTTTCTGTATAGTTCATGCACCTTACAGAACTGTTTCGGTTTGTTCACTTTTATTTTGTTCACGTGTTTTGGTTAATAAAGAATCATGAACACTTACCACGCTGCATTTTGGTCCGATCCTCATTACGACGAGAGCCGTGAAAGAACTGCCACAAACGGACCAAGCGGCGTGGCCAGGAGGAGCAGCGTTTTCTGGAGGAATGGACATGGGAGGACATCCTGAATGGGAAAGGATCCTGGACGTGGGAGGAGATCCTGGCGGCAAAGGATCGCCTGCCATGGGAGCAGGTGGAAGGATGGCACGAAAGACCGGGAGGCCACTGGCAGAGTCAGGATTCAGACCTGAGCCAACTCCTCGTGCTTACCGTAAGGAGCGTGGTACTGGTCAGGCATCGTGTTATGCGGTGGACGGTGTCTCCAGTGCGCGTTCACAGCCCGGTGCGCTACATTCCAGCTCCCCGCATTGGACGGGCTAGAGTGGGGACAGATGGTGCCGGCTCAGCGCGCCTGGCCTCCAGTGCGTCTCTTCGGCCCAGCGCACTGTGTCTCCGGTGCGTCTGCACAGCCCAGTGCGTCCTGTGCCAGCGTCCCGCATTTGCCGGGCGAAGGTAACCATCCAGCCAGGACGGGTTGTGCAGGCTCTACGCTCAAGACCTCCAGTGCGCCTCCACGGTCCAGTGTATTCGGTGCCTCCTCCAGGAACCAAGCCTCCAGTATGTCTCCCCAGCCTGGAGAGTCCTGTGCCTGCTCCCAGAACCAGGCCTCCTGTATGTCTCCCCAGCCTGGTGAGTCCTGTGCCTGCTCACAGAACCAGGCCTCCTGTATGTCTCCCCAGCCTGGTGAGTACCGTGCCTGCTCACAGAACCAGACCTCCTGTATGTCTCCCCAGCCTGGTAAGCCCTGTGGCAGCTCCACGCACCAGGCTGCCTATACATCTCCTCACTCCAGTGATGATCCATGGCACGAAGCCTCCAGTGATGATCCATGGCACGAAGCCTCCAATGATGATCCATGGCACGAAGCCTCCTGTAATGGTCCATGGCCCGGAGACTGCAGTGAGGATCCATGGCACGAAGCCTCCAGTATGGATCCGCAGTCCGGAGCCTCCAATGACTGTCTCCAGTCCGGAGCCTCCAGCCGTCCGCACCTTTGGGGGGGTACTGTCATGCCCTGGCCATAGAGAGGCTTTTATTCTCTATTTTGGTTAGGCCAGGGTGTGACTAGGGTGGGCATTCTAGTTTCTTTATTTCTATGTTTTCTGTTTCTATGTTTTGGCCGGGTATGGTTCTCAAGCTGTCTATCGTTGTCTCTGATTGGGAATCATACATAGGCAGCCTGTTTTGTCACCTTAGTTGTGGGTAGTTGACTTTGTTAGTGGCCTGTATAGCCCTAGTAAGCGTCACCGGCGTTTTTGTTGTTTCTTGGTTTTGTTGGCGACATTCATAATAAAAAGGAATGTGCACTCACCACGCTGCACCTTGGTCAGGTAATTTCCCTGATGACGTTCGTGATTGGCAAGTTGGTAAGCCTGACCTTTTTGTGTGAAGGTTGATATACCAAAAGTCTAAACAATACATTACATACATTTTATGTCACAATGTTTATATTAAGACTTGTTGGCGCATGATTTAAATTGACTGTGAAACTGGGCTTTACATGATGAAGGCTGGTAAAAGTAGCTGCATATGTGTTGGGCATATTACAGTAGGACAATTGATTTTTTTTTTTCTTTATCAGATAACTTTTGTTATAAAACAACATTAGGATTCATCTTGATTTAAAATGGAAAATTATATTAAGTCCTACCATCTAGTTAGTTGTCTTAACTAGCTAGGTTAATTGAAATACCATGATATTTTTATATAAATGAAGGATCTAGCTTTTCTTCCAACAAGACATGGAAAACAATATGTCATATACAAAGTCAGGCAATTTGCAAATGTGGAAATCTTGAGAAAATATAGACAGGCTTGGAGAAAATCTGCAATCTGATTGGCTAAAATGCCGTTCAAAGCCAAACTCAGTCCTCTGGACCTCAAGGGGTGCACGTTTTGGTTTTTGCCCTTGCACTACACAGCTGATTCAAATAATCAACTAATCATCAAGCTTTGAGTGTAGTGTTAGGGCAAAAACAAAATGTGCACCCCTTGGGGTCCCAAAACACTGCATTAAAAAGTAAAGGCAAGTTGAGTGGGGACAAAAACTCATTAGTGCATGTAGGGCAAGAAACATCAAAGCTTTTATGAATAAGATGGAAGGTACATAGGAAATAGTCAAAAAGGGGTGAAAAAATCTGTAGGATTCCGTGCCAATCCACAATATTAGATGCCTGTGTCCTCCATGTTTGATAAGCCAGTGTGCTGAGGCAGATGTTGGTGCAGAGATGGAAGGTGCAACCTCCAGTGCATTACCAATCTATAAATAGAGGCACAGAAGCAATTTCCACCATCAGGATGCACTTCAAAGATTAGTTTCAAAAAGGATTGTGTGCAAGCACAGAGCACTGCAGTTCCCTCCTGCAGATTTAAACATGCGGGTACTGGTGTTGATGTTGTTTAAGTCCCACTTATCTAAAGTAAGGTATTCAGGAGATGCTAGTCAGTAATATTTTTGCTGAATCCAGTTTAACAACCATCTTAGAAGTGTGTGTGTGTGTGTGTGTGTTGCTTAATGTTTATGTTGTAAATTCAGGGCTGGGACAAAGGGGGCTGGGACAAAAAGTGAGCCCAAGAGGTGGGGTGACCTGGGAGCCTCTGAGGTACTGGAACCACCTTTATAATCACCTTTTATAATAGACCCTTGCATGCATTTTCATCGCTTTTGTGTACTGGCATAGAGCAGTAGAGTAGAGGCGCTTGCAGAAGTTGCATACATGGGGAAATTATTTTTGTAACCTAGGTTCTGGGAAAAATGTGGCCTTTATAAACGCATTTCTACATCGGGCTAGATGACTGGAGACTTTAGCAGAATCTTTTTTTGAATTCTTCACAAATGTTTGAAATTACAGGCTACTTTGACACTGACAAACCGACAAACTAAGAATCTGAGATCAATAAGAACAACCTTGTCTTGAATCCATCAATAACCTAGGGTTAGGTGTGTGGAGACACACATATTGTATAATATGAGTAGGAAATTATATTCCTAAAAAAGTTTTCCGGTTTCACTGACTCACCCAATGGTGTGGTGTTCACTCACCGCCAATGGCCACTACGCTCGTGCCAAAGCTTATCTCTCTTGTTTTCCTTTGCAAAACAATGTTGTTCGCTCAATAGTTCTATTTGGAAGTTGATAACTTGGTAGCCTACAGTCAGATTAGTCTTTCCAACCTGTGTTTTCCTGCGATTGTACACTGAACAAAAATATAAATGCAACATGTAAAGTGTTGGTCCCATGAGCTGAAATAAAAGTTCCCAGAAATGTTCCATATGCACAAAAAGCTTATTTCTCTCAAATGTTTTGCACAACTTTGTTTACATCCCTGTTAGTGAGCATTTCTCCTTTACCAAGATAATCCATCCACCTGACAGGTGTGGCATATCAAGAAGGTGATTAAACAACATGATCATTACACAGGTGCACCTTGTGCTGGGCACAATGCAATGTCACTCTAAAATATAAATTTTTGTCAAACAACACAATGCCACAGATGTCTCAAGTTTTGAGGGAGTGTGCAATTGGCAATGCTGACTGCAGGAATGTCCACCAGAGCTGTTGTGAGAGATATCTCTACCATAAGCTGCCTCTGTCATTTTAGAGAATTTGGTAGTACGTCCAACCGGACTCAGTCATGTGAAATCCATAGATTAGGCCCTAATTTATTTATTTCAAGTGACTGATTTCCTTATATGAACAGTAACTCAGTAAATAAAATCTTAGAAATTGTTGCATGTTGCCTTTATTTTTATTCAGTACATTTAAAATATTGTGAAATACCTATTTTGGATGCATGCTGTTTGTTCAATGACAGATTTAAGGCACGTTCCCAACTGTAGACATGCCTTGTGATTGGGATACTGTCACATCCTGACCTTAGTTCCCTTTGTATGTCTCTGTTTTAGTTTGGTCAGGGTGTGAGTTGGGGTGGGCATTCTATGTTTTTGTTCTAGGTTTTGTATTTCTGTGTTTGGCCTGGTATGGTTCCCAGTCAGAGGCAGCTGTCGATCGTTGTCTCTGATTGAGAACCATACTTAGGTAGCCTGTTTTCCCACTATGATTTGTGGATAGTTATTTTCTGTTTAGTGTGTTGTTTCACCTGACAGGACTGTTTTGTTTCTTTCATTCACTTTGTTATTTTGTTTTGTGTGTTCAGTTCTAGTAAATTAACATGGACACTTACCACGCTGCATATTGGTCCGATCCTTCCTACTCCTCCTCAGACGAAGAGGAGAAACGTTACAGATACACACAATCCACAGCTAGGCAAATTTTAAAAATAAGCTATTAATTTCTTAAATACGCTGTTGATATGCTAAATTATAGGCCTTACTTCTATTGTAGTATTCTGAATTATTAAATGTATTTCTGAACAGACAGCAGTAATACTATAACTTTCGCAAATGTATTTCAATTTATCAGGGGTGCTGCAGCATTTATAAGGAAATAAATGATGAAGTGCAATGCTCGAGAGATGAGAGTTGCAGGCTTATGGCTATCAGAGCAGAGAAACAGATCACAAATTGAATTTCATTCTAGTTCTGTGAGAGATACAGGTTTGCTTTTCTCTCTCACTATAGCAATAGCCACGCATTGGTCTATATACAGTAGGGTGGCAATGTTGCGCAAACCATACACAAACCAATTATTACAATATCAGTCACGTTTTCACATTACATTTTTTAGGGGGAAGCCAGGAGAATTACAGAGTAGTCAACTTGAATTAACTCTGATTGTTTTATTAGAATTTTTACATTGCAATAATTAGTCATGCCACGCGAGGTACCAGATCCTGGGAAATGGGTTCCAGCAGGAAACAGTCCAAAACAGAGGTGCCAGATTCTGTTCCAGCAGGATCTGGCTCAAATGTATATGTCAACATGGCTTATCTTTGGAGTAATTTGTTGTCATAGTCACCTCCTCGACATCGTGGATAAATGTTTTCGATCCCGACGCAACGCAATTCATGAATAGAATGATATTGTTCTATAAAGACTTTTTTAAAGTGTCTCGCAACTGGCGAGGTGATATCTTGACGTCTAATAGTGGATTTATGTTCTCCTTTAGTAGTGCAACCTATGGTCTGCCTGATTCTCTAGTGTCAGACAATGCGACAACCTTCAAGAATTCATGCAGAGAAACGGGATTCGCCATGTTCGCAGCTCTCCATTTCCGCCGGCCTTGAACGGATTAGCTGAGTGAGCTGTGCAGACACTGAAAGAGGGGCTCAAGAACACTAACATATAAATAACTCCTTTAGAAGTGCAAGTTAAACATTACTTTATCTCACAGGTCCTAGAAGTCTGAGGGCATACAAAGATAGAACATTTCCTTATGGTGTTACAAAAGGTACAAGATCCACATGGGAAGCATCCTGACCACATCGATTTAACCAATATCTTTGATATATTTCTCGTTTGTAGGTGAAGAAAAAAAATAAGCAGAATTTAAAGAGGAGTCTGATGATAATGTGCCAGTGTTTATTGACAATAGACCTGATGCCATTACGTCTATCATTGAAAGTAAGTATATAGTTTACAGAAAACTATTTATTCTGTTTTTGTTGGGATTTATTAAGTTATGGCTTCTGTTCAAGCTTTTAACTTGTTTTTGAGCTTATTGGGGTATCCTCTCAAGTGAAAACGCTCTAGGAGAGAATTTGATTTTCTATCATATCCTTTCTCTGTGTCACAGATGTGATGCAGTCTATGAAATTGGCTTACTGGTAAACCTCTTTTTAGGGGGAGATGGGGATAACTATCAGCTGTCAATATAGTATTTTTATCTGTAGGTTTTTTGTAGACTGTAGTACTTAGTGATTGTCCCTTTAACCAGTACATATAACAAATGTATATGTATAATGATTTGATGTTATTTTCCATTGTGAAGGAAATTGATTGTACTCAAGACTTAATGTAGTTTAGAAATTATTTTAATTTCGGAACCTGTCCATCAGGCCCGGCGCCACAATGCCCCCTTAGTTGGAATTTCGTGCCCCTAATCTGTTCCATAATTTGCCCCCTTCGTCATGCCCAACCAATTTGTTGTGTATGCTTCATTCATGCAACTCCCTTGCATGCATCATACGTACGTCATACACATTTTACCAGTTGAAAAAAACAACATTTTGATTGGCCTTCACAGTAGAAGGGCGGGGTCAATTTGTTAAGTACAATGAATTAAATGTTTCACCGTGCTGCTGGATGGAATTTAGCTGTTAACAGTTAGGTAGGTAGCTGATAGCCTGATGGATATTAAAAAGTGGCTTCGCCATGGCACAACGGCAGCATCGGATCAAAGTGGCAGGGAGGGGGAGAAGCCTGCCACAGAGGCCAAGGTCGCTAAGCCGACGCTAATCACCAGCAGCCTGGTGATATAGGAGGTAACCAACCCGAGGAGGGGCCTGCAGCCGCCAAGACCGAACCTAGCAGCAACGCCAGGATATTACAACCACCGACGCCTCCGTTAGTGCGTGACAACCTCGGGGATGAGGAGCCAGCGCAGGTTTGTCTGGGGAAATACCCAACACGCCCGTACTGTGGGAGCAAACGGGCATTTTGTGTGTGGTTCAAAGGCAGAGTGGCTAGAATATTCCTCAAAGGCAGATGCAGCTTTCTGCTGTCCATGGCGAAAATGTAACATCAGCTTCAATGCTAATGCCAATAAGGCATTCACCCAAACTGGATATAATAACTGGCGACATGCCATTGATAGCAACAAGGGACTGGGGAGGCACGCATCAAGCAAAGAACATTTGAGGAATGCACAGGCAGCGGAGATTTCAAGACTTGTGAATTCTGCACAGCTTTCAAGAAATCATATGTGTTATCGATTGTGGAATGTCTTGCTATCAACGAGCTTCCTCTCAGGGGAACGTTGGATGCAAGACGGGAGGGGGGCGGTGGACTATTCCTGGCTATGTTAGATTATACGCTCAGGAAAGACAAGGAACTTGCTAGTGCCTTAAGCACAATACCCTGCAATGCCACAAACACATCTCATAACATCCCAAACAAAATAATTGGACTCATGAGTGAGGTAGTCACAGAGGACATTGTGAAGGAAGTAGGTGATTCATGGAACACACTTAAAGGGGATAGGACTAAAGACCCAACTGGGTGCGAGAATGTTTCAATTGTACCCTGTAACATTGGGGAAAACAACCGTGTTTGTGAGAAGCTACTGTTAATGGCAACAAGTAAAGAATGTGATGCTTTATCGCTGACTAACTTGGTCCTGTCAGATGTCAGAGCTAACAAATTTTGGCCTTAGCACTGAGAAGATTCTTGGTCAATGTTATGATGGGGCCAGTGTGATGTCTGGTAAACATGTGGGCATGCAAAAGGTGAAAAAGTGCAGGACAAGCTAAATTGGGAAGTGCCGTATCTGCATTGCTTTAACCACCAGCTGCATTTATTCATAGTGCACGCTATGTCCTCTGAGGGTGCATTGGATTACTTTTTTAATGTATGTAATCCCCTTTACAAGTTTCTCAGGAAACCAACTCTGGCTTCGCAATATACGGGAGAGAAACTGAAACGGCTGCTTGAGCAGCGATGGACTGGTCACCTGGCCACGTTGAGTGCCTTTATAAAATCTAACAAGTTACTTCAGGCTGAAGCAACTGATCTGTACACTGGCATCCGAGGTGTCCCCAGCGCCCACAATTGCATTGAAAAACTGTGACGTGACAGTAAATTTGATGAGTTTTGGAAAAACAAGCACGTGGACACCCCCGCTCCAAGTAAACGGAAAAGAGTAGTGAGTAGTAATCTGAAAGAATATGTGGTCGAAACAACAATGGGCCAGCAAGAAGAGGATAATGAGAGGGAGTGAAAAATACTGTTTTTCAGCAATCTGGATGGATGCTGTACTGGGAGATATTTTACGAACGAAACTTCCAACTTGTTAAGGCCCTGTGTGCCTTGCACCCAGATAATGAAACCTTTATGGGTGTGGAAAAGGTGAAACCACTGCTAGACTTAATTTCAGGGGACTTTGTGGAAGCTGAGCTTACTGTTGCACGACAGTTTCTACAGACTGAAAGTGCCCGATCTGGAGAAGAAAAATGGACAAAGGCAGAGCATTGTGGATAGATACTCAGGGCCTCTAACAGTAATGCCTACTGTGATGATGGCATTGAAGCTGGGATTAACATTTGGAGCATCCACGGCAACTTGCGAGAACTCTTTTTCAACATTGAAAAACGTTTCAGTGAGCACAGACAGAGCATGTTGCACAGGAGGAAACACGGCTGATTCAACTGGCATTTGAGAGGCATCTTGCAAGCAAATTATGTGGGGAGTGGAATGAGAGACTGCCGAGGAGGTTCAACACAGCATCAAGGCGCCTGCCACTCTTTTGAATTTGGGTAACAACAGGCAGCCTGGCGGAGCTTGTATTATTTTGTTATTTGCTAGCTTTTAGAAATGCGTGGCAAATGTCAGAAGTAGATGTGATTTTCTTTATTGGCGTTGCTGCCATGTCTACTGCTTCAAATCAAGTTTTATTGGTCACATACACATGGTTAGCAGATGTTATTGCGAGATTAGCGAAATGCTTGTGCTTCTAGTTCCGACAGTGAGTAATATCTAACAAGTAATCTAACAATTTCCCAACAACTACCTAACACACACAAATCTAAAAGGGATGAATGAGAATATATACATATACAATTGAAGTCGGAAGTTTACAGACTTCAATTTAGGTTGGAGTCATTAAAACTCGTTTTCAAACCACTCCACAAATCTCTTGTTAACCAACTATAGTTTTGGCAAGTTGGTTAGGACATCTACTTTGTGCATGACACAAGTCATTTTTCCAACAATTGTTTACAAACAGATTATTTAATTTATAATTCACTGTATCACAATTCCAGTGGGTCAGAAGTTTACATACACTAAGTTGACTGTGCCTTTAACCAGCTTGGAAAATTCCAGAATATGATGTCATGGCTTTAGAAGCTTCTGATAGGCTAATTGACATAATTTGAGTCAATTGGAGGAGTACCTGTGGATGTATTTAAAACTCAGGGCCTCTTTGCTTGACATCATGGGAAAATCTAAAGAAATCAGCCAAGACCTCAGAAAAAAGAATTGTTGACCTCCACAAGTCTAGTTCATCCTTGGGAGCAATTTCCAAATGCCTGAAGGTACCACGTTCATCTGTACAGACAATAGTACGCAAGTAGAAACACCATGGGACCATGCAGCCATCATACTGCTCAGGAAGGAGACACGTTCTGTCTCCTAGAGATGAATGTACTTTGGTGTGAATCAATTTGGTGCGAATCAAGTGCAAATCAATTCCAGAACAACAGCAAAGGACCCTGTGAAGATGCTGGAGGAAACATGTACAAACGTATCTATTTTCACAGCATAACGAGTCCTATATTGACATAACCCGAAAGGCTGCTCAGCAAGGAAGAACCCACTGCTCCAAAACTGCCATAAAAAAGCCAGACTATGTTTTGTAGCTGCACATAGGGACAAAGATCGTACTTTTTAGAGAAATGTCCTTTGGTCTGATAATGACCATCGTTATGTTTGGAGAAAAAAAGGGGGAGGCGTGCAAGCTGAAGAATACCATCCCAACCGTGAAGCACAGTGGTAGTAGCATCATGTTGTGCGGGTGCTTTGCTGCAGGAGGGACTGGTGCACTTCACAAAATAGATGGTGTCATGAGGTAGGAAAATGATGTGGATATATTGAAGCAACATCTCAAACTCAGTCAGGAAGTTAAAGCTTGGTCGCAAATGGGTCTTCCAAATGGACAATGACCCCAAGCATAATTCCAAAGTGGTGGCAAAATGGCTTAAGGACAACAAAGTCAAGGTATTGGAGTGGCCATCACAAAGCCCTTTGTGGGCAGAACTGAAAAAGCGTGTGCAAGCAAGTAGGCCTACAAACCTGACTCAGTTACACCTGCTCTGTCAGGCGGAATGCGCCAAAATTCACCCAACCTATTGTGTGAAGCTTGTGGATGGCTACCCAAAATGTTGGACCCAAGTTAAACAATTTAAAGGCAATGCTACCAAATACTAATTGAGTGTATGCAAACTTCTGACCCACTGGGAATGTGATGAAAGAAATAAAAGCTGAAATAAATAATTCTCTCCACTATTATTCTGACATTTCACATTCTTAAAATAAAGTGGTGATCCTATCTGACCTAGACAGGGAATTCTTACATACCTTAAGGGAACATTTTGACATTTCGTGTAAAGTTAGTGAGAAAGTCCATATTGCAACTGTACGGTCCCTTACTAGACGTCCGAAAACGTTTGTAAAAATTCGCGGTCGGCGTCGGGCCGTGTGGTAGGGCCGGACCTACCGGGAAGTCATCGAATGAACTTTCTCGGACATTCGGTTTCCGTTTAATAAAATAATCAAATTTTGGTCATTTGTCCACTGTACCGGAAATTCCCACAAGAGGGCACAATCATATTGCAATTGTACAAAACATCACGAATCACGACGGGGCCTTATCTCCAAAACGGAAAATATTTCGAAGCCGAAACTTGGTGAGCGTAGGTTTGGCATAATGGGCAGTTGGCCCCGAACAAGATGGCGTCTAGGCCTCAACGGTTTTTGAGTTATGGCCATTTCTCTGGGATTAAAGGTCCAAAATGAAAATAGAGAAATTATTTTTCCACTTCACGTCAAAGTCAAGGAGCCTCTGGTGTCAATAAAAAGAACCAGCCATTTATCTATTGTCATTTAAGAGAAATCGTACAATGACAAATTGGGAATGTTCAAAGATAAGTGGGTTTTTTTCAACAGTTACAGATCCAGTTGCAGGGTGTTCATACGAATATTTTTAAAGTGTGCTGCGGAGCTCTGCGAGATTTCTGTGATTTTCTATGATTTTCTGAAATAACACACACTCACTAAACCCTCCGTATATAACTGAGTTCTTAACGTAAAGACTTAAAACTCTGGATTATGTAAAGGCATACCCCAATCAGGATATGAGTTTATTTATAGCTTCCTGTGCCAACCGGAAGGGCCTTAAATGGTGTCATAGTGGCTGTTTCCAAGGGTTAAAAAGGTCAGATCTTTTCAAAACTTCATATGTGTGATTAGGCAACCCCCATGAACTGTAAGTCAGTCATTTCTCCAACAGATGTCAAAGAAAAGCTCTCACACACACACACAGCAAGGATGGAGTGACAAAGTGCGGTGCTTAAAGACACAGAGAGCAGGCAATGGCATTACCATAATCCCTAGGCCGTGCCGAGTTCAACGAGATATCCCGCTTGACCGTAGCTCGCTCGGTCTAAGCGCAGCGACCATTCGAAAAGTAGGCCCAAAATGAAGCCTGCACCACAACGTCATTTGATTTTGGGTTACAGCGGCGGAACCATGAGGTTTAGAAGGACAATTCAATCACAGGAATGTTCCTAAGGTCCTCCCGATCTTTGCAAACCTTGACCGTGTGGCATTAACCCTTAACAGTAAAACAGGGTTTTTTGATCTCACAGATTACAATGACTTCTCTCCCCATAGGAATACATTGCCTGCACCCCTAATTTCAACCTCAGTCCTATGTGGGTTATGAATGCCTTATGAACCTGTCTTCGATAACAGTCCATCAGGCCACTATGAGGTCTACCTGTGTCGATTCTAAGCTTCCTGGACCAACCGGAAGTGGTTAAAATCACCCTAAAAGTGTATACCCATACTCTGCCTGCAGTTTGATAGACATAGTGCATTCAACCCTGTGATCAGTCAGTTCTTAACGTAAAGACTTAAAACTCATAATTCTGTAAGAGCATACCCCAATGAGGATGTTGACTTATTGACTTATGTTGACTTATTAAATACAAATCATGACAAAAACAAAGTGATTAACCAGTCATAACTAGCCAATGGCAATGCAGATTACACAGTAAGCAACCAATCGATTAAACACAGGATATGACATCATGGAACACCCTAAAATCTAAAATTCATTAGATACATATTTTCAAGTCCCCCCAAAAAACAACTATTTACATATACTGTATATACACAGATACTGGATTCCCATTCCTGTGCCAACCGGAAGTGCCATAATTGGTGTCTCAGGGGTTGTTTCAAAGGGTTAAAAAAGTCAGATCTGTCCAAAACTTCATATGTGTGATTAGGCAACCCCCATGAACTGTAAATCAGTCATTTTTCCCATAAAATTTCAAAGGAAAACTAAATCACACTAACACACAACTTGGAAGGAGGGACGTATTGGGGTGCGTAGAGACAGACAGTGGCTGCAACAGTTAGCTTTGTTCGAGCTAAAAAAGAACCGTCAGACCTAGAGTTCCGAAACTTTAGAAACCTGTTCTAGACCTCCGGTCGATAGTGCGTGGTGAGTTACGTGGCTCTAGAAGGTTCTCGGACCGAGAAACAGCCTCGTACATTTGCAATGACTTCAATTCATTTTGACCATTACGAAAATGACGACGTTTAGAAAAGTCTCAGAGACGCAAGGCTAGGTGCATTGCGACCGGCTCGGCCCATAGAGACGGACCCCAACGTTTCTGTCCGATAGCTCATTCAAGGACCCCGTAGCAAGGCATGGAAAAAAGTGGATTTTCAGCACCAATTTGGGTTTTACTCGGGCACCGAAGGACCTATCGAGCCGAAACTTGGGATTCGGGGTCGCCTCAGCTAGGCCTACACATAACATAGAAATGGACCCGCAGCTAGAACATAACTACGTGTTTTATGTTTTATTTTATGGTTTGAACCGAAGGCGTTGTGAATTTTGGGCCAGCCCTGAAAGTATGTCATAGTTGGCTACTAAACGAGTTGGAAAAAAAGGTTTGGTGTCAGTTTGTATCAGTTTGGTGTCAGAATGATATCTAATTGACTGATGGACTCTTGTCCACTTGACTCTTGTCCATTTGCAATATGTTTAAACAGTGAGGTACCATCACCAAAGTGACATTCTGAAATCAACCCTAACGAGCGATTGAGATGAACCAGAATCACTGCCCAGCCATCCCGAGTTCATCGGGCCAGTCAATTTCACATTCCTGCAAGATTTTTATAGCATGACAAATTCGTGATGGTACCTGCCCATTGAACCATATTGCAAATGCACAGTGACTTCGCAAAAGTGAGAAAACATAAACAAATGGACATAATGAAATCATGAAAACAATGCGTATCCATCAGAATTTTTTAAACAGTCCATAAAGCACTCAGGACGGCCCCCACTGATAGAGGGCCGTAGTAGGCACTCCCATAGTGGACATGGATGACAGGAGTACCGGTAAATGTATTTGAAACAGTATTTTCATTTTTGGGTTACCAGATGCACATTTCAAATCACCAGTTGCACGGAGGAAAATCACAATCTGCATCCATCGTCATATTTTAAACTGTCCATAAAGCACTCAAGGACGGCCCCCACTGATAGAGGGCCGTAGTAGGGTACTCCCATAGCGGGCATGGATGACAGGAGTACTGGTAAATGTACAGTGCCTTGCGAAAGTATTCGGCCCCCTTGAACTTTGCGACCTTTTGCCACATTTCAGGCTTCAAACATAAATATATAAAACTGTATTTTTTTGTGAAGAATCAACAACAAGTGGGACACAATCATGAATTGGAACGACATTTATTGGATATTTCAAACTTTTTTAACAAATCAAAAACTGAAAAATTGGGCGTGCAAAATTATTCAGCCCCTTTACTTTCAGTGCAGCAAACTCTCTCCAGAAGTTCAGTGAGGATCTCTGAATGATCCAATGTTGACCTAAATGACTAATGATGATAAATACAATCCACCTGTGTGTAATCAAGTCTCCGTATAAATGCACCTGCACTGTGATAGTCTCAGAGGTCCGTTAAAAGCGCAGAGAGCATCATGAAGAACAAGGAACACACCAGGCAGGTCCGAGATACTGTTGTGAAGAAGTTTAAAGCCGGATTTGGATACAAAAAGATTTCCCAAGCTTTAAACATCCCAAGGAGCACTGTGCAAGCGATAATATTGAAATGGAAGGAGTATCAGACCACTGCAAATCTACCAAGACCTGGCCGTCCCTCTAAACTTTCAGCTCATACAAGGAGAAGACTGATCAGAGATGCAGCCAAGAGGCCCATGATCACTCTGGATGAACTGCAGAGATCTACAGCTGAGGTGGGAGACTCTGTCCATAGGACAACAATCAGTCATATATTGCACAAATCTGGCCTTTACGGAAGAGTGGCAAGAAGAAAGCCATTTCTTAAAGATATCCATAAAAAGTGTCGTTTAAAGTTTGCCACAAGCCACCTGGGAGACACACCAAACATGTGGAAGAAGGTGCTCTGGTCAGATGAAACCAAAATTGAACTTTTTGGCAACAATGCAAAACGTTATGTTTGGCGTAAAAGCAACACAGCTGAACACACCATCCCCACTGTCACACATGGTGGTGGCAGCATCATGGTTTGGGCCTGCTTTTCTTCAGCAGGGACAGGGAAGATGGTTAAAATTGATGGGAAGATGAATGGAGCCAAATACAGGACCATTCTGGAAGAAAACCTGATGGAGTCTGCAAAAGACCTGAGACTGGGACGGAGATTTGTCTTCCAACAAGACAATGATCCAAAACATAAAGCAAAATCTACAATGGAATGGTTCAAAAATAAACATATCCAGGTGTTAGAATGGCCAAGTCAAAGTCCAGACCTGAATCCAATCGAGAATCTGTGGAAAGAACTGAAAACTGCTGTTCACAAATGCTCTCCATCCAACCTCACTGAGCTCGAGCTGTTTTGCAAGATAGAGACATACCCCAAGCGACTTACAGCTGTAATCGCAGCAAAAGGTGGCGCTACAAAGTATTAACTTAAGGGGGCTGAATAATTTTGCACGCCCAATTTTTCAGTTTTTGATTTGTTAAAAAAGTTTGAAATATCCAATAAATGTCGTTCCACTTCATGATTGTGTCCCACTTGTTGTTGATTCTTCACCAAAAAATACAGTTTTATATCTTTATGTTTGAAGCCTGAAATGTGGCAAAAGGTCGCAAAGTTCAAGGGGGCCGAATACTTTCGCAAGGCACTGTATTTAAAACAGTATTTAAATTTTGGGGTTACCAGATGCACATTTCAAATCACCAGTTGCACGGAGGAAAATCACAATCTGCATCCATCGTCATATTTTAAACTGTCCATAAAGCACTCAGGACGGCACCCATGGATAGAGGGCCGTAGTAGGGTACTCCCATAGCGGGCATGGACAATAGGAGTCCCGGTAAATGCATTTACAACCATATTTTTATTTTTGGGTTACCAGTTGCACAACAATGCGCATGCATTTGCAATATGATTCAATAGTGAAAAAAACATCACCAAATGGACATGATGAAATCAACACAACGAGTGATGGAAAGGAACAACTATCACTGCCCGGCCATCCTGTGTTCATCAGGTCAGTCAATTTTGCAATTCTGCATGATTTTTGAGCATGCCAAATTCGTGATGGTAAATGCCCATTGAAACATATTGCAAATGCACGTGCATTTGAAATACGATTCAATAGTGAAAAAAACATCACCAAATGGACATGATGAAATCAACACAACGAGTGATGGAAAGGAACAACTATCACTGCCCGGCCATCCCGAGTTCATCAGTTCAGTCAATTTTGGCCCCAAAAAAAGTGACTTTTGACTTTGACTTTTGACTTCCTATGAAATCATATTGCAAATGGACAAATCATATTCCTTATGCACAAGTAAAAAAATAAAAATTATGATAATAACATTTTACAAAAGTATATTCATACAGTTCTTACACATGATTAATTGTCTTAAAATCGAAACAATTTCGAAAAATGGTCCAGAAAGCACTTTTTTTACGAGGGTGATAAGTTCACATTTTCGACTTTTGACTTCCTATTAAATCATATTGCAAATGGACAAAACTTATGCACAAGTAAAAAAAAAAGAAAAAAAAACAGTCCAGAAAGCACTTTAAGGATGTGTGAAGTTTTTTACAAAATTTTGACATTTTTGACTTTTGACTTTTGACTTCCTATGAAATCATATTGCAAATGGACAAAGCATATGCCTTATGCGCAAGTAATAAAATAAAAAAATATATAATAAAATTTGACAAAAGTATATTAATACAGTTCTTACACATGTGTAATTGACAAAAAAATTGAAAGAATTTCGAAAAACGGTCCAAAAGGACTTTTTTAAGGGGTGATAAGTTTTTGACAAAAAAAAAACATTTTTTCAAAATGTTGCTTTTGGATGTTGACTTGGGTTGAATTTCCAATATGAAAAACCCCGGTGGAGCGCACCGTTGGATTTTTGAAGTGTTACAACTGGCACTTGCCATATGGCATTTTGCAATCAACTTTACACAAATCAACGCCACATCGGGTGGTATTGGACATCGTGTATATGGTTTGTCCAATGCCAATGATTTGTCATTCATTTTTGTCCATTTCAGGGGGGAATTCCCTTACTAGGATTAAATGTCAGGAATTGTGAAAAACTGGGTTTAAATGTATTTGGCTAAGGTGTATGTAAACTTCCGACTACAACTGTATATGGATGAGTGATAGCCGAGTGCAAGGTGCAAAAGATGGTATAAAATACAGTATACACATATGAAATTAGTAATGTAAGCATTATTAAAATGGCATTGTTTAAAGTGACTAGTGATCCATTTTTTAAAGTGGCCAGTGATTGCGTCTCAATGTAGGCAGCAGCCTCTGAAGTTAGTGATTGCTGTTTAGCAGTCTGATGGTCTTGAGATAAAAGCTGTTTTTCAGTCTCTCTGTCCCAGGTTTGATGCAAATGTACTGACCTTGCCTTCTGGATGGTAGCGGTGTGAACAGGCAGTGGCTCAGGTGGATGTTGTCCTTGATGGTCTTTTTTGCCTTCCTGTGACATCGGGTGCTGTAGGTGTCATGGAGGGCAGGTAGTTTTCCCCCAGTGATGCATTGTGCAGACCGCACCACCCTCTGGAGAGCCTTGTGGTTGAGGGTGGTGCAGTTGCCGTACCAGGCTGTTATACAGCCCAACAGGATGCTCTCTATTGTGCATCTGTAAAGGTTTGTCAGGGTTTTGGCTGACAAGCCACATTTCTTTAGCCTTCTAATGTTGAGGAGGCGCTATTGCGCCTTCTTCACCACACTGACTGTGTGGGTGGACCATTTCAGTTTGTCTGTGATGTGTACACCGAGGAACTTGAAGCTTTCTACCTTCTACACTGCTGTCCCTTCAATGTTGATAGGGGGTGCCCCCTCTGCTGTTTCCTGAAGTCCATGATCATCTTCTTTGTTTTGTTGACGTTGAGTGAGAGGTTGTTTTCCTGACACCACACTCTGAGTTCCCTCACTTCCTCCCTGTAGGCTGTCTCATCATTGTTGGTAATCAAGCCCACTACTGTTGTGTTGTCTGCAAACTTGATGATTTAGTTGGAGGCGTGCATGGCCACGCAGTCGTGGGTGAACAGGGAGTACAGGAGGGGGCTGAGCATGCACCCTTGTGGGGCCCCAGTGTTGAGGATCAGCGAAGTGGAGATGTTGTTTCCTACCTGGGGGTGGCCTGTTAAAGTCCAGGCCCCAATTGTACAGGGCGGGGTTAAACCCAGGGCCTCCAGCATGATGAGCTTGGAGGGTACTATGGTGTTGTATGCTGACCTGTAGTCAATGAACAGCATTCTTACATAGGTACTCCTCTTGTCCAGATGGGATAGGGCAGTGTGCAGTGTGATGGCGATTGCATCATCTGTGGACCTGTTGGGGCGGTATGCAAACTGAAGTTTGTCTAGGGTGGCCAGTAAGGTGGAGGTGATATGATCTTTGACTAGTCTCTCAAAGCACTACATGATGACAGAATTGAGTGCTTTGGGGCGGTAGTCATTTAGTTCAGTTATCTTTGCCCTCTTTGGTACAGGAGCAATGTTGGCCATCTTGAAGCATGTGGGGACAGCAGACTGGGATAGGGAGCGATTGAATATGTCCGTAACACACCAGCCAGCTGGTCTGCCAATTACTCTGAGGACTTGGCTAGGGAGGCCGTCTGGGCCAGCAGCCATTGCTTTGATAGGGTTAACACATTTAAATGTTTTTCTCACGTCGGGCACCGAGAATTGTTGCCTTCCAGAGAGAAGTCTGTTAGTTGGCTGCGACGGTGGCACTGTATTATCCTCAAAGCGGGCAAAGAAGGTGTTTAGTTTGTCTGGAAGCATGACGTCAGTGTCCGTGACGTGGCTTGTTTTCTTTTTGTAGTCCGTGATTTCCTGTAGACCCTGCCACATACGTCTCGTGTCTGAGCCCTTGAATTGCGGCATTTCACTTGTTTGATTGCCTTGGGAATAAGTACACTGTTAATATTCAGCCATATTCTTTTCCTGGTAATATGCAGTAGTTCTCACTTTCAGTTTTGCACAAATGCCACCATCCATCCACGGTTTCTGGTTAGGGTAGATTTTAATAGTCACATTGGGTACAACATCTCCAATGCACTTCTTTATAAACTCACTCACCGAGTCAGCGTATAGATCGGTGTTCTTATCTGAGGCTGACCGGAACATATCCCAGTCCGCATGGATCAAAACAATCTTGAAGCTTGGATTCCAATTGGTCAGACCAGCGTTGAATGGTTCTAGTCACTGGTCGTACTGTTTTGAGTTTCTGCCTATAAGACGGTAGGAGCAAGATGGCGTCGTGGTATGATTTGCCGAACGGAGGGCAGGGGAGGGCTTTGTATGCATCACGGAAGTTAGAGTAGCAGTGATTGAGTGTTTTACACCCGCACAAAGTGCAATCAATATGCTGACAGAATTTAGCTAGCTTTGTTCTCAAATTGGCTTTGTTAAAATCCCCTGCTACAATAAATGCAGCCTCAGGATATACGGTTTCCAGTTTACATGGAGTCCAGTGAAGTTCCTTGAGGGCTGTCTTGGTGTCTGCTTGAAGGGGAATGTACACCGCTGTGACGATAACTGACGAGAAATCTCTTGGGAGATAATATGGCCGGCATTTGATTGTAAGGAATTCTAGGTCGGGTGAGCAGATGGACTTGAGTTCCTGTATGTTGTTATGATTATACCATGAGTCGTTAATCATGAAGCATACACCACCTCCCGTCCTCTTCCAAGAAAGGAGTTTAACTCTGTCGGCACGATGCATGGAGAAGTCTGGAAGCAGAACTGATCCCAACAACATATTCCAAGGGAGCCATGTTTCCGTGAAACAGAGGATTTTACAATCTCTCTCTGGAAGGCATCCCTTGCTCGAATTTCATCTACCTTGTTGTCAAGAGATTGGACATTGGCGAGTAGGATACTTGGGAGCGGTGGGCGATGTGCACGTCTATGGAGCCTGATCAGGAGGCCGCACCATCTGCCCCTTCTGCGGCACCGTTGTTTTGGGTCGTCTTCTGGGATTAGGTCCATTGTCCTGGGTGGTGGTCCAAACAGTGGATCCGCTTCGGGAAAGTTGTGTTCCTGGTCGTAATGTTGGTAAGTTGACGTCGCTCTTATATCCAATAGTTCTTCCCGGCTGTATGTAATAAGACTTAAGATTTCCTGGGGTAACAATGTAATACATAAAAAAAACAAAATGCTGCATAGTTTCCTAAGGACCTGAAGCGAGGCGACCATCTCTGTCGGCGCCATCTTGCTTGATTTCTGTGATGTGATTGTATTGGAAATGTTTAGTTTATAATATAATTGGATTGTTTTTAATGTTGTTTTATATGGTAGAAGAGGTGCTTTGCATTACATTGATGAGGATGGGCAGACCGTGACTAATGGTTGAGTAACGATGTAGCTATAGTGTTGTCATAAACAACTTGTTACAATGGAATACTAATTTCTCTGTTGTCATATGCAGCGTAGTACGGCACTCTTGTGGGAAGACAGCTTGGTACCGATAAGTCTTCGTAGTGCATTGTACATTATTGTTTGCTTTCCGCGGTTGGAAATACATTGTATTGGCATGGGGAAGTGTTATTACAGTAATTAGCAACTGTTTTGCATTGCATTGATGGGTATTATGCATGTAGCTGTGTAGCGTCATAACTTGCAAATCCTCATGCCGGTTATGAATGGTCCATGTTTGTAAAGCGGTGCAGTAGCCTGTATTCTTGTGGCAAGAAAGCCATGCACGGCTACAAATACATTGTGTGTAATTGTACTTTCGATTATTATCCGTCCTATGTTATCAGCAAGCGAAAATAGTTGTGCCCCCTTAGTTATTACTGATACCCCTTTGTCGAGTTAATCCTGCCTCCGGGCCTGCCGTCCAGGTCATAAAGTGATATAGCGGATAAAATATTTAACATGATCTTTGTAAGGATTATCTTCATAAATAAAATCCAATTAGAATTTCCCCATAAAGAGATTTGCATAGTTGGGAGCCAATAGAGTTCCCATTACTGTTCCAAAAAGTATGTAGATAGTAATATTTATTATTTTAGTAAGCACTAGTTGTGCAAGTTCAATTATAATTAGTAGGCACATCGCTTAAGCGGTTGGAGAGGAATAATTTGAGGGCCTTCAGCTTTCGAAATATTGGTATATAGCGATAAGACATCAAGAGTGACTAACAAATCTCCTTCACTAATAACTGGTATATACAGTGCATTCAGAAAGTATTCAGACCCCTTGACTTTTTCCACATTTTGTTATGTTACAGCCTTATTCTAAAATTGCTTAAATCGTTTTTCCCCTCATCAATCTAATGACAAAGTAAAAACACGTTTCTATACCTTTTTGCAAATGTATAAAAAATACAAACTGAAATATCACATTTACATAAGTATTCAGACCCTTTACTCTGTACATTGTTGAAGCACAATGTAAAATTAAATTAAAAAATGAAATAGTCTCCCTGCCGCTGCCACCACCATGCTTCACCTTAGGGATGGTGCCAGGTTTCCTCCAAGCGTGACGGTTGGCATTCAGGCCAAAGAGTTCAATCTTGTTTCTCATGGTCTGAGAGTCTTTAGGTGCCATTCGGCAAACTCAAAGTGGGCTGTCATGTGCCTTTTACTGAGGAGTGGCTTGCAGAGAAGGTTGTCCTTCTGGAAGGTTCTCCTATTTTCACAGAGTGACCATCGGGATCTTGGTCACTTCCCTGACCCAAAGCCCATTTCCCCAGTTTTGCCGGGCAGCGGGCTCTAGGAAGGGACTTGGCTCCTCCAAACTTCATCCATTTAAGAATGATGGATGCAACTATGTTCTTGGGGACCTTCAGTGTTGCAGAAATGTTTTGGTACCCTTCCCCAGATCCGTGCCTCGACACAATCCTATCTCAGAGCTCTATGGACAATTCCTTCGACCTCATTGCTTGGTTTTTGCTCTGACATGCATTGTCAACTGTGGGACCTTATATAGACAGGTGTGTGCCTTTCCAAATCATGTCCAATCAATTGAATTTACCACAGGTGGACTCTAATGAAGTTGTAGAAACATCTCATGGATGATCAATGGAAACAGGATGCACCTGAGCTCAATTTCGAGTATTTTAGCAAAGGGTCGGAAAACTTATGTAAAAAAAAAAACGTTTTAATACATTTACAAACATTTTGAAAAACCTGTTTCAGCTTTGTCGTTATGGGGCATTGTGTGTAGATTGAAAATGTAATCAATTTTAGAATATGCTGTAACAAAATGTAGAAAAGTCAAGGGGCCTGAATACTTTCCGAATACGCTGTACTTTGTAGTTTCATTAGAAAATCAGTGAGGTATTTTAAATAGATGGAAACTGTTTGACTAATGGATAAATTCCACATAAGACACTTTTTCTGGGAGCCAGTACCTGAAACGATAGGTCTTAATGGAGAATCAACATACAGTTGATTTGTGAACCCTAAACACACCATAAATAAATCAGAACTGTAGGTTTTGGGATAGAAAGATATTTAAAGTCTTGTTCTGTCAACCATTTCTTTTGTAGTCCTTTGAGGACATTATTCACTTAAATGTTATAGTTGGAGGTTGGATCGAAAATCAGCCAACATACTATACATTTTTTCAATATACATGTTTGTATTAGAAATCAAAATCCCACTTCCCTTATCTCTGTATATTAATCAAGTTATTCATTAAGTCATCAAATCCTGGAAAGGTTGTGTTTATGTTGTGTTAAGTGTGGACTTTCACTTTGTTTCTTTAGTTGGATGTCAATGTCACTTTCTACCAGTCGTCAAAATGTACTAACTGATGGGTTATTTACAAAAGGAATTAAAGTACTTTTAGGTCTTAAGCAGAAAAGCCACAACCCTGATTCTCTTTACAAATGCTGTTTTGAATTAAAGAAAATTCTACCTACACACTGAAGGCTGTGAAGCCGAAACGTCTGTGTACGCTATCCCTGATGCAATAAAAATGTAAAACATTGAATAATGAAGTAAGCTTCATGTGATATGTTGTTGAGTGCGAACCCATTACACGTCTTTGTATGTCTGAATTTGTGGGTTTTAAGCACCAGCCAAGCTTCTGGGAGAGCTTTTGATAGTGGTGGAAACCCAACAATATTCTGGAAAACAATCACAGGAAACATACAGTGCCTTCAGAAAGTATTCATACACCTTGACTTATTCCATATTATTTTTATTGTGTTACAGCCTGTATTCAAAATTGATTAAATATTAAACATTTTCTCACCCATCTACACACAATACCCATTATGACAAAGTTTAAACATGTTTTTAGAAATGTATTGAGAAATAAATATTGAAATATCTGTCGTGTCTTTGGCGATGCCGGATTAAGTGATATGACATGCTATTCTATAAAATAATTTCTCTGTAATTAATATTACCTGATTAAGCTAATCAGGTAGATAATTAACTAGAAAGTCGAGGCACCACAAATAATGTTTATAGAGCTGTTACCTTCCGAATAAACTCTTAATAATAATAAAATCTTTTACATCAATAGCAGTCAATATTAATCGTCACCTTATTTCAGTCTCATCTGAACATCGTAGAATTCTTGGTTATCTTCACCAACCCTGGCTAACAAGTTGAATCAGCAATACAAACTTTGGTTTAATTCTTTATTTACTAAATAATCACACAGAATTACATAAACACAGAATGGATATGTCATACAGAAAACGTCCCTGGTGGACGGAGCCAACATGACAGCTGGTTACACACAGGAAAGGGGGTTGGGTTTTAGTGAAAGAGCGGGAAGACTGAGGAACAGAGGGAGAAGCTATGCTATTGTAAATACAGTATCTTATGCATTCTAAAACCATTTGAAAAAGGAAAAGGCAATAAATATTTACTCTTCGGTAGGTTGGTCGGAGATGCTGGCCGTGTTGCCCAACAGAGATCTTCCTTGTCCTTTGAAGAGTGTCTCTGATGGTAACTGGATACTTGGTTATATCGTGTTGTTTGTTAGAATAGATCCTTTGTCCGTCCTTTCCTAGCCCACATTTACAGCGGCCGCTGACAACTCAACGGCTAGGAGGTATCACTTCTGGAGTGAATAAGAATTCAAAGTTCATACAAAGTTGCCATACTTTTATTTAGCTCATGCAATATTCTGGCTGGTATAGTCGAAATTAATCCTTTCGGCGTGTATAGGTTGTCACCTTCACATTGAAATTCTATGCCAATTTCGTTAGGTCCTTGTCGTTCAACCAGAGCTCACACTGAGATTGGCTTAGTTCTTTAGGTGATCTTTGTCCTTTCAACGCAGGGACCGAAAGTCCTCACGTCCCTGGAACAGCTTATTATCTGAACACTTTCAAAATAGGACCGTCGCCCTAATGTCATCGGAACATAAAGTTATATTTTCGTAAAGGGCTATATAAAGGAGGGGTGTCATGTTCGTCATAACGAGTAGACCAAGGCGCAGCGTGATATGAATACATAATTCCTTTAATAAAGAAAGAACACTAAACAAAACGACCGTGAAGCTATATAAAACCGAGTGCTGACAGGCAACTACACATAGACAATAACCCACAAAACCAAAATGGATACCTACATAGGATCCCCAATCAGAGACAACAATAAACAGCTGCTTCTGATTGGGAACCAATTCAGGCCACCATAGACCTACATGACCTAGACATACAAAAAACCCATAGATATACAAAAACCCTAGACAGGACAAAAACACACATACCCACCCTCGTCACACCCTGACCTGACCAAAATAATACATAAAACATAGATAACTAAGGTCAGGGCGTGACAAGAGGAGAGAAGGGCGTGTTTCGTAGTATATAACCAATGTCTCTTCCCATTGGCGGGCCACTGAGTGAGCAAAACTTTAACCTTATGAAAACCCAATTCTCTCATTTGGAAGCTAAAATTACATTTAATCTTTTCACAAATAGTTTCATATTTAAACATTTAAATTGCACAACAATTCCATGTGAATCTGATAACTATAATGTGTAGACTTTCCAAGATACAGTTTATGTCGTCATATCATTAATAGAAATGTCTCAGATGACAACCGAACTGACATCATATTCATTAAGTACCAATGCATATTTTCATCTGGTTGGATTACCGAAATATGGTTCCTTTCCCCCCACCTTTTGATGTTCCCAGACTCTATATGTTTAATGAAGGCTCTTCAAGAGTCCTTCTGTAGAGTCAAGAGAGAGAGGGAAGGGAGAAATGTATTTATGGGGGGGGGTCATAAATGTCATGACATATCTGATTTACAAAAGTAATCACACCCCTGAGTCAGTAATTTATAGAAGCACCTTTGGTGGCGATTACAGCTACATGTATGAATCTTTTTGGGCAAATCTCTAAGAACTTTGCACACCTGGATTGTAGAATATTTCCCAATTATTATTTTTTAAATTCTTCAAGCTCTGTCAAGTTGATTGTTGATCATTGGTAGAAAGACATTTTCAAGTCTGGCCATATATTTTAAAGCCGATTTAAGTGGAAACTGTAACTCGACCACTCAGGAAATTTCAATGTTGTCTTGGTAAGCAACTCCAGTGTAAATTTGGCCTTTTGTTTTAGGTTATTGCTGTTGAAATGTGAATTCATCTCCCAGTGTCTGTTGGAAAGCAAACTGAACCAGGTTTTCCTCTAGGATTTAGCCTGTGCTTATAGCAGTATTGTTTATTTTTATCCAAAAATGTATTCCATTTATTTTTTATTCTAAAACACTCACTAGTCCTTGCCCATTACAAGCATACCATAAGATGATGCAGCCACCACTATGCTTTAAAATATGAAGAATGGTACTCAGTGATGTGTTGTGTTGGATTTCTTCCTATTCAGGGCAAAAGTACATTTCTTTGCCATATTTTTTGCAGTATTACTTATTTGTATTTGTATTTATTGTGGATCCCCATTAGCTGCTGTCAAAGCTGGGGGTCCAGCAAAATTAAGGCAGTTTATACAATTTTAAAACATAACAATACATTCACAGATTTCACAACACACTGTGCCCTCAGGCCCCTACTCCACCACTACCACATATTTACATTACTAAATCCATGTGTATGTATTGTGTGTGTGTGTGTGTGTGTGTGTGTGTGTGTGTGTGTGTGTGTGTCTGTGACAATGTTTGTGCTGCTTCACAGTCCCGCTGTTCCATAAGTTTTTTAAATCTGTTTTTAAATAAAATTTGACTGCCTGCGTCAGTCACTTGATGTGGAATAGAGTTCCATGTAGTCATGGCTCTATGTAGTACTGTGTGTCTCCCATAGTCTGTTCCTGGGGACTTTGAAGAGACCTCTTGTGGCATGTCTTGTGGGGTATGTATGGGTGTCCGAGCTCGGTGCATTCAACATGTCAATACCTCTCATAAATAAAAGTAGGGATGAAGTCAATCTCTCCTCCACTTTGAGCCAGGAGAGATTGACATGCATATTATTAATATTAGCTCTCTGTGTACATCCAAGGGCCAGCCGTGCCGTACTGTTCTGAGCCAATTGCAATTTTCGTAAGTCCTCTTTTGTGGCACCTGACCACACGACTGAACAGTAGTCATGGTGCGACTAAACTAGGGCCTGTAGGACCTGGCTTGTTGATAGTGTTGTTAAGAAGGCAAGGCATTGCTTTATTATAGACAGCCTTCTCCCCATCTTAGCAACTACTGCATCAATATATGTTTTGACCATGACAGTTTATAATCTAGGGTTACTCCAAGCAGTTTAGTCATCAACTTGCTCAATTTCCACATTATTTATTACACAATTTAGTTGAGGTTTAGGGTTTAGTGAGTGTTTTGTTCCAAATGCAATGCTTTTAGTTTTAGACATTTTTAGGGCTAACTTATTCCTCGCCACCCACTCTGAAACTAACTGCAGCTCTTTGTTGAGTGTTGCAGTAATTTCAGTCGCTGTAGTAGCTGACTTATATGGTGTTGAGTCATCCGCATACATGGAAATGCTGGCTTTACTCAAAGCCAGTGGCATGTCGTTAGTAAAAATTGGAAAAAGCAAGGGGCCTAAACAGCTACCCTGGGGAATTCATGATTCTAACTGGATTATATTTGAGAGGCTTCCATTAAAGAACACCCTCTGTGTTCTGTTAGACAAGTAACTCTTTATCCACATTATATCGGGGTGTAAAGCCAGGACACACAAGTTTTTCCAGCAGCAGACTATGATCAATAATGTCAAAAGCTGCACTGAAGTCTAACAAGACAGCCCCCACAATCATTTTATCATCAATTTCTCTCAGCCAATCATCAGTCATTTGTGAAAGTGCTGTGCTTGTTGAGTGTCCTTCCCTATAAGCATGCTTAATTTCTGTTGTTAATTTGTTTACTGTAAAATAGCATTGTATCTGGTCAAACACATTTTTTTCCAGAAGTTTACCAAGGGTTGGTAACAGGTCAGCTATTTGAAAAAGTAAAGGGGCTTTACTATTCTTGGGTAGCGGAATGTCTTTAGCTTCCATCCGGGCCTGAGGGCACACACTCTCTAGTAGGCTTAACCTCTCTAGGATACGTGAGATTGTAGGGTGCCACCTCTTCAACAGCCAGTGAAACTGCAGGGCGCCTTAAACATACATGTATTTCACACCATTTTAAAGAAACACTTCTTGTAAATCCAACCACAGTCTCCGATTTCAAAAATACTTTATTACAAAAGCAAACCAAACGATTATCTTAGGTGAGTGCCTATTCACAGAATAACACAGCAATTTTTCCAGCCAAAGAGAGGATTCACAAAAAGCATCAGATGACACTCATAGGACTTCATGTTACACAATACATGTATGTTTTGTTCAGTAAAGTTCATATTTATATCCAAAAATCTGAGTTTACATTGGCGCCTTACCTTCAGAAGTTCCAAAACATCCTTTGATTTTGCGGGGAGCCACATACATTTACAGGAATACTCATAATAAACATTGCTAAAAGATACAACTGTTATGCATGGAATTTTAGATACACTTCCCCTTAATGCAACCACTGTGTCAGATTTTTTAAAAGCATTACGGAAAAAGCAAACCATGCAATAATCTGAGTCGGCGCTCAGAGCCCAATCAAGACACAAATATATCTGCCCTATTATGCAGTCAACAAAAGTCATAAATAGCATTATAAATCTTCACTTACCTTTGCTGATCTTCGTCCCAGGACTCCCACTTCCACAATACATTTTCATTTTGTTCGGTAATGTATCTCCAAATACTTACTTTTGTTAGCACGTTTGGTAAACAAATCCAAAGTCACGAAGCGCGTTCACTAAAAGCAGATGAAATGTAAAAAAGTTCCGTAACAGTCAGTAGAAACATGTCAAACTATGTATCGAATCAATCTTTAGGATGTTTTTAACATAAATCTTCAATAATATTCCAACCGGAGAATTCCAGTGTCTTCAGAAGTGCGATGGAGCAGAGCTTCCTCTCATGTGAACGCGCATGGTCAGCTCATGGTAGACCTTACTCATTCCCTTCTCCTTCAGCCCCACTTCACAGTAGAAGCATCAGACAGTCTTTAACTGTTGACATCTAGTGGAAGCCATGGGAAGTGCAACATTACCAATTATCCCACGTTATCTTCAATAGGAGCTGAGTTGAAAATCGACCAAACTCAGATTTCCCACTTCCTGGTTGGATTTTTTTCTCAGGTTTTTGTCTGCCATATGAGTTCTGTTATACTCACAGACATCATTCAAACAGTTTTAGAAACTTCAGAGTGTTTTCTATCCAAATCTGCTAATGATATGCATATTCTAGCTTGTATGGCTTTGTAGCAGGCCGTTTACTCTGGGCATGATCAACCAGTCAACCTACCAGTGTAGTTACAAACACAGGAATTAAATCATCAACATCTATTGATCATATATTTACCAACATTGCAGATATTTGCTTTAAAGCAGTATCCAAATCCATAGGATGTAGTGATCACAATACAATAGCCATATCTAGGAAAACCAAAGTTCCAAAGGCTGGGCTTAATATAGTGTATAAGAGGTCATACAATAAGTGATTCATATGTTGATGATGTGAAGAATATTTGCTGGTCTGTGGTGTGTAATGAGAAGCAACCAGAAGCTGCACTTGACGCATTTAAGAAACTACTTATTCCAGTTACTAATAAGCACGCACTCATTAAGAAAAACTGTAAAAACGGTTAAATCCCCTTGGATTGATGAGGAATTGAAAAATTGTAAGGTTGAGAGGGATGAGGCAAAAGGTATGGCAATTAAGTCTGGCAGACCAACTGATTGGCAAACGTACTGCAAATTAAGAAATCATGGGACTAAACTAAATGAAATAAAAAGTAACTACACTATGAAACAAAGATAAATTATATAAAGAATGATAGTAAAAAGCTTTGGGGCACCTTAAGGTTTGCCGTAACAAAAGGGTTGAATACTTATTGTCTCAGGACATTTCAGCTTAAAATGTTGTATTAATTTCTACAATCTTCTACAAACAAAATTCCACTTTGACATTATGGGGTATTATGTGTAGATCAGTGACACAAAAACTCAATGTAATCAATTTTAAATCCAGGCTGTAACACAACAATATGTGAAAAATGTAAAAGGGTGTGAATACTAAAGGTACTGTAGCTCTGCTCCTTTACTGCGCCAACAAATCATGTCAATTTCTCATTTTGTTTCCACCTCTGAGAATTCAGCTCTACCTTATGTTTCTATGCAGACAGTGGACAGTGTGGATCCATGCAGCAGCTAAACAGACGTTCGGGATCCCTTGTTCTTGGCGCTTTACTTACTATAGATGTTAACTCCACTGGGACAGATCTATTAGATGCTGGTCTTCTAATGTTCCCAGTCCCCCTTATTGTGAAACTCATAGGCCATACCCTTAACTTTAGAAAGCAGTGCATGTTTTTCCTCTTCACAAGGGTGGGAAGCCTAGTGACCTAAATGACTACCGCCCTACATCAAAGCTTTTGTGTTTGTCTGAAATAGAATAATTGCTAAGGTCTCAACTTCATTCCTTCTCAACCAGGAACTGTTACCTAAATACCATTCTGGATTTAGACAGAGACACTATCAACTCAGCTGCATCACCTGTTGTCAATGACATTGCATGCTCTCTTGACAAAAAACAGCATTTTACTGACTTATTTATAGACATGTCAAAAGGTTTTGATAATGTGGATCAGTCATTATTATTGTAACGGTTTTCTTGTGGTGAAGGAGAGGCGGACCAAAACGCAGCGTGGTTTCTATTCATGGTACTTTAATAAAGCAACTACCCATGAACAAACTAACAAAACAAGAACCGTGAATGCCTAAACAGCCCTATCTGGTGCAAACACAGAGACAGGAACAATCACCCACAAACACACAGTGAAACCCAGGCTACCTAAGTATGATTCTCAATCAGCGACAACTAATGACACCTGCCTCTGATTGAGAACCATACTAGGCCGAAACATAGAAATACCCAAATCATAGAAAAACAAACATAGACTGCCCACCCCAACTCACGCCCTGACCATACTAAATAATGACAAAACAAAGGAAATAAAGGTCAGAACGTGACAATTATTGCATAGACCAGTGTTTCCCAACTCCGGTCCTCGAGTAACCCCAAGAACACACATTTTTGTTGTAGCCCTGGATAAAAACACCTTATTCAACTTGTTAAGGGCTTGATGATTAGTTAACAAGTAGAATCAGGTGTGCTTGTCCGGGCCCACGGAAAAAATATGTACTGTTCGCTGTACTTGAGGACCGGAGTTGGGAAACACTGTCATAGACTGTCCTCTGTCGGACTTGATAGTAATGCATGCTGTTCAAAAACTACCTTCGTGATAGATCTCAATATATAGTTGCTGACTGTGTCAACTCAATTCCTCGAGGTTACAAAATGTGTCCATCTCGGGTACATTTTAGGGCCAGCATTATACACATTATATATAAATAATATTGGTTCCTTAGTGAAAAACTGCAAGCTACACTTTTATGCTGATTATCCTGTTGACCTTTAGCTGGTACTGAATGTGGATAAAACAAAGTACATGCTATTCTCTAGAATAGAGCCCACAACATGACGCCACAGACTTACATATTTCCATGTTGAATGGAGCCCAAATTGAGAGAGTCCCCTCATATAAATACCTTGGGATTTGGAACATTGACAAGTTGTCATTCAAAACACATGTAGATGAGCTAATGAAGAAATTAAGAATTAAACTGAGCTTCTTCTACAGAAATACGAAAATACCTTTTTTATTTTTTGTATTTTTTATTTCACCTTTATTTAACCAGGTAGGCTAGTTGAGGACAAGTTCTCATTTGCAACTGCGACCTGGCCAAGATAAAGCATAGCAGTGTGAACAGACAACACAGAGTTACACATGGAGTAAACAATTAACAAGTCAATAACACAGTAGAAAAAAAAGAGAGTCTATATACAATTGTGTGCAAAAGGCATGAGGAGGTAGGCGAATAATTACAATTTTGCAGAATAACACTGGAGTGATAAATGATCAAATGGTCATGTACAGGTAGAGATATTGTTGCGCAAAAGAGCAGAAAAATAAATAAATACAGTGGCTTGCGAAAGTATTCGGCCCCCTTGAACTTTGTGACCTTTTGCCACATTTCAGGCTTCAAACAGAAAGATATAAAACTGTATTTTTTTGTGAAAAATCAACAACAAGTGGGACACAAT
Source organism: Oncorhynchus mykiss (assembly GCF_057628025.1). Lineage (NCBI taxonomy): Eukaryota > Metazoa > Chordata > Actinopteri > Salmoniformes > Salmonidae > Oncorhynchus > Oncorhynchus mykiss. The sequence goes on from NC_143042.1 coordinate 28,965,729, forward strand.
CATGAAGTGGAACAACATTTATTGGATATTTCAAACTTTTTTAACAAATCAAAAACTGAAAAATTGGGCGTGCAAAATTATTCAGCCCCTTTACTTTCAGTGCAGCAAACTTTCTCTAGAAGTTCAGTGAGGATCTCTGAATGATCCAATGTTGACCTAAATGACTAATGATGATAAATACAATCCACCTGTGTGTAATCAAGTCTCCGTATAAATGCACCTGCACTGTGATAGTCTCAGAGGTCCGTTAAAAGCGCAGAGAGCATCATGAAGAACAAGGAACACACCAGGCAGGTCCGAGATACTGTTGTGAAGAAGTTTAAAGCCGGATTTGGATACAAAAAGATTTCCCAAGCTTTAAACATCCCAAGGAGCACTGTGCAAGCGATAATATTGAAATGGAAGGAGTATCAGACCACTGCAAATCTACCAAGACCTGGCCGTCCCTCTAAACTTTCAGCTCATACAAGGAGAAGACTGATCAGAGATGCAGCCAAGAGGCCCATGATCACTCTGGATGAACTGCAGAGATCTACAGCTGAGGTGGGAGACTCTGTCCATAGGACAACAATCAGTCGTATATTGCACAAATCTGGCCTTTATGGAAGAGTGGCAAGAAGAAAGCCATTTCTTAAAGATATCCATAAAAAGTGTTGTTTAAAGTTTGCCACAAGCCACCTGGGAGACACACCAAACATGTGGAAGAAGGTGCTCTGGTCAGATGAAACCAAAATTGAACTTTTTGGCAACAATGCAAAACGTTATGTTTGGCGTAAAAGCAACACAGCTGAACACACCATCCCCACTGTCAAACATGGTGGTGGCAGCATCATGGTTTGGGCCTGCTTTTCTTCAGCAGGGACAGGGAAGATGGTTAAAATTGATGGGAAGATGGATGGAGCCAAATACAGGACCATTCTGGAAGAAAATCTGATGGAGTCTGCAAAAGACCTGAGACTGGGGCGGAGATTTGTCTTCCAACAAGACAATGATCCAAAACATAAAGCAAAATCTACAATGGAATGGTTCAAAAATAAGTCTAGACCTGAATCCAATCGAGAATCTGTGGAAAGAACTGGAAAACTGCTGTTCACAAATGCTCTCCATCCAACCTCACTGAGCTCGAGCTGTTTTGCAAGGAGGAATGGGAAAAAATGTCAGTCTCTCGGTGTGCAAAACTGATAGACATACCCCAAGCGACTTACAGCTGTAATCGCAGCAAAAGGTGGCGCTACAAAGTATTAACTTAAGGGGGCTGAATAATTTTGCACGCCCAATTTTTCAGTTTTTGATTTGTTAAAAAGTTTGAAATATCCAATAAATGTCGTTCCACTTCATGATTGTGTCCCACTTGTTGTTGATTCTTCACAAAAAAATACAGTTTTATATCTTTATGTTTGAAGCCTGAAATGTGGCAAAAGGTCGGAAAGTTCAAGGGGGCCGAATACTTTCGCAAGGCACTGTATAAACAGTTATGGGGATGAGGTAGGTAAAATTGGGTGGGCTATTTACCGATAGACTATGTACAGCTGCAGCGATCGGTTAGCTGCTCAGATAGCAGATGTTTGAAGTTGGTGAGGGAGATAAAAGTCTCCAACTTCAGCGATTTTTGCAATTCGTTCCAGTCACAGGCAGCAGAGAACTGGAACAAAAGGTGGCCAAATGAGGTGTTGGCTTTAGGGATGATCAGTGAGATACACCTGCTGGAGCGCGTGCTACAGGTGGGTGTTGCCATCGTGACCAGTGAACTGAGATAAGGCGGAGCTTTATCTAGCATGGACTTGTAGATGACCTGGAGCCAGTGGGTCTGGCGACGAATATGTAGCGAGGGCCAGCAGACTAGAGCATACAGGTCGCAGTGGTGGGTGGTATAAGGTGCTTTAGTAACAAACCGGATGGCACTGTGATAAACTGCATCTAGTTTGCTGAGTAGAGTGTTGGAAGCTATTTTGTAGATGACATCGCCGAAGTCGAGGATCGGTAGGATAGTCAGTTTTACTAGGGTAAGTTTGGCGGCGTAAGTGAAGGAGGCTTTGTTGCGGAATAGAAAGCCGACTCTAGATTTGATTTTAGATTGGAGATGTTTGATATGAGTCTGGAAGGAGAGTTTACAGTCTAGCCAGACACCTAGGTACTTATAGATGTCCACATATTCTAGGTCGGAACCATCCAGGGTGGTGATGCTAGTCGGGCGTGCGGGTGTAGGCAGCGAACGGTTGAAAAGCATGCATTTGGTTTTACTAGCGTTTAAGAGCAGTTGGAGGCCACGGAAGGAGTGTTGTATGGCATTGAAGCTCGTTTGGAGGTTAGATAGCACAGTGTCCAAGGACGGGCCGGAAGTATACAGAATGGTGTCATCTGCGTAGAGGTGGAACAGGGAATCGCCCGCAGCAAGAGCAACATCATTGATATATACAGAGAAAATAGTCGGCCCGAGAATTGAACCCTGTGGCACCCCCATAGAGACTGCCAGAGGACCGGACAGCATGCCCTCCGATTTGACACACTGAACTCTGTCTGCAAAGTAGTTGGTGAACCAGGCAAGGCAGTCATCAGAAAAACCGAGGCTACTGAGTCTGCCAATAAGAATATGGTGATTGACAGAGTCGAAAGCCTTGGCAAGGTCGATGAAGACGGCTGTTATCGATAGCGGTTATGATATCGTTTAGTACCTTGAGTGTGGCTGAGGTGCACCCGTGATCGGCTCGGAAACCAGATTGCACAGCGGAGAAGGTACGGTGGGACTCGAGATGGTCAATGACCTGTTTGTTGACTATGCTTTCGAAAACCTTAGATAGGCAGGGCAGGATAGATATAGGTCTGTAACAGTTTGGGTCCAGGGTGTCTCCCCCTTTGAAGAGGGTGATGACTGCGGCAGCTTTCCAATCCTTGGGGATCTCAGACGATATGAAAGAGAGGTTGAACAGGCTGGTAATAGGGGTTGCGACAATGGCAGCGGATAGTTTCAGAAATAGAGGGTCCAGATTGTCAAGCCCAGCTGATTTGTACTGGTCCAGGTTTTGCAGCTCTTTCAGAACATCTGCTATCTGGATTTGGGTAAAGGAGAACCTGGAGAGGCTTGGGCGAGTAGCTGCGTGGGGGGGGGGGGGGGGGGGGGGGGGGGAGCTGTTGGCCGAGGTTGGAGTAGCCAGGAGGAAGGCATGGCCAGCCGTTGAGAAATGCTTGTTGAAGTTTTCGATAATCATGGATTTATCGGTGGTGACCGTGTTACCTAGCCCCCCCCAGCTGGGAGGAGGTGCTTTTGTTCTCCATGGACTTTACAGTGTCCCAGAACTTTTGGGGTTAGAGCTACAGGATGCAAATTTCTGCTTGAAGATGCTGGCCTTTGCTTTCCTGACTGACTGCGTGTATTGGTTCCTGACTTCCCCGAACAGTTGCATATCGCGGGGACTATTCGATGCTATTGCAGTCCGCCACAGGATGTTTTTGTGCTGGTCGAGGGCAGTCAGGTCTGGAGTGAACCAAGGGCTGTATCTGTTCTTAGTGCTGCATGTTTTGAACGGAGCATGCTTATCTAAAATGGTGAGGAAGTTACTTTTAAAGAATGACCAGGCATCCTCAACTGACGGGATGAGGTCAATGTCCTTCCAGGATACCCGGGCCAGGTCGATTAGAAAGGCCTGCTCACAGAAGTGTTTTAGGGAGCGTTTGACAGTGATGAGAGGTGGTCGTTTGACTGCGGATCCGTAGCGGATACAGGCAATGAGGCAGTGATCGCTGAGATCCTGGTTGAAGACAGCGGAGGTGTATTTGGAGGGCCAGTTGGTCAGGATGACGTCTATGAGGGTGCCCTTGTTTACAGATTTAGGGTTGTACCTGGTGGGTTCCTTGCTGATTTATGTGAGATTGAGGGCATCTAGCTTAGATTGTAGGACTGCCGGGGTGTTAAGCATATCCCAGTTTAGGTCACCTAACAGAACAAACTCTGAAGCTAGATGGGGGGCAATCAATTCACAAATGGTGTCCAGGGCACAGCTGGGAGCTGAGGGGGGTCGGTAGCAGGCGGCAACAGTGAGAGACTTATTTCTGGAGAGAGTCATTTTTAAAATTAGTAGTTCGAACTGTTTCGGTGTGGACCTGGAAAGTATGACATTACTTTGCAGGCTATCTCTGCAGTAGACTGCAATTCCGCCCCCTTTGGCAGTTCTATCTTGACGGAAAATGTTATAGTTGGGTATGGAAATCTCAGAATTTTTGGTGGCCTTCCTGAGCCAGGATTCAGACACGGCAAGGACATCAGGGTTAGCAGAGTGTGCTAAAGCAGTGAGTAAAACAAACGCAGATTTCTGGGCATGGTTGAATATATTCAGGGCATAATGCGGAGACAGGGGTATGGTGGGGTGCGGGTACAGCAGAGGTAAGCCCAGGCACTGGGTGATGATAAGAGAGGTTGTATCTCTGGACATGCTGGTTGTAATGGGTGAGGTCACCGAATGTGTGGGAGGTGGGACAAAGGAGGTATCAGGGGTATGAAGAGTGGAACTAGGGGCTCCATTGTAAACTAAAACAATGATAACTAACCTGAACAACAGTATACAAGGCATATTGACATTTGAGAGAGACATACAGCGAGGCATACAGTAATCACAGGTGTTGATTGGGAGAGCTAGCTAAACCAGTAGGTGAGACAACAACAGCTAATCAGCTAGCACAACAACAGCAGGTAAAATGGCGTTGACTAGGCAGAGAGGGTCGGATTAACTACACACAGAGCCTGAGTTCGGCTGGGGCCGACAGATAAAACATAAACAAACAGAATGGAGTACCGTGATTAATGGACAGTTCAGCAGGCATCAGCTATGTAGCCAAGTGATCACAGTGTCCAGGGGGCAGCGGTGGATGGGACAGGGAAGCTAGACTGGCGAGTACTATCCAGGCCAAAAAAAAAACTGGCTGGCTGTGCAGAAGGTAAAAGCCGCTAGCAGTGGCTAACAATGACTAAATAGCTTGTAGCTAGTTAGCTGGTAGCCTTCTGGAGGTTCTTGAATGTGTTCTAAAAATAAAAAATAATAGCGATTCCATATCACATTGGGTGAGGCAGGTTACCGGAAGGTATAATCGAATTAAAAATCGAAAAGAGATTGAAAGTAAATATGGGTCCAGTGAGTGGATGGGCTGGGTGCTAACAAGCTAACAGTTAGTAGGCCGGGCTAAACAAGCTAGCAGTTAGCAGGCCAAATTAGCAAGCAAGCAGATAGCAAGGGCTAGAAAGTTAGCCTTTGGGGCACGTCGCGATGGGGGTTAAGTCTGTTTATGCCTCTTCATGCGGTGACATCGATAGACCGGTCGTGGGTCCGGATATTGTAGCCCAGGAGTATGCTTCGGTGGTAGCACAGGAGCTCTGGCCGGGCTAGCTTCAAGCTAAGTGGATGGGAACGCTAGCCAGGAGTAGTCATCCGGGGTTGCGGTTAGCTAGTTAGCTAGTTGTGAAGATCCAGATTAAAAAAATCTGTTTGCGGTGGGAATCCGGGGATAAAAAATAATAGGTCCGTGATGCTCTGGTTAGAGTCGCGTTGTTCGAACTGGCGAGAGCTTTCCGAGCTAAAGGTTAGCTGATGACCGCTAGCAATGGTTTGCTGACTGATAGCGGGTAGTTAGCTGGCTAGCTTCAGTTGAGGGGTTCCGGATCCGAAGTAAATATAAATAAAAAAAGCAGATCCACGCTACATTGGGTGAGGCGGGTTGCAGGAGAGTATTTAGATGTTGAGGTTTAGAAAAATGTTTTAAAAGATATGCGAAGAAAAATATGTAAAAAAAAAACGAATATATACAAGGGACACGACACGACAAGACGTCTGACCGCTACGCCATCTTGGATCACACACCTTGCTCGCTATGGCTGAATTGTATAACCGTGTAACCGATAATTGTGAATTGTTGATTGATTATGGATGAAGACCGTCATGAAACTAAAATAATCGGCAAAAGCGCTTTAATACATTCATTTTGGAAAACTTTTTTTATAAAAAATGTTTTGTTTAAAGTCGACAAACCACCCAAAAGCAGTAAAGTAAACGTAAACCTGGTTCACATCTAACAGCCGACATGAGGAGAGGAAACAAAACTAGCCAGTTTTAGAACTTTGGGTTTTGGAACAGCTGACTGACGAGGGGACATTCAAAAAGATGAGATGCACGGTTGATTCTGTTTCCGCAGTAACATGGACTCTTTACAATGTGATGAAACTAAGTGGCTCCTTATTTTAGCAAGGTTTTGTATCAAACGAGTATCATAAAATACATGCACCCAATGGCTTACCTAAAAACAAGTCACACTGTGAGTTGACAGAGAAATATCAGCAGGTTAGGTTGCCTACACACACACACGCGCACACAACCATATTTAGACACATGCTAAAAAGATTAGCTCCAGCATATAGGATTATGCCAAAGATGGCAGACGCAGGATGCAATAGCGTCTTAAAATAGAAACGTTTGTGCTTTGAACTCAGTATGGTCTTCAGTCTTTGTCAACCATTCCAGCTTCAGCTCATCCACAGAAATCAAATCAAATTTTATTTGTCACATACATATGGTTAGTAGATGTTAATGCGAGTGTAGCGAAATGCTTGTGCTTCTAGTTCCGACCATACAGTAATATCTAACAAGTAATCTAACAATTTCACAACAACTACCTTACACACAAGTGTAAAGGAATAAATAAGAATATGTACATAAAAGTATGTCAATGAAGGATGGCCGAACGGCATAGGCAAGATGCAGTAGATGGTATAGAGTACAGTATATACATATGACTGTGACTGAGATGAGATATCACATATGACATATGACTGAGATGGCAAAGCAGTCAGGCATGCTTCGTCCTCGTCTTGTCGTGTCCCGTTTATATATATATATTTACATATTTTCCTCAATATCTTTTTAACCCGCCTCACCAATAATAAAAAAAAAAGTATTATTCACCTCAAATCTGAAATCCACAATACAAGCCAGAAGCTAGCCAGTTTACTGGCTAACGTTAGTATTCAGCTAACCACGGTTGGTGGTCATCAGCTATCATTTAGCTTGAAAAGCTATCACCAGTCTTGTACAACGCGACTCAGACCAGAGCATATCAGACCTATTTTCTCTCCATATCCCCGGATTTCTACCGCAAGCTCCTTACACCTGGATCTTGCAGCTAGCTAGCAGCTATCCAAGTGACTATTGCTTAAGTCGGTCCCGGAGAGAACATAAATTATTCCGGAGCTAGCCAGCTGAAGAGTTCCATCAGCTACTCCTGGGCTACAATCACCTATCCGGATCCGTTTTACTGCCAACGCGGAGCCCCACCAGGCCTTCACGACTGGACCACCGACGTTATCTGCCCGAGGGAGTTATCCAACTGGCCCCTCCGTCGCATTGTTACCTGAACGCCCATCGGTGGCCCGCTAATCGTTAGCAGTCTTATCGGCTGCTATCTGAATAGGTCTATCGACAATTTTCTTGGGTCACTATAACTATATCTATTTTGCCAATTGGATTGATCCCCTTTACCACACGGAAACCCATTAATCTACCGACGGAAACGCACGAGGTGGCTAAAAACCGACCTCCATCCTCTGCTAGCTTACTACCCATGGCCCGGCTGCTGTCTGAATCGCCGTGACCCCAACCAACCTCACTACTCACTGGACCCTTATGATCATTCGGCTAAGCATGCCTCTCCTTAATGTCAATATGCCGTGTCCATTGCTGTTCTGGTTAGTGTTTATTGGCTTATTTCACTTTAGAGCCTCTAGCCCTGCTCATTATACCTTATCCAACCTTTCAGTTCCACCACCCACACATGCGATGACATCACCTGGTTTCAATTATGTTTCTAGAGACAATATCGCTTTCATCATCACTCAATGCCTAGGTTTACCTCCACTGTATTCACATCCTACCATACCTTTGTCTTTACATTGTAACTTGAAGCTATTTTATCGCCCCCAGAAACCTCCTTTTACTCTCTGTTCCGGACGTCCTAGATGACCAATTCTCATAGCATTTAGCCGTACCCTTATTCTACTCCTCCTCTGTTCCTCTGGTGATGTAGAGGTGAATCCAGGCCCTGCAGTGTCTAGCTCCACTCCTATTCCTCAGGCGCTCTCTTTTGATGACTTCTGTAACCGTAATAGCCTTGGTTTCATGTATGTTAACATTAGAAGCCTCCTCCCTAAGTTTATTTTATTCGCTGCTTTAGCACACTCTGCCAACGCGGATGTTCTAGCCGTGTCTGAATCCTGGCTTAGGAAGACCACCAAAAACTCTGATATCGCCATCCCTTACTACAACATTTTCAGACAAGATAGAATGGCCAGAGGGGGCGGTGTTGCAATCTACTGCAGAGATAGCCTGCAGAGTTCTGTCCTACTATCCAGGTCTGTACCCAAACAATTCTACCTTTAAAATTCCAACTCTATAAAAACAAGTCTCTCACTGTTGCCGCCTGCTATAGACCACCCTCTGCCCCCAGCTGTGATCTGGAAACCATATGTGAACTGATTAACCCCCATCTATCTTCAGAGCTCGTGCTGCTAGATGACCTAAACTGGAACATGCTTAACACCCCAGCCATCCTACAATCTAAGCTTGATGCCCTCAATCTTACACAAATTATCAATGAACCTACCAGGTGCCACCCCAAAGCCGTTAACACGGACACCCTCATAGATATCATCCTAACCAACTTGCCTTCTAAATACACCTATGCTGTTTTCACTGCCTCATTGCCTGCATCCGTAATGGGTCAGCGGTCAAGCGACCTCCACTCATCACTGTCAAACGCTCCCTGAAACACTTCAGCGAGCAGGCCTTTCTAATCGACCTGGCCCTTCTAATCGACCTGGCCCGGGTATGCTGGAAGGCTATTGACCTCATCCCGTCAGTAGAGGATGCCTGGTTATTTTTTTTAAAATGCCTTCCTCACCATCTTAAATAAGCATGCCCCATTCAAGAAATTTAGAATCAGGAATAGATATAACCCTTGGTTCTCTCCAGATCTGACTGCTCTTAACCAACACAAAAACATCCCATGGCGTTCTGTATTAGCATCGAACAGCCCCCGTGATATGCAACTTTTCAGTGGAGCTAGAAACCAATATACACAGGCAGTTAGAAAATCCAAGGCTAGCTTTTTCAGGCAGAAATTTGCATCCTGCAACACAAAGTCAAAAATGTTCTGGGACACTGTAAAGTCCATGGAGAATAAGAACACCTTCTCCCAGCTGCCCACTGCACTGAGGATAGGAAACTCTGTCACCACTGATAAATCCACTATAATTGAAATTTTCAATAAGCATTTTTCTATGGCTGGCCATGCTTTCCACCTGGCTACCCCTACCCCGGTCAACTGCACTGTACAGCATCTCACCCAAGCCTTCCCAATTTCTCCTTCTCCCAAATCCAGTCAGCTGATGTTCTGAAAGAGCTGCAAAATCTGGACCCCTACAAATCAGAGGGGCTAGACAATCTGGACCCTTTCTTTCTAAAATGATCTGCCAAAATTGTTGCAAACCCTATTACTAGCCTGTAAAGACCTATATCTATCCTACCCTGCCTTTCTAAGGTCTTCGACTGCCAAGTCAACAAACAGAGTACCGACCATTTTGAATCCCACCGCACCTTCTCCGCTATGCAATCTGGTTTCAGAGCTGATCATGGGTGCACCTCAGCCACGCTCAAGGTCCTAAACGATATCCCATCAATAAGAAACAATACGGTGCAGCCATATTCATTGACCTGGCCAAGGCTTTCGACTCTGTCAATCACCTCATCCTCATCGGCAGACTCAATAGCCTTGGTTTCTCAAATGATTGCCTCGCCTGGTTCACCAACTACTTCTCTGATAGAGTTCTGTGAGTCAAATCGGAGGTTGTGTTGTCCGGGCCTCTGGTAGTCTCAATGGGGGTGCCACAGGGTTCAATTCTTGGGCTGACTCTCTTCTCTGTATACATCAATGATGTCGCTCTTGCTGCGGGTGAGTCTCTGATCCACCTCTACGCAGACGACACCATTCTGTATACTTCTGGCCCTTCTTTAGACACTGTGTTAACAATCCTCCAGACGAGCTTCAATGCCATACAACCCTCCTTCCGTGGCCTCCAACTGCTCTTAAATACAAGTAAAACTAAATGCATGCTCTTCAACCGATCACTGCCTACACCTGCCCGCCCGTCCAGCATCACTACTCTGGATGGTTCTGACTATGTGGACAACTACAAATACCTAGGTGTCTGGTTAGACTGTAACCTCTCCTTCCAGACTCACATCAAACATCTCCAATCCAAAGTTAAATCTAGAATTGGCTTCCTATTTTGCAACAAAGCATCCTTCACTCATGCTGCCAAACATACCTTCGTAAAACTGACCATCCTACCGATCCTCGACTTCGGCGATGTAATTTACAAAATAGCCTCCAATACCCTACTCAATAAATTGGATGCAGTCTATCACAGTGCCATCCGTTTTGTCACCAAAGCCCCATATACTACCCACCACTGCAACCTTTACGCTCTCGTTGGCTGGCCCTCACTTCATACTCGTCGCCAAACCCACTGGCTCCAGGTCATCTACAAGACCCTGCTAGGTAAAGTCCCCCCTTATCTCAGCTCGCTGGTCACCATAGCAGCACCCACCTGTAGCACGCGCTACAGCAGGTATATCTCTCTGGTCACCCCCAAAACCAATTCTTCCTTTGACCGCCTCTCCTTCCAATTCTCTGCTGCCAATGATTGGAACAAACTACAAAAATCTCTGAAGCTGGAAACACTTATCTCGCTCACTAGCTTTAAGCACCAGCTGTCAGAGAAGGTCACAGATTACTGCACCTGTACATAGCCCATCTATAATTTGCCCAAACAACTATCTCTTCCCCTACTGTATTTATTTCTTTATTTTGCTCCTTTGCACCCCATTATTTTTATTTTTACTTTGCACATTCTTCCACTGCAAATCTACCATTCCAGTGTTTTACTTGCTATATTGTATTTACTTTGCCACCATGGCCTTTTTTTGCCTTTACCTACCTCATCTCACCAATCGTTTCTTTTTGGGGAAGGTTTTAATTGTCTCTGTGGGTTCAACACTTGCTAATAAACTCGCTCACCGAATCAGCGTATTCATCAATGTTATTGTCCGACACTATGCGGAACATATCCCAGTCCACGTGATTGAAGCAATCTTGAAGCGTGGAATCCGATTGGTTGGACCAGCGTTTAACAGACCTGAGCATGGGCGCTTCCTGTTTTAGTTTCTGTCTATAGGCTGGGAGCAACAAAATGGAGCCGTGGTCAGATTTTCCGAAAGGAGGGTGGGGGAGGGCTTCGTATGCGTCGCGGATGTTAGAGTAACAATGATCCAGGGTTTTGCCAGCCCGGGTTGTGCATTCGATATGCTGATAACATTTAGGGAGCCTTGTTTTCAGATTAGCCTTGTTAAAATCCCCAGCTACAATAATTACAGCCTCAGGACATGTGGTTTCCTGTTTACATAGAGTCCAATGAAGTTCTTTCAGGGCTGTCAATGTGTCTGCTTGGGGGGGGGGGGGGGGGGGGGGGGGGGATATACACAACTGTGATTAAAATCGAAGAGAATTCTCTTGGTAGATAATGCGGTCGGCATTTGATTGTAAGGAATTCCAGGTCTGTTGAACAAAAGGACTTGAGTTCCTGAATGTTGTTATGACCACACCACGTCTCGTTAATCATAAGGCATACACCCCAGCCCTTATTCTTACCAGAGAGATGTTTGTTTCTGTCAGCGCTATGCGTGAAGAAACCAGGTGGCTGTACCGACTCTGATAACGTATCCTGAGTGAGCCATGTTTCCGTTAAACAAAGAATGTTAAAATTTGATGTCTCTCTGGAAGGCAACCCTTGCTTGAATTCCGTCTACCTTGTTGTCAAGAGACTGGACATTGGCGATGTGCCCTTCTACGGAGCCTGGCCAGAAGACCGCTCCGTCTGCCGTGCCGTTATTTTGGGTCACTGGCTGGGATCCGATCCATTGTCCTGGGTGGTGGACCAAACAGAGGATCCGCTTCGGGAAAGTCGTATTCCTGGTCGTAATGTTGGTAAGTTGACGTCGCTCTTATATCCAATAGTTCCTCCCGGCTGTATGTAATAAAACTTACGTTTTCCTGGGGTAACAATGTAGGCCATCTCTGTCGGCGCCAGAAGAGGAGGTAGACGTGATACAGTAGACAATAATGAGTTCCCTATTGTGAGTTTACCTTATTGTGGGCTGTGAGGAATTATTGCAATCCTTTCATTATATTTTCAATGGCTCTCTTTATTATCTAGACTAGAGTATCCACATGCCTTTTATTTGTGTCTTCTGCAATGGCTCTGCACTATTGATGAGTTTGAAATAGGAATAATTATTCCTCATTACTTTTATCTTATTTCACCTTTATTTATACAAGTTAATTAAGAACAAATTCTTATTTAACATGACGACCTGTCAAACACATCAATAAACAACAATTACACTATACACTATACACTATTACACTATATCTACTGTATATAGGCATACAAATCAATTGCACAATACATGAAAATAAAACACAAAACATGAAAAGCAATCATATGAAACAAACACATTCTTCAGTAAAAAGGCCCTCTAACATCTGCCTATATTGCCCTAGAGGCACCAAATCCACCAACTTTAAGGACTTTTGGAGATTATTCCACTTGAGAGTTGCAAAAAAAACTAAAGCAGATTTACCTAGCTCAGTGGAGAATGGTTTTATTGATTTATTCTGATCCAATGACTTACCAATGACCCAAGACGGGCTCAGTTAATCCCTACCATTGTGACTATGAGTCTTCATAATGCTGCATCAAATGTACATTATCCTAGGGGCGTTGTCAGACACAATGTAAGTAACTTAATTTATGTCCCACTAATTGACCTGAATACCTCTGTTGATCTTACAGCTATTGTATACAGTAATCATGAGCCTATGAACCAGAGTTACACAGTTAACACTAGGTGTGCCCTAGTAGGAAGACCACTTTGTGCAGCTCACCCTGCACTATCAGCTCCAATATAAATAACATGAGCAAGTCTACTTCTGATAAGCTTCCCAGTAATGCATTAAAAATAATCAAGCAACCCAGAAAAGTACAAAAAATATCTCATATTAACATATGCAGCCTGAGAAACAAGGTCCATTAAGTTAATAACTGCTTGTAACAGATGACATTCATATTCTGACTACCGAAAAGACAGAAATGCCAACGGGGGCGGTGTTGCGGTCTATATAAAGAACCACATTCCAGTAAGGCTTAGAGATGATCTGATGTTAAATACTGTTGAAGTAATATGGATACAGGTTCATCTGCCTCACCTAAATCCAATTATTATTAAATCCAATTGTAGACCACCAAGTGCTGACAGTCAGTATCTGGATAATATGTGTGAAATGCTTGATAATGTATGTGATATCAACAGAGTGGAAAAAACTTCAAACTGTAATCAGTGCCTGCAACCTGTTTCAGGTTGTCAGTCAACCTACTAGGGTATTTACAAATAGCACAGGAATGAAATCATCAACATGCATTGATCAAGTCTTTACTAATGCTGCAGAAATTTCCTTTAAAGCAGTATAAAAATCCATAGGACGTAGTGATCACAATATAATAGCCATATCTAGGAAAACCAAAGTTTCAAAGACTGGGCCTAATATAGTGTATAAGAGGTCATACAATAAGTTTTGTAGTGATTCATATGCTCGGAAGTCAGGGTAGCGTCCAAAAAACTCTCATCGGCTCCAGTCAATGAGGACCCGGAGAGATTTAGACTGGCTACCCCACAACAGAAAGGCAGGAACAGGGGTGCGAGCAAGGGAAGCAGGAAAGTTCTCCATATGGCCCACCAGAGTTCTCGCTCCTACCAGTGAGCCTGATCTCTTTTAAGGACAAGAGGACACAAAATTACCAAGAGTCCTTCAATACAGACGCTTCTTCGTGTTGATCCTGTATTGCCGTTCCGCTGGTGATAACCCAGCTCTACCTATTTGCATAGGCTCGGGAAGCGGCGACTCAGCCGGCTCCAGCGACTCTCGGGGCAGGTTGGGAAGCCTCGGGTTCTCTCGGCAATGGGATCATTGGGGACTACTGGGATGACTCAGATGTACGGTGAAATCCCTGGGCGTGTGAGCGAAGTGGAATTTCCTCTCCCTCCGTTGTTCCCGTAGTCGCACATCAATACGGATGGTCAAAGCGATGAGGGAATCGAGATCCGTAGGTAACTCCCGAGCAGCAAGCTCATCCATGACCTCCTCTGAGACGTCGTGCAGGAACATATTGAACAGTGCTTCCTGGTTTCAAGCGCTCTCTGCTGCCAACGTGCGGAATTCCACTGCATGGTCAGCCACACTACAGAAGTCCTGCCAAAGCTTCCGGACAGCTTCTCTCCTGGAGAACGGGGCGAAAAAAAACATCTTCACCTCTTCCCCTCCAGACTAACAGCTGTTGTACCCATACAGCAGTAGCCCAGGCGAGAGCCCTCCCGGACATCAACGTGATGAGATAGGCTACCTTGGAGCGATCCAAGAGAAGGAGGAGGGCTGAAGCACGAAAATGAGGTCGCACTGAGCTAGAAATGCTCGACAGGTGCCCGACTCTCAATTGAAGTGTTGGTGGGGTGTACACGGGGCTCCCGAGAAGGTGGAGTGGTCGATGAGACACACTGCTAGCAGCCGAGGAGCTGCGGGGTTACCACTGTGGTAGGCTGCCTCCCAGACAACCACAGAATTGCTCCAGCAAACTGTTCAATGTCCGGTCATGGCATTGAAGGCCACGAAGCAGTCCCTCGTGCCTCCCGATGGCGGCTCCTTGGGAGGAGATGGCGTCACGCAGCTGGCCCGGGTCTGCTGGGTCAGTCATGGCCAGTTCATACTATCAGGAATCAAGGTGAGACCCAAGTGCAGACTGTGTGCAGTAACAATGTTTAATGTAACACCAGGGGCAGGTAAACAACAGGTAAAGGCAAGCATGCTCAGGGTCAGGCAGAGTTCAGTAATCCAGAGATGGGACAAAGGTACAGGACGGCAGACAGGCTCAGGGTCTGGGACGGGCAGGGTAGTCAGGCAGGAGGGTACAAGGTCAGGACAGGCAAGGGTCAAAAACCAGGAGGACGAGAAAAAAAGAGGCAGGGAAAAAGAAAGCAGCTGACAGGACAAATGCTGGTAAGCTTGACAAACAAGATGAACTGGCAACAGACAGACAGGAAACACAGGTATAAATACCCAGGTGGTAATGGGGAAGATGGGCGACACCTGGAGGGGGTTGGAGACAAGCACAAAGACAGGTGAAACAGATCAGGGTGTGACACCATTAGGAAAATGACTGTATAAACTGTTAAATCCCCTTGGATTGATGATGAATTTAAAAATTGTATGGTTGAGAGGGATGAGGCAAAAGGTATGGCAATTAAGTCTGGCAGCCCAACTGATTGGCAAACGTACGGCAAATTAAGAAATCACGTGACTAGGCAAAATAAAAGTAAACTATACTATGAAACAAAGATAAATTATATAAAGAATGATAGTAAAAAGCTTTGGAGCACCTTAAATTGTCACGTCGAAGTAACAAAAGTTTATTACTAGAACAGGGGGCAGGCAAACCGACAGGTCAAGGGCAGGCAGAGGTTGGTAATCCAGTGTGATGTGACAAGGTACAGAACGGCGGGCAGGCTCAGGGTCAGGGGAGGCAGAATGGTCAAAAGTGGGAAAAATAGGAACTAGAAACAGACAGGAGCAATGGAAAACACTGGTAGGCTTGATGAACAAAACGAACTGGCAACAGACAAACAGAGAACACAGGTATAAATACACAGGGGATAATGGGGAAGATGGTCGACACCTGGAGGGGGGTGAAGACAAGCACAAAGACAGGTGAAACAGATCAGGGTGTGACATAAATGACATTTTGGGGGGAAAAGCCATCATTCA
The DNA here is from genome assembly GCF_057628025.1 of Oncorhynchus mykiss. NCBI lineage: Eukaryota > Metazoa > Chordata > Actinopteri > Salmoniformes > Salmonidae > Oncorhynchus > Oncorhynchus mykiss. The sequence continues at coordinate 28,981,695 of NC_143042.1, forward strand.
TTGAATCAGATGGCTCATTTATCACAAAACCCACTGATATTGCCAACTACTTCAATTACTTTTTCATTGGCAAGATAAGCAAACTTAGGGATGACATGCCAGCAACAAACAGTGACACTATACATCCAAGTATATCTGACCAAATTATGAAAGACAAGAATTGTACTTTTGAATTCCTTCAAGTCAGTGTGGAAGAGGTGAAACAAGTATTGTTGTCTATCAACAATGGCAAGCCAGCAGGGTCTGAAAATCTAGATGGAAAATTAAGGATATTAAGAGACAATATTGCCACTCCTATTTGCCACATCTTCAATTTAAGCCCACTAGAAATTGTGTTCCCTCAGGTAATTCCACTACCCAATAACAGTAAAGCACCCTTTACTGGCCCAAATAAGTTTACCCTTGGTAAACTTCTGGAAAAAATTGTGTTTGATATTGTACAATACAGTAAACAAATTGACAACAGACTTTCAGCACGCATATAGGGAAGGACAAATGACTGATGATTGGCTGAGAGAAATGTATGATAATGATTGTGGGGGCTGTCTTGTTAGACTTGAGTGCAGCTTTTGACATTATCGATCATAGTCTGCTGCTGGAAAAACGTATGTGTTCTGGCTATACACCCCCTGCTATAATGTGGATAAAGAGTTACTTGTCTAACAGAACACAGAGGGTGTTCTTTAATGGAAGCCTCTCAAATTTAATCCAGGTAGAATCAGAATTTCCCTAGGGTAGCTGTTTAGGCACAAACCCACCGTTGCTGGACCAAGAGGTGCTCTTCACTGACGAGTCCCGGTTTTGTCACACCAGGGGTGATGGTCGGATTCACCTTTATCTTCAAAGGAATGAGTGTTACACCGAGGCCTGACCTCTGGAGCGGGATTGATTTGGAGGTGGAGGGTCCGTCATGGTCTGGGGCGGTGTGTCACAGCATCATCGGACTGAGCTTGTTGTCATTGCAGGCAATCTGCCATGGCCAGCGAAGAGCCCGGATCTCAATCCCATTGAGCACGTCTGGGACCTGTTGGATCGGAGGGTAAGGGCGAGGGCCATTCCCCCTAGAAATGTCCGGGTACTTGCAGGTGCCTTGGTGGAAGAGTGGGGTAACATCTCACAGCAAGAACAGGCAAATCTGGTGAAGTCCATGAGGAGGAGATGCACTGCAGTACTTAATGCAGCTGGTGGCCACACCAGATACTGACTGTTACTTTTGATGTTGACCCCCCTTTGTTCAGGGACACATTATTCCATTTCTGTTAGTCACATGTCTGTGGAACTTGTTCAGTTTATGTCTCAGCTGTTGAATCTTGTTATGTTCATACAAGTATTTACACATGTTAAGTTTGCTGAAAATTAACACAGTTGACAGTGAGAGGACGTTTCTTTTTTTGCTGAGTTTACATCTTGTAATGAATAATGTGGAAATTGAGCAAGTTGAGATGACTAAACTGCTTGGAGTAACCCTGGATTGTAAACTGTCATGGTCAAAACATATTGATACAACAGTAGCTAAGATGGGGAGAAGTCGTCCATAAAAAAGTGTTGCTCTGCCTTCTTAACAACACTATCAATAAGGCTGGTCCTACAGGCCCTGGTTTTGTCGCACCTAGACTACTGTTCAGTAGTGTGGTCAGGTGCCACAAAGAGGGGCTTAGGACAATTGCAGTTGGCTCAGAACAGGGCAGCATTGCTGGCCCTTAAAAGTACATGGAGAGCTAACATTCATGACATGCATGTCAATCTCTCATGTCTCAAAGTGGAGGAGAGATTGACTTCATCATTACTTGTTTTTGTAAGAGGTGTTGACAAGCTGAATGTACCAATCTGTCTGTTTAAAATACTATCACACAGCTCGGACACCCATGCATACCCCGCAAGACATGCCACCGGAGGTCTCTTCACAGTCCCCAAGTCCAGAACAGACTATGGGAGGCACACAGTACTACATAGAGCCATGACTACATGGAACTCTATTCCACATCAGGTAACTGATGCAAGCAGTCGATTCAGATTTAAAAAGCAGGTAAAGATGCACCTTATGGGACTGTGAAGAGACATGCAAAAGTACAGAGACATGCATGCTCACAAATTGTGATATTGTTGTATGGTGGTATTGAACATTTTGTTTTGTGGATATGTGGTGGTGTCGGGATGTTATATGATGTACTGTTTTATCTTTAGCTCATTCAGTACAAACATAGTTCACTGTTTTATATTTAGCAGCCCCTGCCCCATTGGGAAAGCTATTGTACTGCCTATACAATTTCCCTCCATGCAAGAGTTGAACTGTTTAAATGCTATATGGTCCTTATTAAGGCAATAAGAGGACTGTTTAAACAGTTCAAACCATTTGGCCCGTAAGGCAACCATAAGGATGGTCTGCCGGACTCCGGCTCTTGCACAGAAGAAAATCTGCATAGGTCCAGACTGTGAGCCACTTCTCTCCCTTTGATGCTTAATGAGCATGTGTTCTGAAGTGGCCTTTTCAATTGATTTGACCATTGTTTGTCCCACTGTTGTTTTAGGCCCTGAGGACTGAGGTGTGCAGATGGTTTTGAGTATCTTTTTTTGAGTATCTTTGTCTAGCTTTCAGGATATTGTTAGATTCTTCGATAATCGTAAAAATAGTTCACAGTATAATTGTAATAGCAATGTATCAACGCCTTGAAATGATACATTTAGCTGTTTGCAGTTTTAGCAAGACATAGACTAGAGAAATCCTGGATTGCAGCCAGTTCTCTTTCATAAACAATTTATAATGCTCTATTCAATTCTGTGTCTACTCAATGATTTAGCTTTAATTGTGCAGGTGTTCTGGTTGTCATGGTATCACAATGTACAGTGCCTTGCGAAAGTATTCGGCCTTGAACTTTGCGACCTTTTGCCACATTTCAGGCTTCAAACATAAAGATATAAAACTGTATAAAACTCTCTGCGCTTTTAACGGACCTCTGAGACTATCACAGTGCAGGTGCATTTATACGGAGACTTGATTACACACAGGTGGATTGTATTTATCATCATTAGTCATTTAGGTCAACATTGGATCATTCAGAGATCCTCACTGAACTTCTGGAGAGAGTTTGCTGCACTGAAAGTAAAGGGGCTGAATAATTTTGCACGCCCAATTTTTCAGTTTTTGATTTGTTAAACAAGTTTGAAATATCCAATAAATGTCGTTCCACTTCATGATTGTGTCCCACTTGTTGTTGATTCTTCACAAAAAAATACAGTTTTATATCTTTATGTTTGAAGCCTGAAATGTGGCAAAAGGTCGCAAAGTTCAAGTTGGCCGAATACTTTCGCAAGGCACTGTATATCCAAACACAGAACCAGGCTGATACAGATGCCTATTTGAGCACCTCATCTCAGAATAGCCTCAAAATGTTTAATCTTCATTAGGTCTAAGACACAAGACGATACAATGCAATACAGAGGGGCAATTCTCTCTTTGATAATTGTATTTAGAATGAAATGGGCCCCTCCCATGTCAAATAGGTCATAACATCAATCCATCCTGATTTGGTTGCACTTGCCTCTTTGACACATGTAAAGCCATTCTGCTGGCCTTGGTACTTTTTCAAGATTCAACGTCACACGTGGCAAGGATACTCAAGGTGAAGAACTGAGACAAATGAGAAACTGGAAGCTCAATCGATACTGGCTATTTTGAAAGCTAATGTAGCCACTGTAAAAGCACCGTCTGAAGGGCACTGGTATCCTCAGTGTTCATCCCGAGGGGATTTTGTGCTGTAATGTAGAGGTCTGAGCAGGACTGATTTCTTCATGCCGCTCCTGTCTGCACCAGCAGCTGGTCCCAAACGCAACCGCAGTCCCACAATGTTATTTTAGGCGTATGTCACTTGCCAGCCATGGTCCCAGCAATTTTGCACCCTAAGCGCAATAAACAATGTGTTTCAAAAAAAGTTTATCACATGTCCCGTTATATTATGTTATCTGTATTACTGGGCTATATCAGCCACTATGCAAAATATAGTTTGAAGAATGCAGAGTTGGAGAGACTTGCACTTTCTCTTGAGCTATTTTTATAGCTTATTTTTTAGGAATGGGAAGATTTTCAGACGGAGAAATACGGGTGATCAATACTTATTTCTAGGCAATGTAGTAAACTATAGCCTAATCATATTTATTGACTGGTTGGTTCGAGCCCTGAATGCTGATTGGCTGAAAGCCGTGGTATATCAGACCATATACCACGGGTATGACAAAAAAATATTTTTACAGCTCTAATTTTATGTTGGTAACCAGTATATATAAAAGCAATAAGGGATTCATGCTGCAGGAGGGAGCGGGTGGTCAGACAACTTTGGGATGTAAATATTTTTGTTGTCCTGCAGATTATTTGGAAACGGTCTTTCTGCTTTGTATGTGTTAGCCTACCTATTGTATTAAAAGTACGTATTTTGGACATTATTCACACAAGGAATTCGCTGCTTAAACTTTGGTAGCCTACCTCTCCTCTCTTAGTTCGGCGTGCGAGTTCAAGTGCACCTATGTGTGGTCTCATTGAAATAGAGTTGGCTGCCTACATGGGTGGAGAATCCCGTGGCAGTTAACTTAAATATGAAATTAACCTAAATATGTTTAGACTGTAGTTTACAAGTGTCTGTAAATAAATATTGATAATGGAAAGAAGTGGAAGGCGCTCAACCAACATGAGTCGAGGTGCAATCAACATTTTTATCATCAGTGAAAAAGAAAAGGCACAAAGCGCATAGGTTAGGCTACTATAGTGAGCAAGCATTGTGCCAATAACTATTGATTACCCATTTATTTGTTTCTGCCTGCAAATCCTCCTCCTAAAAGATGGGCTAAATTCTATATGCAAAATGTAGCAAGTGTCACTGTCATCATTTTTGCTGCTTCAAGTTAAGTAGCCATACATGTGAGAGCAGGTGTGTGTGTGGTCTCAAATAAATACAGTAGGCTATAGCCTATGCTTGGATGGAGAAGCATGGGGCAGTTATCTTTTCAAAGAAATGTACTTCCTAATTAAGCAATAAGCCCGAGGGGGTGTGGAATATGCCTAATATACCACAGCTAAGGCTGTTCTTTGCACAACGCAACACGGAGGGCCTGGAAACAGCCCTTAACAATGGTATATTGGCAATGTACCAGAAACACCCAAGGTGCCTTAACATCCTGACCCCGCCACAATGATCTTTGCGGGGCGCGGGCATCCTTCTATTGTAATGTTGTCGGTCTAAGCAGCACCAACCGACTGCTGTGAGAGAGGGTTAGCGTTTCAGTTTATGTTGCACATAATACACAAAATCTTAGGAGAACTACTGTGGTCACTCTTGTTTTCTTCTCTCCCATTGACTTTATGTATTGAAATCACTGTCATTCCCATGTAGCTCAACCTCTTTTGAAGTTGTTGTAGTAGCAGCCGCAGCAACGGTGGTAGTAGTAGTAGTAGTAGTAGTAGTAGTACTAATAAGTGTTACTATCGCTCAGGGGGGAGTAGGTTTTTAAGCAGATTTTTTTGCCTGTGAGCTTGGTAATATTGTAATAATGCAGTTCATACTCATCAATAAATGTGTTTGCTTTATGCATGCATTTGTGAAAATGGCACAGCATTATTTCTCCACTTGCCTCCCACCAACAAGAGCAGACTGATTCGGGGAGAGCAATTTTGGCTCAGTTTTGTTGGGCATGTGGAACGTTGCCTTGTGGGAAATCAATGATTTGGCAGCTCCTGTAATTAGTTCTGCTTGTTAGAAAAATGAAGGGGTACTAATTTGCAAGTGGCTGGCTTCTTGACTTGTTGTTCCACCCCCTAAGTTTTTCACAATTCCTGACATTTAATCCGAGTAACAATTCCCTGTTTTAGGTCAGTAAGGATCACCACTTTATTTTAAGAATGTGTAATGTCAGAATAATATAGAGAATTATTTATTTCAGCTTTTATTTATTTCATCACATTCCCAATTGTTTAAATTGGGTCAATCGTTTCGGGTAGCCTTCCACAAGCTTCCCACAATAAGTTGGAGTAATTTTGGCCCATTCCTCCTGACATATCTGGTGTAACTGAGTCCTTGCTCGCACACACTTTTTCAGTTATTTTTTTCAGTTATGCCCTCAAATTTTCTATAGGGTTGAGGTCAGGGCTTTGTGCTGGCCACTCCAATACCTTGACTTTGATTTCCTTAAGCCAGTTTTCCACAACTTTGGAAGTATGCTTGGGGTCATTGTCCATTTGGAAGACCCATTTGCGACCAAGCTTTAACTTCCTGACTGATGTCTTAAAGATGTTTCTTCAACACATCCACATCATTTTCTTTTCCTCATGAAGCCATCTATTTTGTGAAGTGCACCAGTCCCTCCTGCAGCAAAACACCCCCACAACATGATGCTGCCACCCACGTACTTCATGGTTGGGATGGTGTTCTTCGGCTTGCAAGCCTCCCCCTTTTTCCTCCAAACATAACGATGGTCATTATGGCCAAACAGTTTTTTTTTGTTTCTTCAGACCAGGGGTAGTCTGGCTTCTTTATGGCCTTCATGGAGCAGTAACTTCTTCCTTGCTGAGCGGCCTTTCAGGTTAGGTCGATACAGGACTGAATCTCTAGGAGACAGAACGTGTCTCTTCTGAGTGGTATGATGGCTGCGTGGTCCCATGGTGTTTATACTTGCGTACTATTGTTTGTACAGATGAACGTGGTACCTTCAGGCATTTGGAAATTGCTTTCAAGGATGAACCAGACTTGTGGAGGTCTACAACAAACAAAAAAATCTGAGGTCTTGGCTAATTTATTATTTTATATTACATCCACAGGTACACCTCCAATTGACGGAAATTATGTCAATTAGCCTATCAGTAACTTCTAAAGCCATGACAACATTTTCTGGAATTTTCCGAGCTGTTTAAAGACACACTAAGTTGACTGTATGTAAATGTCTGACCCACTGGAATTGTGAATACAGTGAATTATAGGTGAAATAATCTGTCTGTAAACAATTGTTGGAAAAATGACTTGTGTCATGCACAAAGCAGATGTCCTAACCGACTTGCCGAAACTATAGTTTGTTAACAAGACATTTGTGGAGTGGTTGAAAAACGAGTTTTAATGACTCTAACCTAAGTGTATGTAAACTTCAGACTTCAACTGTACATACAGTATTGGTAATTTGGTAGTTTTATCAAATTTGATTTAACCTTTATTTTATCCAGGAAATCCGATTGAGACCAAGGCTTATTTTGCTAGGGAGCCCTACATGTGCCAAATTACACAACATTTACAAATACAACGTAATAAAAACATACATTTCTTGTAAATATTGTAAGAAAAGCAATCACATTCATCAACAAGGAGGTCTTCCATTCACAACCTGAACTGCCTTAGAGTTAACAGAGCATCAAGGTGCAGAGAGCTCTGCAGATTTACCTAATAATGTAGAGGTCAACTGGACCTCTAGATTTAGCCATCCGTGTGATCGCGTTTGGTGAATCGTACTGTATATCTAATTTGACATTGAAGTAAAGTACGGCGAAAGTTTGATCGATCTACGAGACGTAGACCTTTCCACCCACAGTCCCGGTCATCCTGTATACGGTTGAAATTGGCAGGTTTTGTCATTTAAAGTTGCCTACAGTGCCTTCGGAAAGTATTCAGATCCCTTGACTTTTTCCACATTTTGTTACGTTACAGACTTAAACTAAAATTGATTAAAACCATAATGACAAAGGAAAAGCAGGTTTTTAGAAATGTTTGCAAAACTATTCAAAATAAAAAACAGAAACCTTATTTACATAAGTATTGAGACCCTTTGGTATGAGACTAAAGAAAATGAGCTCAGGTGCATCCTGTTTCTATTGATCATCCTTGAGATGTCTACCTGTGGTCAATTCAATTGATTGGACATGATTTGGAAAGGCACACACATGTAAGGTCCCACAGTTGACAGTGTATGTCAGAGCAAAAACCAAGCCATGAGGTCGAAGGAATTGTCCATAGAGCTCCGAGACAGGATTGTGTCGAGGCACAGATCTGGGGAAGGGTACCAAAAAATGTCTGTAGTATTGTAGGTCCCCAAGAACACAGTGGCCTCCATCATTCTTAAATGGAAGAATTTTGGAACAACCAAGACTCTTCCTAGAGCTGAGCGCCCGGCCAAACTGAGCAATCCGGGCAGAAGGGACTTGGTCAGGGAGGTGACTAAGAACCCGATGGTCACTATGACAGAGCTCCAGAGTTCATCGGTTCATCTGCTTGGTGGAGTGCTGCAGACAACCATCGCTGCAGCACTCCACCAATCAGGCCTTTATGGTGGAGAGGCCAGACAGAAGCCACTCTTCAGTAAAAGGCACATGACAGCGCTCTTGGAGTTTGCCAAAAGGCACCTAAAGTCTCACAGACCATAAGAAACAAGATTCTCTGGTGTAATTAAACCAAGATTAAACTGTTTGGCCTGAATGCCAAGCGTCACATCTGGAGGAAACATGGCACCATCCCTACTGTGAAGCATGGTGGTGGCAGCATCATGCTGTTGGGATGTTTTTCAGTGGCAGGGACTGTAGTTTCTGATTGATAAAATGACAAAATGTCTGTGTTTTAGAATTAGTTTCTTATTAGGATTTATATCGATGTGTTAGAATACAGCTGTTTACGTAACAAAATGTGAAAAAAGTCAAGGGGTTTTGGTCTTCATATTATTTTGGCCTTTATTCAGATTACAATCTCTCACTTTCGTTTTTTGGAGAAAAAAAAACATTAAAACAACATATCGTTATATATAGCCTACCCACTATGGTCAACTATTTCACCACCGTTTCACACTGCTCTGAGACAAGCATGGAGAAATTAAATTGTTCAATTATATTCCATAATATTCTTAAATATATTCTCACAGATCAGATATGCCCTAATGAAAAATGCCCCTTTTAAATTAATTTAGAATCCTCCAATCCTCTAAATGGAATTATAGGTGGAGAGTCACGTCCTTGAAAAAAAAAATGCTGGTGGTCAAACTAGCACTAACTAGCATTAATGGTAACAATGGCTGACAATTAAGTAACGCTCCATAGAATTACATACTGTAAATCTACCGTAGGCAACATGATTATCACTCGTGTTGAGTAATGTGCTGTTAAAAGTGGTGTAGGTCTTATTTATTTAAAAAACATACTGAAGTTAGAAGCAATAGGATTTGAAGCAATAGCCTACCTGCTGTGGTCAACTATTTCAGCACCATTTCGCACTGCTCTGAGACAAGCATGGGGACTTGATAAATCAATGAGATTTTTATTTTCACTGAATCTCTGTTTGGGTATGGGTTAGACTACAATTAGGGTATGGAAATGTTATGCTCTTAGTACTGTAGCCTACTCCCGACCATCACGTTGTACAGCTCCAGATTTTCCATTCCATCCTAACGGAAACCCTGAGGGTTTCATTTTTCTTCTAATAAAAACACCATAATATTAATCAAATTAATTAAGAAAAATGTCTTAAAATCAATCTCATATACGATGTTCTTGCAAAAAAAGGTTTTAAATTCTCTAGTACAGCCACTATTGAAGGCTATCAAATACTTCTCAAAGATGCCCTCTGGTGGACAAACTTGCACTAACTAGCATTAATGTTAACAATTAAATAACGCTCCATAGAATTATGCGGCAGCCTGCAAGGTGTGCTGCAGTATGATGCAACTTTTAAAGGAGGAACCACTGTTAGTGCTATTTGACCAAGAAGGAGAGTGATGGAGTGCTGCATCAGATGACCTGGCCTCCACAATCACCCTACCTCAACCCAATTGAGATGGTTTAGGATGGTTTGGACCGCAGAGTGAAGGAAAAGCAGCCAACAAGTGCTCAGCATATGTGGGAACTCCTTCAAGACTGTTGGAAAAGCATTTCATGTGAAGCTGGTTGAGAGAATGCCAAAAGTATGCAATGCTGTCATCAAGGCAAAGGGTGGCTGCATATATTTTTCTTTAAAAAATGTTTGGTTACTACATGATTTCCATATGAGTACTACATGATTTCCATATGAGTTCTTTCATAGTTTTGATACCTTTACTTTTATTCTACAATGTAGAAAAATAAACTTTTGACTGGTACTGTATATTTACAGTACTTTTACTTAAGTAGGACAATTGGGTACTTTTTCCACCACTGATTTCAGATAAAGATTCAATAAAACAAGTCTCAAATATAAGGAAAATGTCTATACTTTTCAGCTGTTTCAAAAACATTGCTCTCGTATTAATATTTTTACTGTAGGAGCATTTGGCTGCACGAGACAATTCTGTTTACATCCAATGCCTCGGAGGGGGTGACACTCAAGCAAAACTCGCCCAGCAGGGTTATTCAACTCTAATCCTACGAGGTCCGGCGCCTGCTATTTTTCTGCTCTATCTGATAATTAATTGAACCCACCTGGTATGCCAGGTCTAAATCAGTCCCTAACTAGAGGTGAACAATGCCACAAGCAGTGGAACTGGCCTCGAGGTCCAGAGTTGAGTTTGAGGGCTCTAGAGAATCTTTCATAGTGAGAATACAGTCTTAGCCTTAATCACAGCCCTGCTATTCATTTGCAAATTAAGGTACATACATTACAACTTATTTTATTTATCATGATCAAATGGCCTCTGATAGTGTATTTACTGAGGTAGTTTGTGTGCAGTAAGAGCCTTGATTTTTGCACTTAGGCCCTACTTCCAGTCCCAGGTATTATTCAAAACATTTCAGACAATTCTGAGATATTCCAATGTTGCAGACTTCTTTCTAATTATCTTGAATACTAAAATGGCTAATTAGCTTAAGTTGTTATCTAGTTCATTCCACATTATTTTATGTCCGTCGGACATTGTGTGTAAATTGTGTTAAAACACTACATGTAACAGTTGGATTACATACATGTACAGTATGCTCTAACTACTGTAAACCAAATCCCAATGTTGGCGTTGTCCCATGTAATATTTTATCCAAATTCTATGAAGAATTTAATCCACTTTACCCAAGATTGTCCCAAAGTCGTCACCATTATTGCGAAGCCCTAGTTATTTTGTTTTTATGGGAAAGTCTGGAGATTTAGTTATCATTAGTGATTAATTTAAATTTGTCCCCCAGGTTTAAGGTCAGTCCTGTAACTTGAACTGAATTTTCGTTTTAATATAGTAAAATTATATTCAAAAAACATGAAATATATAAAAGTCAAATCAAAGTGCAAAAACGGGAGCTGCTTCTACTCTTTTTGGACATTTTCTGGTGTTATGTGGTGGAAAATGGAATGCATTGAGCATAACCCGATCGGCTAGAAATGTTTTAACAAGTACAAATATTGTTGTTAAGCTTGCATTCAATCCCCCCTCCCGCGTTGCACACAACAAGCTTTCATTCCCCGTCCCCTTGTCACATGAGGAGTTATGGCTGATTTAAGATTAAATCCTCAACCCTGTTATGTCACTTTTATAGTCACTTCTGGCAATTGTCTCTTCAACCATGTTTCCTTGACATCAATTTCTCATCAACCATGTAATTTGCTATGACAGGATTGACACTTGCGTAACAAATATGTTTCTTAAAAATACAATATTCTTGGCAACTACAAAGTTTATTCCAATACATTTGTGTAGAGAAAGAGGATATTAAAAAGCCATTGAGTAGATGTGGAATTCAGATCACTATGAATCCTCTACTTTCAGTACTTTTTAAGAGGAGCTGAGCGAAAGAAACAACTTCTATGGTTGAAAATGGCCTATGTGGCATCGATATTAGTGAGAAACGTATTTTATTGCCAAAATTGACTACAAAGTGTAAATAGTATCATTTTGGTCATAAAGTCAAGTTGTCATGCTGCGTCACACAGCTGCTAAGCTATTCTTCACGATCAGGTGGCTGTTTGAGATATTTTAAGGAACACAAAATGGTAGAGAACATTACACACCCACTTCAAACTCATAGCATTTCTTAATGAAAAGTGAGGCGAAATTATTGAGTTCAGCCCCCATTTAATGGATAGTTGTGGACAGGAGGTCTGTTTTACACGTAATACTTTTGCTTTCATCGAGGATGTTTCCATGATCCGTTTCCTGGAATGATCCTGATGTGACATTACATAAGAAGTGGAACCAGAGCTATTGGGATTAGCACGCACAGTGACTCCAGAAGACGTGCTAATCTCCCTGTGATTATTAGTCATGATATTTAACACTAGTTTAATGAGAGAAACAGATTATCTGACATTCTCCTGTTCTATCTGCCTCTCTGGGTTGCCTTTAAGAAAGGTACAAATAATTTAAATGGATTTATTTTAAAATCAGGGATTATTCAAAAAATATGGAATGGCAGAAGAAGGTTTTAGCGGTTTAGTCCTGATAAATCTGGACTAAAAGGGAGGTCCAGGTCCTTTTGAAAGATAAAATGTTCAGGTGTTGGACTGGTTGAGTGGGTAACACCTCTGGAATCATATACTTTCCCCTGTGGCAGGTTTGATCCCCAGATGAGCCCTATGCACTTCTGCTACCTCCAGGGCCTGGAGAAGTGCCTGGAGAAGTGGATATACTAAAATATTTCCCAAACTGGCCACCCATGGAAGGAATGGTGCTCTGTGTGAAACAGTGTACTATGAATGACTTAAAATACAAATGTGTTTGTTTATTAGGTACACCCATCTAGTACCGGGACGGACCCCCCTTTTCCTCCAGAACAGCCTGAATTAGTCGGGCATGGATTCTACAGGGTGTGGCGTTCAAACGTTGCTCAATTGGTATCAAGGGACCTAACATGTGCCAGGAAAACATTCCCCACACCATTTCATCAACGCCGCCAGCCGGCACCATTGACATAAGGCGGGATGGGGCCATGGACTCTGACTCTGCCATGAGCATGATGCAACAGGGACCAGGATTTGTCAGACCAGGCAATGTTTTTCCACTCCTCAATTGTCCACTGTTGGTGATCACATGCCCCCTGGAAACCCACTTCTTATTTTAATCAATCAAATTCAATCAAATGTATTTATGAAGCCCTTTTTAAATCAGCAGATGTCAAAGTGCTATACAGAAACCCAGCCTAAAACCCCAAACAGCAATAAATGCAGATGTAGAAGCAGGGTGGCTAGGAAAAACTCCCTAGAAAAGGCAGGAACCTAGGAAGAAACCTAGAGAGGAACCAGGCTCTGAGGGGGTGGCCAGTCCTCTTCAGGCTGTGTCGGGTGGAGATTATAAGAGTACATGGCCATTCAAGGCCAGATTGTTCTTCAAGAAGTTCAAATGTTCATAGATGACCAGCAGGGTCAAATAATAGTCAGTGCTTGTAGAGGGTGCAACAGGTCAGCACCTCAGGAAAAATGTCAGTTGGCTTTTCATAGCCGAGCATTCAGAGTTTGAGACAGCAGGTGCGGTAGAGCGAGAGAGAGTCGAAAACAGCAGGTCCGGGACAAGGTAGCACGTCCGGTGAACAGGTTCCTTAGCCACAGTCAGAACAGTTCAACTGGAGCAGCAGCATGACCAGGTGGACTAGGGACAGCCAGAAGTCACCAGGCCAGGTAGTCCTGAGGCATGATCCTAGGGCTCAGGTCCTCCGGGAGGGAGAGCTGATAGGAGATGAGCCCGGTGTGGTCGTGTGCTGCAATAGCCCATCCGTGACAAGGACCGGCAAGTTGTACGTTCCGAGATGCTGTACTGCACCGTTATTTGCCTGTTTGTGGCCCAGCTGTTAGCTTGCACTAGTCTTGCCATTCTCTTTCGACTGCTCTCATCAAAGAGCTGTTTTCACCCATAGGACTGCAGCTGACTGGATGTGATTGTGCACCATTCTCGGTAAACCCTGGACACTGTCGTGCGTGTGAAGACCAGGAGGCCGGCTGTTTCTGAGCTATTGGAACCAATGTGCCTGGCACCGACAATCACTCCATGCTCAAAGTCACTTAGGTCACTCGTTTTGCCCATTCTATCATTCAGTCAAACCGTAACTAAAAGCCTCGATGCCTGTCTGCCTGCTTTATATAGTAAGCCACGGCCACGTGACTCACTGTCTGTACTGGCCACTGAGTGTATTTGTAAACCTGTAGTAACCTTAGAACAATTGGCTGAGACTGAGAATTTGGTTCATGGGTAATTGGATTGGTTCATGCTCATACATTCTGAATGGCCACTTGATTAATGATTCATCTTTGTTTTTGATTGGAGATGCCTTGTGTCAATTACAGAACATTTCATAGGATTTTCTACCTGCAGCGACACTAGCGGGATATTACTGGAAATACCGGTAAAAGCACACTGCCTTATGAAATTGTCCAAAACACAGGGCCCTACTCATGGGAGATGTGACTCACTGTGCCCAAGGGCTTTACCTAATCTCAAGCAGAAAATAAATCACAATAAGCCAACCAGACCATGTACACAGTGGCTGGACCATGGCAAAATACCTGCTGTCAAATCACTATTTGTTTACTTATTTCCCATGTCATTCAAATACAGCAATATATAAGCGCAGAGCTTCTCTTAGTATGCAACTGATAGAATGTGTAAGCACAGTGCAATGTATGTACTGTGTATGTAACGAGATGTGTACGCTCTTAGAAAAAATGGTTCCTCGGCTGTCCTCATAGGAGAAGCCTTTTTGGTTCCAGGTAGAACCCTTTTTGGTTCCAGGTAGAACCCTCTGTTTAAAAGGGTTCTACCTGGAACCAAAAATAGTTATTCAAAGATTTCTCCTATGGGGACAACCGACATGGCACTGCACTTGACTTGAAGAATGTTTTCGGTATGTCATGGATGGAACCACAGAATCAGCCTTAACCCTTAGAAACCCAGACCCAGTTTTCCTTGCATGTAAATTAAGCAGTGATTACGACTACAAATAACATTTCTGGATATTATTTTTTAAACACTCCTAGCAATAGTTATGCAAGGGCACACGACAACACTGAACAACACATGAGACCTGAGCAACTGGCCCAGTCCACAGAGGAACATAAATGGTAATCCAGAAGGTGATCCCAATAAGCCCAATCAGGGTCACCTGGATACTAGAGAAAACCCACTCTCTCCACTGCTCTCCAGTGGCAACCACAGGTAGTACACTCCAGGAAGAAACCCTGACCTGTGACACATTCAAGATTAGGAACATAAAAAAGATAGTCTTTGGAAATTAAGGCCTGTGAGGTGGCTCATTGATATAAATGAGGTGGCTGATGTAGGTAGCACTCAATCAGGTTGGAGATGACAGAGGACAGATGGATGGCTTGACCGTCAGTTGTAGGGCAGATGTTTCCAGCACTGGCGACCTGCTTGGGTGTCCCAATAAGCATAGCCTCAGTCTTAATGCTGTCCTGCTGGAGGAATTTTTTTTTCATCCATACTCTGATGTCATAAGGCAGCTGCCAAGTTTTCCTAGGGCTAAGATGGTGCCTGTTTTGGTGTTAATATATACTTCAGTATCGTCAGCGTATGATGTTATAGATATTATAGTCTCTGAGAATTTGAGAATTTGACTGAGAGGGAGCATGTAGATTAAGAACAGAATAGGCCCCAAAAAGGACTCCTGTTGGACACTAGACTCCACCGATCTGGACTCCAATCGTTATGTGTTGCTTCCTATTGGAGAGGTAGGAGGAGAACCAGGTCAGAGCAGTTCCAGAGACTGCAGTGTGCTCTCTGAGATGCCACAGGAGGGTATTGTGGTCAACGGTGTCAAAAGCAGCACTGAGATCTAAAAGGAGAAGGAGCCTAGGTGATCCAGAATCTGCATCCATTAGTAGGTCGTTGGTAACTTTCATCAGAGCTGTTTCGGCGCTGTTTGCAATGATTGGAAGCCAGACTGGAAAACTTTGTATACCTGCTTGGAAGACAGATGGGATTGATAGAAAAGGGAGGTTGGAGAGGATGTCCTGTAGTTGGATAGGATGTCCTGATCAAGGTTGGGTTTCTTCAGTAAGGGGGTGACTGCGGCTGTTTTGAAGAGTGATGGTACCTCCCCGATCAGCAGGTGAAGATGGTGACAAAAAATAAAATCTGATCGTACAGCATAGCAGCTTGCTTGGTGGTCTTTGTTGGCCAGTAGATGGACAGTGAGGCCGTCCTTCCTCCAACGCCTCTAAAGCTTACAGCCATGAGTCTTAATTCACAGCAGTTCTTCAGTGAACCAGGGTGAAGAGCGTTAGAAGGTTACTTTTCATGTTTTTTGGGGGGGAGCAAGGATGTTCTGGGTAGTACTCAGAGTGCTGTTATACAGGTTGACCATGTCGCAGAGTGCCAGCTCAGTGCAGTGTGGGCTGTATGTGTGCCAGGAAGAGGGATGTGTTGGGCAGTGGAGAGGAGTGGGCACAGTCAGAGACAGTGTCACAGCCTTGTGGTCATATATGCCAAGTTTGAGGACATCTAAGTCATCGCCAGTGATAATGAGGTCCAATGTGTGTCCACGGTTGTGGGTGGGGACATTAACATGTTGCACAAGGTTTTGACAGTCCAGCAAGTTAGGGAAGTCAGCAGCCATAGTAGACTTGGATGAGTCAACATGGATGTTACATTTTACCTAAATCACAATGTTGGAGATGGTGGGGCAAATCAATCCCAGAACAACAGCAAATGATCTTGTGAAGATGCTGGAAAACAGGAACAAAAGTATCTATATCCACAGTAAAACGAGTCCTATATCGACATAACCTGAAAGGCCGCTCAGCAAGGAAGAAGCCACTGCTGCAAAACCGGCATAAAAAGCAAGACTACGGTTTGCAACTGCACATTGGGACAAAGATCGTATTTTTTGGAGAAATGTCCTTTGGTCTGATGAAATAAAATATAGAAATGTTTGGCCATAATGACCATCATTATGTTTGAAGGAAAAAGGGGTAGGCTTGCAAGCTGAAGGACACCATCCCAACTGTGAGACACGGGGTGGCAGCATCATGTTGTGGGGGTGCTTTGCTGGAGGAGGGACTGGTGCACTTCACCACTTCACCTCCTCCTTTGCTGGAGGAGGGACTGGTGCACTTGAAGCAACATCTCAAGACATCAGTTGGTGCAAATGGGTCTTCCAAATGGACAATGACCCCAAGCATACTTCCAAAGTTGTGGCAAAATGGCTAAAAGGACAACAAAGTCAAGGTATTGGAGTGGCCATCACAAAGCCCTGACCTCAATCCTATAGAGGGCAGAACTGAAAAAGTGTGTGCGAGCAAGGAGGCCTTACAAACATGACTCTGTTACGCCAACTCTGTCACGAGGAATGGGCCAAAATTCACCCAACCTTTTGTGGGAAGCTTGTGGAAGGCTACCCGAAACATTTAACCCAAGTTAAACCATTTAAAGGCAATGCTACCAAATACTAATTGAGTGTATGTAAACTTCTGACCCACTGGGAATGTGATGAAAGAAATAAAAGCTGAAAATAAATCACTCTACTATTATTCTGACATTTCACAATCTTGAAATAAAGTGGTGACCTAACTGACCTAAGACAGGCAATTTTTACTAGGATTAAATGTCAGAAATTGTGAAAAACTGAATGTATTTGGCTAAGGTGTATGTAAACTTCCGACTCCGACCAATTACATGAATGCTAGGTTTACCTTTTCCTCTATTTGTTTGAGTCGGTTGGGGTCCTGCAGAGTTAAATGGTCTGTGAATAGAATGGTTTTCCATGTGGCTGATGAATCTCAAAAGCCTGATGAGAAGAACATTTTTACCATAAGCCTATCTTGGTCTGCTAGATAGTGAGTGACACAGCACAGCGGTGGTGTCAGTCTCTTGAATCTGTCTATGTCAAATCATCATCAATACGACAATGGAATGTCTCTCTACTGTCTTTTCATCTGTCTATCTGTGGTTTGTAAGACATGCTTCACATCTATGTGCTCTTTCTCTTTCTCCCTCTTTCACTTTTTCCTCTCTCTTTTCTTGGATATGAAGGCTGTGAGTCCCGGGGCACCAGAGGATGAGAGCAAGCTGTCGGTAGGTCCTGTCTGGTTTGTCTATGTTTGTGTTTGTGTCTATGTAGCTACTCTAACTTTTTTCTCTCCTTCCCTACTATACTCAAGAACCATGCGCTCTCTGTTTTCTAGATCCAACCTCCGTGTGTGCCTGTAGTATCTCCGTCTGTCCTTGCAATTCTAAAATTACTCTCTCAGTAGGTCACTAGTGAGTTAGCATGCAATGACACCTCCAGTTTCAAACGCTTGAACAACAGTTTATACATCCAAAATGCTAAAAACAAAGTTCTTGATCAGTGAGTGTTTTGCTATAGTTCCTTTCAAATATATATATATATATATATATATACAGTACCAGTCAAAGGTTTGGACACACCTACTCCCTCTAGGGTTTTTCTTAATGCTTACTATTTTCTACATTTTAGAATAATATTGAAGACATCGAAACTATGAAATAACACATATGGAATCATGTACGAAAGTACGAAAGTATTCGGCCCCCTTGAACTTTGCGACCTTTTGCCACATTTCAGGCTTCAAACATAAAGATATAAAACTGTATTTTTTAGTGAAGAATCAACAACAAGTGGGACACAATCATGAAGTGGAACGACATTTATTGGATATTTCAAACTTTTTTAACAAATCAAAAACTGAAAAATTGGGCGTGCAAAATTATTCAGCCCCCTTAAGTTAATACTTTGTAGCGCCACCTTTTGTACCTTTCGTATGTCTCTATCAGTTTTGCACATCGAGAGACTGAATTTTTTTCCCATTCCTCCTTGCAAAACAGCTCGAGCTCAGTGAGGTTGGATGGAGAGCATTTGTGAACAGCAGTTTTCAGTTCTTTCCACAGATTCTTGATTGGATTCAGGTCTGGACTTTGACTTGGCCATTCTAACACCTGGATATGTTTATTTTTGAACCATTCCATTGTAGATTTTGCTTTATGTTTTGGATCTTTGTCTTGTTGGAAGACAAATCTCTGTCCCAGTCTCAGGTCTTTTGCAGACTCCATCAGGTTTTCTTCCAGAATGGTCCTGTATTTGGCTCCATCCATCTTCCCATCAATTTTAACCATCTTCCCTGTCCCTGCTGAAGAAAAGGAGGCCCAAACCATGATGCTGCCACCACCATGTTTGACAGTGGGGATGGTGTGTTCAGGGTGATGAGCTGTGTTGCTTTTACCCCAAACATAACGTCTTGCATTGTTGCCAAAAAGTTCAATTTTGGTTTCATCTGACCAGAGCACCTTCTTCCACATGTTTGGTGTGTCTCCCAGGTGGCTTGTGGCAAACTTTAAACGACACTTTTTATGGATATCTTTAAGAAATGTCTTTCTTCTTGCCACTCTTCCATAAAGGACAGATTTGTGCAATATATGACTGATTGTTGTCCTATGGACAGAGTCTCCCACCTCAGCTGTAGATCTCTGCAGGTCATCCAGAGTGATCATAGGCCTCTGGGCTGCATCTCTGATCAGTCTTCTCCTTGTATGAGCTGAAAGTTTAGAGGGACGGCCAGGTCTTGGTAGATTTGCAGTGGTCTGATACTCCTTCCATTTCAATATTATCGCTTGCACAGTGCTCCTTGGGATGTTTAAAGCTTGGGAAATCTTTTTGTATCCAAATCCGGCTTTAAACTTCTTCACAACAGTATCTCGGACCTGCCTGGTGTGTTCTTTGTTCTTTATAATGCTCGCTGCGCTTTTGACGGACCTCTGAGACTATCACAGTGCAGGTGCATTTATACGGAGACTTGATTACACACAGGTGGATTGTATTTATCATCATTAGTCATTTAGGTCAACATTGGATCATTCAGAGATCCTCACTGAACTTCTTGAGCGAGTTTGCTGCACTGAAAGTAAAGGGGCTGAATAATTTTGCACGGCCAATTTTTCAGTTTTTGATTTGTTAAAAAAGTTTGAAATATCCAATAAATGTCGTTCCACTTCATGATTGTGTCCCACTTGTTGTTGATTCTTCACAAAAAAATACAGTTTTATATCTTTATGTTTGAAGCCTGAAATGTGGCAAAAGTTCACAAAGTTCAAGGGGGCCGAATACTTTCGCAAGGCACTGTAGTAACCAAAAAAGTGTATGTTTGGTGGGAAGTTGAGGGAATATTCTCTTAAAACACAGAAAACTGGACACATGAGTGGTCTTGCAAAGCTCCCATTAAACGTGTTTAGAAAATATACAGTACCCCGCCCTCCTTATGGCCTTTCACAAAGTGCAGACAGTCTGTCTGACCCCCCCCCCCCCCCCACCCGCCCGCTCAAACCCAGATAGCCTAGTGGTTAAACTAGTCACTGCCACCAACCACTAGTATTAGCATTTTCTTATCAAAACCCCTCAAAAAGTAAAATGTCCCCTGTTAGCATGCTTTTGCATGCTTTTGCATTTGCCCATTGTGTACAGTAGTTCAATGAGTTGGGTTGAAATTATTTTGATATGATTTGGGCATGATATTTGAGTTCAAATCAAATCAAATTTGATTTGTCACATACACATGGTTAGCAGATGTTAATGTTAGTGTAGCGAAATGCTTGTGCTTCTAGTTCCGACCATGCAGTAATATCTAACACGTAATCTAACAATTTCACAACAACTACCTTACACTTGTGTGTATAAAGGAATGAATAGGAATTTGTACATAAAAATATATATGGATGAGCGATGGCCGAACGGCATAGGCAAGATGCAGTAGATGGTATTGAGTACAGTATATACTGTACATATGAGATGAGTAGTGTAGGGTATGTACACATTATATAAAGTGGCATAGTTTAAAGTGAATAGTGATACATTTATTACATCCAATTTTTAATTATTAAAGTGGCTAGAGATTGAGTCAGTATGTTGGCAGCAGCCACTCAATGTTAGTGATGCTGTGGTGGCCTTGAGATAGAAGCTGTTTTTCAGTCTCTCGGTCCCAGCTTTGATGCATCTGTACTGACCTCGCTTTCTGGATGATAGCGGGGTGAACAGGCAGTGGCTCGTGTGGTTGTTGTCCTTGGTGATCTTTTTGGCCTCGGGTGGTGTAGGTGTCCTGGAGAGCAGTTCTGGAGATGTAACATGTCACTTAGTTATTTGACTGGTTTCATGGAAAGGACTTGCACATTGTTTCACCTAAAGACACAATTAAAGGCAACATACATTTTTTTAAACCAATGGGATGTCACAGGTGGGATCTGAACCTGGGGCTCTCACAGGAAAAACAAACATCTTGACTGTTAGACCAAGGGGAAATTCCCTCTTGGGCCCAGGGTGACACTAATTTTGAAGTCACAGTTAGGGCTATTTCATCACAAGACCATGAGCCCTATTGATGGTCACTAGATTCACCCCCTTTTGACCTCATCCTCGATGAGACACCGTCCTACAGTTGGGTGCCATTGTCACAGGCAGGATCTGAACCCAGGTCTCTCAAAATCTTGACTGTTAGATTAAGAGGACATTCCAGGGCAGAGAATTTCCACTACAGGGACAATCAAACTTTAGACCTGATACAGATAATGACCTAAGAAGAGGGCCAGCACTCTGCATTTTGCTTTGGAAATGATGATACTGCATTATTTTGTATGAGAAATACAGCTAACACTACAGTGTTATAGTGTCCTTCAGGTATTTCCTTAGGGGAACCACCAAGGACTAGAAAGAGTTGTGTAATGGTGCCATTGTTTGTGTAACGGCAATGTGCTCCTCTTGCAGGCTAGGCCCCGGCTTCAGAGAGGTGGTAGCTCAGCCTCCCTGCACAACAGCCTGATGAGAAACAGTATCTTCCAACTTATGATCCACACACTGGACCCTCTCAGTGAAGGTAAGCTGTTATCCAACACACAAAATGGTCACTGTTTCTCTACCTCTGTTTTTCTAGAGTTTACGCAAAGCAACATGGAATGCTTTTGTTTATCTTTGCCTGGTTCCACTTCCATACAGAGCCAGAAGGTTAAGAGGCAAACTGGTGCTCATAATTCCGGTCATTTGTAGGTTAACCCAGGTTAACGTTTCTCTGCCAACATTCAATGAAGATAGTTCTTGCACATACTGGACGTTTTTGCTATTAGATGGATTCTGATAGAACTGTCTTCTTCATGAGCTATTTATTAAAGAAATTAGGAACACATCATAAAGCCTAGAAAGGGCTAGGAGAATATTCAATCAACATCCCATAGAAAACTGGGCACAAATGTTCTTGCAATGTTTCCATGAAACATGTCTAGAATCTTGATATCCTATATTCTGAGAACATGGTAACCATGTGTATGTTTGGTGGGAAGTTGAGGGAATATTCTCTTAAAACACATAAAACTGGACACATGAATGGTCTTGCAACGTTCCCATGAAATGTGTCTGTCACATTGGCATGAAGGATCGGGAGACAGACGCAGGAATGCGTAATAGTTTTTTTGTATTGTACCCAAATTATGGCGTGCCATGTAAAGGCATGGGGACGAAGACCAAACAAACACTATACAAAAACACAGGGTCGAATTTATGGATTACAGGCAGTATCCACGCTAGATAGAGCTACTGCTTTCCATTAATGGGACACATACAAGAAATCCTGCTACGACCTCCAATGAGCCATCAAACATGAAAATATAGGGATAAAATAGAATCCTACTACACCGGCTCTGACGCTTGTTGGATGTGGAAGGGCTTGTAGATGATTACGGATTACAAAGGGAAACCCATTCGTGACTTGCCCAGTGACGCAGGCCTCTCAGGCAAAATAAATGCCTTCCATGCTCGCTTTGATGTAAACAACACTGAGTCATGCAGGTGAGTCTTTGCTGTTCCGGACGACTGTGTGATCTCACCATGGGCCATGTGAGTAAGACTTTTAAGTTTGTTATTACTCGCAAAACCGCTGGGCCAGACGGAATACCAGGGCGCGTTGTCAGAACATGCGCAGACCAGCTGGCAAGTGTCTTCACAGACATTTTCAACCTCTTCTTGTCCCAATATTCTGTAATCCCAACACGTTTCAAACTAAACCTAATTGTTATTGTTCCCAAGAACTCCAGGGTAACCTGCCTGAGTGTGCCAGAGCGCAGAATAACTTATTAATGCTCAACACCTATTGAATATGGCCGGTGTCAGTAAACGTTGACAAAAAAGTGTCATTAAATTGTTGCCAGCAGCACAGTTACAGTCACCAACACTGGATAACATGAAAACAGCCTAACCAGCTCTGCTAGGGTGAGGAAAATGGTCAGAGTGGGGTGTTGTCTCATTTGTGTCTGGAAGTAGCTAGCAAGCTAGCCAATGTTAGCCAGTTAGCTTGCAGGCTTGACTGTCATTGTGAGGTCAGAACATTCTGATCAACCCTGCTCATCAGGCAGAGTGTCCAGTGTGCGCTCTGAACGCTCCGAAAGCTAAACGCTTTGAATTTATGAACAGACAATCTGACAGACAGTTAAAGTCACCAACGCTGTGGATAACATAACAGCCTAACCAGCTCTGCCATGGCAAGTAATGTTCAGTGACCTGTTCTCTCATTTGTGTCCGGAAGTAGCTAACCAGTTAGCTTGTGTGCTTGACTGCTGTTGTTAGTACAGAATGCCGGATCTACCCTTGAAGATATGGGAGTGGCTAAAATTTAAGAGGGTGTGAATGATTCTGGATGGGTGTAGACAAAGAAGTGGTCTCCAGTAGTAGAACCAAAACATTCAAAGGCCATTTACTCAAAAGTGAGTTTACAAGTTTATCAACTTTCAAAGCAGAATTACTTTCCCATTGTTCCTCATCTGTCGTGTATGATATACAATTTTCTAGCTCTGAGTCTCTACGTTTATCCAATGTGAAAAACACAATTTCAAATTTTGCTACATAAGACAGATTTGAGCCAGTCAGTCACAAATCACTATTGTCTCATAGCACTCACATCTGTAATCACAAAGTACTTTGAAAGATTGGTCATGGCGCACATCAACACCATCATCCCAGACACCCTGGACCCACAGTAATTCATATAGCGCCCCAACACATCCACAGATGTGCACTTCGCACTGGTCTATCCCACCTGGACAAGAGGAATACCTATGTAAGAATGCTGTTCATTGACTACAGCTCAGCATTATCATCAGCAAGCTCAGATCCTGGGACTGAACACCTCCCTCTGCAACTGGATCTTGGACTTCCCGACAGGCCGCCTCCAGGTGGTGAGTGTAGGCAACACCTCCACTACACTGACCCTCAACATGGGGACCCCACAGGGGTGTGTGCTTAGTCCCCTTCTGTATTCCCTGTTCACCCACGACTGCATGGCCACGCACAACTCCAACGCTGATGACACGACAGTGGTAGTCTTGATCACCGACGACGAAGAGACAGCCTACAGGGAGGTCAGAGAACTGTTATCTTCTCCCTCACCATCAGTAAGACCAAGTAGCTGATCATGGACTATAGGAAACAGGGGGGTGAGGACACCCCCATCCACATCAACAGGGCTATAGCGGAGCGGTTTGAGACCTTCAAGTTTTTCAGTGTCCACATCACAAAGGGTTAAACATAGTCCACACACACACTGCACAGACGTGAAGAGGGCACTACAGTGCCTCTTCCCCCTTAGGAGGCTGAAAAGATTTAGCAAAAAGTTATTCAGCTTCACCTTGAGAGAATCTTGACTGGACGCATCACCGCTTGGTATGGCAACTGCACCACTCTCGACCTCAAAGCGCTACAGAGGGTGGTGCAGGTGGCCCAGTACATCACTAAGGCCGAGCTCTCTTCCATCTAGGACCTCTATATCATGCGATAATTTGCCAAAGACTTCAGCCACCCAAGCCATAGACTGTTCTCTCTACTACCATCTGGCAAGCAGCACCGGAGCATCGGGTCTCGGACCAACAGACTCCGAGACCGCTTCTATCCCCAAGCCATAAAACTGGTAAATAGTTAGTCTGGGTAACCATTTGATTATCTGCATTGACCCCATTTTGGGCCACTGACTCTATGCACACTCACACACAAACCCACACACACTCACACACAAACCCACACACACTCATACACTATATATGCACACACACACATAACACACATATGCACATACTGACACCACACACACACACATCTTCCTCAACTACCTTAGACCCCTGAAAATGTAAATGGTACTCCCTGTATATAGCATCATTCTTGTGTGTTTTATTCCTCTTGTGTTATTATTTAATAAATTGTTCTTATTTTTAACTCTGCATCGTTGGGAAAGGGCTTGTAAGTGAGCATTTCACTGTAAAGCACCTGTTGTATTCGGCACATGTGACATATACAATGTGATTTGATTTATACTTTATATTTATACATTCCATTCATCCCATTCCTGCCTTTACTATGAGCCCATCCTCCAATTTAAAGTTTCACCAACCACCACTGACTGCAGTACCCTCTGTGAGTCATGGTGTCAAAAAACGAGGTCTTTTAACTGTGAGCACCTCACTTCCCCCATGTGAGATGAGGTCTTAATTTCCTGTTGTTATCTCATATCTGCAGGGGAGGATGGAGTCCTATAAGACACCTGCTGGTTTAGCTGTATGTAATTTAACTTTTTGCAGTTTATAAGGCTTTAGGCATTCTCTGTTTAGGATTGATCTTGGCCATGGATTAGATTGCAGTTATTTTCCAATAGCTGCTGTCTATCTTCAAACCAATAGGGCATCAGTAAGGATTTTTTTCATTATTATTATTTTTGACAGGGAAGTCAAGCTGAGACCAAGGTCTCTTTTACAGGTGAGCCCTGTAGATACAAAAATATACACATCTATTCAATAAAAGCACTTAAATATACACAAAAATACACACAATCATACACACAAAACAATCATAAAAACAAATACGTTCATCAATGAAAAAAGTCTGATGTCTGAAAAGCCCTATCGGCACCAATTCCTCCAATTTCAGGGTGTTTTGGAGATTGTTCCACATGAAAGGTGCAGAAAAATTAAAAGCAGATCTACCCAATTCATTGGAGGTTGAAGGGATCTCCAACGTTAGCCATCCCTGAGCCTGGGTCAGGTAGCCCGTATGCCTGTACTTCAACAATGTAGTAAGGTAAAGCGAGAGTTTATGTAAGAGGACTATATAAACAAAGAGAATGCAGTGCATTGATCCACGATACTTCAAAGAGTTCCAACCTACTTACTGATACAAAATGCAGTGATGTGTGCTGAACCTATTGCCCCTAATAAAGCTTAATGTGCTATGGTACACAACATCTAATGGCTTCAATACAATTGGCAGCTGCATTCATATAGATCAGTGGTCACCAACCTTTTCTGAGTCAAGATCACTTTGGCAGTCAAAAAGTAAGCTGAGATCTACTGCTCAGATTTTTTGTTGTTGTACATTAACCTCACACAAACAGTTTTGTAGGAATGAGGTTTGGGCAGTAGGCCTAATACATTATCATAGCATATTGGCTATATGATTGGCCTGCCAATATTGTAAATAAGACCATATTATATTTCAAAATGTGAACTTTGATAACAAAATAGATCTGTTGGTTTAGCACTTGTGAGGCACTGTGGAGCATGAATTGAAAAAATTAGCTTTTTTATTTTACTGGACTGATGGTACCTGCATCTGATGGTCAACGAGGTCAAAGCACGACGTCAGTGATCTTCAGGTTTCGAAAAGTCAGAGCTCTAGAAAGATGGCCGATCGACCGGTTAGCGACCACTGATATAGATGATATCGCCATAGTCAATAACCAGAATAAATGTTGACTAAATTATTTTCTTTCTGCTATTTAATGAAAGGCATGATCTGCTCCTGCATAGGAAGCCTATTTTAATTTTCAATTTCTTAACTAACTTAACATGTTTTTTGTAAAAAGCCCAGACATGTATACTCAGGGACATGATCAATGAGTGCACCATTCAATGTACGTATGCATAAATAATCAGCAACATTTTTATGTGATTTAGAAAATAGCATATACATGGTTTTACATTCATTGAGAACCAGTTTCAGTTCAACAAAGGCTTTCTGCAGGGAAGTAAAGACAGATTGAAGCTCAGAAAGAGCCTGCTCAACCGTGAGGCCAATAGCACATACAACAACTGCATACAAGTGAATGGTAAAACAATTTGCAGAGAGAATAATATTGTTTATATAGACATTAAATAGATAAATACACTGGGGAAGATGTGCAACACCTGGAGAGGGGTGGAGACAAGCACAAAAACAGGTGAAACAGATCAGGGTGTGACATATGCACAATACCACAATGTCAAAGTGGAATTATGTTTTTTGAAATTTGTACAAATTTATAAAAATGTAAAGCTGTAGTAATGCCTAAAGTCAATAAGTATTCAACACCTTTGTTATGGCAACCCTACATAAGTTCAGGAGTAAAAATGTGCTTAACTAGTCACAAAATAAGTTGCATGGACTCACTCTGTGTGCAATAACAGAGTTTAACATGATTTTTTAATGACTACCTCATATTTGTACCCCACACTTACAATTATCTTTAAGGTCCCTCAGTCGAGCAGTGAGTTTCGAACACAGATTCAACCACAAAGACCAGGGCTTGCAAATTTTAAAAAATAAAAGCAGACATTGAATATTCCTGAGCTTGGTGAAGTAATTAATTACACTTTGGATGATGTATCGATGCAAGCAGTCACTACAAAGATAGAGATGTCCTTCCTAATCAGTTGCCAGAGAGGAAAGAAACCACTCAGGGATTTCACCATGAGGTTGATGGTGACTTTAAAACAGTTACAGAGTTTAATGGCTGTGATAGGAGAAAATTGAGGATGGTGTGGCAGTTAATTACTTTACTATCAAATGAGGAGAGACAAACTTATCACACAAGTCAGAGTTATACTTAAACTAAATTTTATTCACCTATTAATAAGGCAGCAGGTCAATACAACACACACATATAAAGTGAATCGATTGAGTGCTCTGCAATAATGATGGCTGGTCGACGAATCACCCTCAGATGATTTGTTGAGAGCCTCGAGACAAAGGTACAAAGGTATTTTATAGCCAAGATACAGTCTACATAACAAACAACAGATGCATGGAATGGGTCACAAGTACAAAATATACTTATAATTTACAGACAGTATCTGCTGTAAAAAAGGCCTCATTGTGTGGAAACCAGGGTCTGGCCCCGAGCCATCTCACCCTAGTACCTTCCAGTCAGGCACGCAGACACTAATCATGCAATGGAATGCAGTCTTGTTAGGTTTATCACCAATCCATCGTAAATCCACTATCAGTGTTAAATCTCCCAGAGGCCCACTTTCAGTTCATACAGACACAATATAGTTAAGAACCCTCTATTCTGTTGCATAAAACAACCATTTAATGCAATAACAGTATTATAACATAATCTTGCAATTTCTGTTCTGACAATGGATCGACAATGTTATAGTTACTCCACAATACTTGCCGAATTGACAGAGTGAAAAAAAGGAAGGCTGAATAAAACTATTCCAAAACATGCATCCTGTTTGCAACAAGGCACTAAAGTAAATCTGCCCTGAATACAAAGTGTTACAGTATATTTGGGGCAAATCCAATACAACACATTACTGAGTACAACTCTGCATATTTTCAAACATAGTGGTGGCTGCTTCATGTTATTGGTATGCTTGTAATTGGTAAGGACTGGAGAGTTTTTCAGGTTAAAAAATAAACATAATGGAGCATAGCACAGGCAAACTCCTAGACTGGTTCAGTCTGCTTTCCACCAGACACTGAGAGATGAATTGACCTTTTAGCAGGACAATAACCTAAACCACAAGGCCAAATCTATACTGGAGTTGCAGTGGCCGAGTTAGATTTTTGACTTAAATCAGCTTGAAAATCTATAGCAAGACTTGAAAATGGTTGTCTAGCAATGATCAACAACCAATTTGATCGAGCTTGAAGAATATTGAAAATAATAACGTGCAAATGTTGCACAATCCAGGTGTGGAAAGCTCCTAGAGACTTACCCAGAAAGGTGCTTCTACAAAGTATTGACTCAGGGGTGTCATTCTTATGTAAATTACGTATTTCTCTATTTCATCTTCAATACGTTCGCTAGAATTTCTAACCATATGTTTTCACTTTGTCATTATGGGGTATTGTGTGTAGATGGATAAACATTTTTTTTAATCCATTTTGAATTCAGGCTGTAACACAACAAATGTGACGACCGGCTCAAATCGGTCTGATGTAGCAAAATTTGAAATTGTGTTTTGTACATTGGATAAAAGTAGAGACTCAGAGCTACAAAATGGTATATCATAACACTACAGTTGAGGAACAATGGGAAAGTAATTTTGCTTTGAAAGTTGATTTAATTTGTAAACTCACTTTTGAGAAAATGGCCTTTGAATGTTTTGGTACTACTATTGGAGAGTCCTTCTTTGTCTACAATCATTTAGCATCGTTCACACCCTCCTAATAGGGCTAGGTGTCCCGTCAGCGGGACCTGTCGACAATTTCCGGTGAAATTGGAGGGCATGCAATTCAAATAAATAATCATACAATTATGGATATTAAACATCTAGGTACATACAAGTCTCTTATATCGGTTAGAAGCGTAAATTCTTGTTAATCTAACTGCATTGTTCGATTTACAATAGGCTTTACAGCGAAAGCATGCCATGCGATTGTTTGAGGACGGCGCCCCACAACATATTTTTGCAACCAGCACAGGCTTCATAAAATTGCAAATAGCGATTAAATAATCCCTTACTTTTTGAAAATCTTCCTCTGATTTGCAATCCAAAGGGTCCCAGCTACAACATGCATGGTCGTTTTGTTGGATAAAATCCTTTTTTATATCCCAAAAAGTCAGTTTATTTGGCACCATCGATTTGAGTTCAACATGCAGACAAAGGAATCCAAAAAGCTACCGCTAAACTTTGTTAAAACAAGTTAAACTGCATTTCTATTTAATACTCAGGTACCCTAAAATGTAATTAATCTATAATATGTTATACGGAAAGAAGTATGTTCAATAAAAAAGTAAAATGAGCAAGTCCGCGTCATGTTCGTTTTTTTTTAAACCTTTGAACAAAGACTGCTGACATCTAGTGGAAGCCATAGGAATTGCAATCTGGGAGCTGGAATTGCATAGCTTTCCATTGTAAGAGCATGGGATCTCAAACAAAAAAAATTCTGGTTGGTTTTTCTTTGGATTTTCTCCTACAATATCAATTGTGTTATAGTCTCATACATTATTTTAAGATTTCTACAAACTTCAAAGGGTTTTCTATCCAATGGTACCAATTATATGCATATCCTGGCGTCTGGACCTGAGTAACAGGACATTTACAATGGGCACATCAGTCATGCGGAAGGCATTTCTGCCAAAAAACGCATTTTGGTACAAAAAAACTAGACATACGCCTAGTTTCCTGAAACAGGTCACAGATGTGGAATAAGTCAAGGGGTATGAATACTTTCTGAAGGCACTATATATATATTAGATCATTCATCAATTATGTTTTAAATGATTATATTAGATTGAGTTCATTAGGCACATGCACATAACTTGTAAATAAATAATCGTAACAGTCATGGGAGCCTGGGACATGATAAACCGGACATCTACATCCAACAAGAGTTGAAGGGCAGAGGGATGCACTAGCTAGAACCTTCTCATCGTGGATCTGGTAGGACAAAAAAGCATGTCGGTGGCTTAATTCCCCCCCCCCCCCCCCCATGTTGTTCATCAGGGTCTACTGTAGGTGACAGAGCGATATGTTGTGTGGACTCAAGGACCATAAAACCAGGTGTATCATGAAACCATGATAAAATTAATTAGAACAGCCTAGTATGTAGTACTTTTTTTTTACCACGATGCTGGATGCTCTTCTCCGTTTCATAAACAAAACAAAAACTATAAAAAATGCATCTGGGGCGACCAGTGGCACTGTTTCACCTTATGCAGATCTCAGCTTTAAGGTCCAATGTTTTATCATGTTTTATCTGCTTGTACATAATCTGGTTGATCTTTTCCCTCTCCCTTTCTATCTCTTTGTATCTCTTTTTCTTCCTCTGTCTCCTCAGAATTTGCTGATTCTGGTGAGTTACTTTTCTAATTATCTTTGCCAAAATGCTGTTCATTATCATCTCCACAGCTTGGAAGCAACTTTTTGCCAAACTTTCCTCTTAGTTTGTACCGCTCCCTGATTGCAGTTACATTGCTTTCAGAAAGCATAAACACCCCTTGACTTATTCCACATTGTTGTGTTACAGCTTGAATTAAAATGCATAACATTTTGTTTATTTGTCACTGGGCTACACACAATACCCCATCATGTCAAAGTCAACATTTTTACCAATTATCTGTAAGGTCCCTCAGTCGAGCAGTGAATTTCAAACATAGATTCAACCACAAAGACCAGGGAGGTTTTCCAATGCCTCGCAAAGAAGGGCACCTATTGGTAGATACATATACAGTGAGGCAAAAAAATATTTAGTCAGCCACCAATTGTGCAAGTTCTCCAACTTAAAAATATGAGAGAGGCCTGTAATTTTCATCATAGGTACACTTCAACTATGACAGACAAAATAAGAAGAAACAAATCCAGAAAATCACATTGTAGGATTTTTTTATGAATTTATTTGCAAATTATGGTGGAAAATAAGTATTTGGTCACCTACAAACAAGCAAGATTTCTGTCTCTCACAGACCTGTAACTTCTTCTTTAAGAGGCTCCTCTGTCCTCCACTCATTACCTGTATTAATGGCACCTGTTTGAACTTGTTATCAGTATAAAAGACACCTGTCCACAAGCTCAAACAGTCACACTCCAAACTCCACTATGGCCAAGACCAAAGAGCTGTCAAAGGACACCAGAAACAAAATTGTAGACCTGCACCAGGCTGGGAAGACTGAATCTGCAATAGGTAAGCAGCTTGGTTTGAAGAAATCAACTGTGGGAGCAATTATTAGGAAATGGAAGACATACAAGACCACTGATAATCTCCCTCGATCTGGGGCTCCACGCAAGATCTCAACCCGTGCGGTCAAAATGATCACAAGAACGGTGAGCAAAAATCCCAGAACCACACGGGGGGACCTAGTGAATGACCTGCAGAGAGCTGGGACCAAAGTAACAAAGCCTACCATCAGTAACACACTACGCCGCCAGGGACTCAAATCCTGCAGTGCCAGACGTGTCTCCCTGCTTAAGCCAGTACATGTCCAGGCCCGTCTGAAGTTTGCTAGAGAGCATTTGGATGATCCAGAAGAAGATTGAGAATGTCATATGGTCAGATGAAACCAAAATATTACTTTTTGGTAAAAGCTCAACTCGTCGTGTTTGGAGGACAAAGAATGCTGAGTTGCATCCAAAGAACCCCATACCTACTGTGAAGCATGGGGGTGGAAACATCATGCTTTGGGGCTTTTTTTCTGCAAAGGGACCAGGACGACTGATCCGTGTAAAGGAAAGAATGAATGGGGCCATGTATCGTGAGATTTTGAGTGAAAACCTCCTTCCATCAGCAAGGGCATTGAAGATGAAACGTGGCTAGGTCTTTCAGCATGACAATGGTCCCAAACACACCGCCCGGGCAACAAAGGAGTGGCTTTGTAAGAAGAATTTCAATGTCCTGGAGTTGCCTAGCCAGTCTCCAGTTCTCGAACCCCATAGAAAATCTTTGGAGGGAGTTGAACGTCCGTGTTGCCCAGCAACAGCCCCAAAACATCACTGCTCTAGAGGAGATCTGCATGGAGGAATGGGCCAAAATACCAGCAACAGTGTGTGAAAACCTTGTGAAGACTTACAGAAAACGTTTGACCTCTGTCATTGCCAACAAAGAGTATATAAGAGATACACTTTTGTTATTGACCAAATACTTATTTTCCACCATAATTTGCAAATAAATTCATAAAAAATCCTACAATGTGATTTTCTGGAGAAAAAAAATCTAATTTTGTCTGTCATAGTTGAAGTGTACCGATGATGAAAATTACAGGCCTCTCTCATCTTTTTAAGTGGGAGAACTTGCACAATTGGTGGCTGACTAAATACTTTTTTTGCCCCACTGTATACAGTACTAGTCTAAAATGTAGATACACATACTCATTCATTTCCAAGAGTGTGCAAAGCTGTCATCAAGGCAAAGGGTAGCTACTTTGAAGCATCTCAAATATAAAATATATTTTCATTTGTTTTTTAACACACTTTTGGTTACTACATGATTCCATATGTGTTATTTCATAGTTGTGATGTCTTCACCATTGTTCTACAATGTAGAAAATAGTAAAAATAAAGAAAAACCCTGGAATGAGTAGGTGTGTCCAAACTTTTGACTTGTAATGCATATACAGTGGGGAGAACAAGTATTTGACACAATGCCGATTTTGCAGGTTTTCCTACTTACAAAGCATGTAGAGGTCTGTAATTTTTATCATAGGTACACTTCAACTGTGAGAGACGGAATCTAAAACAAAAATCCAGAAGATCGCATTGCATGATTTTCAAGTAATTAATTTGCATTTTATTGCATGACATAAGTATTTGATCACCTACCAACCAGTAAGAATTCTGGCTCTCACAGACCTGTTAGTTTTTCTTTAAGAAGCCCTCCTGTTCTCCACTCATTACCTGTATTAACTGCACCTGTGTGAACTCGTTACCTGTATAAGAGATACCTGTCCACACACTCAATCAAACAGACTCCAACCTCTCCACAATGGCCAAGACCAGGGAGCTGTGTAAGGACATCGGGGATAAAATTGCAGACCTGCACAAGGCTGGGATGGGCTACAGGACAACAGGCAAGCAGCTTGGTGAGAAGGCAACAGCTGTTGGCACAATTATTAGAAAATGGAAGAAGTTCAAGATGACGGTCAATCACCCTCGGTCTGGGGCTCCATGCAAGCTCTCACCTCGTGGGGCATCAATGATCATGAGGAAGGTGAGGGATCAGCCCAGAACTACACAGCAGGACCTGGTCAATGACCTGATGAGAGCTGGGACCACAGTCTCAAAGAAAACAATTAGTAACACATTACGCTGTCATGGATTAAAATCCTGCAGCGCACGCAAGGTCCGCCTGCTCAAGCCAACACATCCCAGGCCCGTCTGAAGTTTGCCAATGACCAACTGGATGATCCAGAGGAGGAATGGGAGAAGGTCATGTACCAAATATTAAGTTCTGCTTTTCTGATGTATCAAATACTTATGTCATGCAATAAAATGCAAATGAATTACTTGAAAATCATGCAATGTGATTTTCTGGATTTATGTTTTAGATTCCGTCTCTCACAGTTGAAGTGTACCTGTGATAAAAATCACAGACCTCTACATGCTTTGTAAGTAGGAAAACCTGCAAAATTGGCAGTGTATCAAATACTTGTTCTCCCCACTGTATATTTTTAAACATACATTGCATATCTCTTTGAGCATGGTGAATTTATGAATTACATTTTGGATATATCAATACACCCAGTCACTACAAAGATACAGGCGTCCTTCCTAACTCAGTTGCCGGAGAGGAAGGAAACCGCTCAGGGATCTCACCATGAGGCCAATGGTGAGTTTAATGGCTGTGATAGAAAACTGAGGATGGATCAACAACATTGTAGTTAGTCCACAATACTAACCTAATTGACAGATGAAAAGAAGGAAGCCTGTACAGAATAAAAATATTCCAAAACATGCATCCTGTTGTAACCATGCACTAAAGTAATACTGCAAAAAATGTGGCAAAGCAATTCACTTTTTGTCCTGAATACAAAGTGTTATATTTGGAGCAAATCCAATATAACACATTACTTCGTACCACTCTGCATATTTTCAAGCATAATGTTATGGGTGTGCTTGTAATCATTAAGGACTGGGGAGTTTTTCAGGATAAAAAATACAGAATGGAGCTAAGCACAGGCAAAATCCAAGACAAAAACCTGGCTCAGTCTGCTTTCCACCAGGCACTGGGAGATTCATTCACCTTTCATAACCTAAAACACAAAGCCAAATATACACTGGAGTTGCTTACCGAGAAGACAGTGAATGTTCCTGAGTTGCCTAGTTACAGTTTTGACTTAAATGTACCGTGGCAAGACCCAAAAATGGTTATCTAGCAATGATCAAGCTCTTAGAGACTTACCCAGAAAAACTCACAGCTGTAATCGCTGCCAAATGTGCTTCTACAAAGTATTGACTCAAGGGTGTGAATACTTATGTGAATGAGATATTTCTGTATTTCATTTTCAATAAATTTGCAAACATTTGCAAAAACATGTTTTTACTTTGTCATTATGGGGTATTGTGTCATAATGTTTTAAATATTTAATCAATTTTGAATTCAGGCTGAAACAACAAAATGTGGAATAATTTCTGATGGCACTGTACAGGTATGTCAATGAATGTCCAAACATAAGTTTCTATGCAGACATATTTTTACTATTTTATGTGAATGTATACCTCTGTAACCATTTTTGTTTTCTCCATTATCCTTTCCATCTCCCCTCTTGTTTTACCCCATGTAAGCTAACCATTGTAACAATACATATTATACTAACTATCTCGCATGCATGGGGCTGGGAGATACATTGGGACCAAACACTGAAAGAGCTGACTACATGTTTTGTTCTTTGACACACATTAAAAAAACATAGAGGACACAGGACCAACGATCGACCGAAAAGAGTCAGTGTCTGACAGGGTTGGGGAGTAACTGATTACATATAATCAGTTACATGTAATCTTTTTTTATTTTATTTTTTGTAATCCCTTACGTAATGTAAGCAAAAAGATGAAAATCATATTACAAATACTTTAAAAAAAATGTAAATGAAAAAAGGATGTTTGAGAAAAAATACATTGTAACACATATCTGTTTCTCAATTGACATTAAATTCAGCATTGAAAAAAGGCGCAAGTTTAAGTTTGTTCCACCTGAGCGAGTCTGTCGACAAGTCAGAATCCACTGTGATGACACACCAAATGCGTTTCATGGATCCTTTTCGTCTTCTTCTAATGCCTCTTAAGGGGAAAGTGAACAAAAATTGACTAAAAGTCATCAGATTACGTTTACTGAGTTTCGGTAATCCAAAGTAACGTTACTGATTACAATTTTGGACTGGTAACTAGTAACTCTAACGGAATACATTTAAAAAGTAACCTACCCAACCCTGGTGGCCGACCATTACCCACTGTATCTGTGGTGTGTTTGCACAGTTGCTTTCCACTTTGATTCCTTAACACTAGAATCTACAAGTAACTGCCAAGATAATGGAAATACTTGAATAAATAACAGTGTGGTACCTGAGTTAATTAAGTAATTAACATCCCATTATGCTTTGGGTCATGTATCGAAATGCTTGTCAGGCCATTATTTTGGTTACCATGGCTATCTCCCATAGTATGACAATTACACCATCCACAGGGTGATCACATGAGTGATCACAATGGTTTGATGAGCATGAAAATGATGTAAACCATATTCCATGGCCATCTCAGTCACCAGAACTCAACTGAATTGAACACTTATGGGAGATTCTGGAGGGGCACATGAGACAGCTTTTTCACCACCATTAACAGAACACCAAATTATGACATTTCTCATAGAAGAATGGTGTCGCATCCCTCTAATAGAGTTCCAGTCACTTGTACAATCTATGCCAAGTTGCATTGAAGCTGTTCTGGCTCGTAATGGCCCAACACCCTATTCAGTCACTTTATGTTGTTTACTTTTTCCAAACTCTAAATACAAAACTCTAAACTGATAACACTTATGTTCATAACCTTTGATTGTGCATTGGAGTTGGAGTTGAACACATCTTTCACCCCTGAGTTATTCATGCAAAATTGATGTTTTCTGTGAAATACCATGAGAACATTTAGTTTATCCACCAATACATCCGATAATGATAGGCTCACCACTTAGTCATTTTAACTACCATTTAAATGTTTTATCAATCGCTTTAGTGCTATTTTCACAAGTATGTGGTGATTTTTCAAAACTCTTAGTACAAAAAAACTCCAAACTGGTAACAGTTTTGTATTCCAAACCTATTATTGTGCATTCGTTTTGTTTGGAGACATCTTTCACCACACAACCATTGATCCAAAATATAAGATTACTGTGAAATACCATGAGAACATTGATGTAATCACCAAAGCAATATCTTCTGAATTTAGTCATTTTAACAACCAATTAATCCAATATTTTTTTAAAAGTAAGATACATGTTTCAAAATTGCCCTTTGAATGTTATATGCTACAGTACTGTAATTTACAGAACATTGTTTTTTTCACATTAGGCAATATACTATCACTGAAAATCATATTTCCATAATTTCTATCCCATGTATTATCAATGGTGTAATCATTGAAAACATCTTTCCCAATCATTGATGCAAAAAATAAATCACAAAATGAGTGTACTGTAATCAAATTAACAAATTGAATGAATTAAGGAAACATAACATTTAGTAGGCACTAGTTTGTATATCAAGCCTGCATTTGGCCATAGGTTCTCATTGACATTGCAGTAAATGTCCTCATTGTTCATTCACCTGGGGAAAAACCTTTTGGCATGGCGAATCCAAGCCTGATATACTGTAGGTCTGGATTGATGCCATTGCATTCCTCATCCATGGCCTGGAGGAGGGTGGCACGCTCATTGGGGTGGCGATCATACACCTTCCACCTATATTGTAATCAAGTATTTTACAGTATTGTAGCTACATTGTAGCTACATTGTAGCTGTCCTGTGAGGCTCTGTTAGTAAGAGCATGGCATTAGCAACAATATAGTTGTAGGTTCTATTCCCACTGGGGTTACACATACAAAAATGTATGTATAAAAATGCCTGCTATATAACTGACATATTTTACCGTTTTACAGTACTGTTTTGGCCAATGCAATTATTGTAAATCCGTGTGAAATTATTCCATAAAAAAAACGTCATTTTGGATACATATTTACTGTATAGTGGATGCATTACATACAGTACATGCCATCATAATAGTACATTACAATATACATCATAAATACTTTTTATGTTTATACTTTACAAACATACATTTTCATTATGTAATTCTCAAAATCTGTTGTAGACAAACCATTTTAAAATATATAGGCGTGATTATCAATTAAGAGCAGTCAGATTAAGTAATAGTAAAATGTATTTTAACAAATGAGAAGACAATCATGTCAAAAGTAAATGTGAGCATTGCATTGTGAAAAGAAATTACTTTATATGAACATGTATTGCAATGTGAAACGTAGTTCTAGATTAAAGGGTCATTCCACGAAATGGGTGCCCTTTGATATGTCAGTAGACATTGTGCATCAATATTGCATTTTAAAAGCCTGTTTTGTTAAATGAAGTGCCCTTTAATATAGACCACATGGGCTGTGTTTTCACATGCAGCCCAATTCTGATATGTTTCCACTTATTTGTCTTTTGACCAATCACATCAGATTTTTTCACACCAGATCTTTTTCAGAGCTGATCTGATTGGTCAAAAGACCAATTTGTGAAAAAAACATCAGAATTGGGCTGCCTGTCTAAATCCAGCCATGGATAATTCAATAACTTCGATGTTTCATATGAATAAAGACTTGCTAAAGTGTCAAAATTCATCATGTCCCTCCATCAACCCTGTATCCCCTCGAAGAAGATTGTTTAACCCACTTAACCCCAAAATGTCAATATAAAGCACTAGTTATTTTGTTGCATTGAAAGTTATTTCTGAAGATTATTGTTACCATTTTAAGGTTACGTGAAATTAATTATTGTTTTGATATGGTGAAACTATTACTTTTTAAATATTGTTTTCAAAAGAAACATGGACATCTACAAGTGAAATCATAGTGCAAGTGAGCTGGTTCTTCACTTTTTGTAAATTTTCTGGTGTTGTGTGGTGGAAAACTGAGCAGGTTGAGCGTAACACATCAACCCTGTTACCGCTAGATTGATAGCCTAGACATGTTTTAACAATAAAAAGAAATGTGAAGCTTGCATTTAATTGCCAAATACCATGAGAGTCAAATACACTCCCTGTTGCACACAACAATCTTCCATTCCCATGTCACAAGTGGACTTATGGCTGATTTATGATTACATCGTCAACCCTGTTATGGTCAACCCTGTTATGGTCAACCCTGTTACTTTATTTGCCACTTACTATGCACTAGTATTTTTTTTATTTAACATCTTGAGATGGGAAACTTGTTTTTTAGGGTGTTGAAAATGTGTTATTTGTGATAATTTTAACATTCTAAGTGAATTTAATTTTTTTTTTTTACGAAGTTACACTTCACAAAAGCCACCGAATTGGTGGAATGAACCTAAACATTTCTTAAGTTTAGTGAAAAAGTGAATTTGTGTGTTTGTAGTTTTTAAACAACAATGTTTTTAATGATCTGTTTTGAGTTTTGTACTAAGCATTGTGGAAATTTACCACATACAGTACTTGTGAAAATTGCACCAAAGCAATTGAAAAAATCCAAGATACAAATGTCAAACTGTTCTTTTTGAAATGCTGAATAGACAGATAGTAGATGATAAAAATAATTTTCATACAGTATTTGACTACATTTGGCTATAATTTATAAATAATTTTTATCAAATGGAAAATCGAATCAAATGTCACATGTTTCATAAACAAGTGGACTAACAGTGAAATGCTTACTTACGGGCAATTTTCAACAATGCAGAGAGAAGTAAAATAAATAAATAATAGAAAAGTAAAACACATAATAATAAATAATGATAGATACACAATGAGTAACGATAACTTGACTATATAGAAGGGGTACCAGCACCGAGTCGATGTGCAGGGGTACGAGGTAATTGTGGTAGATATGTACAGTCGTGGCCAAAAGTTTTGAGAACGACACAAATATTAATTTTCAAAGTTTGCTGCTTAAGTGTCTTTAGATATTTTTATCAGATGTTAATATGGAATAATTAACTATAATTACAAGCATTTCATAAGTGTCAAAGGCTTTTATTGACAATTACATGAAGTTGATGCAAAAAGTCAATATTTGCAGTGTTGACCCTTCTTTTTCAAGACCTCTGCAATCCGCCCTGGCATGTTTGTCAATTAACTTCTGGGCCACATCCTGACTGACGGCAGCCCATTCTTGCATAATCAATGCTTGGAGTTTGTCAGAATTTGTGGGTTTTTGTTTGTCCACCCGCCTCTTGAGGATTGACCACAAGTTTTCAATGGGATTAAGGTCTGGGGAGTTCCTGGCCATGGACCCAAAATATCGGTGTTTTGTTCCCCCAGCCACTTAGTTATCACTTTTGCCTTATGGCAAGGTGCTCCATCATGCTGGAAATGGCATTGTTTGTCACCAAACTGTTCATGGATGGTTGGGAGAAGTTGCTCTCGGAGGATGTGTTGGTACCGTTCTTTATTCATGGCTGTGTTCTTAGGCAAAATTGTGAGTGAGCCCACTCCCTTGGCTGAGAAGCAACCCCACAAATGAATGGTCTCAGGATACTTTACTGTTGGCATGACACAGGACTGATGGTAGCGCTCACCTTGTCTTCTCCTGACAAGCTTTTTTCCGGATGCCCCAAACAATCGGAAAGGGGATTCATCAAAGAAAATTACTTTACCCCAGTCCTCAGCAGTCCAATCCCTGTACCTTTTGCAGAATATCAGTCTGTCCCTGCTGTTTTACCTTGAGAGAAGTGGCTTCTTTGCTGCCCTTCTTGACACCAGGCCATCCTCCAAAAGTCTTTGCCTCACTGTGCGTGCAGATGCACTCACACCTGCCTGCTGCCATTCCTGAGTAAGCTCTGTACTGGTGGTGCCCTGATCCCGCAGCTGAATCAACTTTAGGAGACGGTCCTGGCGCTTGCTGGACTTTCTTGGGCGCCCTGAACCTTCTTCACAACAATTGAACTGCTCTCCTTGAAGATCTTGAAGATCCGATGAATGGTTGATTTAGGTGCATTCTTACTGGCAGCAATATCCTTGCCTGTGAAGCCCTTTTTTGTGCAAAGCAATGATGACGGCACGTGTTTCCTTTCAGGTAACCATGGTTGACAGAGGAAAAACAATGATTCCAAGCACCACCCTCCTTTTGAAGCTTCCAGTCTGTTATTTGAACTCAATCAGCATGACAGAGTGATCTCCAGCCTTGTCCTCGTCAACACTGTGTTAACGAGAGAATAACTGACATGATGTCAGCTGGTCCTTTTGTGGCAGGGCTGTAATGCAGTGGAAATGCATTTTTGGGGATTCAGTTAATTTGCATGGCAAATAGGGATTTTGCAAGTAATTGCAATTCATCTGATCACTCTTCATAGCATTCTGGAGTATATGTAAATTGCCATCAAACAAACTGAGGCAGCAGACTTTGGGAAAATGTACATTTGTGTCAGTCAAGACTTTTGGCCACGACTGTACATATAACTAGGAATAAAGTTACAGATAGTAAACAGTACCAGCAGCGTATGTGACGAGTCAAAAAAGTTACTGCAAAATGGGTCCATGCAGATAGTTAATTAAATAGTTAACCAAATAGGACTATGTAGCAGACATATGTTTTGGGGGTAGAATCTGTTCAGGTTCCTGTTGGTTCCAGACTTGGTGCATCAATACCACTTGCTGTGCGGAAGCAGAGACAAGTCTTCACTTGAGTGGCTGGAGTCTTTGACAATATTTAGGGTTGTCCTCTGACACCGCCTGGTATAGAGGTCGTGGATGGCAGGGTGGGAGCTTGCCCCTCTGTTTCCTGTAGTCCACATTCAGCTCCTTTGTCTTGCTGACGTTGAAGGAAAGATTGTTGTCCTGGCACCACACTGCCAGGTCTCTGACCTCCTCCCTATAGGCTGTCTCATCATTGTCGGTGATCAGGCCGATCTACCACCGACGTCTTTTCGGCAAACTTAGTGATAGTGTTAAGATCAGTGCAGATGTTGCTTGTAATCAATGGCTTCTGGTTGGGTTATGTAAAGTTGAAGTTGGAAGTTTACATACATACTTAGTTTGGAGTCATTAAAACTTGTTTTTCAACCACTCCACAATTTTTTTGTTTACAAACTATTCGTTTTGCTATTTTGTGCATGACACAAGTCATTTTTTAAACAATTGTTTACAGACAGATTATTTCACTTATAATTCACCGTATCACAATTCCAGTGGGTCAGAAGTTTACATACACTAAGTTGACTGTGCCTTTTAAAAAGCTTGGAAAATTCCAGAAAATTATGTCATGGCTTTAGAAGCTAATGATAGGCCAATTGACACCATTTGAGTCAATTGGAGGTGTACCTGTGGATGTATTTACAGGCCTATCTTCAAACTCAGTGCCTCTTTGCTAGACAATCATGGGAAATTATGAAGAAATCAGCCAGGACCTCAGAAAAAAATTGTAGACCTCCACAAGTCTGGTTCATCCTCGGGATTAATTTCCAAATGCCTGAAGGTTGGACGTTCATCTGTACAAACAATAGTACGCAAGTATAAACACCATGGGACCACGCAGCTGTCATACCGCTCAGGAAGGAGACACGTTCTGTCTCCTAGACATGAACGTACTTTGATGCAAAAAGTGCAAATCAATCCCAGAACAACAGCAAAAGGACTTGTGAAGACGCTGGAGGAAACAGGTACAAAAGTATCTATATTCACAGTAAAACGAGTCCTATGTCGACATAACCTGAAAGGCCGCTCAACACTTTTTGGAGAAATGTCCTCTGGTCTGATGAAACAAAAATATAACCATTGTTATGTTTGTAGGAAAAAGGGACGTTTCTGAGCCGAAAAACACCATCCCAACCGTGAAGCACGGGGTGGCAGCATCATGTTGTGGGGGTGCTTTGCTGCAAAAGGGACTGGTGCACTTCACAAAATAGATGGCATCAGGAGGAAGCAAAATTATGTGGATATATTGAAGCAACATCTCAAGACATCAGTCAAGTCAAACTTCTTATGGCTGGGGGCAGTATTGAGTAGCTTGGATGAATAAGGTGCCCAGAGGTGTCCAGAGTAAACTGCCTGCTACTCAGTCCCAGAAGCTAAGATATGCATATTATTGGTATATTTGGATAGAAAACACTGAAGTTTCTAAAACAGTTTGAATGATGTCCAACCAGGAAATGGGAAATCTGAGGTTTGTAGTTTTTCAACTCTTTCCCTATCGAATACACAGTGGGATATTGGTCATATTGCACTTCCTAAGGCTTCCACTAGATGTCAACAGTCTTTAGAAACTTGTTTGATGCTTCTACTGTGAGGTGGGGGCGAATGAGAGGGGAATGAGTCAGAGGTCTGGCAGAGAGCCACGAGCTCAGTTTCACGTGCTCACGTGAGAGCGAGCTCTGTTCCATTGCATTTCTACAGACAAATGAATTCTCA
Source organism: Oncorhynchus mykiss (assembly GCF_057628025.1). Taxonomy (NCBI): domain Eukaryota; kingdom Metazoa; phylum Chordata; class Actinopteri; order Salmoniformes; family Salmonidae; genus Oncorhynchus; species Oncorhynchus mykiss. Next base: position 29,024,909 of record NC_143042.1, read on the forward strand.
GATTAGAAAATTATTGAAGATTTATGTTAAAAACATTCTGAAGATTGATTCTATACTTCGTTTGACATGTTTCTACGACCTGTAATATAACTTTTTGGACTTTTCGTCCGTACTTTCCACTGGACTTGCACACATGTCGTGAGTTTGGATTTGTTTACCAAACGCGCTAACAAAAGGAGGTATTTGGACATAAATGAACTTTATTGAACAAATCAAACGTTTATTGTGGAACTGGGATTCCTGGGAGTGCATTCTGATGAACATCATCAAAGGTAAGTGAATATTTATAATGCTATTTCTGACTTCTGTTGACTACACAACATGGCGGATATCTGTTTGGCTTGTTTTGGTCTCTGAGCGCTGTACTCAGATTATTGCATGGTTTGCTTTTTTGGTAAAGCTTTTTTGAAATCGGACACAGCGGTTGCATTAAGGAGAAGTTTATCTAAAGTTCCATGTATAACACTTTTATTTTCATCAACATTTATGATGAGTATTTCTGTAAATTGATGTGGCTCACAAAATCACTGGATGTTTTTGGAACTACTGAACATAACGCACAAATGTATATTGAGACTTTTTTATATAAATATGAACTTTATCGAACAAAACATACATGTATTGTGTAACATGAAGTCCTATGAGTGTCATCTGATGAAGATCATCAAAGGTTAGTGATTAATTTATCTCTATTGCTGCTTTTTGCGACTCCTCTCTTTGGCTGGAAAAATGGCTGTGTTTTTCTGCGAATAGGCACTCACCTAACATAATAGTTTGTGGTGCTTTCGCCGTAAAGCCTATTTGAAATCGGACACTGTGGTGGGATTAACAAGAAGTGTATCTTTAAAATTGTGTGAAATAATTGTATGTTTGAGGAATTTTAATTATGAGATTTCTGATGTTTGAATTTGGCGCCCTGCACTTTCACTGGCTGTTGTCATATCGATCCTGTTAGCGGGATCTCAGCCATAAGAAGTTAACAAAGTGACACACACCACCCCTTGAGCTTACCTGATGCTGCCGTTCTGTCCTGCTGATGCATAAAAAAAATCTGCTTATATTATCCATGTCCTTGTTCAGTCAAGTTTCATATAAACATAGGATAATACAGTTCTTCAGTACCTATTGACAGGATTGTCTTGAATGGAGCTTGTCCAGTTTGTTCTCCAGTACATTCGTCAATAGAACAGAGGGTAGAGGCGGTTTATTTACTTGCCGTCATAATTTCATCAGGGTGCCCTGACGGCGGCCTCTATATCGCCGTCTCGTTCTCTTCTGAGTGTCGGGGATTAAAGTCTGGTCCTGGGTGAGCTGTATCCTGCGCCGCCGACCCGTTGATGTATAAATCTTAATCTAAATCGAGGTTAGTGATCACTGTTCTGATGTCCAGAAGCTGTTTTCGGTCATAGGTTTCATAGGAAACATTATGCACAAAAAAGTTTAGATCAGTGGCAGCCTAGCGGTTAAGAGGTTGGGCCAGTAACCGAAAGGTAGTACATAGAGTGACTCTTTCCTATGGTCCTTCATCTTAAAGCACACTGGCTGATGGAGAATGAGGATGATGTAGTATTTACAGCTACATCCATATATTATTTAAAATATCGGCTAAAGAAAGGGTAACAGAAAAATACAAGATTGTTTTGACCTTACAATATAAATTGATGTCAATTGATAGATTGATGATGTAATATAGAATTTTAGTGTTCAGCATTTATCAAAATATATCAGTTATCTAGGCACTATATAACTTTGGTTCTGTTTTGAGCAGTTTGATTGAGTTATAGTTACATGTATTGTTCACAAATGACAAGAAAATCATATCAAAATTCATGTGAATATTGCATTTGAAAAGCAGATAATTATGTATCCAATTTGTATTTATTATTTTAAATTGAACCTTTATTTAAATAGGGAAGTCATTTAAGAACAAATTATTATTTACAATGACAGCCTACCCGAGGCAAATCCAGATAACTACGCTGGGCCAATTGTGCGCCATTCTATGGGACTCCCAATCACAGCCGGATATGATACAGCCTGGATTTGAACCAGGGACTGTAGTGACACCTATTGCACTGAGATGCAGTGCCTTAGACCGTTGCGCCACTTGGGAGAAAGATTGATTTGGTGCAGTGAACCAGTGACTTTTAGAATTTATTTGTTGTACTCAGTCAATTGAATATGTGCTTAGAGTTTTGAAGCATGAGCCATTTTGATGACCTGTTTGTATTTTCTGTGCTTAGAGATGTGAAAATGGTCCACATACAGTGAGGCAAAAAGTATTTAGTCAGCCACCAATTGTGCAAGTTCTCCCATTTAAAAAGATGAGAGAGGCCTGTAATTTTAATCATAGGTACACTTCAACTATGACAGACAAAATGAGAAAAAAAATCCAGAAAATCACATTGTAGGATAGTTTCCAACTATCCCTCATCTGGAACAATGATCACATATACGCCATCTAGAAAACTTATTGACTTGAACAGTGAAGAGAGAGAATACAATTTTAATAGTTTCACTCCACCCTTGATGAGATTGGGGCAAGGTCCGTCCATCGGTCCTGTCCTATGCTTCACTGGGCTCCTATGAAAATGTGTTCCCTGTTGGTTATCCCACTCACTTTTATGCAGTCTTCATCCTCATCTTCAAGTGTCAAAGCAAGACGCAGACTACTGGCCTTTAGACTAGTTGAGTATCTGGAGCATCAGCATTTATAGGTTTGATTACAGGCTCAAAATGGCCAGAAACAAAGGTCTTTCTTCTGAAACTCATCAGTCTATTCTTGTTCTGAGAAATTAAGATTAGTCCATGCAAGAAATTGCCAAGAAACTGAAGATCTCATACAACACTGTGTACTACTCCCTTCACAGAACAGCTCAAACAGGCTCTAACCAGAATAGAAAGAGTAGTGGGAGGCCCTAGTGCACTACTGAGCAAGAGGACAAGTACATTAGAGTGTCTAGTTTGAGAGTGTCTAGTGTCTAGTCTTCAACTGGCAGCTTCATTAAATAGTACCCGCAAAACACCAGGTCTCAACATCAACAGTGAAGAGGTGACGCCGGGATGCTGGCCTTCTAGGCAGTTCCTCTTTCCAGTGTCTGTGTTCTTTTGCCCATCTTAATGTTATTTTTATTGGCCAGTCTGAGATATGGCTTTTTCTTTGTAACACTGCCTAGAAGGCCAACATCCCGGAGTCGCCTTCTCACTGTCTACACTTTATTTCTGATCAATTTTATGTTATTTTAAACGCTAGAGTCCCACCTGGCCAACATTCAGTGAGGTTGCAGAGCGCCAAATTCCATTACAGAAATGCTCATTATAAAAATTCAGAAAACAAAACATATTTTACATAGGTTGAAAGATTAACTTCTTGATAAACCAACCAACGTGTCATATTTATAAAATGCTTTTCGGCGAAAGCATACCTAGCTCAGAACATGCCTAGCCCAATTGACAAATTATTACTAACAGTAACCAGCCAAGCAGAAGCATTACAAAACTCAGAAATAGAGATAAAATGAATCCCTTACCTTTGATGATCTTCATATGGTGACAATCAGAAGACATTCATTTACTCAATAAATTTTCCTTTTGTTCGATGAAGTCTCTTTATATCCAGCGTTTTCTTCAGTAATCCACAGGCTCAAACTTGGTCAAAACAATCAGACAAAAAAATCCAAATTGTATCCGTAAAGTTCATAGAAACATGTCAAACGATGTTCATATTTAATCCTCAGGTTGTTTTTTAGCCTAAATGATCTATAATATTTCAACCGGACAATAACGTTGTCAATATAAAAGGTAAACAAGAAATGCACATGCGCCTGAAAAAAAACTCTGCAACACGTTAGGGTCCACTCGTTCAGACTGGTCTTACTCCCTCATTTGTAAGCATACAAGCCTGAAACGATTTTTAAAGAATGTTGACATCTAGTGGAAGGCATAGGAATTGCAAATGGAGTACTAAGTCAAGGGAAACTGTAATGGCATTGAATAGAAAACTACAAAACCAAAAAAAGAACTACTTCCTGAATGGATTTATCTCACGTTTTCGCATGCTAAATAAGTTCTGTTATACTCACAGACACTATTTTAACAGTTTTGGAAACTTTAGAGTTTTCTATCCAAATCTACCAGTTATATGCATATCATATATTTTGGGCCCGAGTAGCAGGCCGTTTAATTTGGGCATGCATTTCATCCAAAATTCTGAATGCTGCCCCCTACCCTAGAGAGGTTAAGTCCTGTGCTTGTTGAGTGTCCTTCCCTATAAGCATGCTTAAATTCTGTTGTCAATTTGTTTACTGTGAAATAGCATTGTATCTGTTCAAACACAATTTTTTCCAGAAGTTTACTAAGGTTTGGTAACAGGCTATTTGAGCCAGTAAAGATGGCTTTGCTATTCTTGGGTAGTGGAATTACTTTAGCTTCCCTCCAGGCCTGAGGGCACACGCTCTCTAGTAGGCTCACATCAACACCATCATGCCGGAAACCCTAGACCCACTCCAATTCGCATACCGCCCCAAAAGATCCACAGATGACTCAATCTCAATCAAACTCCACACTGCCCTTTCCCACCTGGACAAAAGGAACACCTACTGTATGTGAGAATGCTGTTCATTGACTACAGCTCAGCATTCAACACCATAGTGCCCACCAAGCTCATCACTCAGCTAAGGACCCTGGGACAAAACACCTCCCTCTGCAACTGGGTCCTGGACTTCCTGACGGGCCACCCCAGGTGGTAAGGATAGGCAACAACACATCTGCCATGCTGATTTTCAACACTGGGGCCCCTCAACAAGGCTGCGTGCTTAGTCTCATCCTGTACTCCTTATTCACCCACGACTGCATGGCCAAGTACGACGCCAGCACCATCATTAAGTTTGCTGATGACACAACAGTGGTAGGCTTGATCACCGACAACGATTAGGCAGCTCATAGGGAGGAGGTCAGAGACCTAGCAGTGTGGTGCTAGGTCTATCAGGATATTGAAAAGAGATGGAATGGGTCCCCAGATCCTCAAAAAGTTATACAGCTGCACCATCGAGAGCATCCTGACCGGTTGGCGCTACAGAGGTTGGTGCATACGGCCCAGTACATCACTGGGGCCAAGCTTCCACCATCTATATACTAGGCAGTGTCAGAAGAAGGCCCAAATAATTGTTAAAGACTCCAGTCACCCAAGTCATAGACTGTTATCCTCCCCCTTTGTTTTTACACTGCTGCTACTCGCTGCTTATTATCTATGCATAGTCACTACAAATTACCTCAACTAATCTGTACCCCCACAAATTGACTCGGTACCAGTACCCCCTGTATATAGCCTGGTTATTGGTAATGTAATTTTCTTGTTATTTAAAAAAAAAAAATACTAGTTAATTTAGTAAATATTTTCTAAACTCTATTTCTTCAACTGCATTAAAGGTTTGTAAGTAAGCATTTCACTGTAAGTTTGTCAGTGACAAACAACATTTGATTTGAAGAGAAAATGTAAATTTTGGTAGTATTCACTATGCTAAATCTTAAATCAGCAACACAAACATTTTAATTACAGACAAAACAAAGCATGATAACTTCATTAATCATGTGTTTTAATGCATCCCCATGATTACAGCATATACTATAACCAATCTCCGTTGGATGTTCAATGCCCTGTGTTTGGCTGTGCCAATTCTAAACCTGTTACCTTTTAGAATCCATTCCCCTGTCATTTCGCATAGCTTATCCAACCCCATAATAGGTTCCACACCCATTGCCATGTAAAATCATCCTCTCGCCGAACCACAATCGAACGTATAGAGGCCAGCCAGCCCTATGTGAAGTTTTCCTGTCCCGCTGTCTCCAAGAGAGTTCACCGCTGCTCGTCTATTAATGCTGCAAATGCCTTCATCTTAGTATTCCCTCCAAAGGCAGTGGGTGCAGTAGGCTCCCGTACCATCCCACACTCCATTTTCCAATGACCAACAGCCCCACACCTAAAACAGGGCTCTGATGCCTTGCGCCTTTGGACCAATTCACTGCCTTTTCCTCCCTGTGTCTTTGTCTTACCTTGGCCATTGACTTTCCCTGTGGCTGTATTAACCACACGCACTGCTGCAAAGTGAGCGGAATTAGATTCCACTCTCAAAGCTGTCTTTACTATCTCATCCCAGTGAAAATGTTGGTCCCCTACCCCCGCATTAGCCGTTTTGATAACAGGTTTCAAACCTGCCATCAAAGCAGACCTAAAAATTATATCAAGGTACCCATTCCTTTTGACGCTGAGTACATAAAATGCCGGTGTATGGAGCTTTTGATATTTATTTTATGTCATTATGCCGTATCACAATAGCATCTCTGAATTATTTATTAAATTGGAATTTTCTGTCAGCAGGGAAATGCTGACCAATTTAATTCCATTTGCTCAAATGTTTAGATTTCCTCACTCACAGCTTTAATACATGCCCTCTATTAATAATTTTCCAAGGTAGTGATACCCACTTCCCCGGAGACTAGTTATGGTATTTGTGCCTATTAATTGGTCACCTGATACCTTGTATTCAAACCAATACTGAAGCGTCTGCCAATTTACTACTGGAAAATACAGGGAGACCTAATGTCTTGTACCAGTGTCACGCTTCAAATATCGCTGTTGTTGACAACACACATTATCAAAATTATTCACAGTTGTCTTCCTATTTCCACATAATCTGTCATGGTTCCTCGCGTAAATAAGGCATAAACCAACCTCTCTCTTATTGCTACTGCTAATAAACTCAAATAATGTTCAAACAACATTCAAATATCCTTTGGCATTTCTAACCATGAATGAGGCACTCCTCCATAACTTGTAGGCAACCTTTTATCACCATCCACATTGCCACTCACTGACAATGTTTCATCTCAAGATATATTCTCAGATATCTCCTATTCTCCAGCGAACGCACTTCCTTCCTTTGTCCTTCTACATGGACTACTTCTCTACAACCTTTCATACTAGTATACAAGCATGACAATTTATCCGTAAACAAACACTCTACGGCCTTACGACCACCGCGGCTGGGACTTTTGTCCCACTTCGGACCTCGCAGGGGAATACCCCCCCGAGGGACCTATCCTACACGGAACCTACCCTGCACTGTGGTGTCACTCACGGATCTCTTAGAGAACTATCTCCACTTGGGACCTATCCTTATGCAACCTACCCTAAACCATTTATTTCTATGGATCTCGCAGAGGAACACCCCGTCAGGACCTATCCTTACGGAACCTACCCTAAACCATATATTTTTTGACAGGTCATTCCACAATGGGCCTACTGAATAAACTCAGGCTTTCTAGGTCTGCATCCTATAATTATTTCAGAATAAGTGGTAACAGGTGTAGGAACTGTACCTACATTGTTTTTAGTTTCGGCTCCTGTTTCACTGATTTGGACTGTAGTTCGACTGTAAATCGTGGTGAATCCTGCCGACAACGCCAACTGTTAGGTTCTGAACAAACAGAGTAAAAACTCACGGACAACTAGTAAAAGTTCAAATCAAGTTTATTCACCCACTGGGTCAAACAACTGCAAAGACAAAGATACGTTTCCCCCAGCACAAGTATGTATACCCTCCTACGAGGCAGAGGCAACTCCTTGCACATGTAAACAGCCATAACATCTCTGCTGCTAGGCAGGAACTTAAGGGTGTAATAGGACAGTTCCTTCTCACTTCATCTGACCTCGGCCTGAATTCTTCACTCCTCCCTAATCCACGGCATCCAGTGATTGCCTTTTTCATCACTCAGTAATTTTCCATACCCTTAGTTCTTATCCACCCTCTATTGACCCCACCATATACATTCCTTAAATATGTAATCAACAACTTATAGTATGGTAAGTATATTTCAAGCTAGAATCCAACAAGATAGTTTGGGTACCATTAATTGACTATTTAGCAGTCTGGCTATTTAAATTCAGATTTTGGTTTCCCAAAGCATCTTAAGGCTAAGTTTATCATTCAAAGCTTTGGAGGAGCGTTGTTAAATCTCTGATCTGTTGCCCAAAACCATCATTATTAACGTTACACTTGGAAATGCTCATAATCTACCACTCATAGAAGAGCTAAGTGCATCGTTAGATGCTCCCCCCCCCCCCCCTCCTGCGTCACTTTATCCATAGAAGATCTCCACTAAACATTTAATCACATTGTTTATCTGGCTTTCTGTGACTGCCTATAACTCCAGAACAAAGTTGAGTACAAATACAAAGTTATAAAATATGATTAAAATGAAAACCGAGATCACTGCCTTCAAATATAAACAGTAGGCGGTATTTCAGTATTTCATGCTCAATCAATTGAGTTCTATTTTGCTACTTGTAGGCTACTGTGTGTAATTTGTCTCCATATACTTCATGTTATGTAGCCTGAAATGTGTGCAATGATGTGCCAAATCAGTGATTTAGTGAATTTGTATTATCTCTATATGAGATGTTTTGGGAAACGCATGTTACATCTTTGTCTGTTGTAAGAGATATCCATCTTTAAAACACTCGTAAGTCTATGTTCCAAGCCCTGGACTCGCTGGCCACTCAAGAACATACCAGAACATGTGTGTTTGGGGTTGTTGCCCTGCTGGAAGACCCACAACCTTCTACAGAGACCTAGTTTTTGGACATTCTACTTCAAAAAAAACTGCTGATTTCATGATGTATTGCACACATTCAAGGCCCCAGGTACCGGAGGCACCAAAGCAACCCCACAGCATTATTAAACCTCTCCCATGTTTGATTGTGGGGAGAGTGTTTTCTTTGAATGCTTCATTTGGTCGTTAATAAACATAGCAAGACACCACTGCTGAAGGAAGCACAAGAAAGCCTTATTTAACTTCTCATAAACCCACCTAAACAAGCCTAAATCCTGGGAGAAATGTTCTATGGACCAGTGAAACAAAATTAAGCACTTTGGCATTATAAATCAGCACTGTGTTTACTGACAACCGAATTAAGCATTCAATGAAAATAACACCCACCTTATAATCAAAGACGGGGAGGTTTGATAATCCCGTGGGGTTGCTTTGCTGCCTCTGGTACTAGGGGCCTTGAATGTACACAATGCATCATGAAATCAGCAGATTATCAGGTGTTTTGCAGTCCAATATTCAACCTGGTGTCCAAAAACTGGGTCTCCATAGAAGGTTGTGTGTCTTCCAGCAAAACAACGACCCCAACAAACATCAAAAAGCACCAAGGAATGGTTCAAGAAGAGATGCTTGACCATTTTTGGGTGGCCAGCAAAGACTCAGATCTGAATCACATCCAAAAGCTATGGTGAGATCTGAAAACAGCAGGTAGTGTAGGGCCACTTATAAAGCAGTTTGATGCTAAAAAAGTGGGCCAAATTCCAGTAAAAAGGTGCATCAAGCTCGTTGATAGCTACTAGAAGAATTTGTCTGCAGTTGTCTTGTCCAAGGGCTGTGCAACCAAGTACGATTTCCGGGGTGCCAATACTTTTGTCCATACCATTTGTTTTTATTTTCTTAATAAAAATATATAATTGGTGCTGCGATGTTGAAAATCAAAAACAAGGTGTTGTGACCAAATATGTGTATATACAGGTATATACAGTATCTTTTTTCTACTTATTTGAGAATAAATAGCAAATTAATTAAGAAAAGTGCAAGGGTGCCAATATATAAGTCATGTTATCATTGCAACACAATGTGAATGACAGTGTTGGCTATATATCACAGAGCAAGCTCTGGCAGAGCATATGGTGGAGAACAGCAACGCTATGCTGGTACTGCATGCTGTGAAACGACGTGGGAAGCAGCTGAGTAGCGAATATTTCTTTAGAAATCAACAACTTTGGTTAGTCATTACCTAATACAATACAATTTGGTGCTTTATCTTGGAGGGACAAAGACCAAACTGAAGTTTGAGTAGGTATGCAGTACAAGCCCTTCCTTCAGTGATGGTCTGCCACTGGCGATAGGGTCATAAAGTGACAGGCTCCTCTTTGGTTTCTTTTTAATACCCCATTATGTAGTAAAAGGATACTAGATAGTTGCTGCATTGTGGTGTGGACATGTTGTTGCTGTTATCATTGCTATATGGCATTGACCATTGCTGAACAGACCAGACAAGGCTGTCTAGTTTACCATGAATTGTTCATCCCTCAACACACACACATACACCAAAACTACATCTTGTCACGCAATCAAAATAATTAATGTTTCAACAAAGAGTGGCTTTTCTGCTAGATTTGATTCGAACTGTTAATATACAATTTTTTACAAACAATCAATTGGTTATAAAAACAAAACTGAGTAAAGGGAGATAACAGATCACTATTTGATTATATGTTCTATATACTCTATATTCCACATTAAATATTTGATATTGTACCAGAAAGTTAAATAGTAATGCAACTTTCATGCATCATGCTATATATAAAACCCATGTCAAATGTGGCAAAGTGTTCTTAACCTTGGCCACTGTATGGTGTCTGCAACTACCCTACATCATTGCATTTGTGGCCCATGTCTGGCATGTATCCGGTCATAGTGTGTGGTTGTTGTCGCACCTGTACTGTGTTATGACCCAGAACTAATTTATCACGAAGCTGAATCAGTGCCCCAGTGTCAGTGTCCACCATCCACGCATACTTGTTTTAGGAAAACTGCAGTCTTGCTGCTACAGCCATTCAGTGCTCCCAGGCCTTTACTACCCCACACATAAATAGTTAGATGAATAATTGGGCCTTGACAAAGTTATGTAACCCCCCCCCCCCCCAACTCGTTGAAATAATCAATGTTAAAAGCCTTCTGCTCCAGTACAGACTAATTTTCATGACGTAAAAAACAACTGCAGCAGAGAGGTCATGCCACAAGGACAAAAAGCCATTTGATAAACAGCTAAAAGTTATTATGTCCTGTAACAAAGGGCAAACAAACATGGTAGTGATTTGTTAATAAGGTATATTTCTCCATAAGTGGCAACAGTGGATAACAACACCATTAGGAAGGTTAGCAACTTAAACTTAACACTGAGCTCCCTTTTCCCAGCATTAATATACCCAGATATAATTTAGCTGCTGCTTTGTTTTCACAACTCCATCACCTGCACCTCTCCACTTCCTGGAAGTAGGACTCTAATGGACTCAACAGGTCTCATTTCCACAGAACCTTTTCAAATTATAGAAGCCTCTCAAAACACTTTTAAACACAGATAAACAAATACAACTCTTGATTTGGATGAGTGTCCATCTCATCCACTCAGCACCAGTTGGATAGGAACCTTTCTAGTAAAGGTTCCTCCTGAACATTTGAATATGCATTCCAAAATGTAATTTATTTTGGTTTCTCATAGTTACACGTGTTACAGATAAGTTTAGACAGCTGACTCATTAATTCTGATGACTGGGCGAAATAGAATATTTTCAGTAAGGGAAAGAAGCACGGTTTTCCAGACAAAGCATCCTGACAGTGGGGCAAAAAAGTATTTAGTCAGCCACCAATTGTGCAAGTTCTCCCGCTTAAAAAGATGAGGCCTGAAATTTTCATCATAGGTACACTTCAACTATGACAGACAAAATTAGGGAAAAATATCCAGAAAATCACATTGTATGATTTTTTATGAAGACCCACTTGAATTGTGATATAGTGAATTATAAGTTAAATAACCTGTCTGTAAACAATTGTTGGAAAAATGACTTGTGTCATGCACAAAGTATAGATGTCCTATCCGACTTGCCAGAACTATAGTTTGTTAACAAGACATTTGTGGAGTGGTTGAAATACGAGTTTTTAAAGACTCTGACTTCACCTGTACATACTGTATACATATAAACACACACATACATACATACATTTGTCTATAATTTCTTGAGGTGCTATACGCCTTTTAGAGCCTCTATTTACATTAACTATACCAAACATTAGGAACACCTTCCAAATATTGAAAACCCCAGCAGCGTTCAGTTCTTGACAAATTGAAACTGGTGCGCCTGGCACCTACTACAATACTCTGCACTTTATATATTTTTTCTTGCCCATTCATCCTATGAACGACACACATACACAATCCATTTTAATTGGCTCAAGGCTTAAAAATCCTTCTTTAACCCGTCTCCTCCTCTTCATATACTACACTGATTTGAAGTGGATTTAACAAGTGAAATCAATAAGGGATCATAATTTTCACCCGTATTCATCTGGTCAGTTCATGTCATGGAAAGAGAAGGCATTCCTAATGTTTTGTATACTCAGTTTTTATTGAGATCTCTGCAACCACCGATTTGATTGAACATGTAGCTACTGCATATGTATCTCGGATACGAAAATGTTACTCATTCAAAGTAGTTGTGAGGATTCAATCGTTTTTTGGTAGTCCTTGCTGCTTGGTTTTGCACTTATACAGGGATGTCTTGGTGTGAGAGATAATTTTACTGTCCTTGTGTATTGTGTGTACGATGATAAACCTTCAGAATTTCTTGACCTTTTCCATTTCTGTCATAATTGCCTTACCCTTGTCTTTTACTGTAATGTTGTAGAACTTGTGACTTATGGAAAAGTAAAATATTATCAAACAATGACCGAGGAAGGTAAGCTTTTTCAATAGATTCTTTGAGTCACTTTTCCCATCTGTTTTATTTTTCTCTCCATTTTGATTACTTTGACTTATGCTTCATTATTTTGTGATTGTTATGTATGCTTTTACTTGTTTGATTACCTCTCTCTACGAGATTTCACTGACATAAGTGCAAATCATTTTCCAATGCTTGGACATCTACATGTTTGGACATGGTATTTAACTCTTGCTTGTTTTAGTGTTTCGTGATTGATAGCATTTGTTAACGTGTATAATTGTGTTTTGTTTGTCTAATAGTATAAAAAAATGTGTCAAACTGAAGTTAATAGGTGTAGTGTCAACCATACAGTTATTGAAAAGTTTGTGTGAGATTTTTCACCCACTCTTTTTAGATCTTCTAAAGGGTTTTGCCTGATGGTTCAAAATATGACTAATTTAGCAGGCAGAAGTGCTAAGTTATTTTCCAACTACAGATCTGCTTGTGAGTGGATATGTACTGTCCTGGTTTGGGGTTACTTTCAGCCCCAGGGCCTTGTCATTGACCATAGAAGATTAGTATGGGTATCTGACTCTTTTCCACGTTAACATATATACACAAACATGCCTGCAAGAACATACGCAAGGACACACACAGACTCCCCGAAAAAACATTGGAACATCACATCAGTCCTTTCTCTCTTTCATCTTGGAGACACAAAATCGGCCATGCCTCCGCACACAATCTGCAATGAGAACGGAACAGAGTATGCAAGTAAGATTTACGTCACTGATTTTGGCAAAGTGGAGTGACTCATCCACCCTGGAATTGCATAACAGGCGTCACTGTCAGAAAACCTAGTAACCAAAGAGAGATAATGTAATAATGATAACTGGGAAAGGGCTGTCCTCCAATGGTGAGTCAGGCTAGAAGCAGTAGACGTGGAGGGTGTGTGATCCATATCAGTGTGTCAGAATGTATTAACGAGTGTGTGTGCCGAGCAAGGGTGTTGATTGCTACAGACAGCGGAAAGAGAAAGAGGGTGGAGAGCTCTGTGGCACTGGATTGCTGTTGAACAGTTAATGATTTCGCTGGAAGGTCACACATGGTGACAAGGTACAGCTCGATGACTCACCACAGCAGTCCTGACAAATTAGCCGACCTTGGAAGCTTTCATGTTGATTGAAATGCACCAGCCTGATTGAAAGTATGACCAACATGCGTGCACTGACTTTCATGCAGCATGCATGAAACGTGTGATGTAGTTCTGACCCCTACACACAAAACCCTTCAATGACAAAGCAAAAACAGGTTTTTAGATATGTTTGCAAATATATTAAAAGTGAAAAACAGAAATACCTTATTTACATTCAGACCCTTTGCTATGAGACTCGAAATTGAGCTCAGGCGCATCCTGTTTCCATTGATCATCCTAGAGATGTTTCTACAACTTGATTTGAGTCCACCTGTGGTTAAATTCAATTGATTGGACATGATTTGAAAAGGCACACACCTGTCTATTTGAGGTCCTACAGTTGACAGTGCATGTCAGAGCAAAAACCAAGCCATGAGGTCAAAGGAGTTGTCTGTAGAGCTCCAAGACAGGATTGTGTCAAGGCAGAGATCTGGGAAAGGGTACCAATACATTTCTGCAGCATTGAAGGTCCCCAAGACCACAGTGGCCTCCATCATTCTTAAATGGAAGAAGTTTGGAACCACCAAGACTCTTTCTAGAGCTGGCCGACCGGCCAAACTGAGCAACCAGGGGAGAATGGCCTTGGTCAGGGAGGTGACCAAGAACCCGATGGTCACTCTGACAGAGCTCCAGAGTTCACCTGTGGAGATGGGTGAACCTTCCAGAAGGACAACCATCTCTGCAGCACTCCACCAATCAGGCCTTTATGGTAGAGTGGCTAGACAGAAGCCACTCCTCAGTAAAAGGCACATGACAGCCTTTTACATTGGAGTTTGCCAAAAGGCACCTAAAGGACTCTCAGACCATGAGAAACAAGATTCTTTGGTCTGATGAAACCAAGCTTGAACTCTTTGGCCTGAATGCCAAGCGTCATGTCTGGAAGAAACCTGTCACCATCCCTACGGTGAAGCATCATGGCTGTGGGATGTTTTTCAGCAGCAGGGACTGGGAGATTAGTCAGGATCGTGGGAAAGCTGAATGGAGCAAAGTACAGAGAGATCCTTGATGAAAACCTGCTTGAACATATTACTGAGTAAAGGGTCTGAATACTTAAGTAAATGTGATATTTTATATTTTTTTATTGTCATTATCAGGTTATTGTGTTTAGATTGATCAGGGAAAAAAACGACTTAACAAATTTTAGAGTAAGGCTGCAATGTAACAAAATGTGGAAAAAGTCAAGGGGTTTGAATACTTTCTGATTGCGCTGTATATGCCATTTTGCAGACACTTTTATACAAAGCGCACTATAGTCACGTGTGCATACATTTTACGTATGGGTTGCCCCAGCAGGAATCGAACCCACAACACTTGGCGTTGCAAAAAACACGCTCTATCGACTGAGCCACACAGGACCACTGCCTGGACTACTGCCAGAGCTGTTCTGAAGGAAGTTTTCAAGGAAGTGAGTTTGTGTTTATACAGGGTCTCCCGCCCTCACCTTCCGTCAACCAATCATGTCAATGCAGAGCTATACGGAGCCCTCCGTATTGTTACCACATTTTAGAGGTGCATGGCGATGCAGTACGGAGCTCAATTTGGCGTCTGGAGGCTCCACAATTGCGTCACACCATCCATACTGTGCCTCTGACCACATTTTCGGGTTAAGCATACATTTATTCTCATGCAATAATGGGGATTTCCAGCAAACTCAGCTTTTACACCTGCTAATATACAGCAGCCTTATTGATGTGCAGGCCAAAATTAAGTTTTAGGTGCTCATATGAATTTTATAGCCAATCAGCGTTGATCTAAACTGAGTGAATTCAGCTGTGACTGGTCTTTGAGCACCTCAAACTTCGATTCGTCTGTCCATAACACTTTTTTCCAATCTTCCTCTGTCCAGTGTCTGTATTCTTTTGCCCATCTTACTCTTTTATTTTTATTGGCCTGAGATATGGCTTTTTCTTTGCAACTCTGCTTAGAAGGCCAGCATCCTGGAGTCGCATCTTCACTGTTGACGTTGAGACTGGTGTTTTGTGGGTACTATTTAATGAAGCTGCCAGTTGAGGACTTGTGAGGTGTCTGTTTCTCAAACTAGACACTAATGTACTTGTCCTCTTGCTCAGTTGTGCACCGGGGCCTCTCACTCCTCTTTCTATTCTGCTTAGAGCCAGTTTGCTCTGTTCTGTGAAGGGAGTAGTACAAAACATTGTACGAGATTTTCAGTTTCTTGGCAATTTCTAGCATTGAATAGCCTTCATTTCTCAGAACAAGAATAGACTGACGACTTTCAGAAGAAAGGTCTTTGTTTCTAGCCATTTTGAGCCTGTAATCGAACCCACAAATGCTGATGCTCCATATACCCAACTAGTCTAAGGAAGGCCAGTTGTATTGCTCCTTTAACCAGAACACAGTTTTCAGCTGTGCTAATAAAATTGCAAAAGGGTTTTCTAATGATCAATTAGCCTTTTAAAATTATAAACTTGGATTAGCTAACACAACGTGCCATTGGAACACAGGAGTGATGTTTGCTGATAATGGGCCTCTGTACTTCTATGTAGATTTTCCATTAAAAAATCTGCCGTTTCCAGCTCCAGTAGTCATTTACAACATTAGCCATGTCTACACTGTATTTCTGATCAATTTGATGTTATTTTGATGGACAAAAAAATTGCTTTTGGACAAAAACAAGTACATTTCTATGTGACCCAAAACTTTTGAAAAGTAGTGTATATTTTATATTTGAGATTCATTAAATAGCCACCCTTTACCTTGATGACAGCTTTGCACACTCTTGGCATTTTGTCAACCAGCTTCACCAGCTTCATGCTTTTCCAACAGTCTTGAAGGAGTTCCCAAGTATGCTGAGCACTTGTTGGCTGCTTTTCCTTCACTCTGCGGTCCGACTCATACTAAACCATCTAAATTGGGTTGAGGTTGGGTGATTGTGGAGGCCAGGTCATCTGATGCAGCACTCCATCACGCTCCTTCCTGGCAAAACAGCCCTTACTCAGCCTGGAGGTGTGTTGGGTCATTGTCCTGTTGAAAAACTAAGTCCCTCTAAGCCCAAACAAGATGGGATGTCGTGTTGCCTACAGAATGCTGTGGTAGCCATGCTGGTTAAGTGTTCCTTGAATTCTACATAAATCACAGACAGCAAAGCACCCCCACACCATAACACCTCCTCCTCCATGCTTTACGGTGGGAAATACACATGCGGAGATCATCCGTTCACCCACACCACGTCTCACAAAGACATGGCGGTTGGAATCAAAAATATCAAATTTGGACTCATCAGACCAAAGGACAAATTTCCACCCGTCTAATGTCGATTGGTCATGTTTCTTGACCCAAGCAAGTCTCTTCTTATTGGTGTCCTTTAGTGGTGGTTTATTTGCAACAATTAGACCATGAAGGCCTGATTCACAGTCTCCTCTGAAAAGTTGATGTTGAGATGTGTCTGTTACTTGAACTCTGAAGCATTTATTTGGGCTGCTATTTCTGAGGCTAGTAACTCAAATTAACTTATCCTCTGCAGGAGAGGTAACTCTGGGTCTTCCATTCCTGTGGCGGTCCTCATGACAGCCAGTTTCATCATAACTCTTGATGGTTTTTGCGACTGCACTTGAAGAAATGTTAATGTCTTTATTAAAGTAATGATGGACTGTCATTTATCTTTGCTTATTTGAGCTGTTCTTGCCATAATATGGACTTATGTATACCCCCATACCTTGTCACAACACAACTGATTGGCTCAAAAGCATTAAAAAGGAAAGAAATTGCACAAATTAACTTTTAACAAGGCACACCTGTTAATTGAAATGCATTCCAGGTGACTACCTCATTAAGCTGGTTGAGAGACTGCCAAGAGTGTGCAAAGTTGTCATCAAGGCAAAGGGTGGCGATTTGAAGAATCTCAAATATAAAATATATTTTGATTTGTTTAACACTTTCTTGGTTACTACATGATTCCATATTTGTTATTTCATAGGTTTGATGTCTTCACTATTATTCTACAATGTAGAAAATAGTAAAAAAAATCTAGAAAAACTCTTGAATGAGCAGGTGTTCTAAAACTTTTGACCGGTAGTGTAAGCTAGCCACCAATTTAAAACAGATAATGTTGGTTACCATCTTTATTAAATTGTCCAATATGATCTGATCTACATCCTTATTATTTAAAGTAGTAAAGTAAGGACATTTTGACCTCTATGTTGAATGTCATTATTTTTGCATTCTGTTTATGCCATTACTGTCTTTTGTATTACAATATTTTGGTACGTTGTATGTGAATACGGTGACAAGAAGAGGTTACTAATGATCATAGATGGACCTCATCAAGACACATTTATTAAGAATTTGCCTGGTGCAAAGTTGGCAGTCGGCAACCCCGAAAGAATATCTTGCGGCAGCTACTATAAGTTCTGAGGGGAGCTGTATGAGAAAATATATTAAAACGAGGAGCGGAAGAAGGGCGATAGCTCCACCCCCCTTGCTCTTCAAGTTTCTCTAAAGTCTATGGGTAAAAATTTTAAAGATGCTCACACATGCTAAATCGTCATTTGTACAACTAATCAGTGACGAAAAACCATCCCACTGGAACAACTGTTGCTCGTTTATTGTTGCATCCCACAGTCTTTTGACACACATTACGATACCATATGTTACATAGTCTGTCCACGAAAAATTAGTAACAAAATGTTTTTTCTGAAATGGATATCATCAAGTGCAATATCTTAATCAGTCTCTTAAATTGTATGTAACTGTTTTGTTCTATCTTTTAGACTAAATGCTATGCCTCCAGAAAATAAAAGTGTACAAATTTAGGTTCAACTAACGTAAAGGCTTAGTAGACCTGGTCATAGATTGGGTGTGACCGATTATGCTTCATAAAGTGTTCTCTCCCACTGGCATGCATCTAGGACATTGCTGGGTCATTAGTACATTATATGACATTGACTTCAAACTGTAATTTGAATAGTGATATGAAAACTTGCTTCTGTTTTCCTTTGAACTTAGATAGGTCTGGAACCATGAGAAAGGCAGAGGAGCCCTGAGTCCAGGCAATGGACCTGTGAAGGTGACACAGGGCTTTACGTCCCCTACTGTAGTTAACTCCCTGATGGTTATGTTGCAGGACAATTCAGAGAAAAGGCATCCATCCTTCATAAGATTGCCAAAAAGAAATGCCAAGTAGAGGACAGCGAGAAGGCTAATGGAGTAGCCAGCCGATCAGGTGAGTGGTCTCTACTCCGGGGGGGGGGGGGGGGGGGGGGGTCTAGTGTACTCCCATGTGTTAACACAAGTGAATGATATCAGAAACGCACACAAGTTGAAGAGTGATCTCTTCAAATATTTGTATGTTTAGAAGTTGGCTAAACAGACAGCAGTTGGCTAAACATTTGTATGTTTGGCAGTTGGCTAAACATTTAAATATATCCATTCAATGCTCTATATTGTTTTGAAACCATGTAATTGTTAGATATTTGTTATTATATAACAGGTTCGGAAAAATCTACTATCTGATGAAATGCAGGTCGAAGCTATTCAATAATCTCCAATAACCACACAGGCAGAGATCATCACTATTTGGCCATGTTACAAAGTACAGAAGTTCCAAACAGTCATTATGCCTGTCCTTACTAGCATGCCCATCTAGTGATTACCACTCTGTCGAAGGCGTGCCAGTTGTAACTTGATACATCCAATCTCAATATGCCAACTCCAGGCTCTGACGAAAACAAAAAACATGGTGAACATTTTGCCATGCTCTGTGTCTGTAACCACCAACTTCAGTTTAATGTATCTTAAATTAACAGACTAATCTAACATTCCTACACCCTACTCGCATAACCCCTGATGCTGGATTGCTACCACCTTGAGGTTTTGCCTGCTCTCCTGCATTTTCTAAAACAGCTCACTAGCTTTTGAGAAACGCAAATACCATTGCCATTGTTTTGTTCGCATATGTACAAATATACATTTTTGTACACAGTCATGGGTTACTTGATACAAATATGTTGTCTTCATTTGACCAGTTTCTCACAGCAAGAAAATAATCCAGCAGCAACAGGAAATGTGAATTATTATGTGAATTACAATTAATGGACATTTTTGTAGGGGTTAATACAGTTGTTCTTCCTTTAACAGTTGTGTCATACTTCAGCACAGCTTACAGGCTGCCGCAGAATTCTATGGCGCGTTATTTAATTGTCAGCCATTGTTACCATTAATGCTAGTTAGTGCAAGTTTGACCACCAGATGGCATCTTTGAGAAGCATTTGGATAACCTTCAAAACTGGCTGTACTAGAGAATTTTAAAGCTTTTTTGTAAGAACATAGTATATGGGATTGATTTTAAGAAATTTTGCTTAATTAATTTGATTAATATTATGGTGTTTCTATTCCAAGAAAAACAAAAAACAAAACCCTCAGGATTTCTGTGAGGATGGAATGGAAAATATGGCACTGTTCAACGTGACGGTCGGGAGTAGGCTACAGTACTAAGAGCATAACATTTCCACACCCTAATTGTAGTCTAACCCATACCCAAACAGAGATACAGTGAAAATAGACATCTCATTGATTTATCAAGACCAGTCCCCATGCTTGTCCCAGAGCAGCGTGAAACGGTGCTGAAATAGTTGACCATACGTGGGTAGTCTATTGCTTCAAGTCCTATTGCTTCTAACTTCAATATGCTTTTTAAATAAATAACACCTAAACCACTTTAACCTCTCTAGGTTACGTGGGACGCTAGCGTCCCTTCTGGCCAACATCCAGTGAGGTTGCAGAGCGCCAAATTCAATTACAGAAATGCTCATTATAAAAATTCAGAAAACAAAACATATTTTACATAGGTTGAAAGATTAACTTCTTGATAAACCAACCACAGTGTCATATTTATAAAATGCTTTTCGGAGAAAGCATACCCAGCCCAGAACCTAGCCCAGTTGACAAATTATTACAAACAGTAACCAGCCAAGCAGAAGCGTTACAAAACTCAGAAATAGAGATAAAATTAATCCCTTAACTTTGATGATCTTCATATGGTGTTAATCAGAAGACATTCATTTACTCAATAAATGTTCCTTTTGTTCGATGAAGTCTCTTTATATCCAAAAACCTCCGTTTTGTTAGCACGTTTTCTTCAGTAATCCACAGGCTCAAACTCAGTCAAAACAATCAGACAAAAAATCCAAATAGTTTCCGTAAAGTTCATAGAAACATGTCAAACGATGTTTATATTCAATCCTCAGGTTGTGTTTTAGCCTAAATGATCTATAATATTTCAACTGGACAATAACGTCGTCAATATCAAAGGTAAACAAGAAATGCAGATGCGCCTGAAAAAACTCTGCAACACGTTAGGGTCCACTCGTTCAGACTGGTCTTACTCCCTCATTTATAACAATTACAAGCCTGAAACAATTTCTAAAGACTGACATCTAGTGGAAGGCAAATGGAGTCCTAAGTTAATCGATACTGTAATGGCATTGAATAGAAAACTACAAAACCACAAAAAAACGACTTCCTGAATGGATTTTTCTCAGGTTTTCGCCTGCTAAATCAGTTCAGTTATACTCACAGACACTATTTTAACAGTTTTTGAAACTTTAGAGTGTTTTCTATCCATATCTACCAGTTATATGCATATCATATATTCTGCGCCCGAGTAGCAGGCCGTTGAATTTGGGCATGCTTTTCATCCAAAATTACAAATGCTGCCCCCTACCCTAGAAAGGTTAAACAGCACATTACTCAACACTAGTGATACTCATGTCGCCTACGCTAGGCCTCCAGTATATCAGAAAATATTTTTTCTTGCCGATGCAAATTTACATTTAAATAAATATATATAAATTGACCCAATTTAGTAACTTTAAATATTACTATTATATATTTTATACATACAAATTATACCCATCCACAAAAAAAACATTTTGTGTTAGAGGAAACACCATACACCTGGTAACCGTGTCAGCGTGCATGCGCCTGGCCCGCCACAGGAGTCCCTACAGCACGATGGGACAAGGACATCCCGGTCGTCCAAACCCTTCCCTAACTCGGACGATGCTGGGCCAATTGTGTGTCGCCTCATTGGTCTCCCGGTCGTGGCCGGCATGGGACTCGAACTAGCATCTGTAGCAACGCAGTTTGCACTGTGATGCAGTGTCTTAGACTGCTGCGAATCTCAGGAGGCGCCATCCACAAAGTTTTTTATGCTTATCAACTACCTTGTACAAAATGTTTTGTTAGGTCAAATCTGATCTGTGAGAATATCTAAGGGGCTTTTATATAATTCTAAATGAATTGATAATAATTGTGCGGCACCCTATGGTACTCCCAATCACAGTCAGATGTGATACAGCCTGGATTTGAACCAGGGACTGTAGTGATCCCTCTTGCACAGAGTTGCAGTGCCGTAGACCACTGTGCCACTCAGGAACCATGATCAATATATATTGTGCTGCTAATAGCCCATCCTAGAAACGTTGTTTGCAGAATTCACAGCCTGCTGTGCTTGTGGAAAACAGGGTTAATAATAATAATACTTTCTTCCTTCCACTTGTTAAAGGTTCCAATTGATAATAGTTTTTTTACAGAACAAATAATACAACTAATATTGTGGTTAAACTCAAATATACTCATTATATTTGAGTTTAACCACAATATTTGTTGTATTATTTGTTCTGTCTTTTCTGGTGGATTAAACTGTCATTGTAACCAACTTTCTATGACCTGTTTATAAACTAATGATATTTTGGAGATGATTTCATTTTCAAATAACCTAAAGTGAGCGTGTAAAAGGCCATTCTTGAACATGGGGTGGCCCACTCCTCCATACAGACCTTCTCCAGATCCTTCAGGTTTCGGGGCTGTCTCTGGGCAATATGGACTTTCAGCTCCCTCCAATGATTTTAAATTGGGTTCAGGTCTGGAGACTGGCTAGGCCACTCCAGGACCTTGAGATGCTTCTTACGGAGACACTCCTTAGTTGCCCTGGCTGTGTGTTTCGGGTCGTTGTCATGCTGGAAGACCCAGCCACGACCCATCTTCAATATTCTTACTGAGTCTAGGAGGTTGTTGGCCAAGATCTCGCGATACATGGCCCCATCCATCCTCCCCTCAATACGGTGCAGTCGTCCTGTCCCCAAAGACAGGAAAAGAAACAAAGAAAAGCATCCCCAAAGAATGATGTTTCCACCTCCATGCTTCATGGTTGGGATGGTGTTCTTGAGGTTGTACTCATCCTTCTTCCTCCAAACATGGCGAGTGGAGTTTAGACCAAAAAACTCTATTTTTGTCTCATCAGACCACATGACCTTCTCCCATTCCTCCTCTGGATCCTCCAGATGGCCATCAGCAAACTTCAGACGGGCCTGGACATGCGCTGGCTTGAGCAGGGGGACCTTGCCTGCGCTGCAGGATTTTAATCCATGACGGTGTAGTGTGTTACTAATGGTTTTCTTTGAGACTGTGGTCCCAGCTCTCTTCAGGTCATTGACCAGGTCCTGTCGTGTAGCTCTGGGTTGATCCCTCACCTTCCTCATGATCATTGATGCCCCAAGAGGTGAGATCTTGCATGGAGCCCAGACCGAGGGTGATTGACCGTCATCTTGAACTTCTTCCATTTTCTAATAATTGCACCAATAGTTGTTGCCTTCTCACCAAGCTGCTTGCCTATTTTCCTGTAGCCCATCCCAGCCTTGTGCAGGTCTACAATTTAACCCTAATGTCCTTACACAGCTCTCTGGTCTTGGCCATTGTGGAGAGGTTGGAGTCTGTTTGATTGAGTGTGTGGACAGGTATCTCTTATACAGGTAACGAGTTCACACAGGTGCAGTTAATACAGGTAATGAGTGGAGAACAGGAGGGCTTCTTAAAGCAAAACTAACAGGTCTGTGAGAGCCAGAATTCTTACTGGTTGGTAGGTGATCAAATACTTATGTCATGCAATAAAATGCAAATTAATTACTTAAAAATCATACAATGTGATTTTCTGGACTTTTTTCTGTCTCTCACAGTTGAAGTGTACCTATGATAAAAATTACAGACCTCTACATGCGTTGTAAGTAGGAAAACCTGCAAAATCGGCAGTGTATCAAATACTTGTTCTCCCCACTGTATACCACAATTACATTAATTGCTCTCCATGTTTTCTCTTTTATTGCAGATAAAAATCTTCCAAACAGCTCAAATGTTGAGGTGGAAGTCACACCACCAATGAATGGCACTACAGGACAAGAAGGGGAAGCTCTGGTAAGAAACCAATTTTAGGGGCACACACACACACACACAAACCCCCATAGACCCGACCGCAAACAAGTGGGCACACAACTCAATAATTCCCATACCTCCCACTTGTGCACATAGTTACTAAGGTACTGGTCAGATACAGTAGAACCTTGACGATATTAACCTTAGAGTTATGTAATGCCGAACCTGAACAATAATTAAATGGAAAAAAACAGTATTACTGCAGGTTACAGACTAACTTAAATGTTGCTTTCATGTGAAGCATAAAAAGACTCTTCAGATAGGGTCTTCACTCACATGCTGCTTGCTCATATCACGGATTCCCCCGGTACTGCTGCTCATTCCGTGCACCAGTTCCCGGAGGTCTACTTCACCGGCCTCTAGCCGTCCCTGCACTGTCTCAATACACACACCTGATTCAAATTCCCTCGATTAGTAATTGTATATAATGTGCCCTCTGTTCACCATTGTCTTGTCGGTTATTGTTCCCATGTCTGTTGGTCTGTGAGTACCTGTGCGTTGTTTTTTCGGCTTTCGTGCAGCGTGTATTGTGCACTTGTTATTACGGGTCTCGCCCCGTGTAGTGTCTTGCAGGTATATATTAGGTTTAACCTCGCTCTTTTGTTTGGGTTACCTCCCTGTGTTTTTGTACACGTGTTTGTTTTGGGCTTCATCCCCGTGCCTTTTCATGGCATGTTGTATATTTTGGGTGGAATATTATGAATTCCTGCGCCTGTCTCCAATCATTAAAATGTAATGTTTAAGCACAGATTAAGCCCACTTTAAGCACTTTGGAAAAAAGTGTCTGCTAAATGGAGTGCCTGGACACAGCCCTTAACCGTGGTATATTGGCCATATACAGTATCACAAACTGCAGATGTGCATTATTGCTTTTATAAACTGGTTACCAATGTAATTAGAGCAATAACAATAAATGTTTTGTCATACCTGTGGTATACAGTCTGATATACCATTGCTGTCAGCCAATCAGCATTCAGGGCTTGAACCACACAGTTTATAATATATATCATCCCCAAAGACTAGAAGTGGAAACCAAAAAAATGGCATCAGAATATATTGGTTCGCCTGATTATAGCACGGTTGTGGACGCCATGCTATTGATAACAATTCAATCATCTGGATGTGGAGAGGGAGGAAGAGAATAGCCCTTTTGTTTTACTGCTGTTTCATCGCCAAGGTTACAAGCAAGTCTCTTGTCAGCGCCAACGGTCATGGCAGATTAAGCAGCCTGAGCTGTCATCAGGTCCATCTTCTATAGTGCTCCAACCCGCTTAATATGCCACGTAGGTACTTCATCTTGAACTTTTTTACATTTCAAACCCAACGAATGAACCTTTGTCTCATTAGAACAGGATATCATACCCCTACGTTTGAAAACAATCCTGTTTTTTTGCATACATCATTGTCCAGAGCCAGGGACAGACTTGGCTGACAGCAATAGTCCTTAGTGTGTTCTACATTGATTGGCGTGTGAGGACCTGTTCTCCAGCAGTCCCAAAGGGGGTCCTGGTCCACCTCTTTAATTGGATACAAGGGAATCTGAGACTACTTTCCACTCTCAAAAGGGTGTGTTTGTGCTCTTTCCTTATTTTAAAATTATGGTACCATAACTGCTTTAATGTTGCTGGACCCCAGGAAGAGGCAGCAGCTAATTGGGATCCTTAATAAATACTTAATTCATGATAGATGTTTTTATATACCAGCTACAGTCATAAATGTCACCTTTTAACTGGTTGATAAAAAAAATATCTATAACTTTTACATTCAGTTTATTTCCGATTACAATATTCCGAGAGTGCAGGAGTCTGGTCTAGTGGTAGCGCTGCCGACACCAGATCACATATCCCCTTGGCGATGTACGTACAAATTTAGTCTCACCCCTTCCCACACTATAAAAGTAATTAGTTCTGCTAATTAACATTTTTTTGTGAAAACCTGTTGCCTAGAACCAGTCAAGTAACCCAACTCAAAGTATTGCAGTGTTCAATACTTAAAGTAATATAGTGACATCACCACCAATTTGGTTATCTTTTTAAGTTGTAAATACTTAGCAGTTTTGTGTTTACACTAAATTGCATTATGTACTCAACTATAACAATTGAAGTTTATTAATATTTATTCTCGGGAACATAAAAATGTAGGGTCCCATTTCCTTAATTAATACCAATTAAGTACCTTACAGTTGATTGTTTTAAATGGTAAATAAACTAGCTTTTTAGCAAAGAGCAATTTCTCAAGCAAGAATATTGAGATGACTGTCTGTGGGAGGGGAAAACAGAAAACTAGCTGTTATTGGCAGAAAGGTTTGGGACTTTGTCTATAAACTCATTTACTAAAACAGGCAAATTGCAGGGTCTCTTTTCAAACAGCTCTTACACTAAAAGAGCATTATCAACATTTTCACGGTATTATATAAAACAGGCAAATCACGTTTGACTGCACTGGGCCTTTAAATTATTATTTTTTTCAAGCGTTACTAGTTCTGATTAGTAATTTTTAGTGGTCATGTCTTAATTTTTAACATTCTTTTATGGATTTGACAATTTGTCATTTTAACCCACCTTGGTAAGCATTGTTGAGCACAATGATAATTTCTCTAGGAATAGTTGGAGGTAGAGCTGTAAGCATTGCAGGATGCTGCAATAGCCTTTGTCATTTAGAGCGGAGTGACCTTGGTGGGAATGGCTTGTCTGAGTTGTCTCATTATTGAACGTCAATTTACCCTGGTTTTAATCTGTTCATCGTGATCCTTTACACCTCATAGTACAAACTGCTTAATACTATTTTAGAAATATTTTAAAAATCCTACAACATTGTTTAAAAGTATCATATAGTCCCAAAAACATGTATTACCCACAATCCTTTCAAAAACGGAGCAAAATAGCACTATTCATAACTTAAAAACATAATTCTTTATCAGCACAACACAAATAAACCAAGTGTTTTTTACTCAAATAGCAATGTCTGACTACTCCTTTATTTTAAGTAAAACATAAAAGAATCAAGTAAAAACAACTTATTTAATAAATGTTAGATTGACTTTAAAATATTAAATAATCATAACTTGCAACATCTCAATAACTTTAGATTAGCAGAGCACAAATAGTTATATTTACTCAATAACCTAACATTTGCTAATAGTAATGAAAAACATTAAGTGATAAGAAATCTTTTTGACATCCGATTTACCACTTTTATGATTTGAGTTCTACTGACCATTGGAGATGTTTGAGTAGCCACTACTCAATGTCTTTAATGGGTTAGGCAGTGTCACGATCGTCATATTGAGGACACCAAAGCGCGGTGTGAATACATACTTTTAATTGTAGACAAAAAAAAAGTACACTAAACAAACTAACCATACGACCGCTATAGCAACTGAGTGCTAACATGCAACATCACATAGACAATAACCCACGAAATACCCAAAGAAGATGGCTGCCTAAATATGGTTCCCAATCAGAGACAACGATAAACAGCTGCCTCTAATTGAGAACCAATCTAGGCAACCATAGACATACATTAACACCTAGATGGTAAACAACCCCATAAACCTACAAAACCCCTAGACAGTACTAAAACGCATACATCACCCATGTCACACCCTGACCTAACCAAAATATATAAAGAAAACAAAGAATACTCAGGTCAGGGCGTGACAGGCAGTTACTTTTATGATACATATGTCTACTGCTCTACATGTAGGTCTATCTATCTCCCTCTCTCATTTCTTACTGTCCTGTGAAATAAATGATTAAAAAAATACAATCTGTTGTAACACACTCTGTTTCACAGAAACATGGCTCTCTCGGGATACATTGTCTGAGTCGGTCCAGCCATCTGGATTCTCAGTTCATTGCGCCAACATGAATAAACATCTCTCTGGGAAGAAGAAGGGCGGGAGTCTATGTTACATGATTAACGACTCATGGTGTAATTGTAATAGCATACAGGAACTCATCCTTTTGTTCACCCGAACTCGAGTACCTTACAATCAGTATTATCTCCCAATAAAAAATTATTTGGTTATGGTCACAGCCGTGTTTCTCCCCCTCAAGCCGATACCATGACGGCGCTGAAGGAACTTCACTGGACTTTTTGCAAACTGGAAACCATATGTCCTGAGGCTGCATTTATTGTAGCTGGGGATTTCAACAAAGCAAATTTGAGGAAAAGGCCACATAAATTCTATCAGCATATCAACTGTAGTACTCACACTGGAAAAACACTCAACCATTGTTACTCCAACTTCCGGGATGCATACAAGGCCCACTCCCGCCCTCCTTTTGACAAATCTGACCACGACTCCATTTTGCTCCTCCCTTCCTATAGGCAGAAACTCAATCAGGAAGTACCCATGCTAAGGACTATTCAACGCTGGTCTGACCAATTAGAATCAATGATTCAAGATTGTTTTGATCACACGGGCTGGGATATGTTCCGGGTAGCTTCCGAGAATAATATTGACGTGTATACTGAGACGGTTACTGAGTTTATCAATAAATATATAGGAGATGTTGTACCCACTGTGACTATTAAAACCTACCCTAATCAGAAACCGTGGATAGATGGCAGCATTTTGCGTAAAACTGAATGCGTGAACCACCGCATTTAACGGCAAGGTGACTGGGAATACAGCAGAATACAAACAGAGAGGGCAATCAGACAGGCAAAACGTCAGTATAGAGACAAAGTGGAGTCGCAATTCAATGGCTCAGACAAAAGACATATGTGGCGGGGTCTACAGACAATCACACACCACAAAAGGAAAGTCAGCCATGTGTCGGACACCAACATTTTGCTTACGGATAAGCTAAGCACATTCTTTGCCTGCTTTGCGGATAACACAGTGCCACAGACACGGCCAGCTACCAAGGATTGTGGGCTCTCCTTCTCCGTGGCCGACGTGAGTAAGACATTTAAACGTGTCAACCCTCGCAAGGCTACCAGCCCAGAGGGCATCCCTATCCCTAGCTGGCTGGTGTGTTTACGAACATATTCAATATCTCCATATCCATGTCTGCTGTCCCCACATGCTTCAAGATGGTCACCATTGTTCCTGTACCCAAGAAGGCCAAGGTAACGGAACTAAATTACTATCGCCCCGTAGCAGTCACTTCTGTCATCATGAAGTGCTTTGAGAGGCTAGTCAAGGACATATCACCTCCACCTTACCTGTCACCCTAGACCCACGTCAATTGGCTTGCTGCCCCAATAGGTCCTCAGACGATGCAATTGCCATCACGATGCAATCGCCATCACACTGGATCCTATCCCATCTGGACAAGAGGAATACCTATGTAAGAAGGCTGTTAATTGTCTATAGCTCAGCATTCAACACCATAGTACCCTCCAAGCTCATCATTAAGCTCGAGCCCCTGGGTCTGAACACCGCCCTGTGCAACTGGATCCTGGACTTCCTGATGGGCCGCCCCCAGGTGGTGAAGGTAGGAAACAACATCTCCGCTTCGCTGATCCTCAACACTGGGGCCCCACAAGGGTGCGTGCTTAGCCCCCTCCTGTACTCCCTGTTCACCCATTACTGCATGGCCATGCGCACTTGCAACTCAATCATAAAGTTTGCAGACGACACAACAGTAGTAGGCT
This sequence comes from Oncorhynchus mykiss, assembly GCF_057628025.1. Lineage (NCBI taxonomy): Eukaryota > Metazoa > Chordata > Actinopteri > Salmoniformes > Salmonidae > Oncorhynchus > Oncorhynchus mykiss. The sequence goes on from NC_143042.1 coordinate 29,054,468, forward strand.
TGATTACCAATAATGACGAGCCTACAGGAAGGAGGTGAGGGCTCTGGGAGTGTGGTGTCAGGAAAATAACCTCTCACTCAACGTAAACAAAACAAAGGAGATGATTGTGGACTTCAGGAAACAGCAGAGGGAGCACCCCCCATCTACATCGATGGGACAGCAGTAGAGAAGGTGGAAAGTTTTAAGTTTGAGAGCTTCTTGTCGGGCTGTATCACCGCCTGGTACGGCAACTGCACCGCCCACAACTGTAGGGCTCTCCAGAGGGTAGTGTGATCTGTACAACGCATCACCGGGGGCAAACTACCTGCTCTCCAGGACACCTACAGCACCCGATGTCACAGGAAGGCCAAAAAGATAATCAAGGACAACAACCACCCGAGCCACTGCCTGTTCACCCCGCTATCATCCAGAAGGTGCATCAAAGCTGGGACCAGAGAGACTGAAAAAACAGGTTATATCTCAAGGCCATCAGACTGTTAAATAGCCTTCACTGCTGCTGCCTATATACTGTACACAGACTTGAAATCATTGGCCATCCATATATTTATATATTGTTAATTACATTCCTTTACTTATATTTGTGTGTATTAGGTATTTGTTGTGAAATTGTTAGATATTGCTGCACTGTCGGAACTAGAAGCACAAGCATTTCCCTTCACCCGCAATGACATCTGCTAAACATGTGTATATGACCAATAAAATGTATTTAATTTGTATGACTATGTCCTTTAACTCCAATTTGCTGATGAAAGTTGTACAATAAAATACTAAAATCACATACCCAGATAGGGAAGTTAGCTCAAATTAATGCATTGATAATGTTATATATTATGTATAATTTACAGTATATCATGACATTATACATTTTTTTTACTATGTGATCAGCTTAAATGCAGACTACATCTTGCTCTCTCGGGTCTGTTCTGGTGGACTTTCAATACAATCACTTATTGCGAACTTTGTAAAAATGTCTAGTTAGCTGCAGTACAAAATCAATGACCTATCAAAGTCAAAACTATAATTTCATATTTGGAAATTAATCCAACACGCTCTACACGTCTGGAATCCCTTTTGCAAGTACCGCAAGTACACAGTACATTTTCTGCTCCACCTTTGTTGGTGTAGGCTAGATGTTGTCAAGATCTGTGCAGATGCACCTGCAGATGAGCCGAAAATACCTAACTCGTCATTGCTCAGGTTCTTAAGCTTCTTCCGCGTGTTTTAGGGAGAGGAAAATGTCTTCAATATTGTGACAATAATGCAATATATCAGGTAACTGGGTCTGGAATTTTGGCCAGAAGAGGCCTGCTTGGATTAATGTCATGTGGTGAGACAGATTTCTGTGTTAAAGTGAGCCACTGCCTACTTATCTTTAGAAGTTGAGGTATCTCACTTGTTTGGCATTCTGATGACCACACTGAAGGTGCAGCAGTCCAGACATTTGATCGTGTGCCATGTATGAGCACCTGATGAGTAGAGTGTCAGGCTCATCCAGGCTTGGAGCAAACCACTGTCATCAAACACCCCTCTCTCAAGGTCACAGAGAGTGAGGGAATGCCAACCAACTCTATAATCATTTCCGAAGGCCTTAGTTGTCATTATTATTTATTATCATCATCATAGTATTCATATTTTTTTTTCCCCAGAAAGGCCTGGCTGACCCTGACTGCACCACAATTTGAGCACAGATCTCCCAATTTCTCCAAACCAATTTCACATTTAACTGTACCAATACTGCAGGTTTCTCTTTTCTTTGAATTTATTGCATTATTCCGACGCACCTGCAACGAGAACTCAGATGTACAAGTGCTGTATTTAATTTTGAAACTGTATCGATACAGAAAGCCTCTCTTTTCCACACTTGCTCTCTTTTCTTAGGCTGAGGATGAGGAGGAAGAGGACCAGCCTCTGAGCCTGTCCTGGCCAGATACCATGCGCAAGCGTTTCACCTACCTCATCATCATGCCCATCGTCTTCCCTCTGTGGCTAACACTGCCTGATGTCAGGAAACCAGTAAGTTATTCCCCTCCATTTCTATCTCTTACTGTTCCAGTTTGTCAGATAGAGAAATAGCCCCAAATGGAACCCTATTCCCTATATAGTGCTCTACACACTATGGGCCCTGCTCAAAAGTAGTATAGGGAATAGGGTGCATTTGGGACACAGGCATAGAAAGACTCATGTTTGGTATGAATTGTATCTGTCTATACTTATTTAGCTATAACTGGTCAATAATAAGTGTGATGTGTTGTTTGCTTTAGATACCTGTAGAACAATAATGTTCATTTGTCATTTACGCCTTTAGAGTAACCATAGCCTTTTCCTCCTTTGTCTAACAGACTGCAAAGAAGTTCTTTCCCATCTCATTTCTGGGTTCTATCTGTTGGATTGCTGGATTCTCCTACTTAATGGTGTGGTGGGCTCACCAGGTACGTGGGGTGCACTGGGGGCTAAATTAATTGAACCATTAAGGGTTTTTCACACTACTGAGCCAAGCTGTACTGAGCTGGCCTAGTTTTGCATCCACCATAGTTGCTGAAAAATTTGAGATTAGAACAGTACTATACTGAACAAAGATATAAACGCAACATGTTGGTTTTATGAGCTGAAATAAAAGATCCCAGAAATGTTCCATTCGCAAAAAAAGCTTATTTCTTTCAAATGATAAAAAAGAAACAAATATTCTCCATCCACCTGACAGGTATGGCATATCGAGAAGCTGATTAAACAGCATGATCATTACACAGGTACACCTTTGTCACACAACACAATGCCACAAATGTCTCAAGTTGAGGGAGTGTGCAAATGGCATGCTGACTGCAGGAATGCCCACCAGAGCTGTTGAAAGATGATTGAATGTTCATTTCTCTACCATAAGGCGCCTCCAACGTCATTTTAGAGAATTCGGCAGTACGTCCAACCAGACTAAAAACCGCAGACCACATGTAACCATGCCAGCCCTCCACATCCGTCTTCTTTACCTACGGGATCGTCTGAGACCAGCCACCTAGACAACTGGCATTATTTCTGTCTGTAATAAAGCCTTTTTGTGGAGGAAAAACTAACTGTGCACCCCTGCCCAGTCCATAGATTAGATTATTTCAATTGACTGATTTCCTTATATGAACTTAAATTCAGTAAAATCTTGAAATTGTTGCATTTATATTTTTGTCCAGTATACATTTAGTGAAATCATGTTTCCTTTTGTAAAGATGCTAAACCACCTCACACAGACCAGAACACAAGCATGTTCACAAGCAAGTGACAGGACGTAAAGGTAGTTAGAAAAGGAGAGGGATATTCAGATGGTTAGAACACTGTGATATTGTTATCAGCAGCCTTCCGCTTTTTGGCCTGTGTAACTACACCTCTCAATCAAAGCTAGACCACATTAAATAGTCAGAGTTCATGAATACAGGGATTTCAGCAGAATATGAAAAAAGAAAACCCCAAAATATGTCAAAGTATAGCTGTTTAATTCCTTAAACCTCACCTCCACTTAAAATATTTATTTACCCCATTTTTTTCTGTTTACTCTTTACAGGTTGGAGAGACCATTGGGATTACAGAAGAGATTATGGGCTTGACTATATTAGCAGCTGGTACCTCCATCCCTGACCTAATCACCAGTGTCATTGTTGCACGGAAGGGGCTGGGGGATATGGCCGTGTCCAGCTCTGTGGGCTCCAACATCTTTGACATCACTGTTGGGTACGCTTTTGTCATCAGTACTGTATTCACTCTAATTTCTAATTACCGTAAAATTGCAATTAATAGCAAGGGTATTTATTTGCTTAAATCACTGATCACTGGGTCTGTACCCACTAAATAGTTTACTGTTTTTGTGCTTGCCAGTTAGCTAGCAGTTCTCAGCGGCTACCAGTTTCTTACTGGCAATAAAAACGTATGATTGCCATCATTTTTTTTGTCATTACTGAATTATTTAACGTAACAAATCAAACATTAAACCTTGTAAACAATTCATGGTAATTTATGGTAACCTTGTAAACAATTCATCAAGAACTGGCGTTTATTTGAAACAGCTGTTTATTTGCTGAAATGAACGCTGTTGCCTGACTATTAAAAAGATACCAACGGATATTTGAGACACTGCCTTTAATTTAAAGATGCACTATGCAAAATGTTGAATAGTTCGCCTAATTTCAATTTATGTGACAAAACAAGCAAGTCTTGTGTAGAGAATAATTGTTCCATCTAAACCGCTGTGAAATATATTTTCCATAACCAAAAATCTTGTATTTTCAGCTGTTTCAAGCTGGTGTACAAAACCGAAAGTAAAAGACGCAAAAATGTCATTTTTGCACGGAAATCATATAAATAGTGCACATAGAACAGATATACCGTTCTTAGACTTGCTTTCAATGACAATGACATATTTATCTCACATTTCTATGTGAATTTGGTTGGGTTGCCCAAAAAGTTACTTTTTGCAGCTTTAAATTTTACAGTACTAATTTATTTTAATATATGTTCCTTTCACATTTTGAACATTGTTTATTATTAGATGATTCTTATTAGCATTTTTGCAGTGCTGGGGTATGTTTTTACATATTACATAGTAACAGTCTTACAGTATTACTTTGTTTTTATCCTATAAGTAGCTTTCGGTTTCATTGGGATTAATTAAAACCACACTTCACATAATTTTGATAACAATTATTACCAGATTTATGATAAATGCTTGGTAGACACCAGATACTTTATAATAGGATGTAAAAGTTAATTGAACTTAATTGAACTGTTGTATTCTCGAATTTATTCATTTGAATAAGGTTTGCCCATCGGTGGTGACATGGAAGTTCCCACTGTGGACATTTTGCCAAGGGACTTTATTCATTACAACCCAGAGGCGTCCATTCTCAGGTCTAAACTGAACAATAGCTATTATCTAGATTTATTACACAGATGTATGTGATGCTGAAAGATAAACGTTAAGTATGGCTGAAGACCATGTAACACGTGTGTCTGTTTATTTTGTGTGTTTCAGCCTGCCGTTCCCATGGCTCCTATGGTCCATTATCAACAACATGCGGCCTGTGGCGGTGAGCTCTAACGGGCTGTTCTGCGCCATTGTGCTGCTCTTTCTCATGCTCATCTTCGTCATCATCTCGATTGCTGCCTGCAAGTGGCGGATGAGCAAGCTGCTGGGCTTCATCATGTTCGTGCTCTACTTAGTTTTCCTGGTGGTCAGCGTTATGCTGGAAGACAAGATCATCGCCTGCCCTATATCCATCTGAGACCCCTCCACTCCTGCCACAAAATGTTCACTCCTTCTACAGGATACAAGAAGCATGGGGATGGGATAGAGGAAATACACAAAAAAATACTTTCAGAATAAGGGCGCGTGATTAGGCTCGGCTGATTCACTGGACGGCTAGACCTGAGCGGAAGTAGATCATATTAATAATAATAATAATCATCATCATCATCATCATCATCATAATGATAATAATAATAGTAACAATACAAAATAATATTATTATTTTGGGGCGGGTGGTTGGGGGTTGTAGATGGCCGGGGATGTAGTTTTTTGGGATGGGGGGTGTATTAGCCAGGTAGAGGAGCAACTATGCCGTCTTATGCATGTCACTTGTTTTACTCAGTGGACTACTCAGTGGAATACTCAGTAGATTGAGGAGGCTGAAGGAAGTACACAAGAGACTTCTGACAAAGCTGTGGTGGCTGAGCCTGGCATGAAACACCAGAGGTGCAACAATAATGCTTTCTGCTTCAGGACAGATTGTGAGAAACCTTTTTGAATAAAACTTTGGATGACACTCTTTAGCTGGTTTCACTGACTGACCGGATGACTTCACTCGACTTGTCACTCCAGTGTTTGTTGTATAGTGAGTTTGATGATGATGAAGGGATGTTGCTGATACTCCACACAATGTGTGGATTCACACAAGACTAAAATATGGTTTGGAGCCATGATTATCTCCTCTCTTGTGTACTTAGTGACAGAGCATCAAAATACGAAGCAGTCCAAGCAGTTTTGAATGCAGAGCTGGAGATAGGAACTGATTTTGGCAAATGTATCTTTTGCTTTGTCCAAAAGACTAAAGTTCAAATATTCCATCTCCCCTTCTGGATGTCATTGCTCAACATGTCTGTTCAGAAGATTCATGTATTATTTTTGGATCGACACTATAGCTCTAATTACTAAAATAGTAGTAGCCCAGTTGTACTGTAGCAGTAACATGTACTCTAGGTGTTGGATCTTGCCTCTTCCTGGGTCCTGATAGGCCTACTTATGATCTTATCCACTTCTCCACCCGCCATTGGACATAAGAGTTCATATTGTACAGAGCTTGCCATGCTTCACACACCAATTGGAAATGTAAACTCTACTGGAAATGTTTAACTTGAAACCCAATTCAATCAATTGCAGATAAATGAAAAAACATAACATAATTGACTCAATGTTTAAGCTGGAATATAAGGACAGATGTGGTTGCACATCAATATACAAAGACTACAGATACGATTAAAAATTGAGATAAGCGAATGAAACTGATACTTTTGTATGAATAATTTTTTCTGATCTCAATTTGGAATAACGCCAAGAGATTGGGGTTGTGTCCATTTTCAAACATTTAACAACTCTGACACACAGGTGTAAAAATTCAGAGTAAAACCACAGGGTAGTTTAAAAAAAATCTGCACTTGATTATATTGGCCTTATCTGCAGCCTCTCAAAATATATATTAGCTTCCAATATTCTTCACTCTGAATAAACAAAGCATGTGTAGACTCCGATAGGACACTCATAACCAATATGTAAAGTCAAAATACGGTAGTAGATAAGATAACTGGCACTTGATGTTTGAAATAGTCATAAAATGCTATACTTAGATTAGTGAATGTTTAGCACACTCTTGAAATTAAGACTTTAATATGCAGGCTCCTAGAGAAGTTTAGAGGAGCAGTATAATGCATGACACATTTTCTTGTTATACCTGCCAGAATAATCACTACCCAAAAAATTATGAATTCTCAAATATTTAGCATTTCAATATTTCTTTGACGCAAGAGTGTTTGGCTTCTATGTACAAAACTACAACAATATGTATGGTTAATGTCTATCAACCTTGTGCAATTTATTTTCAATTGAAGGGTGCTTTTGTCTGCATGTGGGAAGTCTGTATACTCTGCCATGTAAAAATGGACATTTGATTAACAAAAAGTTATACAGTAATAACAAATGAATGGAGGTTACCAGTATTTTGCAGCAAATGGAAACTTATTATAGAAATCTATAATTATCTATATAGTCAGCAAATCTCATGCAGTCATTTTCACAGTCACCCATAAACTACAGTACATGGAACATTGACATCACAAAACTAACAGCAATATACTGTATACTGTATGTCAGGGTTGGGGTCAATTCTGATTTAAAAAAATGTTTTAAAGGAGAGTGGAATTCCATTATCCATAAGTATCTTCTGAATCTTTATTTAGAAATTGAAGAATTAGATAGGGAACACAGGCAAGGAGGAGGGAAGTCAGCAAGGTTAAGGGGGGAGGGGGGGGGGGTTAAATCAGTGACCGTCAGGATTGTACATGTGTGCTTTCTGCTTTCTGCGAGTATTACCATTGGACCACACAGTCCAATTCAATTCCAGAATTGTATTGGCCACACCCCACAGGAAGAAGAATTTGAATTGAATTAAGTGGAATTGAATTGAATAAAATTCTATGAAATTCAAATGGAAATGTAATTTAATTAAATCCAGAAATTCAGAATCGGCCCAAACCCTGGTATGTGTCATTAATAATTGCATTTCCATCCATTTGACTGCTGTACTTGTCGTGACATCTATCGTGACCTCTATACCTATACATTTAAAAACGATTTCTCCTGAAATCCTCCAAAATGTGTGGCTCACTTTCAGACATCTAAACTGGCCAGACACACCTGCATTACCTCAGTTCTCTCTCTGTATATTAGCAAGAATTGACTGTAAAATATGAATAACTAAATAATGTGAATGTATGAGGAAAAGTGCATGTGAGGAATTTGGGCTGGTTACCCATGGGCGGCACACATGAAGTGGAATTATGTACTGTACGTTAACCTTATGCATAACGCAAAAATAAGAAAATACGTAGAAAATACATGTAAATAGAAAATATGCCTTTATAAGATTCCTTACTTGAACCAATCTAGAACAAAACTCCTTGGTTCAGGTTTGTATTGTGTTAAAAAATAGTATTTAATGTTTCAGTGGTAAGAAAACTTTTATCTTTCAGAATATTGATATAGTAAGCTTGTTCTCATATTATCATAGTATTTTTTTTTAAACAATCAAATATGAAGTCACCCTCAACACTTCAAGGATTCAGTAATATCATGATTGATTGGTTGGATACTTCACCTGTGTGTACACCACGTTTGTGTATTGTTTTGCTAGTATAAAAAATTAGGGCTTTAGATACCACATTGCCTCCTGATATTTATTTGTCTATTACCACTACTATTTATACCACTACTATTACCACTATTTTTTTTCCTTTTACCTCTACCTGTCTTTAAAGTGTAGGTGCAAAAGTCAAGGGGCAGATTGGGCTGTCACTGCCAAGGAACCATTTCTTCTTCCCTGCACGCATGCACACACATGAAAACACAAGTTAGAAAGCTAAGACATAAGTTGTGAGCATCCCCTCATTCACATTTAGATAACAAGATAACAGATGTTTTCCACACACACCTTTTTTTAAATCTTCGCTATATAGTGCCCATTGCCTTATCCTGTAGTACGATCCAGAGAAAAGGAGAACTGTGTTTGTGTGGCTAAAATACAGTACATGAATGTGTCAGGCATATTCTGTCATTGAATCCCTCCTACCCACACTCTCATTAGTCTTACCTCACCAAACCACTTGTTCTTAACCTTTTTCTCTTAGGTAGGGGTTGATTTCTTGAGATCAAACTTCCCCAACCTTAGTGAAACTGCCATTTCATAGTGCACTTGTACTTTTCATTCAGCCTCACTTTTCCAGATTCCCTCGGTGACATTTATGTCTGGTGTCGAAGGTACTGTCAAATAATATCCTATGAGCAGAGGCACTGTTTCCAAAGTTACATGGTATATTGTGTGCAAGCAAGAATGCAAAAAATGCAAAAACAACCAGTTTAGCATGTGAGACTGACATTGATTGCAGATTATAGGGTGAGTCAAACACTAATACACATTTTTAACTGTAAATGTTTTTATTTTATTGGTGTTAATGTAAGATTTATTTAAGGTGTACATATATACAGACAATTAACCATATAATCTAGATGTGTAAAACCACTATGTAAAATTACTGTAAAACACAAAGTATCTAATACAATGAATAAAGGTAACAAGGAAATTATTCAAACTTGAACTTTTGTTTTATTTTCCATTATGTTAAAGCTGCAGTCTGGGATTAGAAAAACAACAGAACTGCCACCCTGCCACTTGTTTTGGTAAACAGCTGAGGGATAGGGCTGCAGAAATATAACCACTCAAAGTTCATAAATGGGTCCCTAGAGATGGTCTGGCGGTTAAGGCATACGGCATACGGCATATGACAGATCCCCCTGCGCATCCCGGAGCATGTGACAAAGTCAATGGTACAAAGCCAAAGATATTGATCTGTTTTAAGCAATCAATCTTATGTCATCGTGATGACTATAAATCAAATCAAATGTATTTATATAGCCCTTCGTACATCAGCTGATATCTCAAAGTGCTGTACAGAAACCCAGCCTCAAACCCCAAACAGCAAGCAATGCAGGTGTAGAAGCCCGGTGGCTAGGAAAAACTCCCTAGAAAGGCCAAAACCTAAGAAGAAACCTATAGAGGAACCAGGCTATGTGGGGTGGCCAGTCCTCTTCTGGCTGTGCCAGGTGGAGATTATAACAGAACATGGCCAAGATGTTCAAATATTCATAAATGACCAGCATGGTCCAATAATAATAAGGCAGAACAGTTGAAACTGGAGCAGCAGCATGGCCAGGTGGACTGGGGACAGCAAGGAGTCATCATGTCAGGTAGTCCTGAGCCCATAGTCCTAGGGCTCAGGTCCTCAGAGAGAGAGAGAAAGAAAGAGAGAAAGAGAGAATTAGAGAGAGCACACTTAAATTCACACAGGACACCGAATAGGACAGGAGAAGTACTCCAGATATAACAAACTGACCCTAGCCCCCCGACACATAAACTACTGCAGCATAAATACTGGAGGCTGAGACAGGAGGGGTTTCAGGAGACACTTTGGCCCCATCCGAGGACACAGGGCCTTCCCACAGGAAGGATATAACCCCACCCACTTTGCCAAAGCACAGCCCCCACACCACTAGAAGGATATCTTCAACCACCAATTTACCATCCTGAGACAAGGCTGAGTATAGCCCACAAAGATCTCCGCCACGGCACAACCCAAAGGGGGGACGCCAACCCAGACAGAATGATCACATCAGTGACTCAACCCACTCAGGTGACGCATCCCTCCCAGGGACGGTATGAGAGATCCCCAGTAAGCCAGTGACTCAGCCCGTGTAATTGGGTTAGAGACAGAGAATACCAGTGGAAAGAGGGGAACCGGCCAGGCAGAGACAGCAAGGGCGGTTCGTTGCTCCAGAGCCTTTCCGTTCACCTTCCCACTCCTGGGCCAGACTACACTCAATCATATGACCCACTGAAGAGATGAGTCTTCAGTAAAGACTTAAAGGCTGAGACCGAGTTTGCGTCTCTGACATGGGTAGGCAGACCGTTCCATAAAAATGGAGCTCTATAGGAGAAAGCCCTGCCTCCAGCTGTTTGTTTAGAAATTCTAGGGACAATTAGGAGGCCTGCGTCTTGTGACCGTAACGTACGTGTAGGTATGTACGGCAGGACCAAATCAGAGAGATAGGTAGGAGCAAGCCCATGTAATGCTTTGTAGGTTAGCAGTAAAACCTTGAAATCAGCCCTTGCTTTGACAGGAAGCCAGTGTAGGGAGGCTAGCACTGGAGTAATATGATCAAATTTTTTGGTTCTAGTCAGGATTCTAGCAGCCGTGTTTAGCACTAACGGAAGTTTATTTAGTGCTTTATCCGGGTAGCCGGAAAGTAGATTATTGCAGTAGTCTAACCTAGAAGTGACAAAAGCATGGATTAATTTTTCTGCATCATTTTTGGACAGAAAGTTTATGATATTTGTTACGTAGATGGAAACTAAACTACTTTTAAACTAACATCACCAATCTGAGGTAAAAGGATGTGTAACTCCACTTAATGTTATTGAATTTATTTTATTTTGGGGAACAGACATATACAACAAAATGTACAATGTGGACCCAGAGGATATCACTTAAAAGCATTAATTACAGTGCCTTGCGAAAGTATTCGGCCCCCTTGAACTTTGCGACCTTTTGCCACATTTCAGGCTTCAAACATAAATATATAAAACTGTATTTTTTTTGTGAAGAATCAACAACAAGTGGGACACAATCATGAAGTGGAACGACATTTATTGGATATTTCAAACTTTTTTAACAAATCAAAAACTGAAAAATTGGGCGTGCAAAATTATTCAGCCCCTTTACTTTCAGTGCAGCAAACTCTCTCCAGAAGTTCAGTGAGGATCTCTGAATGATCCAATGTTGACCTAAATGACTAATGATGATAAATACAATCCACCTGTGTGTAATCAAGTCTCCGTATAAATGCACCATCACTGTGATAGTCTCAGAGGTCCGTTAAAAGCGCAGAGAGCATCATGAAGAACAAGGAACACACCAGGCAGGTCCGAGATACTGTTGTGAAGAAGTTTAAAGCCGGATTTGGATACAAAAAGATTTCCCAAGCTTTAAACATCCCAAGGAGCACTGTGCAAGCGATAATATTGAAATGGAAGGAGTATCAGACCACTGCAAATCTACCAAGACCTGGCCGTCCCTCTAAACTTTCAGCTCATACAAGGAGAAGACTGATCAGAGATGCAGCCAAGAGGCCCATGATCACTCTGGATGAACTGCAGAGATCTACAGCTGAGGTGGGAGACTCTGTCCATAGGACAACAATCAGTCGTAAAGTCGTATACAAATCTGGCCTTTATGGAAGAGTGGCAAGAAGAAAGCCATTTCTTAAAGATATCCATAAAAAGTGTTGTTTAAAGTTTGCCACAAGCCACCTGGGAGACACACCAAACATGTGGAAGAAGGTGCTCTGGTCAGATGAAACCAAAATTGAACTTTTTGGCAACAATGCAAAACGTTATGTTTGGCGTAAAAGCAACACAGCTGAACACACCATCCCCACTGTCAAACATGGTGGTGGCAGCATCATGGTTTGGGCCTGCTTTTCTTCAGCAGGGACAGGGAAGATGGTTAAAATTGATGGGAAGATGGATGGAGCCAAATACAGGACCATTCTGGAAGAAAACCTGATGGATTCTGCAAAAGACCTGAGACTGGGACGGAGATTTGTCTTCCAACAAGACAATGATCCAAAACATAAAGCAAAATCTACAATGGAATGGTTCAAAAATAAACATATCCAGGTGTTAGAATGGCAAAGTCAAAGTCCAGACCTGAATCCAATCGAGAATCTGTGGAAAGAACTGAAAACTGCTGTTGACAAATGCTCTCCATCCAACCTCAATGAGCTCGAGCTGTTTTGCAAGGAGGAATGGGAAAACATTTTAGTCTCTCGATGTGCAAAACTGATAGAGACATACCCCAAGCGACTTACAGCTGTAATCGCAGCAAAAGGTGGCGCTACAAAGTATTAACTTAAGGGGGCTGAATAATTTTGCACGCCCAATTTTTCAGTTTTTGAATTGTTAAAAAAGTTTGAAATATCCAATAAATGTCGTTCCACTTCATGATTGTGTCCCACTTGTTGTTGATTCTTCACAAAAAAATACAGTTTTATATCTTTATGTTTGAAGCCTGAAATGTGGCAAAAGGTCGCAAAGTTCAAGGGGGCCGAATACTTTCGCAAGGCACTGTAAATCACTTGTTTCCAAAGTGGTCCTCTATGGTAAAAACAATAACACAATACAGTGGCAAGAAAAAGTAAGTGAACCCTTAGGAACTATCTGTATTTCTGCATAAATTGGTCACACAATTTGATCTGATCTTCATCTAAGTCACAACAACAAACAAACACAGTCCGCTTCAACTAATAACACACACATTATTGTAATTTTCTTGTCTAAATTGAATACATCATTTTAACATTCACAGTGTAGGTTGGAAAAAGTATGTGAACCCCTAGGCTAATGACTTCTCCAAAAGCTAATTGGAGTGAGGAGTCAGCTAACCTGGAGTACAATCATTGAGATGAGATTGGAGATGTTGGTTAGAGCTGCCCGGCCCTATAAAAAAACACTCACAAAATTTTTGTTTGCTATTCACAAGAAGTATTGCCTGATGTGAACCATGCCTCGAACAAAAGAGATCTCAGAAGACCCAAGATTAAGAATTGTTGACTTGCATAAAGCTGGAAAGGGATACAAACGTGTCTCTAAAAGCCTTGATGTAAAACAAATGGTCTATAAATGGAGAAAGTTCAGCACTGTTTCTACAACTGTTCCTCCTTTAAAAGTTGCATCATGCTGCGGCACACCCTGTGTGCTGCTGCAGCGTTTGTTTAAATAAAACAAATATTGAACCTTTATTTAACCAGGTAGGCTAGTTGAGAACAAGTTCTCACTTACAACTGCGACCTGGGGAAGATAAAGCAAAGCAGTGCTGCACAAACAACAACACATGGAATAAACAAACACGCAATCAATAATACAATAGAAAAAATGTCTATAAATAGGCCATAGTGCTGAAATAATTACAATATAGCAATTAAACACTGGAGTGATAGATGTGCAGGAGATGAGTGTGCAAAGGAGCAAAATAAATCAAATAAATAACCGTATGAGGGATGCGGTAGATGGATGGGCTATTTACAGATGGGCTATTTACAGGTAAAGTGATTTGTGAGCTGCTCTGACAGCTGGTGCTTAATGTTAGTGAGGGAGATATGAGTCTCCAGCTTCAGTGATTTTTGAAGTTCGTTCCAGTCATTGGCAGCAGAGAACTGGAAGGAAAGGCGGCCAAAGGAGGAGTAGGCTTTGGGGGTGTCCGGGGAGATATACCTGTTGTGCTACGGGTGGATGCTGCTATGGTGACCAGTGAGCTGTGATTAAGGTGGGGCTTTACAGAGGAAAAACTTATAGATTACCTGGATCCAGTGGCTTTGGCGATGAATATGAAGAAAAGGCCAGCCAACGAGAGCATACACGTCGCAGTGGTGAATATTATATGGGGCTTTGGTGACAAAACGAATGGCATTGTCCACATATTCTAAGTCAGAACCGTCCTGAGTAGTGATGCTCGACGGGCGGGCAGGTGTGCACAGCAATGGGTTGAAGAGCATGCATTTAGGAGAAGTTGGAGGCCACGGAAGGAGAGGTGTATGGCATTGAAGCTCATCTGGAGGTTTGTTAACACAGTGTCAAAAGAAGGGCCAGAATTATACAGAATGGTGTCGTCTGCGTAGAGGTGGATCAGAGAATCACCAGCAGCGAGAGCAACATCATTGATGTATACAGAGAAAAGAGTCGGCCCGAGAATTGAACCCTGTGGCACCCTCATAGCGACTGCCAGAGGTCCGGACAACAGGCCCTCCGATTTGACACACTGAACTCAGTCTGAGAAGTAGTTGGTGAACCAGGCGAGGCAGTCATTTGAGAAACCAAGGCTGTTGAGTCTGCCGATAAGATTGTGGTGATTGACAGAGTCGAAAGCCTTGGCCAGGTCGATGAATACAGCACAGTATTGTCTCTTATCAATGGCAGTTATGATATCATTATGGACCTTGAGCATGACTGAGGTGTATCCATGACCAGCTCGGAAACCAGATTGCATGGCGGAGAAGGTACGGTGGGATTCGAAATGGTCGGTGATCTGTTTGTTAACTTGGCTTTCGAAGACCTTAGAAAGGCAGGGCAGGATAGATATCGGTCTGTAATAGTTTGGGTCTAGAGTGTCATCCGCGTGTCATGACCGCGGCAGCTTTCCAGTCTTTGGGGATCTCAGACGATACGGAAGAGAGGTTGAACATGCTAGTAATAGCGGTTGCAACAATTTCGGTGGATCATTTTAGAAAGAAAGGGTCCAGATTGTCTAGCCCGGCTGATTTGTAGGGGTCCAGATTTTGCAGCTTTTTCAGAACATCAGCTATCTGGATTTGGGTGAAAGAGAAATGGGGGAGGCTTGGGCGAGTTGCTGTGGGGGGTGCAGTGCTGTTGACCAGGGTAGGAGTATCCAGGTGGAAAGCATGGCCATCCGTAGAAAAATGCTTATTGAAATTCTCAAATATGGTGGATTTATCAGTGGTGACAGTGTTTCCTATCTTCAGTGCAGTGGGCAGCTGGGAGGAGGTGTTCTTATTCTCCATGGACTTTACAGTGTCCCAGAACTTTTTTGAGTTAGTGTTGCAGGAAGCAAATTTCTGCTTGAAAAGCTAGCCTTGGCTTTTCTAACTGCCTGTGTATAATGGTTTCTAGCTTCCCTGAACAGCTGCATATCACGGGGGCTGTTCGATGCTAATGCAGAACGCCATAGGATGTTTTTGTGTTGGTTAAGGGCAGTCAGGTCTGGGGAGAACCAAGGGCTATATCTGTTCCTGGTTCTAAATTTCTTGAATGGGGCATGCTTATATAAGATGATTAGGAAGGCAATTAAAAAAAATACCCAGGCATCCTCTACTGACGGGATGAGATCAATATCCTTCCAGGATACCCCGGCCAGGTCGATTAGAAAGGCCTGCTCGCAGAAGTGTTTCAGGGAGCGTTTGACAGTGATGAGTGGAGGTCGTTTGACCGCTGACCCATTACGGATGCAGGCAATGAGGCAGTGATCGCTGAGATCTTGGTTGAAGACAGCAGAGGTGTATTTAGAGGGCGAGTTGGTTAGGATGATATCTATGAGGGTGCCCCTGTTTTAAGGCTTTGGGGAGGTACCTCGTAGGTTCATTGATAATTTGTGTGAGATTGAGGGCATCAAGCTTAGATTTTAGGATGGATGGGGTGTTAAGCATTTTCCAGTTTAGGTCGCCTAGCAGCACGAGCTCTGAAGATAAATGGGGGCCAATCAGTTCACATATGGTGTCCAGAGCACAGCTGGTGGCAGAGGGTGGTCTATAGCAGGCGGCAACGGTGAGAGACTTGTTTTTAGAGAGGTGGATTTTTAAAAGTAGAAGTTCAAATTGTTTAGGTACAGACCTGGATAGTAGGACAGAACTCTGCATGCTTTCTTTGCAGTAGATTGCAACACCGCCCCCTTTGGCAGTTCTATCTTGTCTGAAAATGTTGTAGTTTGGGATGAACATTTCAGAATTTTTGGTGGTCTTCCTAAGCCAGGATTCAGACACAGCTAGAACTAGGTTGGCAGAGTGTACTAAAGCAGTGAATAGAACAAACTTAGGGAGGAGGCTTCTAATGTTAACATGCATGAAACCGAGGCTTTTACGGTTACAGAAGTCATCAAAAGAGAGCGCCTGGGGAATAGGAGTGGAGCTAGGCACTGCAGGGCCTGGATTCACCTCTACATCGCCAGAGGAACAGAGGAGTAGTAGGATAAGGGTACGGCTAAAAGCAATAAGAATTGGTTGTCTAGAACGTCTGGAACAGAGAGTAAAAGGAGGTTTCTGAAGGCGATAAAATAGCTTCAAGGTATAATGTACAGACAAAGGTATGGTAGGATGTGAAAACAGTGGAGGTAAACCTAGGTATTGAGTGATGAAGAGAGAGATATTGTCTCTAGAAACATCATTGAAACCAGGAGATGTCATCGCATGTGTGGGTGGTGGAACTAATAGGTTGGATAAGGTATAGTGAGCAGGATTAGAGGCTCTACAGTGAAATAAGCCAATAAACACTAACCAGAACAGCAATGGACAAGGCATATTGACATTAAGGAGAGGCATGCTTAGTCGAGTGATCAAAAGGGTCCAGTGAGTAGAGAGGTTGGTTGGGGTCACAGCTATTTAGACAGCTAGTCGGGCCATCAGTAGCAAGCTAGCATTGGATGGAGGTCTGTTATTAGCCACCTCATGCGTTTCCGTCGGTAGGATTAGTGGGGTTCCGTGTGGTAGAGGGCATGAATCCAAATCACACAAAAAAACAATAGATATAGTTATAGAGGCCCAAGAAAAAATTAATAAATAAATTGTCCAATAGGTCTATTCAGATAGCAGCCGATAAGACAGCTAACGGTTAGCGGACCGCAGATGGGCGTTCAGGTAACGTCGCGACGGAGGAGCCAGCCGGATAACTCCTTCGGGTAGATAACGTCGGTAGTCCAGTTGTGAAGGCCCAGTGGGGCTCCGCGTTGGCAGTAAAACGGGTCCGGATAGGTGATTGTAGCCCAGGAGTGATTGATGGAACTCTTCAGTTGGCTAGCTCCGGAATAATTTATGTTTGCTCCGGAATCGACAAAAGCCGATAGTCACACGGATAGCAGCTAGCTAGCTGCGAGATCCAGGTATGAATGTCCAGAGTTAGCGGTTGAAGTCCAGGGACATGGAGAGAAAAATAGGTCCGGTATGTTCCGGTCCGAGCCGCGCCATACAAAACTGGCAATATGAACTATGATAGCTGAGGTTCATAGATTGGTATGAATATTAGTTCAGAACTTAACTTTTCAGGGTCCATACACGGATCGGCTACATACTGCAACTAGCTACACATCCATAAGCATGCAGTTATTTTTATCCTCCACTACACAATAGGCAAGTAAATAGTTAGCTAGCTATGTTACTTCAGCTGCATTGCACAGCAAGCTTACACAATTGTACATTCAATTTGCAGGAAATGCTTTAGCTAGCTAGATTCTTTACATCCACTGTTTCACAAGACGACAGCCTGGTTTGCTGGTTTTCTCAGGATTCCCTAAAACATTAAACAACACGAATTACAAATTAATTTGCCTAACACTAGCTAGCTAGCTAACGTTAACTAGCCAGATAACTAGCTAACTAGCGATTTTCGTAAATTAACTTTATGACAAAAAAATATGCACAAACGTTTGTCTCTACATTAACTAACATATTCCTCTCATTTGTACATTTGTTCCTTAACTCGTTACGATGTTATAACAACTTACATCTGGTTCTACTGTAATGTTTTCTCAGACATCTTTGTTGAAGAACGCCACAAAGGCAAGGGTGGCTCGTGTCAAAATTCGTCATTGGAACCACTTGATATGATTGATCATATAAAAACCTTGGGACCCAAAAGCATAATGAGTGCTCTCTCCCCCTTGTGGTGGTCTGGAGCAATGAAGCCATGACACTGGGTACCTCTAAGTCCAGCGGTGCAAACTCACAACTTTTAAAGGAGGAACCACTGTACTGTCCGTAGGAGTGGCCGTCCTGCAAAGATGACTGCAAGAGCACAATGAGTGCTCAATGAGGTTTAAGAAGAATAGAGTGTCAGTTAAAGACTTACAGAAATCTCTGGAACATGCTAACATCTCTGTTGACTAGTCTACGATATGTAAAACACTAAACAAGAATGGTGTACATGGGAGGACACCACAGAAGAAGCCACTGCTATCCAACAAAAAACATTGCTGCACGTCTGAAGTTTGCCAAAGAGCATCTAGATGTTCCAAAATATTTTGTGGACAGATTAAACTAAAGTTGAGTTGTTTGAAAGGAACACACAACACTATGTTGGAGAAAAAAAGTCACAGCACACCAACGTCAAAACCTCATTCCAACTGTAAAGTATGGTGAAGGGAACATCATGGTTTGGATTTGATTTGCTGCCTCAGGGCCTGGACAACTTGCTGTCATCGACGGAAAAATCAATTCCCAAGTTTATCAAGACACTTTGCAGGAGAATGTAAGGCTATCGGTCTGCCAATTGAAGCTCAACATAAGTAGGGTGATGCAACAGGACAATGACCCAAAACACAGAAGTAAAACAACAACAGAATGGCTTCAACAGAAGAAAATACGCCTTCTGGAGTGGCCTAGTCCTGATCTCAACCCGATGGAGATGCTGTGGCAAGACCTCAAGAGAACGATTCACACCAGACATCCCAAGAATATTGCTGAACTAAAACAGTTTTGTAAAGAGGAATGGTCCAAAATTCCTCCTGACCGTTGTGCAGGTCTGATCCGCAACTACAGAAAACGTTTGGTTGAGGTTATTGCTGCCAAAGAAGGGTAGGGTTTCCAAGTGGCGCAGCAGTCTAAGGTGCTGCATCTCAGTGCAAGAGGCATCTTGACAGTCGCTGGTTTGAATCCAGGCTGAATCGCATCCGGCCTTAATTGGGAGTCCAATAGAGCAGGGCACAATTGGCCCAGCGTCGCCTGGGTTTGGCTGGGGTAGGCCGTCAATTGTAAATAAGAATTTGTTCTTAACTGACTTTCCTAGTTAAATAAAAGTTTAAATATTAAATCCAAGGGTTCACATTCTTTTCCCACCCTGCACTGTGAATGTTTAAATGGTGTGTTCAATAAAGACATGAAAACGTATAATTGTTTGTGTGTTATTAGTTTAAGTATACTGTTTGTCTATTGTTGTTACTTAGATGAAGATAACATTTTATGACCAATTTATGCAGAAGTCCAGGTAATTCCAAAGGGTTCACATAATATTTCTTGCCACTGTATAATGATTAAAAGGAAATACAAAAGTACATATATTTATTTATATGGACATCCTACCTAGAAAGTGGCAATATTCACTCCACTTCTCCCTAACCTTATGGGGGGGGGGGGGGGGGGGGGGGACACAAGGGGCAGTGGAATGGTTTCTCTCACTTTGTCTGCTTTTTAAAGCTATTTCTACTTTTTCTTTGCTTGATCTCCAAGGGGAGGCTATTCCATAGAATG
Organism: Oncorhynchus mykiss; assembly: GCF_057628025.1. Taxonomy (NCBI): domain Eukaryota; kingdom Metazoa; phylum Chordata; class Actinopteri; order Salmoniformes; family Salmonidae; genus Oncorhynchus; species Oncorhynchus mykiss. The sequence goes on from NC_143042.1 coordinate 29,074,350, forward strand.
CCTTCATAGAACAACGTGCCCCTCGCAGTACTGTTTACTATTGGGTAGACATAACACTGCCTCTGGTATTGTAAACGTGTTAGTTATAGACCATATAAATACAGTTTTTCATATGACCTGGGGCACGATCATTTAAGATATAAAAAATATGATTACGCTTATTTTCTCAAAAATGTGTTTACATCCCTCTTAGTGAAGGTAACCCATCCACTTGACAGGTGTGGCATATCAAGAAGCTGATTAAACAGCATGATTATTACACAGGTGCTGGGGACAATAAAAGGCCACTTTAAAATGTGCAGTTTTGTCACACAACACAATTCCTTATATGAACTGTTACTCAGTAAAATCTTAGAAATATAAAATTTATATTTTTGTTCAGTATAGATGGTAGAATGATTCTCTACACAATGACTGCTTGTTTTGTCACATAAACTGATATTAGTCAAACTATTCAATTTTTAGCAAGCAGGAAATGGCGGTGTGATTTCTGCATAGTGCATCTTCAATGTAAATGTATAGCATGTCTCTGTACGAGCCATTGGGCTAAGCAATTAACAAAACATCATACTCTGTACTCTCACACAGGTTCAGAGTGTTAAGTGCTAAAATGGTACTGACCTGTTTAAAAATGCTATAACATTAAAGGGCTTAATATTATGTTTTTCATCAATATACCATTGCAGGGACTGTCGACAGCCAAACAAAGAAAGTGTTTGACCATGTTATGTTGGTCATGCGTCTGACAGAGGAGAAGCAAATTCTTCTGAAGGAGATAGGACAGCACTGCCAGTACCTGAGGGAATAGGTCCAAACTGTCAAAAGTCTGATGTCCACCATTACAGAGGACACACAAAGTAAATAAGTATTATCCCGAGGTGGCATTTCAAAACTATCATTGGCAATGTGTCTTTCTTTGAGGGTCCAACCAAGGGACATGGTTGACCAGCATCCCATTGACAGTTACAACTAAGGGCATACCCTCAAATGGACCCCGACCTTATTGTTACTACCAACCAGGATACAGGTTTAGAAATGATGGCGTTAGTTTTGTATCCGGGCTACTTCCACTCCTCAGCTCAAGCCGTGTGTCCAGTTCTAAGCTGACTGTGCACATTTCGCTGCATTGGCGGCATTATTAGTGCAGCATTATTGGTGCAGCTCCATAATAGCTGTATTGGCGACTCCATAACAGCAACAATTTACAACCACCGCTAGTCCACTTTACATTTTGGCCCAGCCTACTAGTAAAAATTGTATACTTTTTAGCCTACATTGTTTTGTTAAATTGTAACAGGGGAAACAGTCAATATTTTTATCTGGCCAACTTTCAAATGCAGAGACAGGCATAACGCTCCAATCGAGCATCTTCATAGCTATGTTCATTGGCCTATACGTCTAGGCTACTTACAGTGCCTTGCGAAAGTATTCGGCCCCCTTGAACTTTGCGACCTTTTGCCACATTTCAGGCTTCAAACATAAAGATATAAAACTGTATTTTTTTGTGAAGAATCAACAACAAGTGGGACACAATCATGAAGTGGAACAACATTTATTGGATATTTCAAACTTTTTTAACAAATCAAAAACTGAAAAATTGGGCGTGCAGTCTCAGAGCAGCGCGAAACAATGCTGAAATAGGTGGCCACAGCGGGAAGGCTATGTATTCTGTGCCCATCTCTTTTCGGTTACACATTCTTGGAATAGCAGAACAGCATAACGGTCCGGGTGGCCCTAGCTGTGCCTGGTGGTCAAGTTGGCCATGTTCTGTTAGAAGAGGAATGGAAATGTCAGGGTGAAGCGAAAACCTGACCAACCCGCCACGTACTGTATGTTGACTCTGCCTGTTTGAGGTGAAGTTCCAGAGCTCACGGGTGTGCCTGGCATGGATTGTGACTCCATCTCGTTCCTTTTCAACGCGTGAGTGAGTCAATGACTATTCAAGCCATTGACTCACTGGCGAATGATGATAAGCGATCGGCAAAGACAATCTGTTAGCTGCGGGCATCACGGATCGGTAAGAGATGTTTTATATATTTTTAAAAATTTAACTCTCAGAACATTAACCGTGTGTTCACTTGTTTTGTACTGTTCTGTAGTTTTGACCCAATGATTTGCTTCTTGCAGGCACAGGCATGGCTCAAAGCTGGCGAGACATTCAATAACGTGATCTTCAGACAAATCAACCGTGGCCTTTGAGCAATTTGCTCAAAATTGCTACAGAAAGATTAACGAAAGCATAGAGATGTTGATGAAGAAATGCTGTTTTGAGTTACAAATGTAACACAGTCCTTAAGCATTGAATACATTGCATGTTGATGGATTTTCACAACAGTAGCCGGGATATAAAAAGTATATTGTCCGCCTCCCGGGTGGCGCAGTGGTTAAGGGCACTGTACTGCAGCGCCAGCTGTGCCACCAGAGACTCTGGGTTTGCGCCCAGGCTCTATTGCAACCGGCCGCGACCGGGAGGTCCGTGGGGCAACGCACAGTGTCATCCCGGGTTAGGGAGGGCTTGGTAGGGATGTCCTTGTCTCATCGCACACCAGCGACTCCTGTGGCGGGCCGGGCGCAGTGCAAGGTTGCCAGGTGCAACCACATTGGTGCGGTTGGATGCGCGCTGTGTTAAGAAGCAGTGCACACTGCTTCAAGGGTGGACGCATGACCTTTGTCTCTCCCGAGCCCGTAGCAACTTACCCTGAAAATTAGTTGACAACACTGGCTTCATCCACAAATTGTGGAGAATAGCCACTTCTTAGAAACCTATTGCGCATCTCCGCTGCTTTTTCCGCTTTTTCACACCTAGCTCGGCTATTAGACAATTGTAAAGGTTGAATAGTCTATTGTTCAGCTAATAGCCCGTCCTGGGCTATGCTATGCTTATGCTATGCTTGTGAAGAACTAATAATAATACTTCTTCCTCTTTCCAATTGATCCAAGTGTTTCTTAGCCACAATCGGCCCCAACCCCAATTAATACATTTGGGCACAGTCGATAGCGTGCTGGACTTTGGGCTAGAATGTTGAGGGTTCGAAACCTGCTCCCTGCTTGCTATAACGAATGAGTTTGATAACCTGGTATTGGATATGGCTGAAAAAAAAGTTACTAAATAGCGAATTTCATCAATTTACTTCATGACAAATATGCACCATCGTTTGTCTCTACACTAACTGACATATTCCTCTCAATTGTAAATGTTTTGATTGACTCGTTATGACGATATAATTACTTAAATTAGCTTCCCCATAATGCTTTGTCAGCCATATTTGCTGAAGTCACCAGGGATGGGTGGCCCGCGTAAAATTCGTCATTGGAACCACTCTATATGATTGGTCATATAAAAACCTTGGGACCCAAATGCGCATAATAAGTGCTCTAACTTCCCCTTGTGGTGGTCTGGAGCAATGACGCCGTGACGCTGTGTACCTTTTGAGTCCCGCGGTGTAAACTCAACTTTTAAAGGAGGAACCACTGTACAAACGCTTGGTGTGGCCTTATTACTCGTTTGTACCCTGTAGTATAACTTTATGCAGCCGGGAGCGCTATTTTGTGGGCTCCCAGTCCCCACCTGCTGATAAACTCAGAAGACAATGCCTAAGAAGTAATAAAAATGTGAGAGAAGAAATTAGCATTACAGCAGCAATATTAAGCATATTTTAAGAACTTTAGGAAATAATGTCTGGAGGGTGAAAATCCCAAAACATTCTGGATGATTCACAACAGTAGCCGGGATATATGATGACATTAAGCTATATGCTTAACCTTTCGGTTTTCCGATTTTGCATTCAAAATAAAATTATGCGGTAGAACGATATGTGTATGATACGGAATCAATAATTTTGGAGCTTTGCATAGTACATAATGTTACCACATTTACGTAACTACATCACTGGAAAATCGAAACTAAAGAGAGTTACTACTTTATATAAGGTGGAGCACATTGAAAAATGGTTGGAGATTAAGGTAATGAATGTAAAGAACATAATATTCTACAGACCTTATTGATATATGGTGTTATTTCTTGAGGGACTATGGTCTAAATACCCAGCAGCTCTTTCTACTCCATTCATTCCATTTGTCCCAATCCAAGACAGTGTAGACCAATAGATGACATATTGTCTTATAGAGAAAACACTATTATGTGTTGATGTAAAGGTTTGGTTGGGAATACTCAGTATATGGTGTCATTTCATGGGGCTCTGAATAATACAAAATGTTGCTGGCCTTTTACTGTGGTCAAACAGCTTAAAATTGGGTATCAGGACACTATAGGAAAAACAATTATCTGTGCCAATGTAAAAGTGGGTAGGGAGTACTCCGTAGGGTCTGTGGAATCTATATTATGGTGTCATTTCACGGGGGCTCTGAATAATGCTGAGTGTTGCTGACCTTTTACTTTGCCCATTACATTGGACACAATACAAATGACTGTATTTGCATAACACATTGGCTTATGGAGAAAAAACTATTATTTGTGCCGATGTACAAGTGGGGTAGGGAGTACTCAGTAGGATCTGTAGAATCTATATAGTGTAATTTCATGGTGGACTGTGGTTAATATGCTCAGCAACACTTTCTACTCCACCCACTCAGAAAGAAGTGGTAGATATTTTGAAAAGTTCTCATTGGTATGCCTATTTGAACCCATGAGAAGCAGGGTCCAGAAAAGTTGAATCCTCTGCTTCGACCTTTTAGAAAACAGTAGCAGTTGTGTTTATGTGTGCTTGTTCTCTAAAGTAGTCTTATGAGAGGGCAATGTAAATGAGCTTTTTCACAATGGCATGCGAGACTGTTTTACATGCGTTATCGGAGAGTAAATTACTTAGTTGAAAGAAGTTAAGGTTTAAGCTTATATTTAAATATCAATATCGAATCGAAAAATGCTACTGATATCGAACATAGATTTTCCATATCGGTGTCCAATCACTAATTTAATGGATTTATTTGATGAGAGATTGAAATGACAATGTCAGACCATACATTTTTTACTGACAAATTTAAAGAAATATTTAATTGAAATGAATGAATGTATCCTAGAGTGTTTGACCATGAACTTTAACCGACACATTTTACAAAATTGGTGACTGTACCCATAGCCTGGTTGATATTCATTATGTTTAAATTGTAAATAAATGTTTTTTTTTTTTTTTTTTTTACATAACCCAATATGTATAGGCCTACAGTGTGTTGTATTGTCTCATCACTGCAACTCCCGTACGGAATGGGGAGATGCAAAGGTCGAGAGCCGTGCGTCCTCCGAAATACAACCCAACCAAGCCGCACTGCTTCTTGACACAATGCCCACTTAACACAGAAGCACCAATGTGTCAGACCTTGTCAACTAGTGCGCAATGGGACAAGCACATCCCTGCCGGCCGAACCCTCCCCTAACCTGGACAATGCTGGATCAATTGTGTACCACCCCATGGGTCGCCACCAGCTGCGACAGAGCCCAAACGCGATCACGATACGCTGGTTAAAATAGCAAAACAAACTCTGAACCAATTACATAAATTTGGGGACAGGTAGAAAAGCATTAAACATGTATGGCAATTTAGCTAGTTAGCTTGCACTTGCTAGCTAATTTGTCCTATTTAGCTAGCTTGCTGTTGCTAGCTAATTTGTCCTGGGATATAAACATTGAGTTGTTATTTTACCTGAAATGCACAAGCTCCTCTACTCCGCCAATTAATCCACACATAAACGGCCAACCGAAACGTTTCTAGTCATCTCTCCTCCTTCCAGGCTTTTTCATTGGATTTATATGGTGTTTGGCATCTAAACTGTCATAGTATTACCATGACTACCGGCAAAACATTTCATCTTTCAATCACCCATGTGGGTATAACCAATGAGGAGATGGCACGTGGGTACCTGCTTCTATAAACCAATGAGGAGATGGGAGAGGCAGGACTTGCAGCACGATCTGCGTCAGAAATAGAAAGGAGTTATATTTTAGCCCTTGGCAACCAGACTCTCGTTGGCACGCAATAATTGAATAACATGGATTTCTAAATTTATTTTGCGAAGTGTCTGGTCTGGTCAGCATGTTAGACCACTGCGCCACTCAGGAGGTCCAAGTGTATTGCACGAATGAAGTGGATGGAGAATAAAGTGTTTCTGGGTATTTAGACCTCAGTCCGCCATGACATAACACCATTTATAAATTCCACAGACCCTACTGGGTATTCACAACTTTTACTGCAACACCAATAATACTTTTTGCTCTATAAACCAATATATTCCATATACAGTGATTTGCATTGTGGCCATTTATTTGACATTGGAACATGTTTAAATATCACATGTAAGGCAAATGTCACTTAAATATGAACAAATATGAATCATTGTTAATGTTCCGACAATAAATGTTTTCTACTATTACATGGGACTTTATTTTAGGATGTTTCCGAAATTATGTGACCCGGAAGTACTTTTTTTTTTGTGAAGAGAAGGAGATCTCTAGCGACTGGTTCGTGACAGTGAAAACCGAAAGAAAGGTAAAGCAGATTAAAAAGATAAACGCTACAATCAAGATTTTCAGAAACGGTGCTGAGCGTCACTTGGATTCGTCGTTTGAACTGAATAAACCACTCGTTCTAGCCTACACACTACACCCAGATTCTGGATTAGTCGTAGCATAGCTTCGTCCTGCTACTAGCCATTTAAGACACCATTTATATTTACAAATAGCCATCTGTAACATAAAATACAATTCTAAATTGTTAATGTAAAGGGTAATTTAAATGGCTAGTTGCGCGACGAAGCTAGTCGTCGCATAACGTTAGACGCAGGTTGTACTTTGTACTTGAGTTTCGTGCGGAACACGTTCCCTAAAGTACACGTTTATACTGACGAATTGCGTATGTTAATCTACACATCTATTTGACAGCAATTGTTGAGATGAATAGTGAAAACTTTTCCATAAGTGAGAAGATTGTGTCGCCATCATACATTCGCCAGGGGTCACAGGCACGTCGCAGTCATGAGCAACTGATTAGACTGCTTTTGGAACAGGTATTATCCGATTTACCGACCTTAGAATTATCTGAATAGGGACGTCAAACATTCAGCCTGCTGCACAGACCCTATTGACGACCTAGTCTAGAGCGCCTGGTTAAATTCTGTTTAAGAGCATTTAAAAAATAAACGATTTTAAATGGTTAATACTAAGACGTATGTGATTATTGAACAAATGTGTGAATTTGCTTAATTTACTATCATCCTAAATTAAGATATTAAGACAAAACAAATCTAACATGTCAATTTAGGATGATAGTATATGTTGTCCACTCACAAGCTATTGCAACAATTACACCTATTTGTCAAAAAATGTAGAGTGTTTAAAAATGCTCTCGAACACGGTTTAACTGGCTCCTCTAGACTAGAGCTCCATAGTCTGTACAGCAGCTTGAATGTTCGATGGCACTACTAGTATTGGACAAATTCAGGTATGTCCCTCCCCGTTTCTTTCTGTTTACTTACCAACTTTTGGTTCTTAAACGATTTCCGTTGCAAGACGTAATGGAACCAAGCAGAAACAAATGAGGAAGGACCTATCTAAATGTATCCAATAGAAACTCATTTTTATTGCATAACGCAACAGTTTGGACTAATGATTACATCCATGATGTGAATGGAGATGGAGTGCACAACAACCATAACTTAGATGGATACTACACATACATTTGTTTACAGTTCTATTTAGCCTACATAATTCAGGTGTTGTGGCTGAAGCATGTACCTTGTTGCGTATACTCAATGTACCTTATAGGGCAAATGTCCAGAGGAGGGATGGAGCGAGAGCACAATAGAACTTTTCCTGAATGAACTGGCTGTGATGGACAGCAACAACTTCTTGGGAAATTGTGGCGTTGGCGAGAGAGAGGGCAGAGTGGCCTCTAGTCTGGTGGCCCGACGACATTACAGGTTATCAGCTGTTACTTGGAGCATTTTCAAAATAGACAAATTTACTTTAGCTTTGCTAAATTCCAAGTAGCCTTCAGTTTTGTCACACATGTCATGATCATGAGATCTGTGTTTATTGCTTTACACAGGTTAATCCATGGGATAGGACGATCTGGAGACATTGCTGCAATTCAACCCAAGGCTACAGGTTCCAGTCTGCTGAACAAGCTGACTAATTCAGTTGTGCTGGACATTTTAAAACTTTCAGGTGTGTAACTAAGTTTCCATTCAGCCTACTGATAAATTGATGGGGGAAAAAATCGATAGTATGCCAACATATCACAATATTATTTTGGACAATATTATATCGATACTTTCACTCCCAAGTATCTATTTGTTTATTTATTTTTTAATAGTATGATTATTATAAACTCTTAACATGTGTAAACATTTGTATGAACATAACAAGATTCAGCAACTGAGACATAAACTGAACAAGTTCCACAGACATGTGACTTTGCAGAAATGGAATGTGTCCCTGAACAAAGGTGGGGTCAAAAGTAACAGTCCGTATCTGGTGTGGCCACCAGCTGCATTAAGTACTGCAGTGCATCTCCTCCTCATGGACTGCACCAGATTTGCCAGGTCTTGCTGTGAGATGTTGCCCCACTCTTCCACCAAGGCACCTGCAAGTTCCCGGACATTTCTAGGGGAAATGGCCCTAGCCCTCACCCTCCGATCCAACAAGTCCCAGATGTGCTCAATGGGATTGAGATCCAGGCTCTTTGCTGGCCATGGCAGAACACTGACATTCCTGTCTTGCAGGAAATCACGCACAGAACAAGCAGTATGGCTGGTGGCATTGTCATGCTGGACGGTCATGTCAGGATGAGCCTGCGGTAAGGGTACCACTTGAGGGAGGAGGATGTCTTCCCTGTAACGCACAGGGCTGAGATTGCCTGCAATGACAACAAGCTCAGTCCGATGATGCTGTGACACACTGCCCCAGACCATGACAGACCCTCCACCTCCAAATCGATCCCGCTCCAGAGTACAGGCCTTGGTGTTACGCTCATTCCTTCGACGAGAAATGCAAATCCGACCATCACCCCTGGTGAGACAAAACCGTGACTCGTCAGTGCACTTTTTGCCATTCCTATTTGGTCCAGCGATGGTGGGTTTGTGCCCCTAAGCGAAGTTGTTGCCAGTGATGTCCGGTAAGGACCTGCCTTACAACAGGCCTACAAGCCCTCAGTCCAGCCTCTCTCAGCCTATTGCGGACAGTCTGAGCACTGATGGAGGGATTGTGCATTCCTGGTGTAACTCGGGCAGTTGTTATTGCCATCCTGTACCTGTCCTGCAGATGTCATGTTCGGATGTACCGATCCTGTGCAGGTGTTGTTACACATGGTCTGCCACTGCGAGGACGATCAGATGTCCGTCCTGTCTCCCTGCTGCACTGTCTTAGGCGTCTCTCAGTACGGACATTGAAATGTATTGCCCTGGCCACATCTGTAGTCCTCATGCCTCCTTGCAGCATGCCTACGGCACATTCACACAGATGAGCAGGGACCCTGGGCATCTTTTCTTTTGGTGTTTTTTTAGAGTCAGTAGAAAGGCCTCTTTAGTGTCCTATAGCTTGTTCTCTATCTTCTTTTTAAGTAGTGAGCAAACATGTTTTCAGCACATTTATTTCCATGACTTGCTGCAGTAGACATTAACAGATATGTTTGGAACATCAAATCGTCATAAAATTGCAGTATTGATTTTAAATATCTATAGAATAATTTATTTTATTTTATCTGCACCTACAGTGCATTCGGAAAGTATTCAGACCCCTTGACTTGTTCCACATTTTGTTACGTTACAGCCTTATTCTAAAATGGATGATATTGTTTTTTCCCCCTCATCAATTTAGACACCATACCACCCATAATGACAAAGCAAAAACAGTATTCAGACCCTTTACTCATTACTTTGTGAAAGCAACTTTGGCAGCGATTACAGCCTCAAGTCTTCTTGGATATGACGCTACAAGCTTGGCACAGCTATATTTGGGGAGTTTTTCCCATTCTCTGCAAATCCTCTCAGTTAAATAAAAAATAAATAAAATACAGATCCTCTCAAGCTCTGTCAGGTTGGATGGGGAGCGTCACTGCACAGCTATTTTCAGGTCTCCAGAGATATCCGGGCTCTGGCTGGGCCACTGAAGGAAATTCAGAGACTTGTCCCAAAGCCACTCATGCGTTATTGTGGCTGTGTGCTTAGGGTCATTGTCCTGTTGGAAGGTGAACTTCGCCCCATTCTGATGTCCTGAGCGCTCTGGGGCAGGTTTTCATCAAGGATCTCCCTGTACTTTGCTCCGTTCATCTTTCTCTTGATCTAAGAGAGCCAATATTCTATGCCAGGCATAATCTCACATTAGCTCATTGTTATGGAGGTATCCCCAAAAAATCTATAGAAAACCACTTAAACGTGAATGCAGCACCTTTGGTGTTGTTCTGGCTTTTTTGTTTGACGTGACTGTCATAGCTAAAGTTGGCTAGCTAGCAAGCAAGGTATTAGAACGTTGTCAGCCATCATGGCAACGGAAAATTTAGAACGAATGACTTGGTTGCTTAACAACGGTCTCGTCTCTGGTAACCTATTAGAACGAACGACCAGCCGGCATGGGTAGCAACCCTAGATTTGTGCCAGGACTATATCTTGTGGAAGTATGAAATAGTATCAATAAATTCATCAAAATAATGTTCTGTAAATAATTGTTTGAATATGTTGGAGACCTGTTGTATTAAAGTAATAATGCCCTCAAAGCCAGTGTTTGGAGGATATATTGGCACGGTTTGCCGGCCAACAAAAACAAACCATGCCAATATATCCTCAACACCGGCTTCTCGGGCATTATCACTTAATTGTCTGTGTTTGCAGGTGTGCGAAGTGTGACCAGTTGTTTCGTAGTTCCAATGGCAACAGGGATGAGCCTGACACTGTGCTTCCTAACACTTCGCCACAAGAGACCAAAGGGGCGCTACATCATCTGGCCCCGCATTGACCAGAAGTCCTGTTTCAAAGCCATGATCACTGCAGGTTAGGCACTAACATTAACATGAAAGTATGTTCTGCTCTTAAAACTATCCATCAACAGTTTATTGTACTCTACATTCATGCTCTGATTTGTTATTCTTGCAATAGATTTACCTATTAGTTCAGTTGGGTTTGAAAAAAGTACTTCTCTTTTCTAAGAGCTGCTTAACATGCATATACTCGAGGCGTAGGGTCTAACTTTTGCAGAGTGTGACATGCTCCTATTAATTACAATGAAACCTGGGCATGAGCAGCATGGGTCAATTAGAGACTCGCCCTGCTCAGCACAAAATTACTCTTGGTTTCTAATTTCAAGAATAAGTCTCACGGCTAGGGTTGCACATTTTGGTGGAAACTTTCCGTGGGAATATATGGGAATTAACGGGAATATATGGGTTATTAATGGAAATATATGCAAATTAATACTATTTCAATTTAATGTTTTTTGCATTGGATATATTTACCATATCATATGGAGACAGAAACATAAACCTTTTACCTTATTATAAGTTGACATTATTGCAAATGATTAAATCCTTCCAATATAAATAAAAGTTAACTCTTCACATGGGATAATTTCACAGAACAACAAAATAAAGGGAATATTGAGTGATCCCCAATGATCCATCTCATCTCCCAAAAACTTTTTCAACATAAAGCTGCAAAATGATAGTCTAGAAACTAAAGCTTTGGTTGTCTTCCTCTCAGGCTTCCATGTCTTCTACCTGGACCACCTCAATGTCCACTTCTTGAACATCAGACTCTGAGGCCTCATCTTCACTGTCATTTTCTAACCTTGTTGAGGATGGCTCATTGTCAGGCTCAAAAAGACTCCAATTTACCCGGATTGCCACCAATTTTTCAACCCTTGTATTGGTCAGCCTGTTGTGTGCTTTGGTGTGTGTGTTTCCAAACATGGACTAGTTGCGCTCTGAGGTAACTGATGTTGGTGGGATTTGGAGGATGATGGAGGCAACATGGGAAAGAGCCTCAGATCCACAAAGTCCCTTCCACCAGGTGGCTGATGAGATGTTGGCACGACTGCCATATTGCATCTTCATCCCAAAGCCCTTGTTTGGAAGTGTACTTCGCCAGACTGCCAAGAACCATCCAGGCCAAGGTTGGCGAGACACGGTAGTGATGACACCATAGACCTTGTTGATCTCTGCACCAGTCAGGATGCTCTTGCCAGCATACTTGGGGTCCAACATGTACGCTGCGGTGTGTATGGGCTTCAGGCAGAAGTCTTCACGCTTTCTGATGTATTTCAGAACTGCAGTTTCCTCTGCTTGGAGCAACAGTGAAGTGGGCAGGGCAGTATGGATTTCTTCTCTTACATTCAGAAGCGGAGTCTGAACATCAGACAGGATGGCATTGTCTCCCTCAATCCGTGCAATGGCTACTGCTATAGGTTTCAAGAGTTTCAGGCTGCTACCACTCTCTCCCGAAATACATCATCCAGGAGGATCCTCTTAATGGGGCTGTACATATCGACCGACTGTGATATCCAGGAGACTGTCAAACATGATTACAACACCACCCCAGCGGGTGTTGCTGGGCAGCTTCAATGTGGTGCTCTTTTTCTTCTCACTTTGCTTGGTGAGGTAGATTGCTGCTGTAATTTGATGACCCTACACATACCTAACCATGTCCTTGGCTCTCCTGAAGTGTATCCATTGTTTTCAGTGCCATGATGTCCTTGAGGAGCAGATTCACCAGTGCAAATACCTTCTGTGGTTCAAGGTCATTGATGACTTCCTTCAGCTCATCTGCAATGTGGAGATGTTGTAGTTAATTATTCCTGGCCCACAAACATCTGACCACTCATCAGAGATGGTTGCAATACAGTCTGCTTTCTCTATGATTTGCTTGACCTTCACTTGAACTCTGCATCCAGCAAATGAGTAGATAAAGCATGTCTGGTTGGAGGGGTGTAAGCTGGGCGAAGAACATTCAGAAATCTCTTCCAATACACATTGCCTGTGAGCATCAGAGGTGAACCAGTTGCATACACAGCCCGAGCAAGTCATTCATCAGCATTTCTCTGACCATGTTCTTCCATTGAGTCAAAAAAACGTATGATTCCAGGAGGACCATGAGCTGTTGCTATCGATAAGGTGTCTGATTCATCATTTTCATCTTGAGTAGAAGTAGAGGGACTTTTGTCAGAAGTTGCTTGTTCTGAGCACTGAGGGAACTTTATGCACTTGGCCAGATGATTTTGCATCTTTGTTGCATTCTTCACACATGATTTGGCACAGTATTTGCAAATGTACACAGCTTTTCCTTCTACATTAGCTGCAGTGAAATGTCTCCACACATCAGATAGTGCCCGTGACATTTTCCTGTAAAGAATAGAAAAAAAATGAGTAAAAAAAACAACAAATACAATTCCATGTACAGATTAACAGTTAAGCAGTTAGATTAAAAATGTCCTTTGTTTGATAAATGTTTTAAATTGAAACATGTATGGAAACGGGTGAATTAACACTCCTCAGTTAGCAGGCTCAAGCAAGCTAAAAACCCACATGGTAGCAAAAAACGAACTAGCATAAATTGTTAGAAATGATTTAAACACGCATTACTGTAGGCTACTATTTACTAGTTAACAAAAAATAATGTATGTCATATACAATATATTCACCCCACCCAGTATTTTAATCAAAATTTACCAGAAAGTATTGTTGTCCTTGGCTCAGAGAGTGTAGTAGTGTGAGCTCAATAGAATCTCATTAGTGTGCAAGATCTTGAGAATCAGCTGTACATGTGATGGAAGAGTGCACTGTGCATGCAGAGGGTTGCAATTCCATTGACTTGGTGATAGTTTAACCAAAATATGCCGCAAGCCTTATGTATATCCCACAAAAAAGGTTCACTATTATAAGCAAACTTTTTTGATGAATTTAAGCAAAATTCCCGGGCTTAACTCCCCATGGAAAATTTCCGGAAAGTTTCCGACCTTTTGCAACCCTACTCACAGCTCACGCCTGTGAATGCTTGATCAAGTATCTTGCTCTCTTGCTCAATTTATGCATCCACTGTGGCAGCTAAAAACCTACTGTTTTTGCGCTGCCCCAGTGTAGTTCACCATGAGGCAACCCCAACATTGACAACTCTCTTGCTCCTTGTAACCATGGACAGGGTTTGAACCAGTGGTGGTTGAGAACATTTTGGAGGGTGATGAGCTGAGAACAGATATGGAAGCTGTGGAACGTAAGGTGCAAGAGCTGGGAGCAGAGAACATCCTTTGCATCCACTCCACTACATCTTGCTTTGCCCCACGTGTTCCCGACAGGTATGCCTTGTCCTCAAGCCATCCAATCATGGTTCAGTAGAGCTGTGAAAGGTAGATGTGCATGTCCAATTATCATGTGCTATAATAAATGGTATGACTTGAAACAAATGTTATTTGTGTAATCTGCATGTTGTTTATTATATCTAATTCATGACATTATTGACAAACATACACTGGAGTAATGTATGTTAGGTCAAGAGTACGAGGGCATTATTGATGACTTTTCTCTGTTCTTGCAGATTGGAGGAGCTAGCCACTATGTCTGCCAAATATGATATCCCCCATGTTGTCAACAATGCTTATGGAGTGCAGTCATCCAAGTGTATGCACCTTATTCAGCAGGTACCAACTCATACCCCCCCCCCCCACCCCAAAAAAAGTATTCAGACCCCTTGATTTTTTTCTAAATGTGTTACATTTTATTCTACAGCCTTATTCTAAAATGTATTAAATATTTTTTCCCCCTCATCATTCTACACAATATCCTAAATGGACATTTTTAGATTTTTTTTCATATTTCACATTTTTTTAAGAGAGGTTTTTTATTCTTCATAAATGTGAGGGAAAAAAATCACATTTACATACACTGCCGTTTAAAAAAAATGTAACCTTTATTTAACTAGGCAGTTAAAGTTAGTTAAGAACAAATTCTTGTTTAAAACGACGGCCTAGTGGGTAAACTGCCTTGTTCAGGGGCAGAATGGCAGATTTTTACCTTGTCAGCTCGTGGATTCGATCTAGCAATCTTTCGGTTACTGGCCCAACGCTCTAACCACTAGGCTACCTGCCACCCCACCCCAAAAGTTTGGGGTCACTTAGAAATGTCCTTGTTTTTGAAAGAAAAGTAAAACATTTTGTCCATTAAAATAACACCAAATTGTTCTGAAATACAGCGTAGACATTAATGTTGTAAATGACTATTGTACCTGGAAACGTCAGATTGTTTTTACGGAATAGGCGTACGGAGACCCATTATCAGCAATCGTCACTCCTGTGTTCCAATGGCACGTTGTGTTAGCTAATCCAAGTTTATTATTTTAAAAGGCTAATTGATTATTAGAAAACCATTTTGCAATTATGTTAGCACAGCTGGAAACTGTTGTTCTGATTTAAAGAAGCAATAAAAGTTTCCTTTAGACTAGTTGATTATCTGGAGCATCAGAGACATTGTCCCGAAGCCACTGCTGCGTTGTCTTGACTGTGTGCTTAGGGACCATCAATGCTGCAGAATTTTTTTGGTACCCTTCCCCAGATCGGTGCCTCCACACAATCCTGTCTCGGAGCTCTACAGACAATTCCTTTGACCTCATGGCTTGGTTTTTTCTCTGACATGAACTGTCAACTGTGAGACCTTATATAGACAGGTGTGTGCCTTTCCAAATCATGTCCAATTAATTGAATTTACCACAGGTGGACTCCAAGTTGTAGAACATCTCAAGGATGATCAATGGAAACAGGATGCACCTGAGCTCAATTTCGAGTCTCATGACAAAGGGTCTGAATACTTATGTAAATGAGTTTTTTCTGTTTTTTATTTTTAATACATTTGCATAAATTAAAAAACAGTTTTTGCTTTGTCATGATGGGGTATTGTGTGTAGATTACTGAGGGAATCAAATTATGTAATACATTTTAGAATAAGGCTGTAATGTAACAAAATGTGGATAAAAGGATGGGGTTTGAATACTTTCCAAATGCACTGTATATTATTTTTATACATAGCAAAGTTAGTTTTTTTCTATAATCTCATTAGGGAGCTCGTGTTGGAAGAATCGATGCCTTTGTACAAAGCCTGGACAAAAACTTCATGGTTCCAGTAGGTGGTGCCATAATTGCAGGTTTCAATGAGTCTTTCATTCAGGAGATCAGCAGAATGTATCCAGGTTAGTGCTGTTTAAAATTCCTAAGGGCCATATGCGTTTGAACCAGGGCTGCAACCTTTTTGTGTAAAGTTGCCATTATCTGGATTAGTTACTAGTCTGTTATCATGTGAGGCTCATGTAGTGTAATTGTTCTGCCAGCCATCAGTGGTTGTATTTCTGTGTGTGTATTATATACAGTGGGGCAAAAAAGTATTTAGTCAGCCACCAATTGTGCAAGTTCTCCCACTTAAAAAGATGAGAGGCCTGTAATTTTCATCATAGGTACACTTCAACTATGACATACAAAATGAGAATTAAAAATCCAGACAATCACATTGTAGGATTTTTAATGAATTTATTTGCAAATGATGGTGGAAAATAAGTATTTGGTCAATAACAAAAGTTTATCTCAATACTTTTGTTATATACCCTTTGTTGGCAATGACAGAGGTCAAACGTTTTCTGTAAGTCTTCACAAGGTTTTCACACACTGTTGCTGGTCTTTTGGCCCATTCCTCCATGCAGATCTCCTCTAGAGCAGTGATGTGTTGGGGCTGTTGCTGGGCAACATGGACTTTCAACTCCCTCCAAAGATTTTCTATGGGGTTGAGATCTGGAGACTGGCTAGGCCACTCCAGGACCTTGAAATGCTTCTTACGAAGCCACTCCTTCATTGCCCGGGCGGTGTGTTAGGGATCATTGTCATGTTGAAAGACCCAGCCACATTTCATCTTCAATGCCCTTGCTGATGGAACGAGGTTTTCACTCAAAATCTCACGATACATGGCCCCATTCATTCTTTCCTTTACACGGATCAGTCGTCCTGGTCCCTTTGCAGAAAAACAGCCCCAAAGCATGATGTTTCCACCCCCATGCTTCACAGTAGGTATGGTGTTCTTTGGATGCAACTCAGCATTCATTGTCCTCCAAACACGATGAGTTGAGTTTTTACCAAAAAATTATATTTTGGTTTCATCTGACCATATGACATTCTCCCAATCTTCTTCTGGATCATCCAAATGCTCTCTAGCAAACTTCAGACGGGCCTGGACATGTACTGGCTTAAGCAGGGGGACACGTCTGGCACTGCAGGATTTTAGTCCCTGGCGGCGTAGTGTGTTACTGATGGTAGGCTTTGTTACTTTGGTCCCAGCTCTCTGCAGGTCATTCACTAGGTTCCCCCGTGTGGTTCTGGGATTTTTGCTCACCGTTCTTGTGATCATTTTGACCCCACGGGGCTATTGCAGATTCAGTCTTCCCAGTCTGGTGCAGGTCTACAATTTTGTTTCTGGTGTCCTTTAACATTTCTTTGGTCTTGGCCATAGTGGAGTTTGGAGTGTGACTGTTTGAGGTTGTGGACCGGTGTCTTTTATACTGATAACAAGTTCAAACAGGTGCCATTAATACAGGTAACGAGTGGAGGACAGAGGAGACTCTTAAAGAAGATCTCACAGGTCTGTGAGAGCCAGAAATCTTGCTTGTTTGTAGGTGACCAAATACTTATTTTCCACCTTAATTTGAAAATAAATTAATTAAAAATCCTCTCATTTTGTCTGTCATAGTTGAAGTGTACCTATGATGAAAATTACAGGCCTCTCTCATCTTTTTAAGTGGGAGAACTTGCACAATTGGTGGCTGACTAAATACTTTTTTTGCCCCACTGTACGTCTGTCTGATGTTGGTGACAAATTCTGTTTCCCCTCTGGAATATTGAAAGTTAATTAATTTTGGTAGCTCACGGTCTTGATCCAACTTCAATCCTGGGGAGCTACTTGTTGTGCAGTATTGTTTTCCAGCCCAGACGTAACTCACCAGTTTAAAATAATCAACATGTCATAAAATCAGGTATGCTTGTGCTAGGCCATAATAAAGACCTGCATGTGGCTAGTATGTGTTGTAGTTGGATATGTTGCCTAAAAGATCAGTAGAATAAAGAATAGAAGAAGAAACAGACTTCCATTTCCAACTATATCAAGTGAGTGTTTATCCTCTTTTTCTTTGTGATCGACTGTTGACTTCAAGCACCCTTTTTCTGTTTATGCAAGAATATAGACTTGAGCACATTCCTTCCATTTAGCTATAATAAAGTTCTCCATGAATTGGAGTTAGATTTTAAGCATTCAAAGCCATAATAATGAGCTTATATTTTCAATTATTGTATGAATTGGAACCATTAAGGAACCAAATCGTTAAGAGGAATTGATATTGTTACCGAAATCGATAGAATCCTAGGAAGGGTTCAGATTCGAAAGTGTTTGTCTGTCCCCTTTAGTATGACACTGACTTCCCTCCGTTTCCAGGTCGCGCATCAGCCTCACCCTCCCTAGATGTGCTCATCACCCTGCTCACCCTGGGAGCCAGCGGCTACAGGAAACTCCTGGCAGAGCAGAAGGTTGGGGCCTAATTTAATATTCATTCAGTTTAGGAAATAAAGTGAAACTGATTAGCATGTATTTTAATTTAGTGAAACATCTCAGTACAACAAGGGTGTAAGTCAGCCGCTATCCGTTTTTTCTCCGGTTGTCAGCACTGTGTCTTCTCTACATGTAAACTCCAGAGATAAAAATACAATTTAAGTAGAGGGGGAGGGCGAAAGCAAGGAGAAATCCATTCAAGTGAAGGAGAGGAGTTTCCAAAATAGTCCCTGTTGGCTCCATTTACTAAAATAGAGCTAACAATACAGTATACTAAAATGCGTTATGTACTACACCATTCCCAGACACTCCTAGGCAATATACGTGGAAAATCAGACTTGTGAAAGGGATAAAAAAACGTCCCTTTTTCAGGACCATATCTTTCAAAGATAATTAGTAAAAATTCAAATAACTTCCCAGATCTTCATTGTAAAGGGGTTAAACACTGTTTCCCATGCTTGTTCAATGAATCATAAACAATTAATGAACATGCACCTGTGGAATGGTCGTTAAGACACTAACAGATTACAGACGGTAGGCAATTAAGGTCACAGTTATGAAAACTTAAGACACCAAAGAGGCCTTTCTACATACTCTGAAAAACACCAAAAGAAAGATGCACAAGGTCCCTGCTCATCTGCGTGAACGTGCCTTAGGCATGCTACAAGGAGGCATGAGGACTGCTTATGTGACCAGGGAAATAAATTGCAATGTCTGTACTGTGAGACGCCTAAAACAGCGCTACAGGGAGACAGGATGGACAGCTGATCATCCTCGCAATGGCAGACAACGTGTAACAACTGCAACTGCATCACAACTGCAGGACAGGTACAGGATGGCAACAACAACTGCCTGAGTTACACCAGGAACACACCAGGAACGAACGCACAATCCCTCCATCAGTGCTCAGACTGTCCGCAATAGGCTGAGAGAGGCAGGACTGAGGACTTGTAGGCCAGTTGTAAAGGCAAGTCCTCACCAGACATCACCGGCAACAACGTTGCCTATGGGCACAAACCCACCGTCACTGGACCAGACAGGACTGGCAAAAGTTTTCTTCACTGACGCGGTTTTGTCTCACCAGGGGTGATGGTCGGATTTGCATTTATCGCCGAAGGAATGAGCATTACACCGAGGCCTGTACTCTGGAGTGGGATCGATTTGGAGGTGGAGGGTCCGTCATGGTCTGGGGCGGTGTGTCACAGCATCATCGGACTGAGCTTGTTGCCTGCAATGACAGTTACAGGGAAGACATACTCCTCCCTCATGTGGTACCCTTCCTGCAGGCTCATCCTGACATGACCCTCCAGCATGTGTGTGTGATTTCTTGCAAGACAGAATGTCAGTGTTCTGCCATGGCCAGTGAAGAGCCCGGATCTCAATCCATTGAGCACGTCTGGGACCTGTTGGATCGGAGAGTGAGGGCTAGGGCCATTCCCCCCCAGAAATGTCTGGGAACTTGCAGGAGCCTTGGTGGAAGAGTGGGGTTACATCTCACAGCAAGAACTGGCAAATCTGGTGCAGTCCATGAGGAGGAGATGCACTGCAGTACTTAATGCAGCTGGTGGCCACACCAGATACTGACTGTTACTTTTGATTTTGACACCCCCCCCCCCTTCGCCCTTTGTTCACGGACACATTCCATTTCTGTTAGCGACATGTCTGTGGAACTTGTTCAGTTTGTCTCAGTTGTTGAATCTTATGTTCATACAAATATTTACTCTTGTTAAGTTTGCTGAAAATAAACGCAGTTGACAGTGAGAGAATGTTTCTTTCTTTGCTGAGTTTAGCTCTTGTATTTTGCATTGGCAATGGTGCGCTGGTCTCCCCAGACAGCATTTGGTTACTTCTAACATGGTTCTTCTGTGTCACCATGAAATGTTGATTCCTATGGTATGCCATACAATGACCAAAATGCTATCAGGTTAATGTTTGCTCAAATCCTCCCAGGAAATACCGCTTGCCACCACATGACCCGACACTGCCAGAGTTGATTGATTTCAATTGATCCTGATCATACATTTTTTTTATGTCTGAACCAGATTATGGCCGTGTTAGAACGAATCAAAGCCGTATCATGGATCAATTGTGACTGACTGACTGATCTACAAATAATAATGAGAAGATGTTTTGTAGATTAGTCTGTCTTAACTCTCCTTCAAAGTCGGCTGCAATGTTGAACACGCCCGTTAATACCATCTGCAGCTTACTGATTTCAAAGCATACCCTTGCGATTCAACAGCTTTGAATAATTTGTCATAAAAGGACTCTTTCTCATTATTAAGAGCTGGTATACCTTTAGCTTAGGAAGTGAGCACTGTAAAGTCGCCCACAGTCCCAGGGTTTGTGTTCCGCACCATTCCCAGTGGTTGGCTGACTTTGCTGATTCAACAATCTTGGTTAGCATTCGGTGTGAAAAGACATCCAAAAAAACATCTTGCCAACATTAGAAAAAGAGTAAGGTTAACTTTAAGTATTAGCCAATTAGTCTGCATAGTGTCACGGGATAGAACGCTACGTTGTAGCTGACCCCATCAGAAAACCTGGCACACGTTAACATCACCAGGTGGCAGTTCCTGTAAAAACGTCCTCATCAGCTTATCAAAGACGTTAAACGTTTTCTCCACAAGTCAATGGCATTTCTTAAAATGGGTCAACTCAGCCGCCAGAGGGATTTTGTAAACCTCAAGTCAAGGTGTACTTTTGTTGCAATTACCTTCAGCCTGCTAGTGAGCAACCGTGGCAAAATTGGTTTGACTTTGGATCTCCTGGACTAGTTGGGGACCATCAATAAGTTACAAAATGTAAATGAGACAATTTTCATGTTGCACACCTTTTAGTTTTCTCATTAAATGTTTCAATATTTCTATATCAATTTATAGAATGTATATTTGGTTTAAGGTTAACTCATTGAGATTTGAAGCTATTGAATTTTAACATATTGTCCCATGTACATTGTGTAATTTACTGATTTGTCCCAAACTTGCACCATAGGGATATCCAAAGTATACCCGTATTTATCAGAAGTATTATGGTTGGGTCGTGTGTAGCTGCAATCTGAATTGATGGTTACTTGTGTGCTGCCAGCTGTCAGCATGTGGGCAGGATTGAAACCAACCCAACCTTCATTTACATTGTGACACAGTCATGACCACAAGTCTCGCAAAACTCAGTTTTGGATGAGTCTCACTTTATGACAAAACAAAATATATTATTTTCTCCCCAGTTTCGTGATATCCAATTGGTAGTTAGTCTTGTCCCATCGCTGCAACTCCCGTGCGAACTCGGGAGAGGCGAAGGTCGAGGGACATGCGCCTCCGAAACAGAACCCTGCCAAGCTGCACTGTTTCTTGACACACTGCTCGCTTAACCCGGAAGCCAGCCGCACAAATGTGTCGGAGGAAACACTGTTCAACTGACAACCAAAGTCAGCCTGCAGGCGCACCACAAGGAGTCGCTAGAGCGTGATGAGCCAAGTAAAGCCCCCCCCCGGCCAAACCCTCCCCTAACCCGGACGACGCTGGGCCAATTGTGCACCGCCCTATGGGACTCCTGGTCACGGCCGGTTGTGATCGAACCCCAGGTTGTAGTGAAGCCACAACACTGCAATGCAGTGCTTTAGGCCGCTGCGCCACTCTGGAGGCCCTTTTATCACCATGTCTTTATTACCAGTCTTTTGGAGCATTATTGCCATGACCGAGAATAGGGTAGTGTATTCGCAACTAAATAGCTGTAATTGGGAATACTTTTTATGGTGGTCTTAAATTAATATGATTGGGCAGTACAGAGACTGTAGGCGTTACCATAAAAGATCAGACACACCAGTAAGATTATCAAACGTTTGCCTGCCAACAATACTTAGCACCCCCTGAGTGTCAGCAGTCAATCTCTTTTTTGTGTTCATACAGCAAAGACCTTGAAGTCATTGTTAATATACTCCAAACCAGAAGGAGTCAGTAGCGTCGTTTGGCAATGCATATCCGCGTGAGTTTCTTAGTCAGAGAGGAAGAGGCAAAGTGAGAGGTTTCAGTCTCGCCAAAATCTGTACAAAATGCGTTTCTGTGGGCTTATTTTGGACCTAAGCTTGTTGCCTGCCTTCCTGCCTTTGGGACAACGACTCCCATTGTTAGGGCAGAGACATGAGCATTTTGTCATTATATACAGATTACTGGCTTAGTTAATGGTCTATATTCCAACGTTAACTAGCTAACTATGCTAATGTTGCTATTTTGTAGAACACCTTTGTTCATACTAGCCAGATGGACACAGCTAGATAACTACCTAGCAAGATGATGAAGAAACAATTTAATTCACTCGCCGTAGTCCCATACTGCCAGCGCCAGTCCGTAGCCAAATGTTTAGCTAGCTAATGTTAGCATGTTCACTAGCTAGCACAACATAGTTAGCTAAGGACACTGCACTACCTCAGCAGTGGACACGAGAAGGGTCAATCTGCAGACCTTGTTTACTACATGTCATGCCCACAACGTGCTGCGCCCAGTACGCACGTGTGTCACTTACTACATGCTGAGGCCACTGCCATTGAGGCTGCTAGCGATACTACAAAAGTATGTGGACACTCCTACAAATTTGTGGAGTCGGCTATTTCAGCCACACCCGTTTCTGACAGGTGTATAAAATAGAGCACACAGCCATGCCTTCTCCATAGACAAACATTGGCAGTAGAATGTCCCGTACCGAAGAGCTTTCTGCCCTGGTAGAACTGCCCTGGTCAACTGTAAGTGCTGTTATTGTAAAGTGGTAAGTGCAGCCACGAAGTGGTAGGCCACACAAGCTCATAGAATGGGATTGCTGAACCCCGTAGAGCGTATCAAATGCCTGTCCATGGCTGCAACACTCACTACCAAGTTCAAAACTGCCTCTGGAAGCAACGTCAGCACAAGAACTGTTCGTCGGGAGCTTCATGAAATGGGTTTCTATGGCCGCGGAGACGCACACAAGCCTAAGATCGCCATGCGCAATTCCAAGCATTGTGCTATAACTAGCTACTTCCCTCGCCGTAACATTAACAGAACTGTGGGAAAGCAGTGCTCAGCTGGCGGAGGCAAAGGACACTACACCGGTGTAGCTAGCTAGCAGCCTCCTTCTTCTGTGGGGTTTTTCGGCAGTTGGCATTCAACGTTGGTGCATTACCGCCACCTACTGTGCTTGGAGTGTGGGCCAGAGACGGCGCTAGTAGCCTCAATGGCAGTGGGTGCGGCATGTAGTAACAGCAGTCTGCAGATTGACATTATTGGCTAACACAGGCAGCTGTTTCATAGGAACTAATCTATAGTGACTTAATTATGTCAATGCTAGCTGCAGTGGTTAGCTAACTTGGAGGAAGTACAGTGCCTTCAGAAAGTATTCATAACCCTTGACTGAATTCAAAATTGATTAAATACATTATTTTTTTCTTACCCATCTACACACATACACCCCATAATGACGAAGTGAAAACATGTTTTTTGATAT
Organism: Oncorhynchus mykiss; assembly: GCF_057628025.1. Lineage (NCBI taxonomy): Eukaryota > Metazoa > Chordata > Actinopteri > Salmoniformes > Salmonidae > Oncorhynchus > Oncorhynchus mykiss. The sequence goes on from NC_143042.1 coordinate 29,098,388, forward strand.
TTCTGCAAATTTATTGAAAATGAAATACAGCCATGTCTTATTTACATAAGTATTCACACCCCTGAGTCAATACTTTGGAGAAGCACCTTTTAGCAGTGATACCCAAGACTACTCAAAGCTGTTATGTCTGTATCAGCTTTCCACATCAGCATTTGGGGATTTTCTCCCATTCTTCATTGCATATTTTCTCAAGCACTGTTAAGTTAGGTGAGGATCAGCAGTGAACAGCAATCTTCAAGACTTTCCACAGATTTTCAATGGATTTCAAGTCTGGGCTTTTGTCTGGGCCACTCAATGACTTTCACATTCTTGTTCTGAAGCCATTCCAGCATTGCTTTGGCTGTATGCTTGGGGTCATTGTCCTGTTGGAACACACATCTTCGCCCCCAGTCTAAGGTTGTTTGCACTCTGAAGCAGGTTCTCATCAAGAATTTGCCTGTACTTGGCTGCATTCATTGTACCCTCTATCCTTACCAGTCTCCCAGTCCCTGCCACTGAAAACCATTCCCACGGCATGTTGCTGCCACCACTATGCTTCACGGTAGGGATGGTGTTAGACGGTGATGAGCTGTGCGTTGGATGCACTGAGAGTTATTTAAGATACTCTTCAATGAGGTAGGGTTTCAGATGTTTTCGAAAGATGGGCAGGGACTCCACTGTCCTGACTTTAGGGGGAAGCTTCTTCCACCATTGGGGTAACAGGACAGAGAGACCAGAGGTAGCAGAATGGAGTGCTTGGGCTGGGATGTAGGGTTTGAGCATAGCCAGAAGGTAAGGGTGTGCAGTTCCCCTTGCTGCTCCATCAGCAAGCATCAGGGTCTTGAAGATGGTGCAAGCTTTGACTGGAAGCCAGTGGAGTGTGCAGAGGAGTAGGTTGACATGGAAGAACTTAGGAAGATTGAACAACAAGCAGGATGCAGCATTCTAGAAAGATTGCAGGGGTTTGATGGCACAAGCGGGGAGCCCAGCCAACAGCGTTGCAGTAGTTTAGATGGGCAATGACAAGTGCCTGGATTGGGACCTATGCTGCTTCCTGTGTGAGGAAAGGTCATACTCTACGGATGTTGTAGAGCATGAACCTGAAGGAACAAGTCACTGCTTTGATGTTTGCAGAGAATGACAGGGTATTGTTCAGGGCACGCCAAGTTTCTTTGCAATCTCAGAGGGGGACACCATGGAGTCGTCAACTGTGATGTTTAGGTCCTGGGCAAGCTGAGATGTCTGCCAGTCACACAGAGATGCGTGTCGCCACCTGAGTGTCAGAAGGGGGGGAAGGAGAAAAATAGTTAAGTGTCATCCGCATAGCAATGATAGGAGAGACCATGTGAGGATATGAAGGGCCGAGTGACTTTGTGTGAAGAGAAAAGAGGAGAGCGCCTAGAACCGAGCCCTGGGGGACACCAGTAGAGCGAGCAAGTTGTGCAGACACAAATCCTCTACATGCCACCTGGTAGGAACGACCTGCCAGGTAGAATGCAATCCAGGAGAGTGCAGAGCCTGAGACACCCAAACCTGAGAGGGTGGAGAGGAGGATCTGATGGTTCACGGTGTCAAAGGCAGTTGATAGAGCTAGGATGATAAGAACAGAGGAGAGTGTCAGCTTTGGCAGTGTGGAGAGCCTCTGTGACACAGAGGAGAGGAGTCTCAGTTGAGTGATCTGCCTTGAAGTGGGACTAGTTAGGGTCAAGAAGATCGTTCTGAGAGAGATAACTAGAGAGTTGGTCAGAGACAGCACATTAAATTGTTTTGGAAAGAAAAGAAAGAAGGTATACCGGTCTGTAGTTTTTGACGTCAAGGGTCGAGTTGGTTTCTTGGGGAGGGGCCAACTTGAAGTCAGAAGGGACACAGCCAGTGATCAAGGGATGAGTTGATGAGGAATGGGAGGAGAGGATGTAGTCAAGTGGGCAGGTTGTCGGGCAGCCAGACATCACTAGTCGCAGGATTTCATCTGGAGGGAGAGGGGAGAAAGAGGTCAAGGCCACAGGAGGCTGCTGAAGGGAGAACAGCTCATAATAATGGCTGGAACAGTGCAAATGGAATGGCATGAATCATCTGGAAACCATGTGTTTGATGTATTTAATACCATGCCACTTATTCCGCTTCAGTCATTACCACGAGCCCGTTCTCCCCAATTAAGGTGCCACCAGCCTCCTGTGGTCAAGGCATATGGCAAAATCAACTGTTCACAGGAGACTGAGTGAATCAGGCCTTCATGGTCGAATTGATGCAATGAAACCACTACTAAAGGACACCAATAAGAAGAAGAGACTTGCTTGGGCCAAGAAACACGAGCAATGGACATTAGACAATTGAAAATCTGTACTTTTGGTCTAATGAATCCAAATAAGAGGTTTTTGGTTCCAACCGCTGTGTCTTTGTGAGATGCAGAGTAGGTGAACGGATGATCTCCGCATTTGTGTGGTTCCCACCGTGAAGCATGGAGGAGGAGGTGTGATGGTGTGGGTACGCTTTGCTGGTGACACTGTCTGTGATTTATTTAGAATTCAAGGCACACTTAACCAGCATGGCTACCACAGCATTCTACAGCGATACACCATCCCATCTTAGTGGGACTATCATTTGTTTTTCAACTGGACAATGACCCAACACACCTCCAGGCTGAGTAAGGGTTATTTGACCTAGAAGGAGAGTGATGGAATGCTGCATCAGATGACCTGGCCTCCACAATCACTCGACCTGAACCCAATTGAGATGGTTTGGGATGAGTTGGACTGCAGAGTGAAGGAAAAGTAGCCAATAAGTTCTCAGTATATGTGGGAACTCCTTCAAGACTGTAGGAAAGTATTCCAGTTGACAATGGTTGAGAGAATGCCAAGAGTGTTCAAAACTGTCAAGGCAAAGGGTGGCTACTTTGAAGAATCTTTGTTTTAACACTTTTTTGGTTACTTCATGATTCCATATGTGTTATCTCATAGTTTTGATTTCTTCACTATTATTCTACAATGTAGAAAATAGTAAAAATAAAGAGAAACCCTTGAATGAGTAGGTGTGTCCAAACTTTGGACTGGAACTGTATTTTAATAGATGTGGCCTAAAGATGAGATTAAATTAATAACCGTGTGATGGTGTCAATATTATCAATTGTAAAATTGAGAATGAAGAGACTGATGACCAGCGCTGTGTGCATTGACAAAGAAAAGAATGGAGTTTTCCAAGTAAGCTCTTCTTCCATATCATCCTACAGAGGTCCATGCAGGACAGACATTTTGATTGCTATACCCTATAAAAAAGAGCAGATTACAAGGTTTCTAATGAACCTGTTTTGCCAAACAACATCATCAAATCAAAGTGTATTTGTCACGTGCTCCGAATACAACAGGTGTAGACCTCACAGTGAAATGCGTACTTACAAACCCCAACCAACAGTGCAATTTCTAAGGAAAAAATAGGTATTAGGTAAACAATAGATAAATAAGTAAATAAATAAAGACATTGAAATGACAGTGAAAATAACAGTATGCAGGGTCACCGGTTAGTCGGGCTAATTGAGGTAATATGTACATGTAGGTATAGTTAAAGTGACTATGAATAAATGATAAACAGAGCAGCAGCAGCGTAAAAGAGGGGGTTGAAGGGACACAGTGCAAATAGTATGGGTAGCCATTTTATTACCTGTTCTGGTGTCTTATGGCTTGGAGGTAAAAGCTGTTGAGAAGCCTTTTGGTCCTAGACTTGGTGCTCCGGTACCGATTGCCATGTGGTAGCAGAGAGAAAAGTCTATGACTGGAGTGGCTGGGGTCTTTGACAATTTTTAGGGCCTTCCTCTGACACCACCTGGTATAGAGGTCCTGGATGGCAGGCAGCTTAGCCCCAGTAATGTACTGGGCAGTACGCACTACCCTCTGTTGTGCCTTGCGGTCGGAGGCCGTGCAGTTGCCATGCCAGGCAGTTGCCATGCCAGGCAGTTATTCAAACCAGTTGCAGCTGCAGAACCTTTTGAGGATCTGAGGACCCATGCCAAATCTTTTCAGTCTCCAGAGGGGGAATAGGTTTTGTTGTGCCCTCTTCACGACTGTCTTGGTGTGTTTGGACCATTCTAGTTTGTTGATGTGGACACCAAGGAACTTAAAGCTCTCAACCTGCTCCACTACAGCCCCGTTGATGAGAATGGGGGCGTGCTGAGTCCTCTTTTTCCTTTAGTCCACAATCATCTCCTTTTGTCTTGATTACGTTGAGGGATAGGTTGTTATTCTGGCACCACCCGGCCAGGTCTCTGACCTCCTCCCTATAGGCTGTCTCGTCATTGTCAGTGATCAGGCCTACCACTGTTGTGTGGTCTGCAAACTTAATGATGGTGTTGGAGTCGGCGCCTGGCCATCCAGGCATGACTCGGCATGAACGCCGAGCTGTAGTCAATAAATAGCTTTCCTCATGTAGGTGTTCCTTTTGTCCAGGTGGGAAAGGGCAGTGTGGAGTGCAATAGAGATTGTATCATCTGTGGATCTGTTTGAGCGGTATGCAAATTGGAGTAGGTCTAGGGTTTCTGGGATAATGGTGTTAATGTGAGCCATTTACCAGCCTTTCAAAGCACTCGATGGCTACGGACTTGAGTGATACGGGTCTGTAGTCATTTAGGCAGGTTACCTTAGTGTTATTGGGCACTGGGACTATGGTGGTCTTCTTGAAGCATGTTGGTATTACAGACTCAATCAGGGACAGATTGAAAATGTCCTTCAATAGAAGAAGACATCTGCCAGTTGGTCATCACATGCCTGGAGCACACGTCCTCCTCCGTAATCCGTCTGGCCCAGTGGCCTTGTGAATGTTGACCTGTTTAACCTCTCTGGGATATGTGGGACGGTAGCTTCCCACCTTCTTAACAGCCAGTGAAATTGCAGGGCACCAAATTCAAAACAGAAATCCCATAATTAACCTTCCTCAAACATACAAGTATTTTACATCATTTTAAAGATAAACTTGTTGTAAATCCAGCCATAGTGTCCAATTTCAAAAAGGCACACCAAACGATTGTTAGGTCAGTACCTAGTCACAGAAAAACACAGCCATTTTTCCAGCCAAAGAGAGAAATAGAGAAAATGAATCACTAACCTTTGATGATCTTCATCAGATGACACTCATAGGACTTCATGTTACACAATACATTACACCACATATGTCAGAGTCAAGGCCCGCGGGCCACATCCGGCCCGCAAGAAGGTTTTTTACGGCCCCTGGGATGATCTTGATTTATTATTAGAACCGGCCCGCAGCAAGCCGGCAGCCCGCAGATCTTTTACACGCACCAATACTACATTTCCCACAATGCAAAGGTGACGCACCGAGCAGTAGGCTGCTTCATTTCAATATTTATTGGCACAGCAGTCGTCAGCATCACAGTAAAATTAACTTTCAGATACCCATCAAAAATGGCAAAACGGAAGGTGGATACTGAGAACCGGGGGTTTCAAACAAGGTGGGAGTCGGAGTATATGTTCACGAAGGTAGCTGGAAAACCTGTGTGTCTTCTGTGTGGAGAAAGTGTGGCGGTACTGAAAGAGTATAATCTGAGACGACATTATGAAACGAAACACGCGGACAAAAACAAGAATATGGACATGGAACAAAGGCTACAAAAGGCAGAGGAATTAAAACGAGGCCTCAAATCTCGACAGGCTCTGTTCAAAAAAGCCAAATCACAAGGCCAGGCTGCTGTCAAGGCCAGTTTTATTTTGGCAGAAGAGATCGCTAAATCAGCCCGGCCATTTACGGAGGGGGATTTCATCAAAAACTGCATGATTAAAGTTTGTGACGAAGTTTGCCCAGAAAAAAGGCAACTCTTTTTAAATGTGAGTCTGAGCAGAAACACCATTGCCGAGAGAGTAGACCAGTTGTCCATCAATCTAAAAGAGCAGCTTGTGAAAAAGGGAAAAGATTTTATTGCATATTCCTTGGCTGTGGATGAGAGCACCGACATTTCTGACATTGCCCAGTTGTCAATTTTCATCCGCGGAGTGGACTCCAACCTAAGCGTGACAGAGGAGTTTTTGGCTTTACGTCCTATGCATGGCACAACTACGGGGCATGATTTGTATGAAGAGGTGTCAAGATGTGTAAATGAGATGGAGCTGCCTTGGGAAAAACTTGTGGGTTTGACAACCGACGGAGCACCTGCGATGTGTGGACACAGGAGCGGACTGGTGGCGAAGATACGGGAAAAGATGCAAGAGGAAAACGCGACAGGTGAGCTGACAGCTTATCATTGTATCATACACCAGGAAGCGTTGTGCGGTAAAGCCTTGAAAATGGAGCATGTAATGAGCATCATCACGCGCACAGTTAACTTTATCAGAGCCAAAGGTTTGAATCACCGCCAGTTCAAGGCATTTCTGACGGAGTTAGAAACGGAGCATGGTGATTTGCCTTATCACACAGAGGTGCGATGGCTAAGCCAGGGAAAGGTGCTTCAAAGATGTTTCGAGCTTCGTGAGGAGATTTGTCTGTTCTTGGACAGCAAAGGGAAAGACACAACACAACTCCGAGACGAAATGTTTCTGTGTGAAATGGCTTTTCTGTGTGACATTACGAGTCATCTGAATGCAATAAACTTGCAGCTGCAGGGTCGGGATCGTGTCATCTCTGATATGTACAGTACAGTGAAGGCATTTAAAACCAAACTGACTCTGTGGGAGACGCAGATGCGGAAAGAAAATTTGAGCCACTTTCCCAGCTGCCAGACCATGAAAGAGAAGCTCTCTACCAGTGCGTTCCCGAGCACACAGTTGGCTGATAAAATAGGTATGCTTGCCGCTGACTTTCGACGCCGATTTGCTGACTTTGAAGCACAAAAAAGCAGGTTGGAACTGCTCGGTAACCCATTTGCTGTTGACGTGGAAAGCTCACCACCAAACCTCCAAATGGAGTTGATTGACCTCCAATGCAATGATGCACTGAGGGCAAAATATGCGGCAGTGGGTGCTGCGGAGTTCGCCCGTTTCCTCCCCGGCACAATGCCCCAGCTGCGCATCCAGGCTGCTCAAACGTTGTCTATGTTTGGCAGCACATACCTGTGTGAACAACTGTTTTCTTTGATGAACCTGAACAAAACATCACACAGAAGTCGACTTACTGCTGAACACCTCCACTCAATTCTGAGGATTTCTTCAGCTCAGAGCCTTACCCCGAACATTGATGAACTTGTGGAAAAGATGGGACACCACCAAGTATCACCCTCAACCTCAAACAAGTGAACATTACTGTGCAATCACATATTTAGAGTTTTTACTCAGTTCAAGTTTAAAAGTTAAAATTTAATATTTGTTTTCACTGCATGTTACTTCTCCTTAAACAAAGTGTTGTTTTTGATTAATAGATTTTTGCACTTTATTTTTTTGTATTTCAATCCAATTATATTTTAAAAATATTTCAGTTGAGTGGATGATAGAAAATTGCTATTATTGTTTTTTCTTTGAAGTAAATTTAGCCCACTTTTGCTAAAATAGAAAATATAGTCTACTGATGGTGCCTTGAATACCGGTTTCTTTCATTTAATGTTCATGTTATGGGGATATTTATATAAAGGAAATTTGTCTTTTGTGTCTGTTGAAAATTAAAGATTACTGACAGAGCCATAAGAAAATATTGCTTTATTTATCTGATCATATTGTAATATATTTGTTAGGTTTTCAGTAGGTTCAATTAGGTTCACTAGACTATATGCGTCATTTAAACATTTTTCAATGAACATTCGAACAGTCCGGCCCTCGTCTTGTAGCTGATTTTTTTATTTGGCCCTCCGTCCATTTGACTTTGACACCCCTGCATTACACGATAAAGTTCATATTTATATCAAAAAATCTCAGTTTACATTGGCACATTATGTTCAGTAGTTCCAAAACATCCAGTGATTTTGCAGAGAGCCACATCAATTTACAGAAATACTCATAATAAACATTGCTAAAAGATACAAGAGTTATGCATGGAATTTTAGAGCCACTTCTCCTTAATGCAACCACTGTATCAGATTTCAAAAAAACTTTACGGAAAAAGCAAACCATGCAATAATCTGAGTACGGCGCTCAACACAAAAACAAGCCATGCAGATACCCACCATGTTGTGAAGTCAACAGAAGTCAGAAATAGCATTATAAATATTCACTTACCTTTGATGATCTTCATCAGAATACACTCCCAGGAATCCCAGTTCCACAATAGATAAAGTCCATAATTTATGTCCAAATAACACAATCCAAACTCACGAGGCGCGGGCAAGTCCAGGCGAAAGTTCAGACGAAAAGTCATGTTACAGTCCGTAGAAACATGTCAAACGAAGTATAGAATCCATCTTTAGGATCTTTTTATCATAAATCTTCAATAATGTTTCAACCGGAGAATTCCTTTGTCTGTAGAAATGCAATGGGACGCAGCTAACTCTCGTGAGCACGCGTGATCAGCTCATGCCACTCTGGCAGACCCCTGAGTCATTCAGCTCTCATTCCCCCCTCCTTCACAGTAGAAGCCTCAAACAAGGTTCTGAAGACTGTTGACATCTTGTGGAAGCCTTGGGAAGTGCAAAATGACCCCATAGACACTGTATATTCGATAGGCAATGACTTGAAAAACAACAAACCTCAGATTTCTCACTTCCTGGTTTAATTTTTTTCTTTTTGCCTGCCATATGAGTTATGTTATACTCGCAGACATCATTCAAACAGTTTTAGAAACTTCAGAGTGTTTTCTATCCAAATATACTAATAATATGCATATTCTAGCTTCTGGGCCTGAGTAGCAGGCAGTTTACTCTGGGCACCTTATTCATCCAAGCTACTCAATACTGCCCCCCCAGTCCCAAAGAATTTTAAAGGTCTTACTCGCTACGGAGAGCATAATCACACAGTCGTTCGGAACAGCTGATGCTCAAATGCATGCCTCAGTGTTGCTTGTCTAGAAGCGAGCATAGCAGTGATTTAGCTCGTCTGGTAGGCTTGTGTCACTGGGTAGCTTGCGGCTGTGCTTCCCTTTTGTAGTCTGTAATAGTTTGCAGGCTCTGCCACATTCAACGATTGTCGGTGCCTGTGTAGTACAATTCAATCTTAGTCCTGTATTGGCGTTTTGCCTATTTATGATTTGTCGGAGAGCATATCAGGATTTCTAATAATCTTCCGGGTTAGTCCCGCACCTTGAAAGCGGCAGCTCTACCATTTAGCTCAGTGCGAATGTTGCCTGTAATCCATGGCTTCTGTTTTGGGGTATGTACGTACAGTGACTGCGGGGACGATGTCCTCGATGCACTTATTGATGAAGCCAGTGACTGATGTGATGTACTCCTCAATGGCATCGCAAAACAGTCCTATAATTTAGCATCTGCTTCATCTGACCACTTTTTTTATATACCAAGTCACTCGTGCTTGCTGCTTTTCATTTTTGGTTGTAAGCTGGTCGGATTTGCCAAGTGGAGAGTGAGGGAGAGCTTTGTACGCATCTCTGTGTGTGGAGTAAAGGTGTTATAGATTTTTTTCCCTCTGGTTGCACATTTAAAGTTAGTGAGGGAGATATGTCTCCAGCTTCAGTGATTTTTGCAATTTGTTCCAGTCATTGGCAGCAGAGAACTGTAAGGAAAGACGGGAGATAAGGCGGAGCTATACCTAGACATTTCGATGACCTGGAGCCAGTGGATTTGGCGACGAATATGAAGCAAGGGCCAGCCAACGAGAGCATACAGGTCGCAGTGGTGGGTAGTATATGGATGGGCCTTTCGTGGCAAACGGATGGCACTGTGATAGACTACATCCAATTTGCTGAGTAGAGTGTTGGATGCTATTTTGTAGATGACATCGCCAACGTCAAGGATCGGTAGGATAGTCAGTTTTACGAGGGTATGTTTGGTAGCATGAGTGAAGGAAGTCAGAACCGTCCAGAGTAGTGATGCTGGACAGGCGGGCAGGTGCGGGCAGCGATCGATTGAAGAGCACGCATTTAGTTTTACTTGCATTTAAGAGCAGTTGGAGGCCACGGAAGGAGTGTTGTATGGCATTGAAGCTTGTTTGGAGGTTTGTTAACAGTGTCCAAAGAAGGGCCAGAAGTGTACAGAATGGTGTTGTCTGCGTAGAGGTGGATCAGAGAATCACCAGCAGCAAGAGCAACAACATTGATCTATGTAGTCAAAAGAGTCGGCCCGAGAATTGAACCCTGTGGCACCCCCAGAGACTGCCAGAAGTCCAGACAACAGGCCCTCTGATTTTACACACTGAACTCTATCAGAGAAGTTGTTAGTGAACCAGGCAAGGCAGTCATTAGAGAATCCAAGGCGGTTGAGTCTGCCAATAAAAATACTGTGATTGACAGAGTCGAAAGCCCTGGCCAGGTCGATGAAGACGGCTGCACAGTACTGCACAGTGCTGTCTTTTATCGATGGCGGTTATGATATCGTTTATGACCTTGACGTGGCTGAGGTGCACCCGTTACCAGCTTGGAAACCAGATTGCATATCGGGGAAGGTACTGTGGGATTCGATATGGTTGGTGATCTGTTTGTTCACTTGGCTTTCGATGTTTAGGCTACTGATATTTTCTGATGTTTTCTTAATTGACCGTGCATCTTAATGACCGTGTGTCTTGGTGGTTTGGGTATTTTATTTGTCAAAAATACACTTACTGTGTTCCAACGCACATGCTCTTTGTTTCATAGTTGTCACGAAGGTATCCAACCTTTTTACATGCTGTATATCCTACAGTAACAAAGTAAGGAAAATGTCATGTTCTTTCAAATATTTAGATTTAACATTCTGTTACCTAAGACCTATATAAACACAACCAAATGACATTGGCACGAATGGGGGGAGGGGCAGGGGGTCCAACTTCATGCCGCTTTGAGGATGAAATGTTCAACGTTTTTGTGTTCTATGATATTTGTCTCAAAGCACTGCTAGAGTGTAAAATACATATTTAGGAAGAGTCAGGGACAGGTAGGTGGGTTCAAGGTTTTTATTGAAATTAAGTTCTTGACGGTTCTTGTGTTAAATGCTTAATAAAAATGGAGGACAAATGTATCTTTGTCATATAAACCATATTGCTTACAGTAAATTACAATGGATTAAGAGCTATTGCTCCTTTTTATATTTATTTAACCTTTATTTAACTAGGTAATTCAGTTAAGAACAAATTCTTATTTTACAATGACGGCCTACCACGACCAAACCCTCCCCTAACCCGGACGATGCTGGGCCTATTATGCGCCTACATCTACAGTATCCTATTTGACTGGTTGGGCTTGCATAACTGTTGTTATATTTACTTTTCGATAAGTCGGGGTGGGTATTTACATTACCCACCCCGACTTATCCAGGTCTGCTAACTAAACTGTAAAGGTCTGACATTTTTTGCTGTTTTGTTTTAGTTCATTTTGTAATACCTGCTAAGAGACTCCATTACAGGGAGGGGTCTTCTGGGTGGGGAACCACCAATGGAATAATTTTAATTTAACTTAAATTTAAGAATTTGTTCTTAACTATTCTTAACTGCCTAGTTAAATAAAGGTAATAAAAAAATGGGTATGTTTCCCTGTGGGCCCTGCTTTTTGTTACACATCCATGGGCTTATCAACGCTAAAGATAACAATTATATAATTAATATAACGGTCCTTTATGAAAAACAATGCTAATGCTATTCTCTTTGAATTTGAAAGGCCAAAATGTTCCTAATAAACGCTCCAGCTGTCTTCATATCCTAGCAAGAAACCATTATTGATATAGTAATGCTCCAAGAAACACACCTGCTCCATAGTTAACTTAAGGGGGCTGAATAATTTTGCACGCCCAATTTTTCAGTTTTTGATTTGTTAAAAAAGTTTGAAATATCCAATAAATGTCGTTCCACTTCATGATTGTGTCCCACTTGTTGTTGATTCTTCACAAAAAATACAGTTTTAAATATCTTTATGTTTGAAGCCTGAAATGTGGCAAAATCAGCCCCAAACCAAACTAAAGGTGTAATCATAGTTATACATGAGAAACTCAATCACCGTCTTGGGTTAAGACGAAGACCAAGAAGGCATAAATGTATCCATAATGTAAAGAAAATGACCTTTTATTAGTGTGTACACTCCGAATTCATATAATTTTGATTGTCTGAACAGCATATTGTTAGAATGAACTGAATTTCATCTGGTTATTGGGAAAGATATGAATGTAATTTTGGACATGCGAGTCAAATCTAATAAGACCAACTGCATTCCACAAGCAACCAAGGCTCTCCAGCATATACTCTCTGATTACAACCTCATTGATGCATGGCGAACACATAATCCTAAGCAAAAGAGTACACTTTCAACTCAAACAGGGATAAAACATTATCACAAATACATTTCCTACTATTTGCTACATCTCTATTTTGTTTTATCAAGAAAATAGAAATTCGACATACTGGATGACCACCACGTTTACTACTGTCAACTTCAAATCTTGGATATCTGCTATTCTCTGCCTTGTTTTAAAATATTTTTTGTTACCAGGTCTTAACCTTTTAGAGGCGTTCCAGAGGATTGCAAACAACCTTGTTATTTACACCCTATTTTGGACTCGAAGTGTCAATGTATGGTTCATACATACATAATAAAACATCTGCAGTCCTCTCCCAGCGGTGAAAGGCACAGAATCATTACATTTTTACCTGGCATCATTTAGTGCATGAGACACGCTCTTGTTCATGTCATGTAGCCTAGTGAGGCATGTGATCTGAAGCGAGTGGGATTGCCTGACTACATGGGTTTAATATTAGTTATTTTCATAACAGCGAAAATACATAGATTTATTCAATCAAATCCACGCATCATAAGTTAGATCTATTTGACCTTGTTGTTTTTGAATTTCACTCTTTCAATAGGCTAAATTGATCTGAAAAACAAGCACAAAATGTGTGCAAGAAATTGCATTTTAGCTAGGCACATACATTAGAAGACAATTGTCAAACTGATCAGAAACACTATGCTCACAATCTGTATCTCCTAAATGGTGTCGCTGGTCTATTTAGTTAGAATTTGGGAATAGATTGCGCAATAGACTAGGGTTTTTACCGGGCGTGAATCTCAACACAACAAACATAACTTTGATGTGCTAGAGAAATGTATACTTCCAAATTTCACCCACTTTTCAGATGAAAATACATAACCCTACCTTTCTGTTGTTTCAACCATCCATATCATATAATTCCATGCCATTTGTCCTTATAGACATACACACAGGTATTCCATGATATGTGTTAAAAATCCAGCACTGCAGTTAATTGCCAGCGATCGTAATTCATCACGTATGCAAATGCAATATATAATCATTACACTACTTTCAAGGAATCGGGCAATTGATGCAAACATGTAAGTAGGCATTAACTTTTCCTTTATATGAAATGCATTCTCACAATCGCTTGCTTGCCATACTAGTCTACAACAAGGGATTAGCCAGCCACAACCAAACTTTGAGAGACCATGTTGATTGGCAGGTGGAATGATGTTCCAATGATGTTGCAAGGTTAAAGACCAAATAGTTAAAAAGTATAAGATTGATGGTGTTCTTAATTTTGTCTCTGAGCTCTACAGACAATTCCTTCAACCTCATGGCTTGTTTTTTGCTCTGACATATATAGCCAACTGTGGGACCTTATACAGTGCGTTCGGAAGGTATTCAGAACACTTGACTTTTTCCACATTTTGTTATGTTACAGCCTTTTTCTAAAATAGATTAAATAGTTTTTTTTTCTCATCAATCTATACACAATTACCACATAATGACACATTTTTGCAAATGTATTAAAAATAAACTGATATATTACATTTACATAAGTATTCAGACCCTTTACTCAGTAATTTTTTGAAGCACCTCTGGTAGCGTTTACAGCCTCGAGTCTTCTTGGGTATGACGCTACAAGCCCGGCACTCCTGTATTTGGGAAGTTTCTCCCAGTCTTCGCTGCAGATTCTCTCAATCTCTGTCAGATTGGATGGGGAGCGTCACTGCACAGCAATTTTCAGGTCTCCCCAGAGATGTTCGAACGGGTTAGAGTCCGGGCTTTGGCTGGGCCACTCAAGGACATTCGCCCACTTGTCCCAAATCCACTCCTGCGTTGTCTAGGCTGTGTGCTTAGGGTCGCAGTTCTGTTGTGAGGTCCTGAGCGCTCTGGAGCAGGTTTTCATCAAGGATCTCTCCGTTTATCTTTCCCTCGATCCTGACTGGTCTCTCAGTCCCTGCTGCTGAAAAACATCCCCACAGCATGATTCTGCCACCACTATTCAGTCCAAAGAGTTCATTTTTGTTTCTCATTGTCTAAGAGTCCTTTTGATAAACTCTAAGGGGGCTGTCATGTGCCTTTTACTGTGGAGTGGCTTCCGTCTGGCCACTACCAGTGGTGGAAAAAGTACCCAATTGTCATACTTGAGGAAATTATACCTTAATAGAAAAGAAACTCACCCAGTAAAATACTACTTGAGTAAAAGTCTAAAAGTATTTGCTTTTAAATATACTTTAGTATCAAAAGTAAATGCAATTGCGAAAATATACTTTTAAAAGTAAAATTATAAATAATTTCAAATTGCTTATATTAACTGAACTGCACAATTGGTTTGTTTTTGTTAATTTACCAATAGCTAGGGCAACACTCCAACACGAAGACATAATTTGCACACAAAGCATATGTGTTTAGTGAGTCCGCCAGATCAGAGGCAGTAGGGACAAAATAACGTAACAAAATGTGGAATAAGTCAAGGGGTCGGAATACTTTCCGAAGGCACTGTATACTTGGGATATTGTTTTTCAACAGGAAAAGTAAAAAGAAATAGCTGGATTTTGTCTTTAATGTCAGACCAGGCAAGACTGAACGTGCATTATAAAGAAAGGAAAAGCTGCACACTAGTAGATCCAATGCATTAATCTATTCAACAATGTTTGACAGCTAAACTGTCTTAATCAGGGTACATAGATCCCCAAATTTATATTAGTGTATTTATTTTTAAGTGTCTTAGATTCTGTTTGTAATGAAAAGCGCTATATAAAATAAATGTATTGTTATAATGCTAGCACAGTTTGGGAACGGGAGTTAAAAGGAGTGAAAACTAGCACTTGAGAACTGACTAAATCAGTCTGGTAACCATCTGAGGGACTGGTCAGCATCATCCCAGGGACCGGTGCCGGTCACAGACCAGAGGTTGAGAAACACTGGTCTACGTGGAGGAAAACTGATAGATAAGTAATAAACAGCCCTCTGTTTATAAGGCTGAGGGAGAGAGTGGGAGCGTAATGCTATTTATATCTATCTCTGTTTGCATGGCCTGAAGGAGATGTACACCTACCTGGCACAGGAGCTGAAAAGGCTTGCTGCGGCTCATGGGGAGAGACTGCTGCACACCCCACACAACCCCATATCACTGGGTAAGATACAGCGCACACAACCCCATATCACTGGGTAAGATGCACCCTCACACATCCCCATATCACTGGGTAAGATACAGCACACCATATCACTGGGTAAGATGCACCCTCACACAACCCTATAACTAGGGAAGATACAGCGCACACAACTCCATAGCAGTGGTTAAGATGCATCTTACACAACCCTTGTCACACTTAAGAATTGCATACCTCAGATCCAGTAATTTAGGGATAATCCAGAGATAAGAAATTAGCCCAGAGATTCATCCAGAGATCTCTAGATTAGCCCTAAATTACTGGATCTGAAGTATTGCAATTCTTAAATCGGAGTAAAGTTGCTTTCACATTACACAATATTCGCCTGAAATTTCATGTTCGTGCAATATTCTTAGTTTGGGGCATCCTATGAGAATGTTGGAGCAAAATTTGTGTGGTGTGAAAGTTTCTACGAATGCTGTCTACGTCCGAAATCTAAACATGCTTGATTGACCCCAATGCAAATTTCATTCTACATTACAAATTAGTGTGTAGAGTGGAAGGTAATATCTTTCAAAATGTGTATTAGTAGCTATTTTCTCTCCATAGTCAGTCCTTGTAAACTTGCAACTAATCTAAAGCTTTAACCCCAGTAAAGTTCAAACAAGCTAGCGTATGCATGTCACAGCACTTTTCTGCTCGTCACATGCTGGGTGAATATTGCTTCTATGTCTGTAAAATTGTGACTTATGACAAAGTAAAAGATGTGAATTCCAATGTTGTGTTGACCTTTTGTCTGTGCATGTTTTCATGTAGCCATGTCTCTGGATGGCCTCCAGGCACAGAGCGGCAAGTCTGTGACTCAACTGGGCTCCATGCTGTTCACCAGGCAGGTGTCTGGGGCCAGGTAATTATTTAACTAGGCAAATTCTTATTTACAATGATGTCCTACCCCGGCCAAACCCTAACCGGGGTGACGCTGGGCCAATTGTGTGCCGTCCTATGGGACTCCCAATCACGGCCGGTTGTGATACAGCCTGGAATCGAACTAGGGTCTGTAGTGACGCCTCTAGCACTGACATGCAGTGCCTTAGACCGCTGCGCCAAACGAAAAGTATTTTTCCCCAGCTCAGTGGAGACCTGCGGGACAATTTAATATGTGAGTTGAGGTAGTGGGGGGAGTCTCTGAAGAACCTCATTGTTTACAAAAAGTAGCCAGTGCTGGGCCCTTCTGGTAGTCAGAGACTACCAGCCAACAGAACTATACAAAATGCAGTGATGTGTAAGAAAATTGTCCCGAGTGACAAAACGCAGTGCTGAGTGATAGTCTAAAGTCTTTAAAACAGAGGCTGCCGCATGCATGTAGATTATATCAAGTACTGGTAGAAGCATTGCTTGAACAATCTTCCTCATACTTTCCAAAGTGAGGCAGGATTTATTTCTATAAAAGAAACCAATCTTAATTCTCTGCTTTTTTTGTCCGTTTTTCAATGTGTGTTTTAAAAGAGAGTTTATCGTAAATTCAAATACCGAAGTACTTATAATGGAGAACTTACTCAATTTGGGCTCCCTTTAAAAGAGGCTGCGAATTTTTGCAGCTTTTTGTTAAAAATCGCGCAACATTTCAACGTCCTGCTACTCATGCCAGGAATATAGTATATGCATATGATTAGTATGTGTGGATAGAAAACACTCTGAAGTTTATAAAACTGGTTAAATCATGTCTGTGACTATAACAGAACGTGTTTAGCAGGAAAAATCCCAAGGAAAACTGTTCACAAAAAAACCCCCAAAATATCCCTCCGCCAGTCTCTGTATTGTCTATGGCAAGGGAAAATAGATAGGGCCCTGTTTACAATGCCTACAGCTTCCACACGATGTCTCCAGTACTGTCAATTGATTTTAAATTAATCCTTGGTAAAATAGTCGTCGAGCACACCAGAGGAAGTTATGAAAGAAAGAATGTGGACCATGATTTCAAAACGTGCTGCTATTGAATACAGATCGCCCCGTGATCAATTTGATCGATTATTAACGTTTACTAATACCTAAAGTTGGATTACAAAAGTAGTTTGAAGTGTTTTGTCAAAGTTTATAGTCAACTTTTTTAATTTTAAAAAATGACGGTGCGTTTTGGAACGGTGCTTTTTCATGGATCAGACGGGCTTCATAAATGGACATTTTGGGTATACATGGACGGATTTAATCGAACAAAAGACCCAATTGTGATGTTTATGGGACATATAGGAGTGCCAACAAAGGTAATTAATGTTTTCTATTTTATTTCTGCGTTTTGTGTAGCGCCGGCTACGCTAATTATTTTGTTTACGTTCCCTTTGGGTATTTCGGGGGTTGCATGCTATCAGATAATAGCTTCTCATGCTTTCGCCGAAAAGCATTTTAAAAATCTGAAATGTTGGCTAGATTCACAACGAGTGTAGCTTTAATTGAGTCCCTGCATGTGTGTTTTAATGAAAGTTTGAGTTGTATCGAGTACTATTAGTTGTCACTCTGAAATTTCCGCTGATGTTGATCCCTGTACAGGGACAGCAGCCGTAATTAATGTGCAAATACACATGTCCTCAGGGTCAATATTACAAGACCTAGAGACAACATAAATGTGGTTTTATTAGGATTTAGAACTAGTTTAAGATTAGTATGCATTTTTTTTTTAAATGAGTCAAAACCGTGATGGTCATGAATGGCCTGCTGTATTGAGTGGGCACAGGAGTAAATAACTATCATCCGCGTAGAGATTAATGTTACAGGTTTTATCAGATAGACTAATATTATTTATATAAATAGCGAAGAGAACAGGGCCCAAATTTTGACCCTGCGGCATACCTTCTGTATTATTGAGGAAACTGCATTTGATACCATCAGTAAGCACACATTGTGTCCTGTCCATTAAATTGTTTTTGAACCAATTGCAAGATGCCTAATCTAGGCCTATTTCAGACAACCTTTGAACAAGTATGAAATGGTCAACTGTATCAAACGCCTTTGACAGGTCAATAAATAAGGCTACACAATGATTTTTATGGTTGAAGTAATATAGCACATAATTTAAGATAAGAAGATGAAAAAAATATGCATATTAAAAAAAATAACAAGTACTGGTAGATAGAACAGTCCAAATAAACCAAGACAACGGCCATATTTGTAAATTAATAAAGAAAATACAATCCTCAACATGTCTCTTAATAATGTCTTGAAGTGACCAAAAAACACTTGGGAGTCTGATTTTAGGGTATTTTTGAATACATTCCAGTTATGGGCATGTAAAAACTAAAAGCTGTTTTACCTAGGTCAGTAGGGTCAAAGGTTTAAAAAACCAAACTATTTGCCATTCATGGGCGCGAGTGAGGTATTTCTTCTGTATGTCATGATCGATGTGAGTTAGTATGGTAGTTTCTGCAGGAGAGCTTTGTAAAATATATCCTGGTTTACAGTGGGGGCAGAAGAGTGAAGCACCGTGTCATCGGCATAAAAGTGTTGCTTACAGTTCTTCATTAAGGAACCAATATCGGTAATATAAAACGTGAACAGAACTGTCCCTAAAATGGACCCCTGAGGAACACCTTTTGTGTCCTCTAGGAATATTGATGTTTCAAATGTTATTAGTCATTTGGAATGTGCATGGTATACATGCAAGTTCCTTCTCGACAATGCAACCACAATTAAGATATAAATTAATATATTAATATATATTAACATAAAGTAAATGGCAGCAACTATACATTAAGATATATCCATCCGTAAGGTAGTTATTGACCATGCACATGCATTTCGATCAAGTCTACTAGAGGACAATCTACGCAGTAAAATCCACAGTACAATTTTTTTTTTTTTACATTTTTATCTTCAATAACATTATCAACAAAGAAAGCAGCTGAGATGGTATTATGTCCCTGTCTAAATCCTGATTTGATACAGTTGATGTCGGAAGTTTACATACACCTTAGCCAAATACATTTAATCCTAGTAAAAATTCCCTTCCACAACTTTGGAAGTATGCTTGAAAGACCCATTTGCGACCAAGCTTTAACTTTTGTCTTGAGATGTTGCTTCAATATATCCACATAATTTTCCTTCCTCATGATCTCATCTATTTTGTGAAGTGCACCAGACCCTCCTGCAGCAAAGCACCCCCAAAACATGATGCTGCCACCCTCGTGCTTCACGGTTGGGATGGTGTTCTTCGGCTTGCAAGCCTCCCCCTTTTTCCTCCATACATAACAATGGTCATTATGGCAAAACAGTTTTATTTTTGTTTCATCAGACCAGAGGACATTTCTCCAAAAAGTACAATCTTTTTCCCCATGTGCAGTTGCAAACCATAGTCTGGCTTTTTTTTTATATGGCGGTTTTGGAGCAGTAGTTTCTTCCTTGCTGAGTGGCCTTTTAGGTTATGTCGATTTTGGACTCGTTTGACTGTGGATATAGATACTGTTGTTCCTGTTTCCTCCTCATCTTCACAAGGTCCTTTGCTGTTGTTTTGGGATTGATTTGCACTTTTTACACCAAAGTACGTTCATCTCTAGGAGACAGAACACGTCTCTTTCCTGAGTGGTATGACGGATGCGTGGTCCCATGGTGTTTATACTTGAGTACTATTGTTTGTTCATATGAACGTGGTACCTTCAAGCGTTTGTAAATTGCTCCCAAGGATGAACCAGACTTGTGGAGGTCTACAATTATTTTTCTGAGGTCTTGGCTGATTTCTTTTGATTTTCCCATGATGTCAAGCAAAGAGGCAATGAGTTTGAAGGTAGGCCTTGAAATACATCCACAGATACACCTCCAATTGACTCAAATTATGTCAATTAGACTATCAGAAGCTTCTAAAGCCATGACATTTTCTGGAATTTTCAAAGCTGTTTAAAGGCACAGTCAACTTAGTGTATGTAAACTTCTGACCCACTGGAATTGTGATAGGATGAAATAATCTGTCTGTCTAAACAATTGTTGGAAAAATTACTTGTGTCATGCACAAAGTAGATGTTTTAACCGACTTACGAAAACTATAGTTTGTTAACAAGACATTTGTGGAGTGGTTGAAAAACTCGTTTAAATGACTCCAATGTAAGTGTATGTACTTCCGACTTCAACTGTATGTGTTCAGAATACAGTTCCTGGATAAGGAGGAATGAAGTTGAGTTTATGAAGAGTACATTCAATTGAGCACATTTTATGCATTTTTACCACAGGTTTACCCCCTATTTCCCTGGAAGTGAACACATTCATTTTCAATGTTTCAAAGAAATGAATCTGTCATACAATAATTGTATAGCCTAGTACAGCTGAAATAACATTTTCCCCTTTTCAGATATTCATTAGCTTTGCCTGTTTGTTCAAATAGGAAGCAATGTTGTAGTATGGGATAAATTTGCTATCCCTTTCTCTTTTGTGGGCGTTTCTTCCAAGCATCTTTTTAAACTTGCTTGTTTCAAGACAATTTCTGCATGCAGAAGGTGTGGTAATGGTAATGTCTGTTTTCAGGGTGGTTGCCCTTGGTAACAAACAGATGGTGAGCGGTCACATGTTCTGCGGCTTCATGTCCCACTCAGAGGCCTACCCACATCCCTATCTCAATGCCGCCTCGGCTGTTGGCATCACACGGGATGACGTGACACTCTGCATCAAAAGACTGGACAAGTGCCTGAAGAGCCTCAGGAAGGAAAGCAGTGCAAGAAGTGGTTCACCAATACCTCTCACAGGCCAGGAGGACCATGCTGGAGAGTGAATAAAAATATGTAGGGAAAAAGTGCTCATGTACTTTTTCAGATAGTAACATTTTATGCCTAGTGAAAATCTTCAATCCCCTTGCTTTCACATTTGTCATATTTTGCTGCCTGAAATGTGAATCTTAAAAAGGATTACAATTACAGAAATCTTCTCAAATTATAAAAAAAACAAAGTTGTATTAATTGCATAGGTCTTCACACCTCTTGCTGTGGCGTATCTAAGTAAGTTCAGGAGCAAATAAATGTGACACCTGTGGTGTGAAGACACTATGAGCTTAAACCTGAAATAATGATTGTTGGTCCATGGAAGTATAGGTCTTATAACATGTCACCATCATTAACACATGACAATACTGCATTCCAGCGGCACTGTGGAAAACAAGTTCTGTGTGACTAATGCTATTTGCTTGTACAGATTTATACTGATAAGTTATCCAATGTCTGTATGAATTGGTTGCATTCATTGAAGACTCCACTGATCATAATGACATTGAGGCAATAGTGTGGTCTATATAAAGTACCTTGTGAAAGTATTCACGCCCCTTGACTTTTTCCACATTTTCTTGTTACAGCATGAATTTCAAATGGATGTAAAACATTTTGTCACTAGTCTACACACAATACCCCATAATGTCAAAGTGGAATTATGTTTTTAGATATGTTTACAAATGTAATAAAAAATGAAAGGGTTGAGCCAATAAGTTTAACCCCTTTGTTAGGGCAAGCCTAAATACTTACCCAGAAAGACTCACAGCTGTAATTGCTGCCAAAAGTGATTCTAACATATCGTCTCGGGTGTGAATACTTACACTAAATAGCCAAAAGTATGTTGAACATCTCATTCCAAAATCATGGGCATTAATATGGAGTTGGTCCCCCTTTTCTGCTTTAACAGCCTCCACTTTTCTGGGAAGACTTTCCACTATACAGTGGGGCAAAAAAGTATTTAGTCAGCCACCAATTGTGCAAGTTCTCCCACTTAAAAAGATGAGAGAGGCCTGTAATTTTCATCATAGGTACACTTCAACTATGACAGACAAAAGGAGAAGAAAAAAATCCAGAAAATCACATTGTAGGATTTTTAATGAATTTATTTGCAAATTATGGTGGAAAATAAGTATTTGGTCAATAACAAAAGTTTATCTCAATACTTTGTTACAGTGCCTTGCGAAAGTATTCGGCCCCCTTGAACTTTGCGACCTTTTGCCACATTTCAGGCTTCAAACAAAAAGATATAAAACTGTATTTTTTTGTGAAGAATCAACAACAAGTGGGACACAATCATGAAGTGGAACGACATTTATAGGATATTTCAAACTTTTTTAACAAATCAAAAACTGAAAAATTGGGCGTGCAAAATTATTCAGCCCCCTTAAGTTAATACTTTGTAGCGCCACCTTTTGCTGCGATTACAGCTGTAAGTCGCTTGGGGTATGTCTCTATCAGTTTTGCACATCGAGAGACTGACATTTTTTCCCATTCCTCCTTGCAAAACAGCTCGAGCTCAGTGAGGTTGGATGGAGAGCATTTGTGAACAGCAGTTTTCAGTTCTTTCCACAGATTCTCGATTGGATTCAGGTCTGGACTTTGACTTGGCCATTCTAACACCTGGATATGTTTATTTTTGAACCATTCCATTGTAGATTTTGCTTTATGTTTTGGATCATTGTCTTGTAGGAAGACAAATCTCCGTCCCAGTCTCAGGTCTTTTGCAGACTCCATCAGGTTTTCTTCCAGAATGGTCCTGTATTTGGCTCCATCCATCTTTCCATCAATTTTAACCATCTTCCCTGTCCCTGCTGAAGAAAAGCAGGCCCAAACCATGATGCTGCCACCACCATGTTTGACAGTTAGGATGGTGTGTTCAGCTGTGTTGCTTTTACGCCAAACATAACGTTTTGCATTGTTGCCAAAAAGTTCAATTTTGGTTTCATCTGACCAGAGCACCTTCTTCCACATGTTTGGTGTGTCTCCCAGGTGGCTTGTGGCAAACTTTAAACAACACTTTTTATGGATATCTTTAAGAAATGGCTTTCTTCTTGCCACTCTTCCATAAAGGCCAGATTTGTATACGACTATACGACTGATTGTTGTCCTATGGACAGAGTCTCCCACCTCAGCTGTAGATCTCTGCAGTACATCCAGAGTGATCATGGGCCTCTTGGCTGCATCTCTGATCAGTCTTCTCCTTGTATGAGCTGAAAGTTTAGAGGGACGGCCAGGTCTTGGTAGATTTGCAGTGGTCTGATACTCCTTCCATTTCAATATTATCGCTTGCACAGTGCTCCTTGGGATGTTTAAAGCTTGGGAAATCTTTTTGTATCCAAATCCGGCTTTAAACTTCTTCACAGTATCTCGGACCTGCCTGGTGTGTTCCTTGTTCTTCATGATGCTCTCTGCGCTTTTAACGGACCTCTGAGACTATCACAGTGCAGGTGCATTTATACGGAGACTTGATTACACACAGGTGGATTGTATTTATCATCATTAGTCATTTAGGTCAACATTGGATCATTCAGAGATCCTCACTGAATTTCTGGAGAGAGTTTGCTGCACTGAAAGTAAAGGGGCTGAATAATTTTGCACGCCCAATTTTTCAGTTTTTGATTTGTTAAAAAAGTTTGAAATATCCAATAAATGTCGTTCCACTTCATGATTGTGTCCCACTTGTTGTTGATTCTTCACAAAAAAATACAGTTTTATATCTTTATGTTTGAAGCCTGAAATGTGGCAAAAGGTCGCAAAGTTCAAGGGGGCCGAATACTTTCGCAAGGCACTGTATATACCCTTTGTTGGCAATGACAGAGGTCAAACGTTTTCTGTAAGTCTTCACAAGGTTTTCACACACTGTTGCTGGTATTTTGGCCCATTCCTCTATGCAGATCTCTAGAGCAGTGATGTTTTGGGGCTGTTGCAGGGCAACACAGACTTTCAACTCCCTCCAAAGATTTTCTATGGGGTTGAGATCTGGAGACTGGCTAGGCCACTCCAGGACCTTGAAATGCTTCTTACGAAGCCACTCCTTCGTTGCCCGAGCGGTGTGTTAGGGATCATTGTCATGCTGAAAGACCCAGCCACGTTTCATCTTCAATTCCCTTGCTGATGGAAGGAGGTTTTCACTCAAAATCTCACAATACATGGCCCCATTCATTCTTTCCTTTACACGGATCAGTCGTCCTGGTCCCTTTGCAGAAAAAAAGCCCCAAAGCATGATGTTTCCACCCCCATGCTTCACAGGAGGTATGGTGTTCTTTGGATGCAACTCAGCATTCTTTGACCTCCAAACACGACGAGTTGAGTTTTTACCAAAAAGTTATTTTGGTTTCATCTGACCATATGACATTCTCCCAATTTTCTTCTGGATCATCCAAATGCTCTCTAGCAAACTTCAGACGGGCCTGAACATGTACTGGCTTAAGCAGGGGGACACGTCTGGCACTGCAGGATTTTAGTCCCTGGCGGCGTACTGTGTTACTAATGGTAGGCTTTGTCACTTTGGTCCCAGCTCTCTGCAGGTCATTCACTAGGAACCCCCGTGTGGTTCTAGGATTTTTGCTCACCGCTCTTGTGATCATTTTGACCCCACGGGGTAAGATCTTGCGTGGAGCCCCAGATCGAGGGAGATTATCAGCTGTCTTGTTTGTCTTCCATTTCCTAATAATTGCTCCCACAGCTGATTTCTTCAAACCAAGCTGCTTACCTATTGCAGGTTCAGTCTTCCCAGCCTGGTGCAGGTCTACAATTTTGTTTCTGGTGTCCTTTGACAGCTCTTTGGTCTTGGCCATAGTGGAGTTTGGAGTGTGACTGTTTAAGGTTGTGGACAGGTGTCTTTTATACTGATTCAAGTTCAAACAGGTGCCATTAATACAGGTAACGAGTGGAGGACAGAGGAGCTTCTTAAAGAAGAAGTTACAGGTCTGTGAGAGCCAGAAATCTTGCTTGTTTGTAGGTGACCAAATTCTTATTTTCCACCATCATTTGCAAATAAATTCATTAAAAATCCTACAATGTTATATTCTGGATTTTTTTTTTCCTTTTGTCTGTCATAGTTGAAGTGTACCTATGATGAAAATTACAGGCCTCTGTCATCTATTTAAGTGGGAGCACAATTGGTGGCTGACTGAATACTTTTTTGCCCCACTGTATGTTGGGACATTGCTGAAGGGACTTGCTTCCATTCAGCCACAAGAGCATTAGTGAGGTCGGGCACTGATGTTGAGTGATTAGGCCTGGCTCGCAGTCGGCATTCCAATTCATCCCATAGGTGTTCCATGGGGTTGAGGTCAAGGCTTTGTGCAGGCCAGTCAAGTTCTTCCAAACGAATCTCGTATGGACTTTGCTTTGTGCACGGGGGCATTGTCATGCTGAAACAGGAAAGGGCCTTCCCCAAACTATTGCCACAAAGTTGGAAGCACAGAATCATCTAGAATGTCATTGTATGGTGTAGCATTAAGATTTCCCTTCACTGGAACTAAGAGACCTAGCCCGAACCATGAAAAACAGCCCCAGACAATTATTCCTCCTCCACCAAACTTTACATTTGGCACTTGCATTGGGGCAGGTAGCGTTCTCCTGGCATCCGCCAAACCCAGATTCATCAGTCGGACTGCCAGACGGAGAAGCGTGATTCATCACTCCAAAGATTTTAGGTTTGTGTACGGCTGCTCGGCTTTGAAAACCAGACAAACAGTTATTGTGCTGATGTTGCTTCCAGAGGCAGTTTGGAACCCGGTAGTGAGTGTTGCAACCGAGGACAGACGTTTTTTACAAACTCAACAAAAAAAGAAACGTCCCTTTTTTAGGACCATGTCTTTCAAAGAAAATTCGTAAAAATCCAAATTACTTCACAGATCTTCATTGTAAAGGGTTTAAACACTGTTTCCCATGCTTGTTCAATGAATCATAAACAATTAATGAACATGCACCTGTGGAACGGTCGTTAAGACAGGAACAGCTACCAGACGGTAGGCAATTAAGGTCACAGTTATGAAAACTTAGGACACTCGAGGCCTATCTACTGACATCCTCCTTCCTCATGTGGTACCCTTTCTGCAGGCTAATCCTGACATGACCCTCCAGCATGACAATGCCACCAGCCATACTGCTTGTTCTGTGTGTGATTTCCTGCAAGACAGGAATGTCAGTGTTCTGCCATGGCCAACGAAAAGCCCAGATCTCAATCCCATTGAGCACGTCTGGGACCTGTTGGATTGGAGTGTGAGGGCTAGGGCCAATCTCCTCAGAAATGTCTGGGAACTTGCAGGTGCCTTGATGGAAGAGTGGGGTAACATCTCACAGCAAGAACTGGCAAATCTGGTGCAGTCCATGAGGAGGAGATGCACTGCAGTGCTTAATGCAGTTGGTGGGCAATCTGTAGAGCCAATTGGAAGCTGGGGATGATTAGGCGGCCATGATGGTCAGATTGAGAATTTAGCCGGGACACCAGAGTTAACACCCTTACTCTTACGATAAGTGCCATGGGATCTTTAGTGATCACAGAGAGTCAAGACACCCGTTTAACAACCCATCCAAAAAGCGGCACCCTACACAGGGCAATCATTGCCATGGGACATTTTAATTTTTACCAAAGGAAAGAGTGCTTTCTACTGGCCCTCCAACACAATTTATAGCGCATCTGGTCTCCCATCCAGGGACTGACCAGGAACAACTTTGCTTAGCTTCAGAAGCAAGCCAGCAGTGGGATGCAGGATGGTATGCTGCTTTCTCTGAACAAGAATGAAAACAATAACATACATTTTTGTGAGGGGCAGCATTTCAGGTAGTACTATGGGATGTTTTCACACAGAACATTTCATTTTAAAGAGATACAACCAACCATAGAGGACTCATCTTTATATCTGTGCCATTATAGCATCTGTGACAGCATGGGCAGCGCTGTTGAGGATATCTCCATTTTGAAATAGTTAATTTTGCAGGTAAATACAGGCAAATATATTGATAAGTCACCTTGTCCTAGAGAGATTTACACAGTTATCAAAACGTCCCGTCAGTGTGACCTCTAGGTTTTATGGGTATTATGACCCATACTGTGGTACTCTATACCCATAAAACCTAGCGGTCAAACGGAAATGGTTCCAATAATTTTTCCACCATTGATTTTTCCCATAGGGGACAAGAGAAACACTTAAAATAAGGGCTGTTACACTGGCATGATGTTTTGATAACTGTGTAAACAGTGGTTTAAGGTACTTAAGTAAAAATACTTTAAAGTGCTACTTAAGTAGTTTTTTGGAGGTATCTGTACTTAACTATTTATATTTTTGACTACTTTTACTTCAGAAAATATTGTACTTTTTACTCCATACATTTTCCTTGACACCCAAAAGTACTTGTTACATTTTGAATGCTCAGCAGCACAGGAAAATAGTCAAATTCACACACATATCAACCGAACATCCCTGGTCATCCCTACTGCCTCTGTTCTGGCGGACTCACTAATAACAAATTATTGGTTTGTAAATTATGTCTGAGTGTTGGAGTGTGCCCCTGGCTTTCCGTAAATAAAAAAATTTAAAAAATGGAAAATGGTGCCATCTGGTTTGCTTAATATAAGGAATTTGAAATTATTTCTACTTTTACTTTTGATACTTAATTAAGTATATTTGAAAACAAATACTTTGTAGACTTTTACTCAAGTAGAATTTTACCGGGTGACTTTTACATTTACTATTATTTATTTATTATTTATTTGATTTACCTTTATTTAACCAGGTAGGCAAGTTGAGAACAAGTTCTCATTTACAATTGCGACCTGGCCAAGATAAAGCAAAGCAGTTCGACAGATACAACGACACAGAGTTACACATGGAGTAAAACAAACATACAGTCAATAATACAGTATAAACAAGTCTAAATACAATGTGAGCAAATAAGGTGAGAAGGGAGGTAAAGGCAAAAAAGGCCATGGTGGCAAGGTAAATACAATATAGCAAGTAAAACACTGGAATGGTAGTTTTGCAATGGAAGAATGTGCAAAGTAGAAATAAAAATAATGGGGTGCAAAGGAGCAAAATAAATAAATACATTAAATACAGTTGGGAAAGAGGTAGTTGTTTGGGCTAAATTATAGGTGGGCTATGTACAGGTGCAGTAATCTGTGAGCTGCTCTGACAGTTGGTGCTTAAAGCTAGTGAGGGAGATAAGTGTTTCCAGTTTCAGAGATTTTTGTAGTTCGTTCCTGTCATTGGCAGCAGAGAACTGTAAAGAGAGGCGGCCAAAGAAAGAATTGGTTTTGGGGGTGACTAGAGAGATATACCTGCTGGAGCGTGTGCTACAGGTGGGAGATGCTATGGTGACCAGCGAGCTGAGATAAGGGGGGACTTTACCTAGCAGGGTCTTGTAGATGACATGGAGCCAGTGGGTTTGGCGACGAGTATGAAGCGAGGGCCAGCCAACGAGAGCGTACAGGTCGCAATGGTGGGTAGTATATGGGGCTTTGGTGACAAAACGGATTGCACTGTGATAGACTGCATCCAATTTGTTGAGTAGGGTATTGGAGGCTATTTTGTAAATGACATCGCCAAAGTCGAGGATTGGTAGGATGGTCAGTTTTACAAGGGTATGTTTGGCAGCATGAGTGAAGGATGCCAATTCTAGATTTAACTTTGGATTGGAGATGTTTGATATGGGTCTGGAAGGAGAGTTTACAGTCTAACCAGGCACCTACGTATTTGTAGTTGTCCACGTATTCTAAGTCAGAGCCGTCCAGAGTAGTGATGTTGGACAGGCGGGTAGTTGCAGGTAGCGATCGGTTGAAGAGCATGCATTTAGTTTTACTTGTATTTAAGAGCAATTGGAGGCCACGGAAGGAGAGTTGTATGGCATTGAAGCTTGCCTGGAGGGTTGTTAACACAGTGTCCAAAGAAGGGCCGGAAGTATACAGAATGGTGTTGTCTGCGTAGAGGTGGATCAGAGACTCACCAGCAGCAAGAGCGACCTCATTGATGTATACAGAGAAGAGAGTCGGTCCAAGAATTGAACCCTGTGGCACCCCCATAGAGACTGCCAGAGGTCCGGACAACAGACCCTCCGATTTGACACACTGAACTCTATCAGAGAAGTAGTTGGTGAACCAGGCGAGGCAATCATTTGAGAAACCAAGGCTGTCGAGTCTGCCGATGAGGATGTGGTGATTGACAGAGTCGAAAGCCTTGGCCAGATCAATGAATACGGCTGCACAGTAATGTTTCTTATCGATGGCGGTTAAGATATCGTTTAGGACCTTGAGCGTGGCTGAGGTGCACCCATGACCAGCTCTGAAACCAGATTGCATAGCAGAGAAGGTATGGTGAGATTCGAAATGGTCGGTAATCTGTTTGTTGACTTGACTTTCGAAGACCTTAGAAAGGCATGGTAGGATAGATATAGGTCTGTAGCAGTTTGGGTCAAGAGTGTCCCCCCCTTTGAAGAGGGGGATGACCGCAGCTGCTTTCCAATCTTTGGGAAGACATTAAGGTATCTTTACCTTTTCTCAAATATGACAGTTGGGTACTTTTTCCACTACGTGTAAATCTCTCTACGACAAGATGACTTATCAATATATTTGCCTGTATTTACCCCCTAAAAATGAAATGATAATTAGCTGCTAATGTGGTTATCATAAATAACTACAAATTCCATGATGATCTGGGCAAGACTGCTGAAACGAAGCAAAGGTAAGAATATGTGTATTAACTATCTAATGTTATCTAAATGTAGTGAATAAATTGGCAACATTTCTTTAAACGGACTGTTAACTGTCTTGTTCAAGTTTTAAATTGATACAATACCTGTAAACAAAGGTGTCAGCTAGAGATGACGTGGAGGAGTTTGCAGGGATTTGTCATTTTGCACGGTCTACTTTGATGCCATAAGGGGGAAAAGAGGGAAACTCATTCGGTTCATAAAATGTATAGCTGTGTAACGGCGTTCGTCTGTAGGAGGAGGAGAAGTGGACCAAAGCGCAGCGTGGTGGTTATTCATGTTCTTTAATGAATGAATGACGATACATGAAATAACTAAATGAATACGAAAACAACAAACGGAACGTGAAACCTAATACAGCCTATCTGGTGAACACTACACAAAGACAGGAACAATCACCCACAAACACACAGTGAAACCCAGGCTACCTAAGTATGATTCTCAATCAGAGACAACTAATGACACCTGCCTCTGATTGAGAACCATACTAGGCCGAAAACATAGAAATGCCCCAAAACATAGAAAAACAAACATAGACTGCCCACCCAACTCACGCCCTGACCATACTAAATAAATACAAAACAACAGAAATAGAGGTCAGAACGTGACAGTACCCCCCCCCCAAAGGTGCGGACTCCGGCCGCAAAACCTTGACCTATAGGGGAGGGTCTGGGTGGGCGTCTGTCCGCGGTGGCGGCTCTGGCGCAGGACGCGGACCCCACTTCACCATTGTCTTAGTCCGCCTTATTGTCCGCCTCCCTGGCTTACTCACCATGGCCACCCCTCTCAATGACCCCACTGGACAGAGGGGCTGCTCGGGACAGAGGGGCAGCTCGGGACAGAGGTGAAGCAGCTGCTCGGGACAGAGGGACAACTGCTCGGGACAGAGGGGCAGCTGCTCGGGACAGAGGGGCGATAGCAGCTCGGGACAGAGGGGCGATAGCAGCTCGGGACAGAGGGGCGATAGCAGCTCGGGACAGAGGGGCGGCAGCTGCTCGGGACAGAGGGGCAGCTGCTCGGGACAGAGGGACAGCTGCTCGGGACAGAGGGACAGCTGCTCGGGACAGAGGGACAGCTGCTCGGGACAGAGGGGCGGCAGCAGCTTGGGACAGAGGGGCGACAGCTGCTCTGGACAGAGGGGCAGCTGCTCGGGCGGCCCCTGGCTGACTGACGGCACTGGCGGCCCCTGGCTTACTGGCGGCCCCTGGCTGACTGGCGGCACTGGCGGCCCCTGGCTTACTGGCGGCCCCTGGCTTACTGGCGGCCCCTGGCTGACTGGCGGCACTGGCGGCCCCTGGCTGACTGGCGGCACTGGCGGCCCCTGGCTGACAGGCGGCACTGGCGGCCCCTGGCTGACGGGCGGCACTGGCGGCCCCTGGCTGACGGGCGGCACTGGCGGCCCCTGGCTGACGGGCGGCACTGGCGGCTCCTGGCAGACGGGCGGCACTGGCGGCTCCTGGCAGACGGGCGGCACTGGCGGCTCCTGGCAGACGGGCGGCACTGGCGGCTCCTGGCAGACGGGCGGCGCTGGGCAGACGGGCAGCACTGGCGGCGCTGGGCAGACAGGCAGCACTGGCGGCGCTGGGCAGACGGGCGGCACTGGCGGCGCTGGGCAGACGGGCGGCACTGGCGGCGCTGGGCAGACGGGCAGCACTGGCGGCGCTGGGCAGACGGGCGGCACTGGCGGCGCTGGGCAGACGGGCGGCACTGGCGGCGCTGGGCAGACGGGCGGCGCTGGCGGCGTTGGGCAGACGGGCGGCGCTGGCGGCGCTGGGCAGACGGGAAGCTCCGGCAACGCTGGGCTGAGTAGCTCTCCTAGCGCCGAACAGGCGGGAGACTCCGGCAGCGCTGGAGAGGAGGAAGGCTCTGGTAGCGCCGGAGAGGCGGGAGACTCCGGCAGCGCTGGAGAGGAGAGAGCCCCTGCAAGGATGGGCCGGAGAGACAGCCTGGTACGGGGAGCTGCCACCGGAGGGCTGGTGCGTGGAGGTGGTGACGGATAGACCGGGCCGTGCAGGCGCACTGGAGCTCTTGAGCACCGAGCCTGCCCAACCTTACCCGGTTGAATGGTCCCGGTCGCCCTGCCAGTGCGGCGAGGTGGAATAGCCCGCACTGGGCTATGCAGGCGAACCGGGGACACCGTGCGCAAGGCTGGTGCCATGTAAGCCGGCCCAAGGAGACGCACTGGAGACCAGATGCGTAGAGCCGGCTTCATGGCACTTGGCTCGATGCCCACTCTAGCCCGGCCGATACGTGGAGCTGGAATGTACCGCACCGGGCTGTGCACCCGCACTGGGGACACCGTGCGCTCCACAGCATAACACGGTGCCTGCCCGGTCTCTCCAGCCCCCCGGTAACCACAGGAAGTTGGCTCAGGTCTCCTACCTGGCGTAGCCATACTCCCTGTTAGCCCCCCCCCAATAAATTTTTGGGGCTGACTCCCGGGCTTCCATCCACGACGCCGCGCTGCCTCCTCATACCAGCGCCTCTCCGCTTTCGCCGCCTCCAGTTCTTCTTTGGGACGGCGATATTCTCCTGGCTGAGCCCAGGGTCCTCTTCCGTCTAATTCCTCCTCCCATGTCCATACCTCCTCGCGCTGCTCCTGCTGCTGCTTTCTCCGTTGCCCATTACCACACCGCTTGGTCCTGTTGTGGTGGGTGATTCTGTATGTTGATGGCTTGTTTCAGCACAGTCCATATGATTAGCTTCACGGTTGTTATTTTGTTTACTGGTTTTGTATAGTTTTCAGTGTTCACTACTTTCTTTATTAAAGATTGACCATGGACACTTACCACGCCGCGTATTGGTCCTCAGATCCATCTCGCCTCTCCTCTTCAGATGAAGAGGAGGACGGCCGTGACAGAATCACCCACCAACCAAGGACCAAGCGGCGTGGTAGAAAACAGCGACGACAGCAGCAGCAGCAGCAACAACAGCGGCCGGTATCACAGGACTCCTGGACATGGGAGGAGATACTGAACGGAGAGGGACCCTGGGCACAGACTGGGGAATATCGCCGCCCCAAAGCAGAGCTGGAGGCAGCGAAAGCTGAGCGGCGGCGATATGAGGAGGCAGCACGGCAGTGCGACAGGTACGAGAGACAGCCCCAAAAATGTTTTGGGTGGGGGCACACGAGGGGTGGAGCTAAGCCAGGTAGCAGACCTGCGCTCACTCCTTGTGCTTATTATAAGCAGCGTGATACTGGGCAGGCACCGTGTTATGCGGTTAAGCGCACGGTGTCGCCAGTACGTGTCCATAGCCCGGTGCGCTATAGGACAGCCCCCCGAGAGTGTCATGCGAGTGCGGGCACCGAGCCAGGGCGTATGGTGCCTGCTCAGCGGGTCTGGTCGCCGGTACGCAGTTTTGGTCCAGGGTATCCTGCGCCGGCTCTGCGTGCTGTGTCTCCGGGGCGCTGGGAGGGTGCAGTGCGTCCTCTGCCTGCGCTCCGCTCGTGCCGGGCGAATGTGGGAGTGGAGCCTAAGGGAGAGGTGCGTGTAGTAAGCACTAGATCTCCCGTGCTTACCCACAGCCCGGTTCAACCTGTGCCTGCACTCTGGAGGGTCCGGGCTAGAGTGGTTATCCAGCCTGGGGAGGTGGTGCCAAGGTTGCGCACCAGAGCTCCAGTGCTCCCCCACAGCCCGGTCCTTCAGGTGCCTCCTCCTAACCCCAAGCCTCCTGAAGGGCTCCCCAGCCTGGTGGTTCCTGTGGCAGCCCCACGCACCAGGCTGTCTCTCTGTCTCCTCCCTGCAGGTGGTCCCGCCTGTCCGGCGCCGCTGCCGGAGTCTCCCGCCTGTCCGGCGCCGCTGCCGGAGTCTCCCGCCTGTCCGGCGCCGCTGCCGGAGTCTCCCGCCTGTCCGGCGCCGCTGCCGGAGTCTCCCGCCTGTCCGGCGCCGCTGCCGGAGTCTCCCGCCTGTCCGGCGCCGCTGCCGGAGCCTCCCGCCTGTCCGGCGCCTCTGCCGGAGCCTCCCGCCTGTCCGGTGCCGCTGCCGGAGCCTTCCGCCTGTCCGGCGCCGCTGCCGGAGCCTCCCGCCTGTCCGGCGCCGCTGCCGGAGCCTCCCGCCTGTCCGGAGCCTCCCGCCTGTCCGGAGCCTCCCGCCTGTCCGGAGCCTCCCGCCTGTCCGGCGCCTCTGCCGGAGCCTCCCGCCTGTCCGGCGCCTCTGCCGGAGCCCCTCTGTCCCGAGCAGCTGCCCCTCTGTCCCGAGCAGCTGCCCCTCTGTCCCGAGCAGCTGCCCCACCTCTGTCCCGAGCTGTCCCTCTGTCCCGAGCAGCTGCCCCACCTCTGTCCCGAGCTGCCCCTCTGTCCCGAGCAGCTGCCCCACCTCTGTCCCGAGCTGCCCCTCTGTCCCAAGCAGCCCCTCTGTCCAGTGGGGTCATTAAGTAGGGTGGGTGATTGTCTATGTTGATGGCTTGTTTCAGCACAGTCCATATGATTAGCTTCACGGTTGTTATTTTGTTTACTGGTTTTGTATAGTTTTCAGTGTTCACTACTTTCTTTATTAAAGATTGACCATGGACACTTACCACGCCGCGTATTGGTCCTCAGATCCATCTCGCCTCTCCTCTTCAGATGAAGAGGAGGACGGCCGTGACAAGCTGGGGAGGTGACAACTACAAGAGGGTGGGGACCAAAAGGAGGGAAGAGTATAAGATGTTTTGTGAACTTTCTAAATGTATGCACACAGTTGACTGTATCCTTGGTATTAAACACTTGAAACTTCTCTTGAGATTTTGGTCTTAATTCCTTATTGCAAAGAGGTTGCAATAGCATTTTTCTTTTTAACACATGGTTATCAAAACGTCACGCCAAGGTAAGCCTACACGAAACAGCCCTTATTTTAAGTGTTTCTAAAATCCCCAAGTAAAATAATGAATGGTGGAAAAACTATTGGAACCATTTCTGTTTGACTGCTAGGTTTTATGGGTATTATGACACCTCCAATGTGGGGCTCTATGGTCTATGCTAAAATGGCCTCTATCATGCTCTATGGATACAACCTAATAATACCAGGTGGGTACAGTAAATCAATTACCTTGGCTAGTATTTCAACCAGTCTGTAAAGAAGCATGTAAACACTTTGTTACTTTAGTAATGTGGAAGACATTGAAAGCTTTTGCATACGTAATTTCTGTGTTCAATATTTGCAATTACAATCCTTGCCAAACCTTTCAAAGGGAACATTATGCCATAGACATGTCAGAAAACCATAGTGATATGCAAAAATTGTTTACTCAGTGGTTTAACATGGAGGAATTTCCTTTATCTGCCACAATTGTGAGATTCCTTCTACTTTTGTCCAATAAATTCAATAACTTTTTGTTGCCACTGGATTTCAAATAATCAAACAGATTGGATAATGTAAAAAACAACTGTTTTAATTTGAAATGTTTTCTGCTGGACATAAATACTTTGGAATGAGATACAGTGTACATCCAAACATAATCCCATTCAGATCACATGCCTCTGATGTAAACGTCATGCATGTGCAAATGTAAATCTTAGGAAGTCTATCTGCCACTATAGTTTCATTTAAAGAAGCACTTAAAGAAGCAATATCCCACATATAAATACAGTAATGTACACATGCTTAAGGGTAAACTAATATGTTTTGACCAATATTTTCAAAAACTTAATGGAGTAGGCCATTCAAGGAGTTGGTCTAATGGTTCCTTCTGATGAGAAATAGACAAGCTTGTGTATTGTGTGAAGGCGTTAGGCGCACACTTCTGTCCAGGTGTTACTTATGCCTGCCAGATCGTACAACGCCTGGATAGGTATTTTGCGTATCAGCTAACCATATCATATATTATAGCAATATGTCCGTCAGTGAAACAGTCGATGACATGGCACGCAACCATTGGTTGATGCATGCAACATCTGAGCTGGAGAACGCGATCATCAAATCATGTATTGCTTGAGTGGACTTTATGCAAACTGGAAACCACATATCCTGAGGCTGCATTTATTGTAGCTGGGGATTTTAACAAAGCAAATTTGAAGAAAATGCTACCGAAGTTCTAACAACACAGACTGCAGTACTCGTGCTGCTAAAACACTTGACCACTGATACTCCAACTTCCGGGATGCCTACAAGGCCCTCCCTTCGGCAGATCATACCACGACTCCATATTAGCTCCTCCTTTCCTATAGGCAGAAACTCAAACAGGAAGTACCCATGCTAAGGACTATTCAACGCTGGTCTGACCAATCGGAATCCGCGCTTCAAGATTGTTTTGATTATGTGGACCGGGATATGTTCCGGGTAGCCTCTGACAATAACATAGACAAATACACTGATACGGTGACTGAGTTTATCAGGAAATGTGTAGGAAGAAGAATTATAGTAGACGGTTTGTGTTCGAAAGTGATTGATGACCTGTTTTATGTGTCACGTGGTTATGCCCATTTATAAACATCTGGTCCGGATGTTCTCACGTTATCGAGTGAGTGCTTATGTAACCTGATAGTGGAGCTGTTTGGGTAAAGCCTGTGTTTGCACTAAAGCTGTCCTGGTGAATGTTGTGTAGTGACCTTGTTGAACTGTGGAATGTGTTTGAACATTTGAAAGAGTTGTGAATTAGTTTTTTTGTAGTGAGCTTATGTCTCTGCTGTTTAGTGATCTTGTATATGAAACAGTAATTTCCGGGGGGGTAGGTATGCCTCAGTATAAGTAAAGAGCTGTGAACACTACGCGCGACAAGAAACCTCAAGAGAGATAAACCACAGAAGACCAATTGTTGGTGTATTGTGTCCTTCGTGTCATGAACAAAATTACAAAACCATCGAAGCCATTCTTTGTGAGACCATTGATTGTTTTAATGCTGTGGTGGATATGAGTGACAGACATATGGGTTACATTTTCCAACCGGACAATTCAACAGTGAAGATTTTCACAAACGGCTGCCTCAACACCCCTTTTCAAGTTTTTCTCCTGCATTGGGGATGAGAGAATGACTTAAGTAAACACTTGCTCTTGTTTAGATCGAACAGGCCCTCAGTGGAACATCCCTCCCGGGGTACGCATTGGAAGAGGCAGTCTGTGGGCGAGATGATTTGAAAGCCATAACAATCTCTTCAGTGGCATATAGTCCAAACTCCAAAGTGACAATTTTAGGTTGTGCCGAATTCAATTGTTCAAATGCAACCAAATCCGTTAGTTCGTATGTATTTTCAAAAGCCTAGAGGTCAACTATTTTGTGCCTGTCTTTAGCTTTAGGTGGGGAGATTACTTTAAAGTCCTTGAAATCATGAAACAAGTGGAAAATCTTTTCCAACATTGTGAACAATTAAGTTGATGGGCCCTTCTGTCTTCATGATATAACATGGGCCTAAAGGCAAGAAGGCTGATCTATCAGGGAAAAGAAAACATATGAAACCTGGAATGCACTAGAGATCAAGGGGGGAAGAGACAGTGTCGGAACCGGTCACATCTTGACGATGGGGATTTAGAGACAGATGGTAGTGTAGGCTTACAATAGATCATTCACAAGGCCTTTTTCTCTAAGAAAGGAATTAAAGAAGAATTACGTGTAAACAGTTGTATGAACAGTTGAAGACGGGAGTTTACATACACCTTAGCCAAATACATTTAAACTCAGTTTTTCACAATTCCTGACATTTAATCCTAGTAAAAATGTCCTGTCTAGGCCAGTCAAAAAATTGAAATGTCCGAATAATAGTAGAGAGAATGATTTATTTCAGCTTTTATTTCTTTCATCACATTCCCAGTGGGTCAGAAGTTGACATACATACAATTAGTATTTGGTAGCATTGCCTTTAAATTGTTTAACTCTGGGCAAATGTTTTGGGTAGCCTTCCACAAGCTTCCCACAATAAGTTGGGTGAATTTTGGGTCATTCCTCCTGACAGAGCTGGTGTAACTTTTTCAGTTCTGCCACACATTTTCTAAGTAATTTATCCAACAATTATTTACAGACAGATTATTTCACTTATAATTCACTGTATCACAATTACAGTGGGTCAGAAATGTACATACACTAAGTTGACTGCCTTTAAACAGCTTGGAAAATTCCATAAAATTATGTCATAGCTTTAGAAGCTTCTGATAGGCTAATTGACATAATTTGAGTCAATTGGAGGTATACATGTGGATGTATTTGGCGAAGCCAGGTAGGAGACCTGCGCCAACTTCCTGTGCTTACTGGAGGGCGAGAGAGACCGGGCAGGCACCGTGTTATGCGGTGGAGCGCACGGTGTCCCCAGTGCGGGTGCATAGCCCGGTGCGGTACCTACCAGCTCCTAGTATCGGCCGGGCTAGAGTGGGCATCGAGCCAGGTGCCATGAAGCCGGCTCTACGCATCTGGTCTCCAGTGCATCTCCTTGGGCCGGCGTACATGGCACCAGCCTTATGCATGGTGTCCACGGTTCGCCTGCACAGCCCAGTGCGGGCTATTCCACCTCGCAGCACTGGCAGGGCGGCCGGGAGCATTCAACCAGGTAAGGTTGGGCAGGCTCGGTGCTCAAGAGCTCCAGTGCGCCTGCACGGTCTGGTCTATCCAGTATCACCTCCACGCACCAGCCCTCCGATGGAAGCCCCCCGCACCAGGCTGTCTCTCCGTCTCGTCCCTACAGGTGCTCCCGCCTGTCCAACGCTGCCGGACCCTTCCTCCTCTCTAGCGCCTCTCTAGCGCCGTGAGCTGGCCGTCTGCCCAGCGCCGTCTGAGCTGGCCGTCTGCCCAGCGTCGTCTGAGCTGGCCATCTGTCCAGAGCTGCTAGAGTCTCCCGTCTGTCCAGAGCTGCTAGAGTCTCCCGTCTGTCCAGAGCTGCTAGAGTCGCCAGTCTGTCCAGAGTTGCCAGTCTGTCATGAGCCACCAGAGCCGCCAGTCAGCATGGAGCCGCCAGAGCTGCCAGTCAGCATGGAGCCGCCAGAGCCGCAGGGAGCTGCCAGAGCCGTCTGTCAGCCAGAAGCTGCCAGAGCCGTCAACCAGCCTGAGCTACCCCTCAGTCCTGAGCTACCCCTCAGTCCTGAACTACCTCAGTCCCGAGCTCTCCCTCAGTCCGGAGCTGCCCCTCAGTCCAGTGGGGCCCTTGGTTAGGGTTTCTAGGCCAAGGTCGGCGGCGAGGGTCGCCACTCAAAGGACGCTAAGGAGGTGGACAAAGACAATGATGCCCACCTAGACCCTCCCCTATAGGTTTAGGTTATGCGGTCGGAGTCCGCACCTTGGGGGGGGGGGGGTACTGTCACGTTCTGACCATAGTTCTTTTGTGTTTTCCTTGTTTTATTGTTGGTCAAACGTGAGCTGGGTGGGCATTCTATGTTGGATGTCTAGTTTGTCTGTTTCTGTGTTTGGCCTGATATGGTTCTCAATCAGAGGCAGGTGTTAGTCGTTGTCTCTGATTGGAAACCATATTTAGGTAGCCTGTTTTGTCATTGTGGGTTGTGGGTGATTGTCTATGTTAGTTGCTTGTGTCAGCACAGTTCTTATGATAGCTGCAGGGTCATTATTTGTTTATTGTTTTTGTACAGTTTATTTCGTGTTATATCCAACAATTGTAACTTTTAATCACCTGCAATCTGCAGTTAGAATGACTGTCAATTTATCTTTCTGTAGTAAAAGATACATTAATCAATCAATGTGCATGCAAAAACATAGATATTAAAACAAACTATTCTAAAAAAACTTGCAACAAAGCCTGCTGGGAAATATGGTAATGAGGCCTCTCCATGTATTTTTCACTCAGAGTTAACAGAAATGAATTCAATACAGTTGAGTAACAATGTGGTGTTGATTCCACTGTGATTCAAATAACCCTTAATTTATTCACTGCAGGTGGCATCAATTTCAATCCCACTGGTGTTAACCCCTCTAGAATCAACATTCAGATATAAAACTTACAACACTTTTTACCTCAACACCAAGATTTTAACACCTGCATATTTGCTGTGCATGGACAGAGCCATGCTCTGTTTGTTTCTATTGCAGAGGTTGTGGTACAGCTACGCCTAATCAGACTTGCCTGTGCTAATGGGCCTCCAGGCAAAGTAAAATGATACGAATTACTTTTTTGATGCATGCCCCTCAAATGATACAAATGTAACAACAGCCTGAGCGCACAGAACTTGAAACAACAATACAGATGAAACCAAGTGTGCAATACAATGTATTATCTGAGTGGCACTGGTGCTCCCAAATCAAAATTCCATGTGCATTCCACAGGTCACGTTTATAAGTGTGTTCCAAAAAATTATCAAGATTAGGTAATATTTCGCAGCACACCTGAGAGTTCCAGTAGAGTGAAGTATAATGTACTCTGCTATACTATACTGTACTTAACTGTAGTCTACTGTACTCCACTCTATTGAACTAAACACTGCTGTGCTGCACTGCACTCTAATCACTGTACTGTGCTGTACTGTCCAACTTGTGAAATGTAGATGTGTATGATCGTTCAGATTTGGTCCGGTCCAGACCAACCAAACGTGATCATGTTTGGAACGGGGCTCATTAGAACCAGGCAATTTATACATTTACATTTTGATCATTTAGAGATCTACAGTCAGTGCATTCAATTAAGGTATTTAAACAACCACATATCACAGTCATAGCAAGACAAAAACGTTTCTGTAACCTTTACTGAGAATGTTGAAGTGTTCCATTATTTTTTTTCTCTTGGTCAGCTTTTGAAAAAGCAAACATAAGTGCATGTGACAGATGGGAGCAATAATACATATTCCACACAGCAATCTTCAGTTGGCTCCATTTTCTCTTTTAAATTGTAATTCAATGTCGAGAAAATAAGTATTTTCACATAATTGCAAATAGCCTACAAAAATCATACCGGTATTCATTGAAGTTTATAAACAAGCGCACCCTAAACCTATGCGGCTACACTCGAAAGTCTGCTGTGGAGATAACCGCTCTTTAACCAAACTATCAACAGAGTACTGGGTATAATAAATAATTAAATTGCGCGAAGGGAGCTGCAGCTGAATTGCTGATGTAAGGGGTTCAGTGCAGCATTTCATGTCGCAGGGTGGAAGGAAGCTTTGCAATCTGCCCGGCGTTTTTTGCTATCTCACACATGCAAATCCGACAAAAAAATATGCTGTCAATAGTTAAAAACTGCGTATTATTTTCAGTTGTGTGCTTGTACATAGCTACGCCGATTTCTTTAAAAAGGATTTCCAGATGTCCTTCAGCATGCAGCTGTTCCAAGGAGTCCATCATTTGTTTTGGATCTTCCTATGTCCCAAGGATCATCCCGAACGACATTAATTCACTGTAAGTAACTTCAGTCATACCTGATTTAGTCTAGGCTACTAAAAATTGTCTTTGCCGCTAATGCAAATTATGACATATGAACGAACGAGTTATAGTAGGCCTACATATCTCATATTGTATAGGCTAAGAGATGTTTGTGGTGACACTGGCACAAGCTTGTTATACATTTTTATATATTTATATATATATCCATATATATTATATACATGCAATGACATAGGGGAGACCGGGGCTAACACTTTGGTTTATTTCTGAAAAAACTGAGTGAGATTAATAATATTTTTACACAAACATAGGCTACATGTCTCAGCTACCATTGCCCACTGTCACTACGTTTCTAGGACATACCAGTCATGTACAATTTAAACCGAAGGTGGTGGAGGTGAAATGTTACATTTAACCCCACAGACTGGGTTATATGTAACACTGTCTTCAATTGTAGAAATGAGGGGTTATAGATAAATGTTATGATTTGAAACTGATATTAAGATAAAAAATACACTAAATGGACAAATGTTTTTTACAGTTTAAGAATGCCATATTGACCAGAAACGGTGTAGCCAGAATTTATTAGCATTCAAATGTATAAATTAAACTCAATATATATATATATATTATCCTATTTCTAGTTGATGTAAAGACGTGACATTTGATACAATTATGTAAATATGTCTAAATACCATAATATATGATATAATTCTTGGTAACCTGCGTTTAAAACTAACCCTGTTACAACTAGCCCCCATTTACTAATCTGAGGTTTGTGGGGAAATACAACAATAATGAATGTCATTAACTATACCAATCAAAATACCTCTTCATACGGATCAAAATTAGGCCATGGCTACGGTTATAGTGTTTTTGCGTCCGGAAAGCTCTTTTTTAAATCTGAGGATCCGAATCACGTTCTGCGCATGTGTTATTTTACGTTTTTTCTAATTTAGCTGCTGCTCATACTCCCCTCCCTTCACGTTTCGCTCTTCTGAGCCATGATGTTGCCTTTGTTTTTGCCTCATATTTTTCTGAATATCTGAAATAAAAACCCTGCAGCGATTTGAACGAACATTCCAAAACATATTTATTATCAACCTTCTCTGTCTGTTGTAACGGATATTGCAGATGCACAAGCAGGACGCAGTCCTTACACTTTGGACACATTTTGTATGATTATGTAGACTAATCTTTATAGTTGCTGCCATATCATGGTTCCTGAAAAAAGTGTATAAGGACCGGTAAAAAAATAATCGGACATTGGGCGAGTTCGTTTTGCATCGCCCGGTGCCATAGGTATGCCATATATACTGACATCGTGTCGATAATACAGAGCTGAATGCATGTCAGCAGCTAAGAAGACCATGGAACCGCTAGACGGCCTGTTTGTGTCGTATGTACAGTATTCTTGCAATACTAACAACACATTTTGGACCAACATGTCGATATTGTATTTTGTGTAAAACATTTAAATAGCTGCATGTAGCCTAATCCCCTCCTGGAAAAAACAACATGAAATCGCGTTTATGCCTACTGAGGAATGGAATACAATAGTTTGTTGTGTACAACATGAAATGTGTAAACTACCCCAGTGACCAGACAAAGACGATCAAGGAGGGTGAGTGGCGCCAGGACACTCAGCACAGCAGCTAAGTAATCACCGGAGTGAGCACAAAAAATATCCTGCACATGCACAGCAATATCCGTATTTTGCGGGAAAACTCTGTATCAGTAACCACTCCCGAGGGTTCCCGAGTGGCGCAGCGGTCTAAGGCATTTCATATCAGTGCTAGAGGGGTCACTACAGACCCTGGTTCGATTCTAGGCTGTATCACAATCGGCCGTGATTGGGAATCACATAGGGCAGTGCACAATTGGGTCACTGTCGTCAGGAGTAGGCCTTCATTGTAAATAAGAATTTGCTCTTAATTAACTGACTTGCCTAGTTAAGTAATGGGGAATGTTCTACAGGTCAATAATCAAAAAAGAGAGGCAGGCAAGAATATTCATTTTAGGGCTCCATTTTTTTTTTGTCAATACAAAAAAGGAAACTGATGGATTTAAATAAACAGTGCCTTCAGAAAGTAGTCACACACCTTGACTTGTTCCACATTTTGTGGACAAAGTGAAAACATGTTTTTATAAATGTTAGCACATTTATTGAAAGTGAAATATAGAAATATCTAAATTACATATGTATTCACACCCCAGACTCAATACATCTTAGAATTACCTTTGGCAATGATTACAGCTCAAATCAAATTTGATTTATTTGTCACATACACATGTGTAGCAGATGTTATTGCGGGTGTAGCGAAATGCTTGTGTTTCTAGATACAACAGTGCAGTAATATCTTAAAATTCACAACAATACAGACAAGGCACACAACCTAATAGAATGGAATTAAGGAATATATAAATATTAGGATGAGCATTGTCAGAGTGGCATAGACTAAAATACAGTAGAATAGAATACAGTATATAAGATGAGTAAAGCAAAAATATGTAACCATTATTAAAGTGACTAGTGTTCCATTATTAAAGTGGTCAGTGATTTCAAGTCTATGAATATGGGGCAGTGGCCTCTAAGGTTCAGGGTTACGAAACTGGGTGGAAGCCGCCTAGTGATGGCTATTTAAAAGTCTGATGTCCACCATTGTTCCTGTACCTGCCACCCTACACCCACTTCAATTTGCATACTGCCCCAATATGTCCACAGATGATGCGATCACCATCACACTGCACACTGCCCTATCCCATCTGGACCAGAGGAATAACTATGTAAGAATGCTGTTCGTTGACTACAGTGCGGCATTCAAGATCATAGTACC
Organism: Oncorhynchus mykiss; assembly: GCF_057628025.1. Classification (NCBI taxonomy): domain Eukaryota; kingdom Metazoa; phylum Chordata; class Actinopteri; order Salmoniformes; family Salmonidae; genus Oncorhynchus; species Oncorhynchus mykiss. The sequence continues at coordinate 29,142,243 of NC_143042.1, forward strand.
CTCCAAGCTCATCATTAAGCTTGAGGCCCTGGGTCTCAACCCCACCCTGTGCAATTGGGTTCTGGACTTCCTGACGGGCTACCTCCAGGTGGTGAAGGTAGGATACATCTCCACTTTGCGATCCTCAACACTGGGGCCCCACAATGGTGCATGCTCAGCCCCCTCCTGTACTCCCTGTTCACCCATGACTGCATGGCCAATTACACCTCCAACTCAATCATCAAGTTTGCAGACGATACAACAGTAGTAGGCCTGATTACCAACAATGACGAGACAGCCTACAGAGAGGAGGTGATTGCACTCGGAGTGTGGTGTCAGGAAAATAACCTCTTACTCAACATCAACAAAACAAAAGGAGATTATTGTGGATTTCAGGAAACAGCAGAGGGAACATGCTCCTATCCACACGGCGTACACATCACTGACGATCTGAAATGATCCACCCACACAGACAGAGCGGTGAAGGCGCAACAGCGCCTCTTCAACCTCAGGAGGCAGAAGAAATTTGTCTTGGCACCTAAAACCCTCACAAACTTTTACAGATGCACAATTGAGAGCATTCTGTCGGGCTGTATCACCAGAGGGTGGTGTGGTCTTCCCAACACATCACCGGGGGCAAACTACCCACCCGCCAGGACACCTACAGCACCCGATGTCACAGGAAGGCAAAAAAGATAATCAAGGTCAACAACCACCCAAGCCACTGCCTGTTCACCCTGCTATCATCCAGAAGGTGAGGTCAGTACAGGTGCATCAAAGCTGGGACAGAGAGACTGAAAAACAGCTTCTATCTCAAGGCCACTGTTAAATAGCCACCACTAGGCGGCTTCCACCCAGTTACTTAACCCTGAACCTTAGAGGCTGCTGCCCCATATACATAGACTTGAAATCACTGGCCACTTTAATAATGGTTACATATTTCTGCTTTACTCATCTCATATGTACAGTGGGGCAAAAAAGTATTTAGTCAGCCACCAATTGTGAAAGTTCTCCCATTTAAAAAGATGAGAGAGGCCTGTAATTTTCATCATAGGTACACTTCAACTATGACAGGCAAAATGAGGGAAAAAAATCCAGAAAATCACATTGTAGCATTTTTAATGAATTTATTTGCAAATTATGGTGGAAAATAAGTATTTGGTCACCTACAAACAAGCAAGATTTATGGCTCTCACAGACCTGTAACTTCTTCTTTAAGAGGCTTCTCTGTCCTCCACTCGTTACCTGTATTAATGGCACCTGTTTGAACTTGTTATCAGTATAAAAGACACCTGTCCACAACCTCAAACAGTCACACTCCAAACTCCACTATGGCCAAGACCAAAGAGCTGTCAAAGGACACCAGAAACAACATTGTAGACCTGCACCAGGCTGGGAAGACTGAATCTGCAATAGGTAAGCAGCTTGGTTTGAAGAAATCAACTATGGGAGCAATTATTAGGAAATGGAAGCCATACAAGACCACTGATAATCTCCCTTGATCTGGGGCTCCACGCAAGATCTCACCCCATGGGGTCAAAATGATCACAAGAACGGTGAGCAAAAATCCCAGAACCATACAGGGGGACCTAGTGAATGACCTGCAGAGAGCTGGGACCAAAGTAACAAAGCCTACCATCAGTAACACACTACGTCGCCAGGGACTCAAATCCTGCAGTGCTAGACGTGTCCCCCTGCTTAAGCCAGTACATGTCCAGGCCCGTCTGAAGTTCGCTAGAGAATTTGGATGATCCAGAAGAAGATTGGGAGAATGTCATATGGTCAGATGAAACCAAAATATAAATTTTTGGTAAAAACTCAACTCGTCTTGTTTGGAGGACAAAGAACGCTGAGTTGCATCCAAAGAACACCATACCTCCTGTGAAGCATGGGGGTGGAAACATCATGCTTTGGGGCTGTTTTTCTGCAAAGGGACGAGGACGACTGATCCGTGTAAAGGAAAGAATGAATGGGGCCATGTATCGTGAGATTTTGAGTGAAAACCTCCTTCCATCAGCAAGGGTATTGAAGATGAAACGTGGCTGGGTCTTTCAGCATGACGATGATCCCAAACACATGCCCGGGCAACGAAGGAGTGGCTTCGTAAGAAGCATTTCAAGGTCCTGTAGTGGCCTAGCCAGTCTCCAGATCTCAACCCCATAGAAAATCTTTGGAGGGAGTTGAAAGTCTGCGTTGCCCGGCAACAGCCCCAAAACATCACTGCTCTAGAGGAGATCTGCATGGAGGAATGGGCCAAAATACCAGCAACAGTGTGTGAAAACCTTGTGAAGACTTACAGAAAACGTTTGACCTCTGTCATTGCCAACAAAGGGTATATAACAAAGTATTGAGATAAACTTTTGTTATTGACCAAATACTTATTTTCCACCATAATTTGCAAATAAATTCATAAAAAATCCTACAATGTGATTTTCTGGATTTTTTTTCTCATGTTGTCTGTCATAGTTGAAGTGTACCTATGATGAAAATTATAGGCCTCTCTCATCTTTTTAAGTGGGAGAACTTGCACAGTTGGTGGCTGACTAAATACTTTTTTGCCCCAATGTATATACTGTATTCTATTCTACTGTATTTTCGTCTATGCCACTCTGACAATGCTCATCCTAATATTTATATATTCCTTAATTCCATTCTTTACTTTTAGGTTGTGTGTCTTGTCTGTATTGTTGTGAAGCAAGTGGGCACAGCAGACTGGGATAGGGTGAGATTGAATATGTCCGTAAACACTCCAGCCAGCTGGTCTGCACATGCTCTGAGGACGCGGCTAGGGACGCCGTCTGGGCCGGCAGCCATGCGAGTGTTAACACGCTTAAATGTCTTTCTCACCTCAGCCACGGAGAAGGAGAGCCCAAAGTCCTTGGTAGCGGGCCGCATCGGTGGCAATGTCTTATCCTCAAAGCGGGCGAAGAAGGTGTTTAGCTTGTCCGGGAGCAAGACGTCGGTGTCTGTGACAGGGCTGGTTACCCATTTGTAGTCTGTGATTGTCTGTAGACCCTGCCACATACAGTGCCTTGCGAAAGTATTCGGCCCCCTTGAACTTTGCGACCTTTTGCCACATTTCAGGCTTCAAACATAAAGATATAAAACTGTATTTTTTTGTGAAGAATCAACAACAAGTGGAACACAATCATGAAGTGGAACGACATTTATTGGATATTTCAAACTTTTTTAACAAATGAAAAACTGAAAAATTGGGCGTGCAAAATTATTCAGCCCCTTAAGTTAATACTTTGTAGCGCCACCTTTTGCTGCGATTACAGCTGTAAGTCGCTTGGGGTATGTCTCTATCAGTTTTGCACATCGAGAGACTGAAATTTTTTCCCATTCCTCCTTGCAAAACAGCTCGAGCTCAGTGAGGTTGGATGGAGAGCATTTGTGAACAGCAGTTTTCAGTTCTTTCCACAGATTCTCGATTGGATTCAGGTCTGGACTTTGACTTGGCCATTCTAACACCTGGATATGTTTATTTTTGAACCATTCCATTGTAGATTTTGCTTTATGTTTTGGATCATTGTCTTGTTGGAAGACAAATCTCCGTCCCAGTCTCAGGTCTTTTGCAGACTCCATCAGGTTTTCTTCCAGAATGGTCCTGTATTTGGCTCCATCCATCTTCCCATCAATTTTAACCATCTTCCCTGTCCCTGCTGAAGAAAAGCAGGCCCAAACCATGATGCTGCCACCACCATGTTTGACAGTGGGGATGGTGTGTTCAGGGTGATGAGCTGTGTTGCTTTTACGCCAAACATAATGTTTTGTATTGTTGCCAAAAAGTTCAATTTTGGTTTCATCTGACCAGAGCACCTTCTTCCACATGTTTGGTGTGTCTCCCAGGTGGCTTCTGGCAAACTTTAAACGACACTTTTTACGGATATCTTTAAGAAATGGCTTTCTTCTTGCCACTCTTCCATAAAGGCCAGATTTGTGCAATATACGACTGATTGTTGTCCTATGGACAGAGTCTCCCACCTCAGCTGTAGATCTCTGCAGTTCATCCAGAGTGATCATGGGCCTCTTGGCTGCATCTCTGATCAGTCTTCTCCTTGTATGAGCTGAAAGTTTAGAGGGATGGCCAGGTCTTGGTAGATTTGCAGTGGTCTGATACTCCTTCCATTTCAATATTATCGCTTGCACAGTGCTCCTTGGGATGTTTAAAGCTTGGGAAATCTTTTTGTATCCAAATCCGGCTTTAAACTTCTTCACAACAGTATCTCGGACCTGCCTGGTGTGTTCCTTGTTCTTCATGATGCTCTCTGCGCTTTTAACGGACCTCTGAGACTATCACAGTGCAGGTGCATTTATACGGAGACTTGATTACACACAGGTGGATTGTATTTATCATCATTAATCATTTAGGTCAACATTGGATCATTCAGAGATTCTCACTGAACTTCTGGAGAGAGTTTGCTGCACTGAAAGTAAAGGGGCTGAATAATTTTGCACGCCCAATTTTTCAGTTTTTGATTTGTTAAAAAGGTTTGAAATATCCAATACATGTCATTCCACTTCACGATTGTGTCCCACTTGTTGTTGATTCTTCACAAAAAAATACAGTTTTATATGTTTGAAGCCTGAAATGTGGCAAAAGGTCGCAAAGTTCAAGGGGGCCGAATACTTTCGCAAGGCACTGTACGTGTTGTGTCTCAAACCGTTGAACTGCAACTCCACTTTGTCTCTATACTGACGTTTTGCCTGTTTGATTGCCTTGTGGACGGAATAACTACACTGTTTGTATTCAGTCATATTCCCAGTCAACTTGCCATGGTTAAATACAGTGGTTCACGCTTTCAGTTTTGTGCGAATGCTGACATCTATCCACTGTTTCTGGTTGGGGTTGCTTAATAGTCACACTGGGTACAACATCTCCTATTAACTTCCTGATAAACTCAGTCACAGTATCCGTGTATTTGTCAATGTTATTCTCAGAGGCTACCTGGAACATGTCCCAGTCCGCTTGATCAAAACAATCTTGACGGGTGGATTCTGATTGGTCAGACCAGCTTTGAATAGTACTTAGCACAGGTGCTTCCTGTTTGAGTTTCTGCCTATAGAATGGGAGGAGCAAAATGGAGTCGTGATCAGATTTGTAGAAGGGATGGGGGGGGAAGGGCCTTGTAGGCATCCCAGAAGTTGGAGTAGCAGTGGTCGAGTGCTACAGTCAATGTGTTGATAGAACTTCGGTAGCTTTTTCCTCAAATTTGCTTTATTAAAAACCCCAGCTACAATAAATGCGGCCTCAGCATATGTGGTTTCCAGATTGCGTAAAGTCCAGTGAAGTTCTTTAAGGGCCGTTGTGGTATTGGCTTGAGGGGGAATATACATGGCTGTGACTATAACCAAAGATAATTATTTTGGGAGGTAATACAGTCAGAATTTGATTGAGGTATTCTAAGTTGGGTGAACAGAAGGACTTAAGTTTCTGTGTGTTATCACAATGGTTAATCATGCACCCTCGCCTTTCTTCTTCCCGGAGAGTTCTTTATTCCTGTCTGCGAGATATACTGAGAACCCAGCTGGCTGTATGGACAAAGGCAGTATATCCCGAGAGAACCATGTTTCTGTGAAACAGAGTATGTTACAATCCCTGATGTCTCTCTGGAAGGAAATTCTCGCCCACTCCGAAAACCTCTTCTCTGCCGGCTGTGTTTTGGATCAGCCTCTGGAATCAGTTCAATTGCCCTGGGCTGTACGAACAAAGGATCCAATGTGGGAAAGTCGTATTCCTGGTTGTAATGCTGGTGAGTTACCGCTGCTCTGATATAAAAAAGTTAATTCCGGCTGTATGTAATAACACAAAAAATTTCCTGGGCAAATAATGTAAGAATTAACACAAAAAAACATGAAGAGTGGTACTCGGTGATGCGTTGCGTTAGATTTGCCCCAAACATAACGCTTTCTATTCAGGACATAAAGTTTATTTCTTTAACACATTTTTTGCAGTTTTACTTTAGTGCCTTATTGCAAACAGGATGCATGTTTTGGAATATTTTTTATTCTGTATAGGTGTCCTTCTTTTCACTCTGTCATTTAGTGTTGTTGATCCACCCTCAGATTTATCCTAACATAGCCATTAAACTCTGTAACTGTTTTAAAGTCACCATTGGCCTCATGGTGAAATTCCTGAGTGGTTTCCTTCCTCAGGCATCAGAGTTAGGAAGTATTCCTGTATCTTTGTAGTGACTGGGTGTACTGATACACCATCCAAAGTGTAAATAATATATTCACTGTGCTCAAAGGGATATTCAATGTATGTTTCTTTTTTAACTAACAATAGGTGCCCTTTTTTTTGCAATGCATTGGAAAACATCACTGGTCTTTGTGGTTGAATCTGTGTTTGATACCTCCAGGCTGTGTAATGGCTATTTGACCAAGAAGGAAAGTGATGGAGTGCTGCATCAGATGACCTGGCCTCCACAATCACCTGACCTCAACTCAACTGAGATGGTTTGGGATGAGTTGGACCGCAGAGTGAAGGAAAAGCAGCCAATAAGTGCTCAGAATATGTGGGAACTCCTTAAAGACTGTTGGAAAAGCATTCCAGGTGAGGCTGGTTGAGAGAATGCCAAGAGTATGCAAAGCTGTCATCAAGGCGAAGGGTGGCTACTTTGAAGATTGTCAAATATGTTTTGATTTGTGCAACACTTTTTTGGTTACTACATTATTCCATGTGTGTCATTTCATAGTTTTGATGTCTTCACTAGTCTTGAAGGAGTTCCCATGTATGCTGAGAACTTGATGGCTGCTTTTCCTTCACTCTACAGTCTAACTCATCCCAAACCATCTCAATTGGGTTGAGGTCGGGTGATTGTGGAGGCCAGGTCATCTGATGCAGCACTCCATCACTCTCCTTCTTGGTCAAATAGCCCTTACACAGCCTGGAGGTGTGTTGGGTCATTGTCCTGTTGAAAAACAAATGATAGTCCCACTAATGCCAAGAGTGTGCAAAGGTGTCATCAAGGCAAAGGGTAGCTACTTTGAAAAATCTAAAATATACAATATATTTTGACTTGTTTAACACATTTTTTGGTTACTACATGGTTCCATATGTGTCATTTTATAGTTTGATGTCTTCACTATTATTCTACAATGTAGAAAATAGTAAAAAATAAATAAAAACCCTTGAATGAGTAGGTGTGTCCAAACTTTTGACTGGTACTGTATTTATTCAACAGTTTTTAAAATACCTGTACCCTCAATTAGATCTTTATTTATTCATTGTACAATGGGACATTTCACACAATAAGCTAGGAGTATCACAATGTCAGCCTCAGAGTTCAAGGTCTAAATGGCAGTAGGGGATGCAACCAGACCTGGGTGTAAATAGTATTATTCTTGCCTGCCACAATGGAAATCAATGGAATAGTCCCAAAAGTCCCTGTCCATCTAGCACTCCAGTCTCATGCAAACGCTCAAAGTATTGAACGATTTAAAATACAAGTTAAAGCTAGGTCTGGATAGGACATAAGCAATTTATGCCATTGTAATGTGTTAAGTAACCTTGGCTGAGACAGTGAGGCGTAATCTCGGCAACCCAGAACCAAATCTAAAAAACAGTGCACCCATACAATTTTTCCTCATACTGTATCCCACAGCCAATCAATCTTCTGTTCCCAACAACACACTCACAAAGCAGCGTAATCTTCACTCCACAAGTGCCATGTGTGTGAAATCGTTGTTAGCGCCAACTGAGAATGCAGTAGCCTAAAGTTGCACACTTCTGTACTGTTCACAGATTCTGTGAAACCCACGAATAGTCAGTTCCTTCAGGATTTAGCAACAATTTGCAGCATATTATGCGGGGCTTGCACATTTGACCAATCACGCACTAGTCCTATTACAACATAAAACAGTAAAATCATCCCAATATTACCGTTAGATCACCGCACTACAAAAACAGGGCTCTCAATTTTAACCAATCAACCTACTTTTGCCACATAAAATGGTTCAATCAGAAGTTTACATACACTAAGTTGACTGTGCCTTTAACTTCATGGCTTTAGAAGCTTCTGATAGGCTAAATAACATAATTTTGAGTCAATTGGAGGTGTACCTGTGTCTGTATTTCAAGGCCTACCTTCAAACTCAGTGCCTCTTTGCTTGACATCATGGGCAAATCAAAATAAATAAGCCAAGACCTCAGAAAAAAAATTGTAGACCTCCACAAGTCTGGTTCATCCTTGAGAGCAATTTCCAAACACCTGAAGGTACCACGTTCATCTGTACAAACAATAGTATGCAAGTATAAACACCATGGGACCACGCAGCCGTCATACCGCTCAGGAAGGAGATGCGCTCTGACTCCTAGAGATGAACATACTATGGTGCGAAAAGTGCAAATCAATCCCAGAACAACAGCAAAGCACCTCGTGAAGATGCTGGAGGAAACAGGTACAAAAGTTTCTATGTCCACAATAAAACGAGTCCTATATTGACATAACCTGAAAGGCCGCTCAGCAAGGTAGAAGCCACTGCCCCAAAACCGCCATAAAAAAGCCAGACTACGGTTTGCAACTGCACATGGGGACAAAGATTGTACTTTTTGGAGAAATGTCCTCTGGTCTGATGAAACAAAAATAGAACTGTTTGGCCATAATGACCATCGTTATGTTTGGAGGAAAAAAGAGGGAGACTTGCAAGCCGAAGAACACCATCCCAACCAACGGGCCTGGCAGCATCATGTTGTGGGGGTGCTTTGCTGCAGGAGGGACTGGTGCACTTCACAAAATAGATGAGATCATGAGGGAGGAAAATTACGTGGATATATTGAAGCAACATCTCAAGACATCAGTCAGGAAGTTAAAGATTAGTCGCAAATGGGTTTTCCAAATGGACAATGACCACCAAGCATACTTCCAAAGTTGTGAAAAAATGGCTTAAGGACAACAAAGTCAAGGTATTGGAGTGGCCATCACAAAGCACTGACCTCAATCCTATAGAAAATGTGTGGACAGAACATAAAAAGCGTGTGTGAGCAAAGAGGCCTACAAAATTGACTCAGTTACACCAGCTCTGTCAGGAGGAAGGGGATTCACCCAATTTATAGTGGGAAGCTTGTGGAAGTCTACTCAAAACGTTTGACCCAAGTTAAACAATTTAAGGGCAATGCTATCAAATAGTAATTGAGTGTATGTAAACTTCTGACCCACTGGGAATGTGGTGAAAGAAATAAAAGCTGAAATAAATCTCTCTCTACTATTGTTCTAAAATTTCACATTCTTAAAATAAAGTGGTGATCCTATCTGACATAGAACAGGGAATTTTTACTAGGATTAAATGTCAAGAATTGTGAAAAACTGAGTTTAAATCCATTTGGTTAAGGTGTATGTAAACTTCCGACTTCAATTGCATGTACATAGTGTACAGTTTGCCACTACTCTCCTGCACTGTAAAAAAAGAAAAACAAGTCTGTCCACTGATCATTGCACTGCTACAACTGGCCTGCCTCCTCCTTTGAAACTGTACCTTTTTTCTATATATATATTTATATACAGTATATATATATTTTTACCTTTATTTAAGTTAAGAAAAAATTCTTACTTTCAATGACGGCCTACCCCAGCCAAACCCTCCCTTAACCCGGACGACGCTGGGCCAATTGTGTGCCGCCCAATGGGACTCCTTGATCACGGCCGGTTGTGATACAGCCCGGGATCGAACCCGGTTTGGTAGTGATGCCTCTAGCACTGCAATGACTGCAATGTGCCACTCGGTCCCCTAAACATAATCTTTTCTACTTTTAATTTGCTCTGTGCTTACTCCATAATCTTACTATCTTTCAGGAGCATTGTCAACGGGTCCTTCTCCGAGATCAAGGAGACCATGTTTGCTCACATGCCATCTCTCCAACTCCTGTGAGTCAATGACACTTGTACTATACATTAATATGCAAACGAGACATGACTACCAGTTTGTGTGTCCATGGGAATGGGTAGGGGTTTAACCAGTTGGGAAATTAAGTTGAACTCAACAACAGATGGTCATAAAAAGTGTCGTTCTTAAAAAAAATTGATGTTTGAAAATTGATGACAGTAAGTCACTTTGGATAAAAGCGTCTGCTAAATGGCATATATTATTATATATTATTATTATATATAAGTTTGCGACTGTAGTTACATGTATTCACATCATAGTTAAGCCCCTGCTAGTGTTGCTGCAGGTATAAAATCCTAGGAAATGTTCTGTACCTGACACAAGCTTTCTCCAATTAATAAATCAATGTCTGGTTGTGTGTGTGTATGTGTTTTGCGGGGGCAGGAGAATCTTTGTTGCTTTAGTGATTCATTTAAGTTTGTCCCTCATTTTAAGCTCAACCCTGTAACGTGAACTGAACTCTTGTTTTAATATAGTAAAACTATACTTTTTTTTTTATCAAAAGAAAACATGTAACATCTAGTAGTCAAATCATAGTGGAAAAGCAGGTGATACTCTTTTTGGCTATTTTATGGTGTTTTGTGGTAGAAAACTGAGTACGTTGAGCGTAATAGATGTTACTCATAGATAGATGGGCTACACATGTTTTAACAAGTTCAAATGTTTTGTTAAGTTTGCATTTAATTGCACACAACATGCTTCCATTCCCCCTGTCACAAGGGGAGTTATAGCTGATTTTAAGATGAAATTGTCAACCCTGTTACTTTAATTGGCATTTTTCTTAACTTGATCTCTTGAGATGGTAAAACATGATTTTTATTAAGTTGAACATGTGTACTTATGACAGAATATAAACATTTGGTAAAAAAAATAGTTATTTTAACCATAAAATAGTTATTTTTGACAGACTTACACTACCCAAAAAGCACTCTATTTATGGAACGACGCATATCTATTTAGCCAAAGCCAAGACATGAATGTTGTTCTTACCATATTCTACCTTACATATGACTTGATATTCATATAGTTTTTGTGTGTTTTTTAATTACCTTAACATTTTACTTGTCTATTTTAGCATGTAGGGAATGTAGGCTTAGTGGAGTGCTCAGTACTGAATTTGATGATGAGCATACCTAGCAAACAGGGGATGTCCTGAGCACATTCGGTGACATTCCCATTAGGTCTCTTAAGAGTTTCGAACGTTGTGTGATGGTCCAAAGGCAATGTTCTCTGGGGGACCTTTGTCTAGTCCCCTATAAGTTCCTAGGATGTCACTGAGGACCATATCAGGACCTTTTTAGGATATTCTCAGGATGTTAATTTGACTAGTCCTTAGACATTGCGTGATGGTTCCAAGGGAACGTTCTCTAGGACTTTTCTTGGGACGTGTCTTTGTTCCCTGTAGGTTTTGTCTAGTTCCTGGTTTGTCCCGGGGATGTCCCCGAGAACATTTTTTGATCTTTCTTGGGAAGTTGTGTCATTTTGTTTAATTCCCGGTTTGTCCTAGGGACACCCCCGAATAATTTTTTAAAGACGTTCTTGGTACGTTGTGTCATGGTCCCCTGAAGCTCCCCTGATTGTCCTATGTGTCCCAAACCATGATACACTATATATACAGAAGTATGTGGACACACCTTGAAATTAGTGGATTCGGCTATTTCAGCCACACCCGTTGCTGACAGGTGTATAAAATTGAGCACACAGCAATGCAATCTCCATAGACAAACATTGGCAGTCGAATTGCCCATACTGAAGAGCTCAGTGACTTTCAACTTGGCACCGTCATAAGATGCAACCTTTCCAACAGTTCATCAAATTTCTGCCCTGCTAGAGCTGCCCCAGTCAACTGTAAGTGCTGTTATTGTGAAGTGGAAACATCTAGGAGCAACAACAACTCAACCGCAAAGTGACAGGCCACACAAGCACACATAATGGGACTGCCAAATCTGTCCTTTGCAACACACTCTACAGAGTTCCAAACTGTCCCTGGAAGAACTGGTCGTCGGGGGCTTCGGCCGTGCAGCCACACACACACAAGCCTTAGATCACCATGCACAATGTCAAGCATCAGCTGGGGTGGTGTAAAGCTTTCCGCCATTGGACTCTGGAGCAGTGGAAATGTGTTCTTTGTAGTGATGAATCACACTTCACCATCTGGAAGTCTGACGGACAAATCTGGGTTTGGCGGATGCCAGAAGAACGCTACCTGCCCAAATGCATAGTGTCAAATGTAAAGTTTGGTGGAGGAGGAATAATGGTCTGGGGCTGTTTTTCATGGTTCAGGCTAGGCCCCTTAATTCCAGTGAAGGGAAATCTTAACGCTACAGCATACAATGACATTCTAGATGATTCTGTGCTTCCAACTTTGTGGCAAAAGTTTTGGGAAGACCCTTCCCTGTTTCAGCATGACAATGCCCCCGTGCACAAAACGAGGTCCATACAGAATTGGTTTTTCGAGATCAGTGTGGAAGAACTTGACTGGCCTTCACGGAGCCCTGAACTAAACTCTATCGAACACCTTTGGGATGAATTGGGACGCCGACTGCGAGCCAGTGTAATGGATGTGAAACGGCTAGCTAGTTAGCGGTGGTGTGCGCTAAATAGTGTTTCAATTGGTGACATCACTTGCTTTGAGACCTTGAAGTAGTGGTTACCCTTGCTCTGCAAGGGCCGCGGCTTTTGTGGAGCGATGGGTAACGATGCTTTGAGGGTGACTGTTGTTGATGTGTGCAGAGGGTCCCTGGTTCGCGAGGGGACGGTCTAAAGTTATACTGTTACACCAGGTCTAATCACCCAAAATCAGTGCCTGACCTCACTAATGGTCTTGTGGCTGAATGGAAGCAAGTCCCTGCAGCAATGTTCCAACATCTAGTGGAAAGCCTTCCCAGAGGAGTGGAGGCTGTTACAGCAGCAAAGGGGGGACCAACTCCATATTAACGCCCATGATTTTGGTATGAGGTGTTTGACAAGCAGTTGTCCACATACTTTGGTCATGTAGTGTAAATGAAGTAATGAAAAATGTGTCAGGGTTTTAAGGTAAGTGGTATGCTATTCAGCTAAAATAGTGTAAATTATTTAAACAATGACAATGTTATTGCGTTTGACATGATCATTTAGTACTGACTTTCCAATACCCTACCTGTGCTTTGAATTCACAACCTCTGGATTTGGAGTATGCTTTTTCTTTCTGCTGTGCCACAGTTTGTAGAATTTCAGAATAGGTAATACACATGTATTACCTATAGTGCCATCTACACTGCTATTTTAATTATCAGTTAATCTGACTATTCTTTCATTAATCTTTCATTAATCTTTCATTAATTTCATTTATTTGAGGTTGGTTTTTTAGTATAGTTGTTGGTGTTTTAATGTTACTCCTGAATCACTATGATAAATATAATGGATTTTGCACCTTTGGCAGCAATTACAGCTTTGAGTTTTCTTGGGTTTGACGATACACTTGGCACACCTGTATTTGGGGAATTTCTCCCACTCTTCTCTGCAGATCCTCTCAAGCTCAGCAGAGGGAGCACCCCCCTATCCACATCGACGGGACAGTAGTGGATAAAGTGGAAACTTTTAACTTCCTCCGCGTACACATCACGGACAAACTGGAATGGTCCACCCACACAGACAGCGTGGTGAAGAAGGCGCAACAGCGCCTCTTCAACCTCAGGAGGCTGAAAAAATTTGGCTTGTCGCCAAAATCACTCACAAACTTTTACAGATGCACAATCGAGAGCATCCTGTCGGGCTGTATCACCACCTGGTACGGCAACTGCTCCGCCCACAACTGTAAGGCTCTCCAGAGGGTAGTGAGGTCTGCACAACGCATCACCGGGGGAAAACTACCTGCTCTCCAGGACACCTACACCACCCGATATCACAGGAAGGCCAAAAAGATCATCAAGGACAACAACCACCCGAGCCACTGCTTGTTCACCCCGTTAGCATCCAGATGGCAAGGTCAGTACAGGTGCATCAAAGCTGGGACCAAGAGACTGAAAAACAGCTTCTATCTCAAGGCCATCACACTGTTAAACAGCCATCACCTACATTGAGTGGCTGCTGCCAACATACTGACTCTATCTCCAGCCACTTTAATAATAAAAAATTGGATGCAATACATGTATCACTAGTCACTTTAAACTATGTCACTTTATATAATGCTTACATACCCTACACTGCTAATCTCATATGTATATACTGTACTCTATACCATCTACTGCATCTTGCCTATGCCATCGCTCATCCAAATATATTTTATGTACATATTCTTATTCATTCCTTTACACTGGTGTGTATAAGGTAGTTGATGTGAAATTGTATTTCGCTGCATTTCGCTGCACTCGCATTAACATCTGCTAACCGTGTGTATGTGACAAATAACATTTGATTTGATTTGAAGTGGGATGGGGCCCCTAGCTGCACAGCTATTTTCAGGTCTCTCCAGAGATGTCGATCAGGTTTAAGTCCGGGCTCTGGCTGGGCCACTCAAGGACCTTCAGAGACTTGTCCCAAAGCCAAAACCTGCGTTGTCTTGGCTGTGTGCTTAGGATCATTGTCTTGTTGGAAGGTGAACCTTCGCCCCCATTCTGACGTTCTGAGAGCTCTGGAGCAGGTTTTCATTAAGGATTTCTCTGTACTTTGCTCAGTTCATCTTTCCCTTGATCCTGACTATTGTCCCAGTCCCTGCCGTTGAAAAACATTCCCACAGCATGATGCTGCCACCATCATGCTTCACCATGGGGATGGTATTGGCCAGGTGATGAATGATGCCTGGTTTCCTTCAGACTTGACGCTTAGCATTCAGGCCAAAGAGATCAATCTTGGTTTCATCAGACCAGAGAATCTTGTTTCTCATGGTCTGAGAGTCCTAAAGGTGCCTTTTGGCAAACTCTAAAAGGGCTTTAATGTGCCCTTTACTGAGGAGTGGCTTCCATCTAGCCACTCTACCGTAAGGGCCTATTTGGTGCTGCAGAGATGGTTGTCCTTCTGGAAGATTCCCCCCATCTCCACAGAGGAACTCTGTAAGAGTGACCATCAGGTTCTTTGTTTTCTCCCGGACCAAAGCCCTTCTCCACCGATTGCTCATTTTGGCCGGGTCGGCCAGTTCTAGGAAGTCTTGGTGGTTCAAAACTTCTTCCATTTAATAATGATGGAGGCCACTGTGTTCTTGGGGACCTTCAATGCTGCATAAATGTTTTGTTACCCTTCCCCAGATATGTACCTTGACACAATCCTGTCTCAGAGCTCTACGGACAATTCCTTCAACCTCATAGCTTGGTTTTTGCTCTGACATGCACTGTCAACTGTGTGACCTTATATAGACAGGAGTGTGCCTTTCCAAATAATGTCCAATCAATTGAATTTACCACAGGTGGACTCCAATAAAGTTGTAGAAACATCAAGTATTGATGTGAGCTCAATTTCAAGTCTCATAGCAAATGGTCTGAAAACTTACAGTTGAAGTCGGAAGTTTACATACACCTTAGCCGAATACGAACCATCAAACAGGCAAAGCGTCAATACAGGACTAAGATCGAGTCAAACTACACCAGCTCTGACACGTGACGGATGTGGCAGGGCTTGCAAACCATTACAGACTACAAAGGGAAGCACAGCCGAGACCTACCCAGTAACACGAGCCTACCAGACGAGCTAAACTACTTCTATGCTCGCTTCAAGGCAAATAATACTGAAACATGCATGAGAGCACCAGCTGTACCTGAGGACTGTGTGATCACGCTCTCCGCAGCCGATGTGAGTAAGACCTTTAGACAGGTCAACATTCAAACAGATTACCAGGACGTGTACTGCGAGCATGCGCTAGCTAACCAAGTAGTAAGTGTCTTCACTGAAATGTTCAACCTTTCCCTGTCCGAGTCTGTAATACCAACATGTTTTAAGCAGACTACCATAGTGCCTGTGCCCAAGAACACTAAGGTAACCTACCTAAATGACTACTGACCTGCAGCACTCACATCTGTAGCCATGAAGTGCTTTGAAAGGCTGGTCATGGCTCACATCAACACCATCATCCCAAAAACCCTAGACCCACCCCAATTTGCATACCGCCTCAACAGATCCACAGATGATGCAATCTCTATTGCACTCCACACTGCCCTTTCCCACCTGGACAAAAGGAACACTTATGTGAGAATACTATTCATTGACTACAGCTCAGGGTTCAACACCATAGTGCCCTCAAAGCTCATCAATAAGTTATGGACACTGGGACTAAACACATCCCTCTGCAACTGGATCCTGGACTTCCTGACGGGCCGCCCCCAGGTGGTAAGGGCAGGTAACAACACATCCGCCACGCTGATCCTCAACACAGGAGCCCCTCAGGTGTGTATGCTCAGCCCCCTCCTGTACTCTCTGTTCACTCATGACTGCACGGCCAGGCACGACTCCAACACCATCATTAAGTTTGCCGATGACACAAGAGTGTCACCGACAACAACAAGACAGCCTATAGGGAGGAGGTCAGAGACCTGGCCGTGTGGTGCCAGGACAACAACCTCTCCCTCAACGTGATCAAGACAAAGGACATGATTGTGGACTACAGGAAAAAGAGGACAGAGCATGCCCCCATTCTCATCGACAGGGCTGCAGTGGAGCAGGTTGAGAGCTTCACGATCCTTGGTGTCCACATCACCAACAAACTAACATGGTCCAAACACACCAAGACAGTCATGAAGCGGGCACGACAAAACCTATTCCCCCTCAGGAGACTGAAAAGATTTGGCATGGGTCCTCAGATCCTCAAAAGGTTCCCCAGCTGCACCATCTGCCTGGTATGGCAAATGCTTGGCCTCTGACCGCAAGGCACAACAGAGGGTAGTGTGAATGGCCCAGTACATCACTGGGGCCAAGCTTCCTGCCATCCAGGACCTCTATACAAGGTGGTGTCAGAGGAAGGCCCTAAAAATTGTCAAAGACTCCAGCCACCCTAGTCATAGACTTCTCTCTGCTACCACATGGCAAGCGGTACTGGACCACCAAGTCTAGGTCCAAGAGGCTTCTAAACAGCTTCTACTCCCAAGCCATACAGCTCCTGAACATCTAGTCAAATGGCTACCCAGACTATCTTCATTGCCCCTCCCCCTTTCCACACCACTGCCACTCTCTGTTGTCATCTATGCATAACTCTACCTATATACCGTTGTATGTACATGTACTTAGTACCTCAACTAACCGGTGCCCCCACACATTGACTCTGTCCTGGCACCCCCTTGTATATATTGTTATTTTTTACTTCTGCTCTTTAATTACTTATTACTTTTATCTCTTATTCCTATCTCAATTTTTTTTTTAAACAGCACTGTTGCTTTGGGACTCGTAAGTAAGCATTTCACTGTAAGGTTGTTGTATGCGGAGCATGTGACTAATAAAATGTTATTTTATTTTATATTGCGTTGATTCGAGCACAATTCACACAGTAGAGCTAAACATTGATAGTGTTAACTAAATGGGAAAACTAAAGAGTTGAGTGAAGTTCAATCTCATGCTTCTCTGCGCAGGCTGATATTTCTTCTGTGTGGCACTCAGAGGGAACATTACCTACAGTTGTAATCAGTCATTGGTACAGACATTGTGGTGTAGCAGAAACATTGGAATGTCGTGAATCTAGAGGTTGTGAGTTCAAATCCCAGGTGAGGATGTGTTCAATAATAATTACTGTATGAATAAACATACACAATGTATGTCAAATTGTGTTAAATACAAAACCTCCAGGGGACCAGAACATAACATCCCAAGAATGTCCTTGGGGACATCCCAGGGAGCTAGACAAAACCTCTAGGGTACAATGACAGAATGTCCTGCTGATTTCGGGTGACCATTTTATGACGTCCCGGGGACATACTAACGGCTCATTATTGTTAGCAGGGTATATCCTTATTATGAGGTATACAAAGTATAAGTGAGGTATACATAATATGGACACACTACCAGTCTGTAATCAGTAGGCAATTTTAAGGACAGATGCCTTGTTCCAGTATAAGGTACAGTTGTCCATCAGCAATTTACATTTTAGTGCAAGCATGACATTGATTGTGACCCTCATGTTTATAAAAAGGCTTATCATAGCAAAACTGTACTTTTGAGCTCATCTCAGATTACAAGGTCACAAAAAGGGAACATGGAGATAATATATTGTCAGTGATATACTGGAGGACAGAGGTAGATTTATCCTCAAACCTAAACATCCCCACGCTGGGTAACACTATGATATCACTATAGTGAGATGACCATCATTTGAGGATACAATTTTGACTTAATTTTTGATTGCTATTATTAGAAATGAACTTAACCTTTTAGTTGTATAGTATATATCATGTTAAAATATCAGTGATTCTACATGTGAAGGTTTGTCAATGACGTGTGACATTAAATGTTATGATATAATGAATTATAATAAATCAAAATTATACATTTACTTTTTAAACTACAATGTCTTTCTATATTTGCACTTGTGTTCAAAGTAACTAACTGTTTATATATTTTTATCATAGACTTCTTAATTCAAATTCAGTGATGACAATAAGGGACGATGCATTTTCTGGCCTTCCACACCTGGAGTACCTGTAAGTGCCTTTCCATTCATTCACTCATCTTTAAAATAATGATATACTGAAGCTAATTTTGTTGTTCAAGAAATTAGCTACTGAGTAACTGTATCCCTTTTATTATAGTCAGGATTAATTCTACGATACATTAGCCCCATGTGATCACACAATCCATTTTCTCTTTTGAAGTGCTGTATAACCTTTGTTCTTTAGGTTCATTGAGAGTAATAAGATAGAGACGGTCTCCAAATATTCCTTCAGAGGACTCAGGGACCTGACTCACCTGTAAGTTCAAATAATCATCATTGTCATTAGAGGAAGTTAGATTTAACAACTTGATATTAGATGGTTCCTCACTTTCAAAGTAATCTATGGGCCAAGACTACGAATTTCAGCTAACTTTACCCACCACTTGCTAACAAGCAATGGAAGTGATAGGAGCAATCAACAACCACAAAAAATCATGGCCAAATCAACTAAAATCCACTACTTGTGGTTTGACATTACGTGACCTGACAGAATTCAGATAGAAATTTGAGTTATAGATCTGTCATTCTAATTGAAGGTAAGTATGATAAGTGTGTGTGTTATTGTGTGCTGTTATACAGTATGTGTTCTATTTCCTCCTTAAGATTTGTTTTTGTTTCTTTTTGTTCACCAGATTCTACAATATTGTTGGTTATTGAAAATGTATTTCACAACGGTATAGTTGGTACAATGATTCTCTACAAAATACATTGCTTGTTTTGTCACAAAAACTGAAATTAGGTGAACATTTTAGAATTTTAGCAACCAGTTAATGGCAGAGCAATTTCTACATAATGCAGCTTTAAAATTGATTAGGCCATTTACAATCACTTCCATTGATTGTTAGCTAGCGGTGGCTAAAATTAGCTGACGTTTATAGTGGTTGTTTAAAGAAAACTGAACTATGTATTATAGTATCTCCTGGCCCATAGACTACTTTAATAAGGGCGAGGAACCATCTAACTTCAAGTTGTTGAATCCTGAACTTCTCCTTTAATTCCGGTGAAGAAAATGTATGTTTGGGGATAATGCAGTAGTATTTTAGCCCACATTGTCTTCTTACCAGGGAATTACCAGGTCTACAAGGGCTTACCAGAGTTACAATGATATTCTACCCGAAATGCAACCTAATGGTTTCCCACTTATTTTCCACTTGCATTTGGTAGTAGTGATGTATTAATGTCAATTGAAGGCTAAGGGCTCTACTTTTAGCTTGTCACAAGGCAGTGCTATTGTCAAATGCAAGTAGGTTGGCCATTTTGGCTTGTTAATACTGGTGCTGTTATTTTCTAACCATATCGCCAGTTGGCAATTTACCGGTCTAACATCAGCTCGCCTGCACTGAGGTGAAAACTCAAGTGGTAACATTTAATGATCTAGTGCTGTCAAAAACATTATTTCCATGTGTTTCATATATATTTCCACACCATGAGGTTGGAATAATTACTGTGAAATTTAGAAAATTATGACAATGCCCTTTTAGTGTAAGAGCTGTTTGAAAAGACCGCCTGAAATTTCAGTCTGTTTTGGTGGGATGGAGTTTTAGTCTGCCTGGTAAATTAGTTAATAGACCAATAAGAAAGAGAGTTCCAAACCTCTCTGCCAATAACATCTAGTTTTCCCCTCCCCACTCAGAAATTGCTTGAGGAGTTGCTTTTAGCTAAGAAGCTATTTTTGTTTCGTTTTGACGATTTTAATTGAAAACAAACACAGTAAGGTACTTAATTGTTAACCAGAAATGATTTTATATTGAATAAAACAATGTCTGCATTGGGCCTTTAAGACCAACCAGCACGTCTTAGTGGTAATACAGTTTTTTTATGTCAATGATTTTGTCAGTGGGTGGGGCAGAGTAGTATATTATAGCCTAATCTGTAGTTTATCACTCTATTAAAAGATTACCTTTGGGAGCAGCAAAACAGTCAGCGGACATCCCTCTTTTCTTTTTATATTGGATATTCTTTTTGGTCAGCTCCTGTGAAAAGTTTGGATGAGCATCATATGCATTATACCCTCTACTTTCTATAGCCTACAATGATATTATGCCAATACAGTCTGAGTGTCTGACCTGAATGTAAAATTGTTTTGTATATAAATATTGCCAATATTTGACTGTTTGTTTGTTTACTCTTTCTTCGGGTGACAAAGTTTGGCATAACAACAACAAATGTAGGCTAATCTTATTAAAATGTTTGGCTCGCACATGCAATGTAATTTACTATGGTCTAGTGCAAATGCAATGTGTAGACTGATAGACTTCCATGTCGAAACAAAAATGTGAACTGCAAACATTTCTAACAAATGTAGAAAAATGGATGGATACTTATAGTTGTTATTACTGCTGCACTGGTCATTGCGTTTGAAAACAGAGCTGTTGAAGTGTGTGAAAACACAGACTACTGACATTTTTTTTTTAAATGTATGAACATACAATATTGTATGTGAAAAAAATATTTTACCATTTTTGGGTATATTTTTTTCTGGAAAATCTTGCCCTTTGGCCCTCTGTATTTCCATGATGATTAATTGACAGGAATATCTGCAGAATGAATCTGACAATGCTGTTTTCCCTCAGGTCTTTGGCAAACAATAAATTAAAAGCGTTACCCAGGGATTCCTTCATCGACCTGGACTCATTGATAGAGCTGTGAGTTGTTATGCATGTGCATTCGATGTGTAGTGATTCTTTCTTTAACTGTATAAAACATGTATGATTGCTTTCAGGATAACTTGAACAAAGGCAGTTTTCAAAGAAAGACTTGAAGGACAAGTTCTTATTTTTTTTAAACCAAATCTCTATTTTTTTTATGTAAATGGTATGTTATAGAAGAGTTCAGACACTTTTTTGGCAATTTTAGTTTGTTATGAGAAACTGTTTTGAGAAACTTGTTCTGCAATTCCAGGGTAGGAATAAAATATGTATTTTTACACTCTCTGTATAGTGATGCAGGTCTTTAGATGTTGTACATATAAAATTGTGTCATTCCAAACTTTTTTGGCAATGTTATATTCCATTGTGTTCGACTTGAGCAATACTTTTCTGGCTAGCCAGCGCATGCGCACTCTTCTATAACGTGTCATTTACATAAGAAATAATAATTTGGTTGAAAAAATATGAACTTGTCTTTTAAATGTTTTCTTTAATTTAACCTATTCTAATATTCATGCAGGGAAAGTAATCTAAAATTCATTATTTTGAGTAATCCAATGGATTACATTACTGATGACAATTTTAAACAGGTAATCTGATCTATAATGTAATACAAACCATCAAAATCACAATTGGAAACATTTTCATCAGCATAACACTGAAAGTCATTTTGTGTTTCCCATAAAGGTAACACATACAATGAGTTTATTTTGATGAGTCCTTGAAAGAAACATGTTCTTGTAAGGATGAGTTGGAGGTGGAAATTAAGAAGGATTCTTACACCCCTAACCACTATTTGAACGCCATTCTTACTCTAGAGAAGGTCAGAAAGGTTGAGCGGTCTAAACCGAAGATAGCCACAGGAATTGATGACTTATCTAATTCAGTTATGAAATCACCTAAATTGTTGTGAACACTCTTCCAGGCTTGTTTTGAGAACGGCATTATTCCATCTGTATCGTACAAATCTACAATCAAGCCTATTCCAAAATCCTCAAAAAATGACCCTAAAATCCCATTGAACTACAGAGGGATTACTCTAATTAGCACTGTATATAAATTGTATTCCTTCATTCTAAATAAAAGGCTCTCTCACTAACCAGAACTGTCTGGTCAGCTTGCTGATGAATAGAATGGCTTTAGGAAAGTCAGAGCCTGTATAGACCACGTACATGTACACTGAGTATACAAACACTAACTCAATTAACGCAACTCAATATTAGGAAGCTATTCCTAATGTTTGGTATACTCTGTGTATACAGTATACTGTCTCTAAAGTAATCCGAATGATAGAGAGAGAACCAATTTTTGCCTGTTTTATTGATTTTCAGAAGGCTTTCGATTTGGTTAATAGAAACCTTGCTTTTAGACAAAAATGGGAATTGATGGAAGATTCTATGATGCAATTAAAGCCCTGTGTAGATGCCCAGTTGCCTCTGTACAGGTAAATGAACAGAGGACTGGATGTTTTCCCACTCTGTTTGGGCTCAAACAAGGTGAGGTGCTCTCCCCAATGTTATTTGCCCTTTTTGTTAACAACTTGGCCCATCAAATCAAACATGAACATTTAGGAGTTAAACTAAATGACACGACTCGGGACACTACTGTATGCAGATTCTATTCTCCTTGCAGAGACTGAGCATGATTTGCAATGTATGTCAATCTCTGGTGTACGAAGTGGAGATAGTGATCAACCAAGATAAAACCCATATAATGCACTCCAGGAAAAAGTGTACAATAAGAAGTAATCATTACTTTTCTTAAGGAGCAATATGCGTAAAGTACACTTGTTCATATAAATACATTGGTTTCCTTTTTGATGAATACATGACCTTTGAGAGGTGTATAAAGTCCATATCTGATTCTGCAGGTAGAGCGTTGGGGTCCATTTGTAGTAAATTGAAAATCTGTAAAGACCTTGGCTATTGTACATATTCACAAGTCTATAATTCACATGTGTGTACTATATTGAACTATGCTGCTGAAATCTGGGGTTGTAAAGAAACCAAAATAACTAACTCAATTCAAAACAGAGCCATAAGATGCTTCCTTGGAGTGCATAAGCCTTGCTATTCAAGGAGATATGGGATGGGAGCCCAATGAAATAAGACAGAGGGGTGAAATTATTAGGTTATGGAACTGTTTTATCGATATGCATGAGGACAGAGTAACAAAAAAGGAGTTTCAACTGGGATAAAACACAATTACCCTTGGACAAAAGGAACTAAATTACATATGTTAGGAAGCTGATCTACAACACATATTTAGAAACAAGTTACGATGCAATGTCATCCTGATCAAACACAAGTTAACCCTTAGCTACAAAGAAAAATGATCAACTGATACAGTTGAAGTCGGAAGTTTACATACACTTAGGTTGGAGTCATTAAATCTAATTTTTCAACCACTCCACAAATTTCTTGTTCCCAAACTATAGTTTTGGCAAGTCGGTTAGGACATCTATTTTGTGCATGACACAAGTAATTTTTCCAACAATTGTTTACAGACAGATTATTTCACTTATAATTCATTGTATCACAATTCTAGTGGGTCAGAAGTTTACATCCACTAAGTTGACTGTGCCTAAAACAGCTTGGAAAATTCCAGAAAATGATGTCATGACTTTAGAAGCTTCTGATAGGCTAATTGACATAATTTGAGTCAATTGGAGGTGTACCTGTGGATGTATTTCAAGGCCTACCTTCAAACTCAGTGTCTCTTTGCTTGACATCATGGGAAAATCAAAAGAAATCAGCCAAGACCTCAGATCATTTTTGTAGATCTCCACAAGTCTGGTACATCCTTGAGAGCAATTTCCAAAAGCCTGAAGGTACCACGTTCATCTGTACAAACAACAGTACGCAAGTATAAACACCATGGGGCCACGCAGCCGTCATCCTGCTCAGGAAGGAGACGTGTTCTGTCTCCTAGAGAAGAATGTACTTTGGTGGGAAAACTGCAAATCAATCCCAAAACAACAGCAAAGGACCTTGTGAAGATGCTGGAGGAAACAGGTACCTAGTATCTATATCCACAATAAAACGAGTCCTATATTGACATAAACTGAAAGGCCTCTCAGCAAGGTAGAAGCCACTACTCCAAACCGCCATAAAAAAAAGCCTAACTACGGTTTGCAACTGCGTAGTACTTTTTGGAGAAATCATATTTTTTGGAGAAATGTCCTCTGGTCTGATGAAACAAAAACTGTTTGGACATAATGACCATCGTTATGTGAGGAGGAAAAATGGGTATGCTTGCAAGCTGAAGAACACCATCCCAACCGTGAAGCACGGGGGTGGCATCATCATGTTGTGGGGATGCTTTGCTGCAGGAGGGACTGGTGCACATCACAAAATAGATGGCATCATGAGAAAAAATTATGTGGATATATTGAAGCAACATCTCAAGACATCTAGTTAAAGATTGGTCTCAAATGGGTTCTCCAAATGGACAATGACCCCAAGCATACTTCCAATGTTGTGGCATAATGGCTTAAGGACAACAAAGTCAAGGTATTGGAGTGGCCGTCACTAAGCCCTGACCTCAATCCTATCGAACATTTGTGGGCAGAACTGAAAAAGTGTGTGCGAGCAAGGAGGACTTACAAACCTGACTCAGTTACACCAGCTCTGTCAGGAGAAATGGGCCAAAATTCACCCAACTTAATGTGGGAAGCTTGTGGAGGCTACCCAAAAAGTTTGACCCAAGTTAAACAATTTTAAGGCAATGCTACCAAATACTAATTGAGTGTATGTCAACTTCTGATCCACTGGGAATGTGATGAAATAAATAAAAGCTTAAATAAATATTATTCTGACATTTCATATTCTTAAAATAAGTGGTGACCTAACTGACCTAAAACAGGGAATTTTTACTAGGATTAAATGTCAGGAATCATGAAAAACATAGTTTACATGTATTTGGCTAAGGTGTTTGTAAATTTCTGACTTCAACTCTATGTTTTTATGTACATTACCAGTCAGAAGTTTGGACTCACCTACTCATTCAAGGGTTTTTCTTTATTTGTACTATTTTCTCAATTGCAGAATAATAGTGAAGACATCAAAGCTATGAAATTATGGAGTAACAAAAAAAAGGGTTAAACAAATCAAAATATATTTTAGATTTTAGATTCTTCAAAGTAGCCACCATTTTCCTCTATGACAGCTTTGCACACTCTTAGCATCATCTCAACCAGCTTCACCTGGAATGCTTTTCCAACAGTCTTGAAGTGTTCCCACATATGATGAGCACTTATTGGCTGCTTTTCCTTCACTCTGCGGTCCAACTCATCCCAAACCATCTTAACTGGATTGAGGTCAGGTGATTGTGGAGGCCAGTTCATCTGATGCAGGACTCCATCACTCTCCTTCCTTGTCAAATAGCCCTTACACAGCCTGGAAGTGTGCTGGGTCATTATCCTGTTAAAAAACAAATGATAGTCCCACTAAGCCAAACCAAATGGGATGGCATATCGCTGCAGAATGCTGTGGTAGCCATGCTCATTAAGTGTGCCTTGATTTCTAATTAAATCAATCATCAACAGTGTAACCAGCAAAGCACCCCCCTATCGCCACACCTCCTCCTCCATGCTTCATGGTGGGAACCACACACGCAGCGATCATCTGTTCACTTACTCTGCGTCTCACAAAGACACGGCGGTTGGAACCAAAAATCTCAAATTTAGTGCCATGATGTACACCTCTTTGTACACTCATCAGACCAAAGGACAGACAGATTTCCAGTGGTCTCATGTCCATTGCTTATGTTTCTTGGCCCAAGCAAGTCTCTACTTATTATTGGTGTCCTTTAGTAGTGGTTTCTTTGCAGCAATTTGACCATGAAGGCCCGATTCACCCAGTCTCCTCTGAACAGTTGATGTTGAGATGTGTCTGTTACTTGAACTCTGAAGCATTTATTTGGGCTCTGGTAACTCTAATGAACTTTTCCTCTGTAACTCTGGCTCTTCCTTTCCTGTTGCGGTCCTCATGAGAGCCAGTTTCATCATAGCGCTTGATGGTTTTTGCGACTACACTTGAAGAAACATTAAAAGTTATTGACATTTTCCAGATTGACTGACCTTCATGTCTTAAAGTAATGATGGACTGTCGTTTCTCTTTGCTCATTTGAGCTGTTCTTGCCGTAATATGGACTTGGTCTTTTACCAAATAGGGCTATCTTCTTTATACCTCCCCTACCTTGTCATAACACAACTGATTAGCTCAAACACATTGAGGAAAGAAATTCCACAAATGAACAAAACACACCTGTTAATTGAAATGCATTCCAGGTGACTACCTCATGAAGCTGGTTGAGAGAATGCCAGGAGTGTGCAAAGCTGTCATCGAGTCAAAGGTTGGCTACTTTGAAGAATCTCAAATATATTTTATTTGTTTAACACTTTCTTTGGGAACTACCTGATTCCATATGTGTTATTTCATAGTTTTGATGTCTTCACTATTTTATTCTACAATGTAGAAAATAGTAAAAATAAAGAAAAACCCTGGAATGAGTAGGTATGTCCAAACTTTTGACTGGTACTGTATGTGCATATATAAATATCATAATTTTAATTGGATACAGCCAATAAATGTCTTATAAGCCCATGTGGGCTGGGAATGAGGAAGATGCATGACATTAATATAAAATCAATCAAATAATCAATCATACAATGAAAACAATAACAGACGCTTTAGTGATGCAACATTTTACACTAGTTAAGGGGGTGGAGTCATCCTCTAATAGAACGAATTGGAGTCTGTCGAACAAGTAAAAGCGAAAGCAAGAGAGCGCCCGACCTCGAAGACCTACATTTGTCTCTAGGCGTCTGAGAAGAATATGATGGTCAATAGTATCACATGCTGCACTTAGAAGGAGACGCATGAGTATAGAGAGAGATGCTCATTTGTATGTTTTATAAGTGCGGGTTCAGTGCTGTGGCGACTGATAGGTTTCATTGACAGAATTGGAGTTTAGAAAATCTGTAAACTGCTGGGCTAGGGTATGGTTATGCTGTGACTGATATCTGGTTGTCTGTCCTTGCAAAGTGACCTGCGAGGAAATGCCTTTGAGTGTGACTGCCGTGCGAAGTGGCTGATGATGTGGCTGAAGAGCACCAATGCCACGGTTTCCGATGTAATTTGTGCCGGACCCAAGGACATGAAGGACAAGCGACTGAACGACATGGCCAGCCTGCACAATGAATGCATCTCCACTGGTGAGGGAGCTGACTAATTGCAGTGGTAGAAAAAGTATCCAATTGTCATACTTGAGAAAAAGTAAGAGAAAATTGCTTATATTAAGCAAACCGAATGGCACCATTTTAATGAATTTACAGATAGGCAGGGGCATATTCCAACACGTGTGTTTAATGAATCCGCCAGATGAGAGACAGTAGGGATGACCAGAGATGTTCTTTTGATAAGTGTATGAATTAGACCATTTTCCTGTCCCACTAAGCATTGAAAATGATCATTTTCCTGTCCCGCTAAGCATTGAAAATGTAACGTGTACTTTTGGGTGTCAGGGAAAATGTATGGATTAAAAAGTACATCATTTTCTTTAGGAATGTAGTGAAGTAAAAGTTGTTAAAAATATAAATGGTAAAGTACAGATACCACAAAAAACTACTTAAGTAAAAAATATATAATATAAAAGTATTACTTAACTTCTTTACACCACTGCTAATTGCCATGGTCTTACTTGAGCCCTCCATCATAAGGCCTACTTAACATAAACTCATTACAATGATAATATAATTTATAAGAGTTGCCATAAACTATGAGAAGCATATTATGCATAACCATAGTAGCACTTTGCAGGTTATGAGGAAATTCTCAAAACAACTGATGACAGCAGTTTACCTGACAAGACTGAATTCAAACATTACAGTTTTGAATTGATGTGCAATTTACTTTTATTGTTGCCTGACGACTGAATTTAATATAGCTGCTCTATCGATCGCTACATATAGGACATTGTCTGAATCTGTCATCCTAGATGTCGTTTGTGTGACTTCAAAATGAGGGGCGTTCTACAAAACAAATTCATCAGTGATAGGATAACGAACAACAGTTGATCCAGTGTTTGGGTTTTTCATCACTGGTTATTTGGATAAATCACAATTTTGCAGGTGTTAGCATCTTTCAAATTTCAGAAGGGGAGGGGACATTCAGCCAGTAACGTGCAAAGAGAGAGGGTGTAGCTCCTCATTCCAGTTCCGCTTCTCATACTAGCATCTCTTCATCTCTTAACACGTGTGGACCCAGAACTTAATTGAGCAGCTAACCAATTACGTGAAACTTTAGTTCAAGATTAGTTTACACTACACAACATGTTTTATTACAAATCATACTAATGCTAAGATTGCCCACTCTCCACAGATTTTATCCACCATCAGTCGGTGCCATCAGAGTCTCTGTCTGTGGACACATTCTCTTATAAAAATGACGTCTATGTGGCCATCGCTGCACCCAACACAGAGAGTTGTATGGTTTTACAGTGGGACCACATTGAGATGAACTTCAGGACTTATGACAATATCACAGGTATTTGGTAACATGACATCTTATGTCACTGAGGCTGACATATTCCTCTCTCAAACACACTTGTTGTGGGCAAGCGCACAGTAACATTTCAAATAGACAGGATGAGTGAAATTATTATTAGCAGCACGATTTATGTTTTAACTTATTTTTTTAATGAGAAGGATGTTTAATTTAACCAGAGTGTTAATATACATGCAGATACCTGCTGACACTGTATACACAAAGCTTTATTGAGCTCCAGTATCATATTTCCCATTTTTTTTTAAATTACATTGTGTTTACTGATAACGTGTGTGTTGGCGAGAGGAAAATGCCACCCTGAATGTCAGGTGACAAGATCATTGCTTAAATATTGGTGAGTATTTAAATGGGGATGAGGTAGTTGGGTGGGCTATTTACAGATGGGCTGTGTACAGGTGCAGTGATCGGTAAGCTGCTCTGACAGCTGATGCTTAAAGTTAGTGAGGGAGATGTAAGTCTCCAGCTTCAGTGATTTTTGCAGTTCGTTCCAGTCATTGGCAACAGAGAACTGGAAGGAAAGGCGGCCAAATGTGGAGTTGGCTTTGGGGATGACCAGTAAAATAGACCTGCTGGAGTACGTGCTACGGGTGGGTGTTGCTATGGTGACCAGTGAGTTGAGATAAGGCAGGGCTTTACCTAGCAAAGACATATAGATGACCTGGAACCAGTGGGTTTGGCGACGAATATGAAGCGAGGGCCAACCAACGAGAGCATACAGGCCGCAGTGGTGGGTAGTATATGGGGCTTTGGTGACAAAACGGATGGCACTGTGATAGACTACAACCAATTTTCTGAGTAGAGTGTTGGAGGCTATTTTGTAGATGACATCGCCAAAGTCAAGGATTGGTAGGATAGTCAGTTTTACGAGGGTATGTTTAACAGCATGAGTGAAGGATGCTTTGTTGCGATTTAATTTTGGATTGGAGATGCTTAATGTGAGTCTGGAATGAGAGTTTACAGTCTAACCAGACACCTAGGTATTTGTAGTTGTCCACATATGCTACGTCAGAACCGTCCAGAGTAGTGATGCTAGTCGGCCAGGCAGGTGCGGGCAGCAATCGGTTGAAGAGCATGCATTTAGTATTACTAGTATTTAAGAGCAGTTGGAGGCCACGGAAGGAGTGTTATAATTGCATTGAAGCTCATCTGGAGGTTTGTTAACACAGTGTCCAAAGAAGGGCCAGAAGTATACAGAATGGTGTTGTCTGTGTAGAGGTGGATCAGAGAAGCACCAGCAGCGAGAGGGACGTCATTGATATATACAGTGATATACATAGAACATAAATCATATACATATACAGAGAACATAAATTGTGCTGCATATTTATCAGCAATCATTTTGTGGTTTATATCTAGTGCCGTTTCTCTTCCTTAATTACTATATTTTCAGTATTTTAAAGCCAATAAACTATCATTTGAATTTCTAAATGTGTCTATTCTGTGTCTCAAATCTTAGGCCAGTCAATCGTTGGGTGCAAATCGGTCATCATCCAGAACCAGGTCTTTGTCATAGTGGCCCAGCTCTTTGGTGGTTCTCACATATACAAGTTTGATGAAGACCAGAGCAGGTTCAGCAAGTTTCAGGATATTGAGGTATCCAAGATCTCCAAGCCCAACGACATTGAAGCCTTCCAGATTTCTGGCGAGTGGTTCTTTGTGATTGCCGATAGCTCAAAGGCGGGGCTCTCCACTCTCTACAAGTGGAACGACAAGGGCTTCTACTCCTATCAGTCCCTGCATGAGTGGTTCCGTGACACTGACGCTGAGTTTGTGGATCTGGATGGCAAGTCCCACCTCATCTTGGCCAGCCGCTCCCAGGTGCCTGTAATCTACCAGTGGAGCAGGAATGCCCAGACGTTTGCCCTGCAGGGAGAGATCCCCAACATGGAGGATGTGGTGGCCGTCAAGACCTTCCGAGTCAAGGAGGACCTCTACCTGGCCATGACGCGCTATATAGGTGACTCTAAGGTACTCCGCTGGAGTGGCAAACAGTTTATGGAGATCCAATCCCTGCCCTCACGAGGTGCTATGATTCTCCAGCCATTCTCCTTCAAAGAGCGCCACTATCTGGCCCTGGGCAGCGACTTTACCTTCTCACAGATCTACCTGTGGGACGCTGATAAGAAACTCTTTGAGCGCTTCAAAGAGGTGTACATCATGGCGCCACGTTCCTTTACCGTGGTATCCACCGACCGCCGGGACTTCATTTTCTCCTCCAGCTTCAAGGGCAATACACAGATCTTCGAGCATATCATCATCGACTTGAGCTTATGAGATTTCCAGGGCTTCAGCCCCTGCATCTTATGTCTTCCATTATAAACGTTGACATTTTTGTGGGGGAAAGGAGGGAGAAGGGTCCAAGAGAGGGAGAGGTAACTCAAGCAGCATTATCAAATATTTTTTCCTATTAAGCACCTCTTGTGTTTGTATACCATTTTAAATCGGTCATGTCCCTACTGTTCTATTGACTTTTATACGCACAAGTAATCTCGGTTAACCAAGAACTAAAATCTCAAGTCATTTGGTCACCTCGGTGATTAAGTTGTGGATCTATACGTGGTAGTTCCGGTTTGCAAAGTCTTGCAAAAGGAAACTCTCAGCCAAGTCTTTTCCTTTTCCACAATGTACATTGCCTTTTCAGCACAGGCGTTTTAGTGTTTTGTTTGTCCTGCTGCTGCGCCATCTAGCTATGAATAGTGATCACTCCCAACTGCTTTGTCGATACAGGGAAAAGTCGCAGCAGCGCAAACCTTTAATAACAATATTGTGACACAGAACCATTGTGATCCCGAACCCAGAACTCTTAAACAATGATTAGCAGTACACATTTATGTTTGTATTTGTTTATATCGTCTATATAAGCAGTTTCACAAATATTTGGGGATTTACAAAAGTTTTCATTGCTCATATTTGTTCTTTATTCCACATAAATGTACAATTACTCAAGACCCTAAACAAGTCCTTGCTGCAGAGTACAACTAGATATGTGTGTATTGATTGACTAAGGGCTATATTCAATCAGATCTGCTTTAGCCAACAACCATATAGCTTATTTTTGGGGCTGTGTCAGAGGTGGAACTGCGTTAGAGCTGTCAAGTCCACAAGCAGCACATGGCATTATACCTAAAGCAGACATTGCCATTGGCTGCATGGAGTCACATTACGAGAAATCCCATGCAGCCTTGTTGACAAGTTCAAACACTGGAATGTGAGATGTAATCTAGAGCTCAATTAGGCTGATGATTTTCAATTTGAGCATCATTATTTATTATAGCCTACACTATCTCATTCTGAACTTCTAACGCAAGTAGGATGGTTGTTGCTTCGTAACAATGATCTGCTCATCTGCTCACCGATTTGACAGCTACAACGCAGTTACACCTCCGACACTTACAAAACATCAGTAATGCGGGTTTTGGCTGTTGCCAACTCTTGATCTGATTGAGTCTATGCCTGAGGCATCATCATAGATATTGACTATGCTAGCTTGATTATTAAAAACATTGACCAAATAAGTCAACATTAATGCTCTACAGATGTATTCTTTTGAACAATAATGATACATATTAACATATTAACACATACTTTCTGACAGAAACACATACTTTCTGACAGCAAAGTTACAGTTGGTGATCAGAGTTCAAATGAAAATGTATCATTTGTTTTGAAGAGAACACAGACACTATAATTGTATTGTAGTTTTTTTTTTACATACATTTCCCGGCCTCAAATGTAACATTTGCATAGTATATAATTTTACTGGTAGCGTATTTAACCACCATATGCCAATATTTGAGCCATACCTCCAACAATTCCTCTTCTAAAGAAACACGTGTATGCTGCGTGGAACTGTCCACTGTAAACTCCTGTCTTGAGGACTAGTAAAAATTGCTTTTCATAGAAACATATATATGAATGTTCTCTGCATGTTGATAAATGAGGCCGACTAAGAGTATGAGTCTACTTTATTAGACTATAGGCTGCTAGAGAAAATTCCTGCACAGTCTGCAGGTTCTCAATTATCCTTTCTTTCACTAGCAGGTTGAAATATCCAGGATACAACTGCGCATAACCAGCTAGCATTAGTATGGTGGCTAAGTGTGACATGTTTGCCTATGGGAAATCCTAACAGCTGCTTAAATTGTTAGCTGAGTTTTAAACCAGACTTGTTCCTCTACTTTAGCCTCTAATATGCTACATTGTAAGCATGGCCCCAATGAGTTCAGACAAGTTCATGTACTGCATGCAGGCATTATTGATAGGGTTGAGTAATTATTTTAGCAAAACACTGACCCTTCCAGTGTCACAGCTCTGTAAATAACTAGATGTCTGTCTATCAGACAATGGCATGTTTTATGCGTTTTATAGATTTAGTCAACCTATAACCTGAATATAGTCAAAAGACCAGGCCAAATTAATTAGAAGTTCAACAGTCACCGACAGAGATTTAGCATTGTAAAGTATTTTTTTGCGTGATTTCCCACAGCAATTGTTTGTGCCTAAAGTTTTGATCTGTGATGTTCTTGCATGAACAGATGACTTGTGTAGGTAAATTTTAATGATTAAATAGTAAATTAGAAAGTTGTACAGAATAATGCTGCCAATATTTTAACCAAAACTAGAAGGCATGAACACATCACTGCAATGTTATACTAATTTCACTGGCTGCTTGTAAGTATCAGTCTAATTTTCAGATTTTACTCTTAACTTTTAAATCATTGCACGGCCTTGCCCAGTCTTATCTGACATGCTCGTTCCATATAACCCAGAGAGAAAGCTCCACTCCCAAGCTGGCCTGTTGACAATACCAGTAGAACTAAGGCCGGGAGCGGAGCGTTCTGTCTATCAGAGACCCATAGCTATGGAGTGACTTACCCTGTTAGGTAAGAGGGACAGACACAATTGAGGTTTTTAAATCACATTTGAAAACCCACCTTTTTACTTTGCCTTTAAAATATGATTTTGTTGTTATTTTAGCATCCTTTTTTCCTTCATTTTTTTTTCTTTGTCTTTTTTTGCCTTCCGTTTTAAAAAATCTCTTACCTTTTATTTTTTTTTACTGTAATATGTGTTGTGATTTTAAATGCAAATAAAGTTTGATTTGATAAACGATGTTACTATACAATGTATTCAACTTTCTTGACTGACACATGATCACAGAAAATTCAAAGCTGAGCAATGGGGGGTGACATGGGACTGACAGGTATTGGTAAAAACATACCAAACATCGGTTAATTATTTGCCATAATATTCATGCGCTGACGACCTGGAAATTTCTAGCACATGCTTAATGCCATGGTAAAGCCCACACAATTGACAGCTCATTATTCTCAGAAGACTAGCTGGTCCGGACAGCCTCTTCCTGTTTCATAATTTGTTAGTTTCGAAAGTAGTTTATGCTGGGTATGAAAAATAAACTAAGGAGAGGTTTCATTTTTGCTGGCAGCCACAATCAGGAAGCACCTGAAACAATGATTTTACAGTCATTGTTTAGGCTTTTTCCTGCCGTCAGTAGTTTGATCTCCTGTCCAAAACTCGGTTGTTGTGTTACCTTAATCCAGTACTTTTCTGCATCGAACAGTTCGTCAGCAGTCAGTTCACCTTGCATCTTTATGGTTGTACGAGCATAGGCTATGAATCTCTTTATCCAGGCGGTGACTCTGAACACTCTTTTCAGTTTGCTGTACCTTTCAAGCTCCAACACAGGTTCAGTGCTGTCTGTGCTGTTTGCTGCGAGTTGTACAGTAACCTGGCAACTGGACTTGAGTTCTATATTCACCTCATCCGGAACCTTGTTATCATCAGTCTCTTCGGACTGATTGGGTGATGTCAGAATTCTGGGTCCATTCCACCATAGCTCGCTCTGTGTCAAGTTTCGAACAGTTTGTCCTCTTGTAGGGA
Source organism: Oncorhynchus mykiss (assembly GCF_057628025.1). Taxonomy (NCBI): domain Eukaryota; kingdom Metazoa; phylum Chordata; class Actinopteri; order Salmoniformes; family Salmonidae; genus Oncorhynchus; species Oncorhynchus mykiss. Next base: position 29,176,832 of record NC_143042.1, read on the forward strand.
GGTCAGCTGGATTAGTTTTCCCTTCAATATGTGACCATGACTCTGGATTGGTCAAGGACTGAATCTCCGTCACTCTGTTCGCAACAAACTGTTTCCATTTCTGAGCTGAGCTGCAAATCCAATGCAGCACGATCATTGAGTCTGTCCACATTTTGATCTGTTTTTCTTCCATTTTCAGTGTGGTCATCAAGTTGTTTGCTAGTCTCGCTCCAATCACAGCTCCCATGAGCTCCAGGCGTGGCAGCGCCATTTTCTTAAGTGGGGCTACCCGGGACTTGGATGCGACTAGACTTGTGGTTTCCCTGTCTTGTGACTCACCTTGCAAGTAAGCTACTGCACTGTAAGCCCTTTCACTTGCATCACAGAACACGTGTAGTTTCAGGGTGTGGTTATTCTGTGGCCTCATGTCTGTTCAGTACCACCTTGGTATGGTGAGCTGGTGTAACTGGGGTAGTTCTGAACACCACTGTTGCCATTCTCGTGTCAGATCAGGTGGTAATTCTTCGTCCCAGCTGAGTCCCCTCTCCCACATTTCCTGGAACATGCTCTTGATCCTGATGGTGAAGGGAGTTAAGAAACCAAGAGGGTCGAAGATACGTGCAGACGACTGCAGAACACTTCTCTTTGTGTTTTCCTTTTGCTTTAGAATGCTCAGTAACGGCCTGAGGTCAAACACAAAGTCATCCGTTTCCGGCCTCCATACTAAACCTAAAACCTTCAGCACTAATCCTTGTGTTTGTAACGTCAACGGGTGGTCAGTTGTCATACTCTCCTCCCATTTTGTTTTAAGTTTAGGGTGTGACTGTTTGAGGTTGTGGACAGGTGTCTTTTATACTGATAACAAGTTCAAACAGGTGCCATTAATACAGGTAACGAGTGGAGGACAGAGGAGCTTCTTAAAGAAGAAGTTACAGGTCTGTGAGAGCCAGAAATCTTGCTTGTTTGTAGGTGACCAAATACTTATTTTCCACCATAATTTGCAAATAAATTCATTGAAAATCCTACACTGTGATTTTCTGGATTTTTTTCTCATTTTGTCCGTCATAGTTGAAGTGCACCTATGATGAAAATTACAGGCCTCTCTCATCTTTTTAAGTGGGAGAACTTGCACAAAAAATACTTTTTTGCCCCACTGTACTAGAAAAACATTATGTACACCTAGCGGCAGGTAACGTGGTCACGAAAATCAATCGTTTACCTATATTTAACCAGGCAAGTCAGTTAGAACAAATTCTTATTTTCAATGACGGCCTAGGAACAGTGGGTTAACTGCCTGTTCAGGGGCAGAACGACAGATTTGTACCTTGTCAGCTCAGGGGTTTGAACTTGCAACCTTCCGGTTACTAGTCCAGCGCTCTAACCACTAGGCTACCCTACCTTTGATGAGCTTCGGATATTTTCACTCACGAGACTTCCAGTTAGACAGAAAATGTTCCTTTTGTTCCATAAAGATATTTTTTATATCCAAATACCTCCGTTAGTTTGATGCATTATGCCTAGGAACACTGGAAATAGCGGTTACGACAACGCAGACAAAAATTCAAAATTTTATCCATAATATCGACACAAACATGGCAAACGTTTTTTTTATAATCAATCCTCAAGGTGTTTTTCAAATATCTATTCGATAATATATCAACCGGGACAGTTGGCTTTTCACTAGGACTGGGAGGAAAAATGGCTACCTCTCTGTTTATCGCAAATATCACACTGAGAGCCAAAACTGACCACTTAGGCAATGTGGACGTTTACACTCATTCTTCAAAATAAAGGCCTGAAACTACGTCTAAAGGCTGTAGACACCTTATGGAAGCCACAGAAAAAGGAATCTGGTCGATATACCTTTCAATGGGCAATAGGGATGCATAGAAAGACAGGGGTTTCAAAATAAGAGTCCCTTCCTGATTGGATTTTTCTCAGGATTTCGCCAGCAATATCAGTTCTGTTATACTCACAGACAACATTTTTACAGTTTTGGAAACTTTAGAGTATTTTCTATCCCAAGCTGTCAAGTATATGCATATTCTAGCATCTGGTCTTGAGAAATAGGCAGTTTACTTTGGGAACGTTTTTCCAAATATAAAAATAGTGCCCACTAGCTTCAAGAGGTTAATGGCTAACACAGAATATGAGCTTTCCAAAAGTTCAATATATATTATACTGGTCAGTCCTTTTGGGAGCCCAGATAATTTATTTATATATCCCATTATTGGATGGTTCAGCAGTTCGGTTTCCCAAGGGAATCCATAGGCCAGCATACCTGACTTACGTTATAAAAAATATTTTTAAAAGGAGTTGTCTGGTAATGTGTATGTATCTTTCAAATCTTGGAATGTTCTCAAGCCATTATTGTCCATGATATCTGCAAGGGTATGGATTCCACTTTTGAACTATTGGGGGGGATGCAACAGGTCTGGGTTCCGATGAATAAACAAGTTGTGGATGTGTCGAGGCTTGACCCCTCACTGGCCAATCAGAACATGCTCGATGGCTAAATATGTGGTTGCTTCAAGTTGTGTATTTACGGTCTTTTATCCTATTTCATTCTCAGCAACTGAAATGTTAGTCCGTTATAGCCCTGCAGATTGCAAGGCATTATTGGGAAATATTGCAGTAGATGCATGCCATTTTGATTCCCATTTTGCACCTAATAGAAATTGTGTGAGCACAAGGAAAGCACAAAGGACAATGTCCAAGGACTAGTCAGCCCTTCCCCCTCAGAGAGGCTAAATGTATCTCTGTTACAGTATCCAGAGGACTGAATGTGTGATAGAACAATACTATAGTATCCATTTTTGGTAACTTGTTCACTGAGGATAACTCTGATGGAGACCATTGTTCCTGTACCCAAGGCAAAGGTAACTGAACTAAATGACTATCGCCTCATAGTACTCACTTCTGTCATCATGAAGTGCTTTGAGGGCCTAGTCAAGGATCATATCCTCTCCACCTTACCTGTCACCCTAGACCCACTTCAATTTGCTTACTGCCCCAATAGGTCCACAGACGATGCAATCGCCATTACACTGCACACTGCCATATCACATCTGGGCAAGAGGAATACCTATGTAAGAATGCTGTTCATTGACTATAGCTCAGCATTCAGCACCATAGCACCCTCCAAGCTCATCATTAAGCTTGAGGCCCTGGGTCTCAAGCCCGCCCTGTGCAATTGGGTCCTGGACTGATGGGCCACCCACATGTGGTGAAGGTCGGTAACAACATCTCCACTTCGCTGATCCTCAACACTGGGGCCCCACAAGGGTGCATGCTCAGACCCTTCCTGTACTCCCTATTAACCCATGACTGAGTGACCATGCCCTCCTCCAACTCAATCATAAAGTTTGCAGATGACACAACAGTAGTAGGCATGATTACCAACAACGACGAGACAGCCTACAGGGAGGAGGTGAGGGCACTCAGAGTGTGGTGTCAACAAAACAACCACTCACTCAACATCAACAAAGCAAAGGAGATGATCGTGGACTTCAGGAAACAGCAGAGGGAGCACCCCCCTATCCCTTGACGGGACAGCAGTGGAGAAAGTGGAAAGTTAAGTTTCTTGGCATAAACATCACGGACAAACTGTAATGGCCCACCCACACAGAGAGTGTGGCGAAGAAGGTGCAACAGTACCTCTTCAACCTCATGGGGCTGAAGAAATTTGTCTTGGCACCTAAAACCCTCACAAACTTTTACAGATGCACAATTGGGAGCATCCTGTCTGGCTGTATCACCACCTGGTACGGCAACTGCACCGCCAACAATTGCAAGGCTCTCCAGAGGGTGGTGCGGTCTGCACAACTCATCACCGGTGGAAAACTACCTGCCCTCCAGGACACCTACAGCACCTGATGTCACAGGAAGGCCAAAAAGATCAAGGACAACAACCACCCGAGACTGTTCTCCCCACTGTTCTCCCCACCCAGTAGGCAAGGTCAGTACAGATGCATCAAAGCTGGGACTGAGAGACTGAAAAACAGCTTCTATCTCAAGGCCATCAGACTGTTAAACAGCCATCACTAACACAGAGGCTGCTGCCCACATACAGACTTGAAATCATTGGTCACTTTAATAAATGGACCACTCGTCACTTTAATAATGCCACTAATTATGTTTACATAGCTTGCATAACTCATCTCATATCTACACTACAATTGAAAAGTTTGGGGTCACTTAGAAATGTCCTTGTTTTTGAAAGAAAAGCACATTTTTTTATCCATTAAAATAACATAAAATTGATCAGAAATACAGTGTTAATGTTGTAAATGACTACTGTAGGTGATTTTTAATGGAATATCTACATATGCGTACACAGGCCCATTATCAGCAACCATCACTCCTGTGTTCCAATGGCACGTTGTGTTAGCTAATTCAAGTTGATCATTTTAAAAGGCTAAATGATTATTAGAAAACCCTTTTGCAATTATGTTAGCACAGCTGAAAACTGTTGTTCTGATTAAAGAGGCAATAAAACTGGCCTTCTTTAGACTAGTTGAGTATCTGGAGCATCAGCATTTGTGGGTTCGATTACAGGCTAAACATGTCCAGAAACAAATACATTTCTTCTGAAACTCGTCAGTATATTCTTGTTCTGAGAAATTAAGGCTATTCCATGCGAAAAATTGCCAAGAAACTGAAGATCTCGTACAACGCTGTGTACTACTCCCTTCACAGAACAGTGCAAACTGGCTCTTAACCTTCTTAATGAATGATTATATTGAAGATTGAAGCCGGCTCTAAAGGAGGTCCGAGATCCGATCAGTTACCCAACAAAATAACATCAATTTATTTAGACTAATTGTTTTTATGACTACAGACATTTGGCTAATATTCCTCTTTTCCTGCATTTATTAATTTGTCTGCATGTCTATTCAACATTTGGCTAAAAGATTAACCATGCCATGAATTAAGAACGATTCATATATTTTTTTCACAATGCAATGCGACACATTGACAACTCAAATCGCTTTAAAGAGCCTTAGACAACAAATAAATAAACTAAAACAATAACTTCAAAAACAGTCCATTCATAACTGGATTTCTTCAAATTGCTGTGCAGGAAAAGGCTTTCATCCACCGTGCCTGGTCGCAGGCTTGCTGCTGGCTTCTCTCTGAAACCACACATCCATCTATAGGTGACGCTTTATCCTTTGGAACCACACAATTACCAGGTGGACAGTCGGCCTCTTGAAGCAGTAGAGGAAATCAACAAGATCCGCAATTATTCTTTCACACTAGCTGGCCTTACGTTATCTGCAGTTTTGAGGTGCACTGTCACACTCTGTGGTGGATAACATTCACTCTTCGTTCATGTAATGGGCTGTAATGGGTTGTAAGACACAGGTATCCTATTTTTCGAAAATCGTCAGTTCACATGTCAAGTGTAATTGCGCCATTGCATCAACCCCTACAAATATATTCTAATGTATTATAATGCACATAATAATTCAAACGAAATTAGCTGCACCTGCTCTTAAATGCAAGTAAAACTAAATGCATACTCTTCAACCGATCGCTGCCCGCACCTGCCCGCCCGTCCAGCATCACTATTCTGGACGGTTCTGACTTAGAATATGCGGACAACTACAATTACCTAGGTGTCTGGTTACACCGTAAACTCTCCTTCCAGACTCACATTAAGCATCTCCAATCCAAAATTAATTCTATAATTGACTTCCTATTTCGCAACAAAGCCTCCTTCACTCATGTTGCCAAACATACCCTCCTAAAACGGATTATTCTACCGATCCTTGACTTCGGCAATGTAATTTACAAAATAGCCTCCAACACTCTACTCAGCAAATTGGATGCAGTATTTCACATTGCCATACATTTTGTCACCATATACTACCCACGCCTGCGACCTGCATGCTCTCATTGGCTTGTCCTCGCTACACATTTGTCGCCAAACCCACTGGCTCCGGGTCATCTATAAGTATTTGCTAGGTAAAGCTACGCCGTATTTTAGCTCACTGGTCACCATAGCAACACCCACACGCAGCACGCACTCTATCAGGTATATTTCACTGGTCATCCCCAAAGCAAACACCTTATTTGGTCACCTTTCCTTCCAATTCTCTGCTGCCAATGACTGGAATGAATTGCAAAAATCACTGAAGTTGGAAACTTATATCTCCCTCTCTAACTTTAAGCATCAGTTGTCAAAGCAGCTGACCGATCGCTGCAGCTGTACACAGCCCATCTGTAAATAGCCCATCCAACCAACTTTCCACCTCATCCCCATATTTGTTTTTGTTTTTCTGCTCTTTTGCACATCCTCATCTGCACATCTATCACTCCAGTGTTAATTGCTAAATTGTAATTACTTCACCACTATGGCCTATTTATTGCTTTACCTCCTTACAACATTTGCACACACTGTATACAGATGTTTCTATTGTGTTATTGACTGTACGTTTGTTTATCCCATGTGTAGCTCTGTGTTGTTGTTTTTGTCCACTGCTTTGCTTTATCTTGGCCAGGTCGCAGTTGTAAATTAGAACTTGTTCTCAACTGGCCTACCTGGTTAAATAAAGCTGAAATAAAAAGTACATATAAAAAAGAGTTCGAACCACTTTGGATTTGAGCTGCAGTTCAACGCCTTTCTGGCCTAAATGTTAGTTTCATTACAAATCCTTTTATGCACTCTTTTCGAAATGGACGGTTCTGTCAGGCTGACATGTTCTCTGACCTCACTCGGGGCATGGCTACTTACGTGCAAAGTTTACAGGAGAGTCTTATGGCTCCTAAAATCACATTCCTATCTTAACAGAAATCTTTCATCGTCTTTCATACTTCATATACAACGTTAAGGATGGAGACTTCGTACATGTAGTGTATATACTTTTCAAGTTACAGTATTTCCTTTATAACACTTTTAATGACATCACAAAATAAAAACCAATATGACATTCGTTTTCTATAGCTCACCACTGACCATTCCTCACGTTATCTGTTAGGAACATTTTCCCAGTATTTGCTTAAGAACGTGTTAGAGTTTCGGCGGGAAACCTCTGTGTAGACAAAGCACATTCCTCTGTGAAATTTTGAAGAGGAATTTTCTTTCTTCTCTCCTTTAATTTACGACAAGGTGTGAATTGTCAATCTCCCACCAGCTCCCTCCTCCCCACACTGTTGGTGAGAGAGGGTCTGGTTACTGTCATCCATTGCCAAGCTGATCTGACCCATTTGGTTCATCACAGGACAGTCATGTCACTTAGAGCACAATAACTACATCAATCTTGTGAATCTACTATCTTGTTGGATGCATTTGCAGATGATTTTGTGCCCAATAGAAACAAGGCAAAATAATGTATTGTGTCATGTGTGTGAGTCATGTGTGTGAGAGAGAGAGAGAGAGAGAGAGAGAGAGAGAGAGAGAGAGAGAGAGAGAGAGAGAGAGAGAGAGAGAGAGAGAGAGAGAGAGAGAGAGAGAGAGAGAGAGAGAGAGAGAGAGAGAGAGAGAGAGAGAGAGAGAGAGAGACATGTGTGGAGAAACTCACCAGTGTGTGTGTTATTCTCTAGGTATGGAGTGATGCGGTAGGGGTAGGCAGACAGCTTCTCTCCTGACTGCTTCTCAAACCTCAGCTCCGATACTCTCTTCCACTTACTCTTGTCTGGTAAGGCAGCAGACAAGGACAATAACAACAACAACAACAACAACTCTCCATCTGACAGTACTATTTCACCTGGTAGCCACCTTTTGCCTTGATGACAGCTTTGCACACTTTTGGCATCCTCTCAACCAGCTTCACCTGGAATACTTTTCCAACAGTCTTGAAGGAGTTCCCACATATACTGAGCACATGTAGTCTGCTTTTCCTTCACTCCGCAGTCCAACTCATCACAAACCATCACAGTGGTCTAAGGCGCAGTGGTATAAGGCACTGCATCTCAGTGCAAGAGATGTCACTATATTACCTGGTTCAAATCCAGGCTGTATCACATCCGAACGTGATTGGAAGTCCCATTGGGCGGTGCACAATTGGCCCAGTGTTGTCGGGGTTTGGCTGGAGTAGGCTGTCATTGTAAATAATAATTTGTTCTTAACTGACTTGCCTAGTTAAATGTAAAAAAAAATAAAAGTTGGGTGATTGTTGAGGCCAGGTCACCTGATGCAGCATACCATCACTCGCCGTCTTGGTCAAATAGCTCTTACACAGCAAAGGCCTGATTCACGCAGTCTCCTCTGAACAGTTGATGTTGGTGATGTATTGGCTCTTAACCAACCATGCTATTTTGATTGATTTTTCAATTTGTTTGCAACTGGTTTTGTACAGAATGTTGCTGCTACTGTCTCTTAAGACGGAAAAGAGCTTCTGGAAATCAGAACAGTGATTACTCACCTCGAATTGAACAATTCATTTTTCTTTGAATTAGTCAGACGAGAAGGATAGATTCCAAACATCCGAACAGGCCCTCATCCCCGTCATTCGCCGGAGAAAGAAACTGAGATTTCATGGAAAGAGATCGGGGTGCCCTGTGAGGATCAGGCGACGAGTGGCTAATACAGTGCCTTGCGAAAGTATTCGGCCCCCTTGAACTTTGTGACCTTTTGCCACATTTCAGGCTTCAAACATAAAGATATAAAACTGTATTTTTTTTGTGAAGAATCAACAACAAGTGGGACACAATCATGAAGTGGAACGACATTTATTGGATATTTCAAACTTTTTTAACAAATCAAAAACTGAAAAATTGGGCGTGCAAAATTATTCAGCCCCCTTAAGTTAATACTTTGTAGCGCCACCTTTTGCTGCGATTACAGCTGTAAGTCGCTTGGGGTATGTCTCTATCAGTTTTGCACATCGAGAAACTGAATTTTTTTCCCATTCCTCCTTGCAAAACAGCTCGAGCTCAGTGAGGTTGGATGGAGAGCATTTGTGAACAGCAGTTTTCAGTTCTTTCCACAGATTCTCGATTGGATTCAGGTCTGGACTTTGACTTGGCCATTCTAACACCTGAATATGTTTATTTTTGAACCATTCCATTGTAGATTTTGCTTTATGTTTTGGATCATTGTCTTGTTGGAAGACAAATCTCCGTCCCAGTCTCAGGTCTTTTGCAGAATCCATCAGGTTTTCTTCCAGAATGGTCCTGTATTTGGCTCCATCCATCTTCCCATCAATTTTAACCATCTACCCTGTGTCCCTGCTGAAGAAAAGCAGGCCCAAACCATGATGCTGCCACCACCATGTTTGACAGTTGGGATGGTGTGTTCAGCTGTGTTGCTTTTACGCCAAACATAACGTTTTGCATTGTTGCCAAAAAGTTCAATTTTGGTTTCATCTGACCAGAGCACCTTCTTCCACATGTTTGGTGTGTCTCCCAGGTGGCTTGTGGCAAACTTTAAACAACACTTTTTATGGATATCTTTAAGAAATGGCTTTCTTCTTGCCACTCTTCCATAAAGGCCAGATTTGTGCAATATACGACTGATTGTTGTCCTATGGACAGAGTCTCCCACCTCAGCTGTAGATCTCTGCAGTTCATCCAGAGTGATCATGGGCCTCTTGGCTGCATCTCTGATCAGTCTTCTCCTTGTATGAGCTGAAAGTTTAGAGGGACGGCCAGGTCTTGGTAGATTTGCAGTGGTCTGATACTCCTTCCATTTCAATATTATCGCTTGCACAGTGCTCCTTGGGATGTTTAAAGCTTGGGAAATCTTTTTGTATCCAAATCCGGCTTTAAACTTCTTCACAACAGTATCTCGGACCTGCCTGGTGTGTTCCTTGTTCTTCATGATGCTCTCTGCGCTTTTAACGGACCTCTGAGACTATCACAGTGATGGTGCATTTATACGGAGACTTGATTACACACAGGTGGATTGTATTTATCATCATTAGTCATTTAGGTCAACATTGGATCATTCAGAGATCCTCACTGAACTTCTGGAGAGAGTTTGCTGCACTGAAAGTAAAGGGGCTGAATAATTTTGCACGCCCAATTTTTCAGTTTTTGATTTGTTAAAAAAGTTTGAAATATCCAATAAATGTCGTTCCACTTCATGATTGTGTCCCACTTGTTGTTGATTCTTCACAAAAAAAATACAGTTTTATATATTTATGTTTGAAGCCTGAAATGTGGCAAAAGGTCGCAAAGTTCAAGGGGGCCGAATACTTTCGCAAGGCACTGTATGTCTTTGCCATCAGTACTGTTAGCCAACGTTCAATTGCTGGAAAATATATAAGACGAACTGAAAGCACGTATATCCTTCTAACGGGACATTAAAGACTGTAATATCTTATGTTTCACTGAGTCATGGCTGAATGATGACATTAATAACATACAGCTGGTGGGTTATACACTCTATTGGCAGGATAGAACAGCAGCCTCTGGTAAGACACGAGGCGACGGCCTATGTATACTTGTAAACAAGAGCTGGTGCACAATATCTAAGGAAGTCTTGAGATTTTGCTGTTCACCTCACTCTCTACCTAGAGAGTGCTGTATTTTTCATTGCTGTCTACATACAACCACAGACCGATGCTGGCACCAACACAGCACTCAATGAGCTGTATACCGCCATAAGCAAACAGGAAAACACTCATCCAGAGGCGGCATTCCTAGTAGCTGGGGACTTTAATGTAGGGAAACTAAAATAAGTTTTACCTAATTTCTATCAGCATGATAAATGTGCAACCAGAGGTAAAAAAAAAACTCACCTTTACTCCACAAACAAAAACACTTACAAAGCTCTCCCTCGCCCTCCATTTGGAAAATCCAACCATAATTCTATCCTCCTGATTCCTGCTTACAAGCTAAAATTAAATCAGGAAGCACCAGTGACTGTCTTTAAAAAAGTGGTCAGATGAAGCAGATGCTTAACTACAGGACTGTTTTGCTAGCACAGACTGGAATATGTTCCGGGATTCTTCCGATGGCATTGAGGAGTACACCACATCAGTCACTGGCTTCATCAATAAGTGCATCGATGACGTCGGTCCCACAATGAGAGTACGTGCATGCCCCAACCAGAAGTCATGGATTACAGGCAACATTTGCACTGAGCTAAAGGTTAGAGCTTCCGCTTTCAAGGTGTGGGACTCTAACCCGGAAGCTTATAAGAAATCCCGCTATGCCCTCCGTCGAACCATCAAACAGGCAAACCATCAATACAGGATTAAGATTGAATCATACTACACCCTCTGACTGTGTGATCACGCTCTCCACAGCCGATGTGAGTAAGACCTTTAACTTCTTGGTGACAGGGGGCAGTATTTTCACATCCGGATGATTTGCATGCCCAACTTCAACTGCCTGCTACTCATCCCCAGAAGATAAGATATGCATAGTATTAGTAGATTTGGATAGAAAACACTCTGACGTTTCTAAAACTGTTTGAATCATGTCTGTGAGTATAACATAACTTATTTAGCAGGCAAAACCTTGAGGACAAATGTTACGTTCCCCAGTTTATGTGTTGTAGTTTGTGTATTTGCATGTGTTTTATTTCAGGAAATGGCTTCCTGAATTCCCTCAAGCAGCTGATTGGTCGACTCCAGGGCTAATTGGAGAGCTGACCTCGCCCCCTCGTCAAGACACAGCTGTCTCAAATTACCTGTTCCTTCTGAAGCTATATAAAAGCCAGTGTTCTGTTCAGGAGGGAGAGATTTATACAAGGTCATTGCAGAGTGATTGTTTGTGAGAGTTTTTGCTAGAGGTTGATTTTGCTGGGAGTTCATTGCTGAGAGTTGGTATGTTTTGTGAGTTTGTTGCTCAGATAGAGCTTATTTGATGTCCTTTGTTTCTTAGTTTGTTTGTGAAATTGTTTAATATTCTGTTTCATTTGTTCCCAGGGGGGAAGGGGAAGGCACCTTGGGAGTGCTTAGGCAAGAGGCCCGCGGGCATACATATCCCCGTAGTATATTCACTGTCTAGACACACTAGGTAAGACCTGGGCGGACCACCCCCTGTATTTTGGTTAGGGCACCAGGTGGTGCTAAATTAGGTAAAAGTGGTTAGGCAGGTAAGATAGGAGAGGGGAGGCTTTGAGATTTACTTTCTTTGCTTTGGTTCCGTCCAGCCCCTTTTCCCCATATTACCGTGTAAAGGAATAAAGTCCTTGTAAACGGTACCACATTCTGTCTGTTGTCATTCTTACTCGCACCTACAGTCCATACTTTTTTTCGCTTCACGGAGAGTTTAGTTGTAGCAGGGTGTTGCGTTCCCTCTTCATAGAGGCGTGCGTAACAACAAACCATTCAGATTTTTTGTTGAGGTCACTCTCTTTTCAATGGTTTTTCATTGGGAATCCAGATTTCTAAGGGACTTTCTACAAGAGACTTGTAGATAACCTGTAGCCAGTGGGTTTGGCGACGAGTATGAAGCGAGGGCCAACCAACGAGAGCGTACAGGTCGCAATGGTAGGTACTGTATGGGGCTTTGGTGACAAAACGGATGGCACTGTGATGGTTTAGATCTTATCTGTCGGAAAGATATCAGTTTGTCTCTGCGAATGGTTTGTCCTCTGACAGATCAACTGTAAATTTCGGTGTTCCTCAAGGTTCCGTTTTAGGACCACTATTGTTTTCACTATATATTTTACCTCTTGGGGATGTTATCTGACATAATGTTAACTTTCACTGCTATGCGGATGACACACAGCTGTACATTTCAATGAAACATGGTGAAGCCCCAAAATTGCCCTCGCTAGAAGCATGTGTTTCAGACATAAGGAAATGGATGGCTGCAAACTTTATACTTTTAAACTCGGACAAAACAGAGATGCTTGTTCTAGGTCCCAAGAAACAAAGAGATCTTCTGTTGAATCTGACAATTAATCTTAATGGTTGTACAGTCGTCTCAAATAAAACTGAAGGACCTCGGCGTTACTGGACCCTGATCTCTCTTTATCAAGACCATTTCAAGGACAGCTTTTTTCTATCTACGTAACATTGCAAAAATCAGAAACTTTCTGTCCAAAAATGATGCAGAAAAATGTATCCATGCTTTTGTCACTTCTAGGTTAGACTACTGCAATGCTCTACTTTCCGGCTACCCGGATAAAGCACTAAATAAACGTCAGTTAGTGCTAAATACGGCTGCTAGAATCCTGACTAGAACCAAAAAATGTGATCATATTACTCCAGTGCTAGCCTCCCTACACTGGCTTCCTGTCAAAGCAAGGGCTGATTTCAAGGTTTTACTGCTAACCTACAAAGCATTACATGGGCTTGCTCCTACCTATCTCTCTGATTTGGTCCTGCCGTACATACCTACACGTACGCTACGGTCACAAGACGCAGGCCTCCTAATTATCCCTAGAATTTCTAAGCAAACAGCTGGAGGCAGGGTTTTCTCCTATAGAGCTCCATTTTTATGGAACGGTCTGCCTACCCATGTCAGAGACGCAAACTCGGTCTCAACCTTTAAGTCTTTACTGAAGACTCATCTCTTCAGTGGGTCATATGATTGAGTGTAGTCTGGCCCAGGAGTGGGAAGGTGAACGGAAAGGCTCTGGAGCAACGAACCGCCCTTGCTGTCTCTGCCTGGCCGGATCCCCTCTTTCCACTGGGATTATCTGCCTATTACTTGGGCTGAGTCACTGGCTTACTGGGGCTCTCTCATGCCGTCCCTGGAAGGGGTGCGTCACCTGAGTGGGTTGATTCACTGATGTGGTCATCCTGTCTGGGTTGACGCCCCCCCTTGGGTTGTGCCATGGCGGAGGTCTTTGTGGGCTATCCTCAGCCTTGTCTCAGGATGGTAAGTTGGTGGTTGAAGATATCCCTCTAGTGGTGTGGGGGCTGTGCTTTGGCAAAGTGGGTGGGGTTATATCCTTCCTGCTTGGCCCTGTCCGGGGGTGTCCTCGGATGGGGCCACAGTGTCTCCTGACCCCTCCTGTCTCAGCCTCCAGTATTTATGCTGCAGTAGTTTATGTGTCGGGGGGCTAGGGTCAGTTTGTTATATCTGGAGTACTTCTCCTGTCCTATTCGGTGTCCTGTGTGAATCTAAGTGTGCGTTCTCTAATTCTCTCCTTCTCTCTTTCTTTCTCTCTCTCGGAGGACCTTAGCCCTAGGACCATGCCCCAGGACTACCTGACATGATGACTCCTTGCTGTCCCCAGTCCACCTGGCCGTGCTGCTGCTCCAGTTTCAACTGTTCTGCCTTACTATTATTCGACCATGCTGGTAATTTATGAACATTTGAACATCTTGGCCATGTTCTGTTATAATCTCCACCTGGCACAGCCAGAAGAGGACTGGCCACCCCACATAGCCTGGTTCCTCTCTAGGTTTCTTCCTAGGTTTTGGCCTTTCTAGGGAGTTTTTCCTAGCCACCGTGCTTCTACACCTGCATTGCTTGCTGTTTGTGGTTTTAGGCTGGGTTTCTGTGCAGCACTTTGAGATATCAGCTGATGTACAAAGGGCTATATAAATACATTTTATTTGATTTGAAATTTGATAGACTGCATCCAGTTTGTTGAGTAGAGTGTTGGAGGCTATTTTATAGATGACATCACCGATGTCAAGGATCGGTAGGATGGTCAGTTTTACGAGGGTATGTTTGGCAGCATGAGTGAAGGATGCTTTATTGCGATATAGGAAGCAGATTCTAGATTTAATTTTGGGTTGGAGATGCTCAATGTGAGTCTGGAAGGAAAGTTTACAGTCTAACCAGACACCTAGGTATTTGTAGTTGTCCACGTATTCTAAGTCAGAGCCGTCCAGAGTAGTGATGCTAGACGGGAGAGCAGTTGCGGGCAGGGATCAGTTGAATAGCATGCATTTAGTTTTCCCTGCGTTTAAGAGCAGTTGGAGGCCACGGAAGGAGAGTTGCATGGCATTGAAGCTCGTCTGGAGGTTAGTTAACTCAGTGTCCAAAGAGGGGCCAGAAGTATACAGAATGGTGTCATTCTGCGTAGAGGTATACCAGAGAATCACCAGCAGCAAATGCAACATCATTGATGTATACAGAGAAGAGTCGGCCCGAGAATTTAACCCTGTGGCACACCCATGGAGACTGCCAGAGGTCCGGACAACAGGCCCTCCGAACTCTATCAGAGAAGCAGTTGGTAACCCAGGCGAGGCAATCATTTGAGAAACCAAGGCTGTCGAGACTGCCAATAAGAATGTGGTGAATGACAGAGTCGAAAGCCTTGGCCAGGTCGATGAATACGGCTGTAAAGTAATGTCTCTTATCGATGGCGGTTATGATGTCGTTTAGGACCTTGAGCGTGGCTGAGGTAAACCCATGACCAGCTCTGAAACCAGATTGCATAGCGGAGAAGGTACGGTGGGATTCGAAATTGTCGGCAATCTGTTTGTTAACTTGGCTTTCGAAGACCTTAGAAAGACAGGGTAGGATAGATGTAGGTCTGTAGCAGTTTGGGTCTAGAGTGTCACCCCCTTTGAAGAGGGGGATGACCGCGGCAGCTTTCCAATCTTTGGAAATCTCAGACGATACGAAAGAGAGGTTGAACAGGCTTGTAATAGGGGATGCAACAATTTTGGTGGATTATTTTAGAAAGAGACGGTCCAGATTGTCTAGCCCGGCTGATTTTTAGGGGTCCAGATTTTGCATCTCTTTCAGAACATCAGCTATCTGGCTTTGGGTAAGGGAGAAATGGTGGGGGCTTTGGCGGGTTGCTGTGGAGGGTGCCGGGCAGTTGACCGGGGCAGGGGTAGCCAGGTGGAAAGCATGGCCAGCTGTAGAGAAATACTTATTGAAATTCTCAATTCTAGTGGATTTATCGGTGGTGTCATGACATTGGCCTCTTTGAGTATAGCAACCCCATCCCTCTATCCCTGCCTCCTTCAACTAGGCTGCTGTGGTCAGAGGTTGTAAATTCCTGAGAAGACCTCATGGACACACAGTTATAGAGTAGTTTTTCATGGAGACAAATGAAATCCTTCCACCTCACAGAACTTGAGGTACGAACAAAGTTCATGTTCCGGAGAAAGTGTAAAATATGGGGGAAGAATCCAGCTATGAACTGGTCCGTATGTCACAACTTGGGAAGGTCATGGGAGACGGTGTGGCCACATTACAATAACGCTGTTTATATAATAGCCCCAGATATAAGGTTTACATCTAATTGTTGTATAAGATGAATGAGTGAGTATGATACTGTTTACACAATTTTACAATGTGATTTTGGACTGTTTAATGAAGGAAAACTAAAAAAGGGAATTGGATTTGAACTAAATCAGAGGACCGCCCTGAGCCCAGTTAGGGTCAGACATCCTGGGACAGGCCTTTTCTGCCATTCTGAATAACACCCAACTTTGAGAAATTATCACTACACCATGTTTTTCTCCATTAGGAGAGGGACAAAGGTTGTAGACCGAGCTTACCTCAATTACGAGATGGCTAAATGTTGCAGACCATTGCTGAATCTTTTAACCATACTACATGGTTAAACTCTTAGACTATTGATACCGACAGAATGAGAACAAGTCCTTGATTTTAATTACTAGTACTCGGTATCATTGAACGCGAAGAACAACATCCGCCGAAACATCCATTCTATAACGAATGTCATTTTGAACTATTCCCTCTAACCAAGACAGAGAGAGGGAGAGAGACGGACAATTCTACACAAGAAAGACTTTTCACCAGCGATCAAGGCGACACACTGAGCGTAAATATATATATTGATTGCAATTGTTACCAAATGAGTGAGCGTTCATGTTTAAAGGATTAGCATTGTAATTGTTATAATTATCACTCTGTAGTGACTTCTTGGTCGACCTAACAAGCCGCCATGCCGGTTCAGCCCACCAGGGCACATTTTCCTATCATTTCATGTAACCACATTTACCTTTTTCGTTTGTTTATGCATTTCTGTGAATTACTTAGTAATAAATAAATGATTTAAGACAATTGATCTATGGATGACTCATAGTGAAGACTGGGTTTGTGTAAATAACCAACAATTTACGACGTTTGGAATGAGACTAACGTGAGGTAAAATAAATAAATCATTAATCAGAAGAATATTGATCAGATATGAAAATATCTGAAAGGTTATATTGTGAAATTATCTTTGTAATCTGAATACTTTCCTTGGTGCCACGACTTCCTAGTTAATTACAGTTGATTATTCAGTTAATCGCGTAATACTAATTACTGGAATCGTTGATTTAAAAAACTAAGTCTTCACTTTAATGATAGTAAAGACACGACCTTTATGGCGCCCCCTTGTGAGGACTAAAACCAGGAAGCACGTTTGGGTCATTTTGATAATATACATTTATGGAATCTAAGATAGAATTAGACGTTGCTGTGGAATTCTATATATCAAGTGTGCAAACAGAATTGTACAAACAGAATGCTTTGTATACATTCAAATTGGTTGTGTGTGTGTGTTCCCATTTGAAGAGGCTACAGAGAGTCTCCGGTAGTGGTTTTTAGCGTCAGAGCAATGAGTGATAAATTCCAGATTTAGTCCGTTAGGCCAAACGGTACTATTTCTGTCGGTCAATATTAACTTCTAGAGCCAGAAAGGTTAGAAATTAGAAGATATTTGTTCGGTGACCGAGCCAAAGTATTTTTAGCTGCCTACCGCACTACCAGTGTGGACAGACTACAGGCATATCGTATTATGTACCGTGTCGCTCCGGTCAACATAACGCTAGCAAAGTATGCCGAAAGGTTTAATGTGAGACGTCACTAGTAAACCCACCCTTTCCATGGTGAGAGGACCCTATTTCGTGCTTAGAACGTGATATAGCTGGCACGAGAGGCTAAGCTAACAGAGGGAACATTTTTCACTTCCTGTGTTCCGTTTAAATTCCTCCACCTTGCTCGACGGAAGTCTCGCTCTTTGTACCTCCGTTTGATTTCAGCATTCAGCATCACTGGTAGTGATGAATCGCAAGTACATCTAAAAAAAAAAAAGTGTTGGAAATCCAAACGTGGATCACATTAAAATAATCCAGCAATCTCAATTGCTTGGGTATTATCGTCTCATTCAATTTATTTATTTAAATTGTCAGACATACCTTTCTAGGTTCTTCCAATTAAATGAGACACCTTAAACCTTAAACTTTTCATTATCATTGATTAATTAAATTTGCTTTTGCAAATTCATTCACGTCCAACTTCCACAGTACTGTCCAGTACTGATGGTTCATTAACGTCTATAAATAGATTAAAATCTTCTTTGCAGCTCCCAATATATTCCAAAACCAAACTTTGGAAAATTAGGAAAAAAATGTTTTCCTTTCAAAATGTTCTGATATGTGCAAGCTATCAGAGGGGGTAGTCCCCACTCGCCTGCTAATTAGTGAACCTCCACCCGCAAATGGATTGATCTCTGACCTCAGCAGCGATACCAACCCTAATTATGCCATTCGTGGAAAAGCAGACAACAACGCTTTCCAAAATCAACCACTGGGCGCATGCCTCGTAAAGGTTCTCTCCAGTCTAGCCCTGATGTCTTGCCACCCAGGATTGGCATCTGTCCAATACCGCAGTGCACAGCTGAAGCACGAGCAGGTAATGAAGGGACAGATGGAGAGAACCGGGAAACCAATGACAAATGCAGAAAAAGGAAAAATTCTGCTAGCTATGGAACTGTGCTTGAAAACTGAACAAATAAATGTAATTGCAAAAACATATGACGATGATCAAGCACAATAGCCTTTCAACAAAATCGTCATCTACAGGAACAAAATCATATGCTTCAGGAACAACTCGATTTAGCCAAAACTAAATACGATGATGTTCACACCAAACTAGATAAATCTGAAGAGTTATCTACAAACAGGAGCGCTCAACTTGATAACATGCATGCAGTTTTGTTGAACGTTACTCAAAGTAACACGGTTCTACTCAAAACACTGCAGACCAAAGACGATCAGTTAATGAACACAATGACAAAGTTGGATAAATCAGCAGAACTCATTGAAGTCGCTGACCAAATGAATGATGAGAGAACTCAGGTGATGAAGATGGAAATATTGATTTCTAAGCAAGCGGAGGAAATCGCATCACTGAATCTCTCGCTCCGTACTCAAGACCTCTATCTGCAAACCATGACAGATAAGTTTCAGACCGAAAGGTGCAAGTGTGACACTCACGTGTCCAAAATCAGTACTCTAAGCACTCAAGTGGACTCTGCAATGCAGCAGAATACCACCCGTAGGTACCATCTGGAAGAAGTCCAGAATGGTCACACTCTACAGCGTGACTACCAATCCAGGCCCTGTACTCACAGGAGTAAAGACGATAGGTTTCAGACCTTGCCTACCTCATGTGTCCCTCAGTCTTCTCCTCTTGGCCATTCGTCACTGAGTAATATTGCGCCTCTTGGCCAACAACAACAAGGCTTGGCTTTTCCTCTTGGCCTTTCGGCCCCAATCTCTCCACAGGATGAAGCCAACCCTCTCCGCCTGCTTGGCACGGAATACCTTGACAAACTCATCAAGAATTTCCCCACCTTTGACCCCGTTCCAGGTCAGCCAAACGATACTGAGATGTTCCTAGCTGAACATGGATGGATGGCTAACCGAACGCTACGGGTTCTGACAGGGTTTACCTGTTGAAGCGAACGTCGAATAGACACATGACAAGGTTAATTCGTCTACAACAGCAACACGTGCTAAATGACTACGCTAAACTTGCCACAACTTTGAAAGTAGAATTCAGTGGTTCTGCGACTCGCAAACACGATAGCTCACTGGCTAACACCGTCAAACAAGCTCGGAACGAACACCCACAAGCTTACTATCATAGGCTTCGTTCAGCTTACTTTGGCCTACTCACTGAAACAGGCATGGAAGACCTTTTACCTTTTAAACAAATGTTCCTGTCGAACATGTATCCTACCTTCATTACCTACTTGGGCCCTGCCGCCCACGTTGGCTTGCCTATCTTACAACTCAGAGAGCTTGCAAGTACAGCTTTTGAGGCATTAAAAGTTCACAACGCTAAGAGCCCTGACCACTCGGTTTTGAAGTCTGACCAGGAGCACTCACTCCAGTTAGAGGGTGCATTATCAGGTATTGGAGCGTTGAGAGATGATGTACAACAACAGTTTCTACCACAAAACCATGATTCCAATAACCTCCGCGGTCGAAATAACGGTAAAGTACATCACCATCAACATGACTACCGCTACAATCGACCTGTTCGCTAAGTTCCTGCAACCAACCCACAAA
This sequence comes from Oncorhynchus mykiss, assembly GCF_057628025.1. Classification (NCBI taxonomy): domain Eukaryota; kingdom Metazoa; phylum Chordata; class Actinopteri; order Salmoniformes; family Salmonidae; genus Oncorhynchus; species Oncorhynchus mykiss. The sequence goes on from NC_143042.1 coordinate 29,196,940, forward strand.
AAGTGTCAGAGCACAAGGGTAACCAAGGGTTGAAGGACGATCAAAACGTAGACCAATGTTCTCCAGAAGTTCCACTATGGGAAGAACTGAAGCGAGAACGATTTGAGAAAAGGGTAAAAGATAAGTCACAAGGACTAGATGAGGAATTACCGGACACCAGGTCCGCAGGAATTAACACCCATAGCAAGGATGTTAAAGTTCTAATTTCTCCCACTCTCATTCAAGATATCAATCTCTACCAGAAGGTTATCATTAGCATCATCTCTAACAGCTACACAAAGTCTAGACATATGCGCGCAACACACATCCACAAAAAAAATATATAATTCAGAAAATAGCAGGATAATACGAATTAATCACTGATTTGTTTTGTTAATGTATTATGATTAACTTGAGCAAATTAAATACTTTTTCTAATAAGTTTAATACATTTACTTGATTTCGTAAAATGTTATATTGTTAAATTCCATTTTAGTCTGGATTCTGTGATTCCGTCCGCATTCTCTGCAACGTAGATTTAATAGGGCCCTAGGAATTAGGGGAGGACTGAAGGGGTAGTCTTAAAGGGCTTCTTAGGGCTGCAATCCCGTTAACAGGATGATATGAAAACAGCCAGTGAAAGTGCAGGGCACCAAATTCAAAACAACAGAAATCTCATAATAAAAATTCCTCAAACATACATGTATTTTATACCGTTTTAAAAGTAATCTTGTTGTTAATCCCACCACAGTGTCCGATTTCAAATAGGCTTTACAGTGAAGGCACCACAAACGATTATGTTAGGTCACCACCAAGCCAAAGAAAAACCATTTCTCCAGCCAAAGAGAGGAGTCACAAAAAGCACAAATAGAGATAAAATTAATCACTAACCTTTGATCTTCATCAGATGACACTCATAGGACTTCATGTTACACAATACATGTATGTTTTGTTTGACAAAGTTCATATTTATATAACAAATCTGAGTTTACATTGGCGCGCTACGTTCACTAGTTCCAAAAACATCCAGTGATTTTGCATAGCCACATCGATTCAACAGAAATACTCATCATAAATGTATATGATAATATGTGATATACACATGGAATTATAGATATACCTCTCCTTAATACAAAATCCTCATCGTCTAAACTATGGGTTAACTTGTTGAATCTAGGGGGCACTATTTTCATTTTTGGAAAGATAACGTTCCCAAAGTAAATGGGCTATTTTGTCAGGACCAGATAATAGAATATGCATATAATTGACAGCTTATGATAGGAAACACTCTAAAGTTTCCAAAACTGTAAAAATATTGTCTGTGAGTATAACAGAACTGATATTGGAGGCTCTCAGAGTGTTTTGTGCGTAAAAGACAAATGCGGCCATTGTTTCTCTCTTTCCTACTAAGAAGCCACCTGTCCCAGTTGATATATTATCGAATAGATATTTGAAAAACACCTTGAGGATTGATTATAAACAACGTTTGCCATGTTTCTGTCGATATTATGGAGCTAATTTTGAATATTTTTTTGGCGTTGTCGTGACTGCAATTTCCGGTCGAATTCTCAGCCAAACGTGAAGAACTAACGGAGTTATTTCGGCTACAAAAATTATATTTTTGGAAAAAAGGAACATTTGCTATCTAACTGGGAGTCTCGTGAGTGAAAACATCCGAAGCTCATCAAAGGTAAACGATTTAATTTGATTGCTTTTCTGATTTTCATGACCGGGTTGCCTGCTGCTAGCTAGGCATAATGCTATGATAGGCTATCGATAAACTTACACAAATGCTTGTCTTGCTTTGGCTGTAAAGCATAATTTCAAAATCTGAGATAACAGGGTGATTAACAAAAGGCTAAGCTGTGTTTCAATATATTTCACTTGTGATTTCATGAATATAAATATTTTCTAGTAATATTTATGTCCGTTGCGTTATGCTAATTAGTGTCAGTTGATGACGATTCTCCCGGATCCGGGATGGGTAGATCCAAGATTAAGTTACCACCTTCTGCATCCTCGGATGGGTCATGGTGTATTAGGAATATTGCTCTCACAATAAGATAGCTCAGACCAATCAGCACTCCTGTAAAGCCCCACCCTTTCCCGGGGAACATATCATCAGCTAGAGGCCAGCCCATACTTTCACTTCTATTAATGCACCCCCACATAGGGTGGGGTCAGGGAATCTTCGATAGAGAGGTAACCCTCCGAACTCTATTGGTATTTGGTTCTTCTCCTAACTCTGTGATTGTTCAACAGTGTCAGTGTGTCTTACCCTCCTGCAATGTGTGATATGAACCCAGGTAGCTCTTTCAGCTATTCTCACCGCGAAGGCCGTCACCAGGAGTACTCGGTATGGCCCCTCCCACGTGGCTGCTTCCAGTCCTTTTGCTTCCAGACCCAGTCTCCTGGCCCAATCTTGTGGGTAATCTCCTTCTGTAGTTCTCCTGTAGAGCATAAAACCCTTGACATACCGGTTTGGATAATGAACAGTTTTCTCATGTGTTCTGCTAGTATATCTTCAACTTATTTGCCTACTTGTTCTGGTCCCTAACTCTGGCCTTCTATTTGTGCTACCTGATTAGCTAAACTGCCCTCCATTATTTAAAGAAATAGCTCCTAGTAAACCAACTCTAGGGATAATATCTTGACCTAATATTTCAGTTACCATAATCGTGTCCGCCAAGTAAGTTAGGAACACTATATACATTTACATTTTTTATTAGTTTATTATCCAATAGGCCACAAAGTGTCCTATCCTAGGCCACGTCCTATCCTATGCCACAAATACCTATCCCCCTTTGGTACCTGGCTCTGCCTAGGTATCAACATTGCCGCATATCTAAACAATGACTTAGGTAAGATTAGTAAATTATCCTTATGTCTGCCATTATCATGTAGGAGCGCCCCTTTCATTCTCTACATGTCCAATTCTCCCTGGGGCATTAAGGTCATGGCCATCCTGTAACAATTCTCTGTCAAGTGTCTTATCTACTTTAAGAGTTATCTGTGCTGCTTTGTATGGTCTTATATGTCTATGTGCTTGTCTATGTAAACAGTAACCTTTCTCTCCTGTCTTATTTCACAGGCACTAGTCAAAGCTACTATTTCGGCCTGTTGTGCCGAATAATTTCTGGGCAATGTTTCCATGTTTAACATCTTAGTTCCTGAAGCCAACTAAGCTTTCATTCCCCTTTTGTCTCTACTCAGTAACTTTCTCATAACAGTCAGTAACAGTCAGTATCAAATATTTGTTACCAAATATTGACTAAGTGTCTCACTGTTTGGCATTATCTGAACTCATGGAGTTTTAGAAAAAAACATGTCTATGGTGGCAATCTCTAAAGTACTTACATAGGATTGAGATAACCTTAATCAACCTATCAATAATCCCGAATAACAACAGATGTCATATATCCCTGTCCTGTTGGCCTGGATTAGGTTCTAAATACTTAAAACAAGTCTACCATTAATCAAAGGCTACGCCATTTATTTTCTTCTCATTGGTTCAAATTACAACTATGTCAAATAACTATGAACTCAATTTACCTTAAAATCAGTATCACAAATTATCCAAATGGCCCTCCCATGAGGCTGATCAGACCACAAAGGAAAGCCATGATAGAGGTCAAAGGTCAACAACTGTCCCATCTTTTGGCTTCACCTTTATGAAGTGTTCCAGCCTTAAAAGTGACATGTAAAATCGCCAAAATGTATAACCTACATCCGTCAATCCATAAGAATAAAAACCACATTTCAATGGGCACAACTCTATCATAATTATCTCTCCGTTATTATTTAGAATTCGTTAGATTTAGGTAACTGTCTCTTCTATGATTCAGCATTTTAAATACGACTCCATTCTCAATATGTTATTCCAGCGGACCATTTAGGCAAGACAACGTATTCCATCGAAATCGCCCCGCTATTATTTAGAATGGATTAGTCTTTCAATTTAACCTAAACAAGCTATTAAAACGTTCAGTTTATATTTTAAACAAACACTAACTAACCGTATCTCTCCTGGCAAAACATATCAATATTTGAATTACAATCAGAATTAATTTTAGTCTATCGATGCATAGGCTGAGATACAAACCCGAGTCTCCCGCGTTATAGGCAAGAGTTCCACCCCTCGACCACCATCACTATTGGAATGACGGAGCCTCCCCGCAAACAACCCTATTATTATAATTGTCTGTCGTCGCAAACTCCGGCACGCACTACCGAGACCATTCCCAGAAAATAGCCCTAATTTAAAGGTTCAAGCGTTTCCCCAGCGAGGATTCTCATTAATCTCGCTCTCCTTGTCTCTGCCTCCCTCTTTCTCTCCCGATTTTCACGCCTGTCCTTCCCCTTAGTTGAATGACAATTTCGGTGGTTGTGTCCTACCCGGTCACAATGTTTACAGGGAGCCTTACACTCCTGGGCGAAATGTCCTGTCTCATTGCAACTGAAACACCGCTTCTCTCCGTCTCTGTCACCGTGTTTCTCTGTTTTTCCCCTTCTGTTTAAAATCTTTCCTGCCCTTTCCCCAAGAGCGGCGATGAAATGTTCCGTTCCTGTCTGATCTTCCTTACTTCTTGTTTCCTTGAAGCCTCCTGTATGCTTATCTACAGTTACTCCGATAGTGACCATTAGGTACTGATCTCCTTTCTTTTCTATTTCTCCTCTGAGTCTGGCTGTAGGCACCTGCCCTTTTTCTCTCTGTTTTTGCCTTTGACCCTCTCTCCTATCCTTTTTGTCCTTTCTACAGTCTCGGTGATTGTGGCCCACCTTATCGCAGTGCATGCATGGTTCCTCACACTCCTTAGCCAAATGTCCTGACTTGCTACAGTTGTAACATTTTCTGTTCTCGGGTTCTATCCATTTTTCCCTTCTCTCTTGGGTCCCTTCCCCTTAAGGCCTCCTCCTTTCTTTTGACTGTCTCTATCCACTTTTCTCAATAAGTTTGCTAAATCCTGTCCTGCTTCCCCAGCCCGTGGGTTGAGAAAGGAAATTAGAGGATACTAACTAGCCTCCCTTTCATCTTCGTCTTCCAGCTACTCTGCTACTCCACTCTCCCCTGGGCTCTGGTTATGCGACTTCAGCCTTCTGGGTGGTAAAGCTCTGTCTCTACCTCTTTCCCCTACATCCTGTCACTTGTTCAGCCTACGTCCTCGTTCGGTTAAATTAGTTTCATGACTTTCCCTATGGTAGCTAGCCCTATCCTATCCTCATCCGACTCTACCCCTCCCTCTGCATCATCAGGATTCTCCCTCCGTGCTTGGTCTAACCGGGTGGGACATAATTTAGGCTTATGAGGGACCTTCAGAGGAGCCGTGGGAGTGATTGCTCTCTGTTGCTGGCAACATACATCTTCCTTATTTTTCTTTTCTCCCTCAGCTCTCTTCCTCACCTCGGCTAACCATACCCTTGCTGTGTCTAGCCCCTCTGCCAGTTGTTTATCTGCCTTGTCTCCACAAACACTATTTATTTGTTTAATCATTGATTCCAGTTTTTCTATATTTAAACATCCGTCGAATCCGTACCTTTTCCTCCATTTCGAGGCAAAATAGGTGTTCCTCTTATCTTTTCCCTGCATATATAGTGGGGAGAACAAGTATTTGATACGCTGCCGATTTTGCAGGTTTTCCTACATACAAAGCATGTAGGGGTCTGTAAATCTTTTATCATAGGTACACTTCAACTGTGAGAGACGGAATCTAAAAAGAAATCCAGAAAATCACATTGTATGATTTTTAAGTAATTAATTCATATTTTATGAATAAAGATTACTGACCTTGTCTTGAAGACTGGGAAAAGCAATGTAGGTTGGATCTCGCCACCACCTCTGTCATGTACCAGTTCAAAACTGGCCTGAAATAAATCCTCAATTCAGAGGTCAGCTCTTTGTCTTACGGATCCTGGATCCGCCCGTGCACGGTTTTCAGCAGTTCCTTGGGACGACAGAGGCAGGTATTGAGATCCGGCTCGAAGGACCAAATTGTCACGAGAATTAGGTTCTCAATGTTCATAAACCAATTAATTTAAATTACTCCGTCTGTGACCAGGATTTGTAAGGTACTGGTTGGAATGAAAACAGACAGAGGCCCAGTCCACAATAGTCAAATGTTTTTTTCACAGGAACGTTCTGGCGTGCACAGTACAAAGACCTTCATTTTATAGCGACACACATACTTCCACACAAAACATTAGGTATACTAAGCCCACACTGTCCTGCTAACCAGCCTACAGAGATTATGGGAGTCCATGAGATTAACTTCTTCCCGGCCTCCCTTAAGATAGGGAGAGACCCTTGGAAGTTCTCAGTGCCCCCAGCCAAGGTCGGCACCGAATCTTGCTCAGACAGTCTGTTATCAAGATACTAGACATATTGTCACCAAAATATTCATTCTGACTAAGGACTACACTCCTGGATATATAATTCTACAGACTAAAACCACACACAGCATTAAAATGATCTAATGATTCTAATCAATTTCATATAATCATATGGTTTCAGAGTTATGGTTTCAGAGTGTAATATTCTAATAATTTATTAAAACATATCCCATTAACAACTACTGATCTTTGACTTCGGCAATGTCATTTACAAAATAGCCTGCAACACTCTACTCAGCAAATTGGATGCAGTCTATCACAGTGCCATCCGTTTTGTCACCAAAGCTACATATACTACCCAACATTGCGACCTGTATGCTCTCGTCGGTTGGCCCTCGCTTCATATTCGTCGCCAAACCCACTGGCTCCAGGCCATCTATAAATCTTTGCTCGGTGAAGCCCCGCCTTATCTCAGCTCACTGGTCACCATAGCAGCACCCACCCGTAGCACGCACTCTGGTATATTTCACTTGTCAACCCAAAGCCAGCTCCTCTTTTGGCCGCCTTTCCTTCCAGTTCTCTGATGCTAATGACTGGAATTGCAAAAAGTCTGGAGACTCATATCTCCCTCACAAACTTTAAGCGTCAGCTGTCAGAGCAGCTTACAGATCATTGCACCTGTACATAGCCCATCTGTAAATAGCCCACCCAACTACCTCATCCCCATATTGTTTTTTCTTCTCTTCTTTGCACCCCAGTATCTCTACTTGCACATTCATCTTCTGCACATCTATCACTCCAGTGTTTAATTGCTAAATTGTAATTATTTCACGACTATGGCATATTTATTGCCTTACCTCCCTAATCTTACTTCATTTGCACACACTGTATATATACTTTTCTATTGTGTTACTGACTGTACGTTTGTTTATTCCATGTGTCTCTGTTGTTCCAACAACTCTGTTGTTTGTGTCGCACTGCTTTGCTTTATCTTGGCCAGGTATTTCTAGTGCACAGCACCCTCTTAGAAGAAGTAGGAGGTGAAGATCTCCCGCACACGGATTGCCTTGAAACATTCTATACAGTAGCTTACATCTCCTCTGGCACATTGTGGCGAGCTGCAGATTGTGAGAGCAAAATTTAAAGATTATGTTATAATACTGTTATTGCATCAAATGGTTGTTTTATGGTATAGTATAGGGTTCATAGAACACCAATCTGTGCATGGTCTTCTGAGTTGGGCCTCTGGGGCATAATGCTGGTGGATTTACAATGCCTTTGGTGATAAAACCTAAAGACCACATTCCATAGCATGAGTTAGTGTTTGTGTACTGGAAGGTACCAGGGTGGAAATGGCTCGGGTATGGACAATTATTGTTTTTGGGGCCAGACCCTGGTTTCCACACGATGAGAACAGTCTTTACAGCAGATTCTGTCTGCTGTGAAATATAATTGTATTTAATACGTGTGTCCCATTCCACACATCTGTTGTTTGTCATGCAGACTAAGGGGGTATATCTTTGCTATAAAATATATTTTTATCCTTTGTGTCGGGGATCTCAACGAATCATCTAAGGGTGGTTCGTTGACCAGCCATCGTTATTGCAGAGCACTCACATCTGTCACGACTTCCGCCGAAGTCGGTTCCTCTCCTTGTTCGGGCGGCGTTTGGCGGTCGACGTCACCGGTCTTCGAGCCATCGCCGATCCACCTTTCATTTTCCATTTATTTTGTCTTGTTTTCCCACACACCTGGTTTACATTTCCCTCATTACTTGTTGTGTATTTAACCCTCTGTTCCCCCCATGTCTGTGTGTGAAATTGTTTGTTGCGTTTATTGTGTGACACGTCAGGCTGGTTTATTCCGGGTATTGTTTTGAACCCGTGTTATTGTATTGTTGTACATTATTTTGTGTGACTAGGGCGCTATTCGCTTTTGCCTTTGGCTGGAGTGTTGTGACACTGTTGCGTCCGACTGTTTTGATTCTGTCAATTAAAGTGTGACTGCTCACTCATCTCTGCTCTCCTGCACCTGACTCCAGTTGACCAGTTGCGCTCACAGTCTGACAACATCATTCACTTATGTGTGGGGTGTGACATGCTTTCCTTATTAATAAGTTAATAAAGATTTAGTTTAAGTTTAACTCAAACTTGTGTGATAAGTTTGTCTCTCCTCATTTGATAATAAAGAAATAACCACAACATTTGGTGACGGGGATGGAACTTCAATCATCACTTGGTGACCGCTCCTGATGACCTGGGTAAATCGTGCACCAGGGATCCCTCAAACTTGGGATCTCAGGGAGACCACGCTCTGTGAACGGAGCAGCTGGACCCACCTAAAGATTTGAGAGGAAGCAAGATGAGTGGATACCACATCCCGAACATAGTTTTAAAAAAAAATTAAAAGAGGTGATCGAACCACACAAAGACGAGTTAAGAAAAGCCTCTGTTACGTAGGCTCTGAGTGTGGTCCTGTGTGAGGGGACACCGTAGAGACGTAAGCAGGGCCGAGTCAGTGGAGGATGATCTGAGAGTTGGTAGCCTCAAAGACACCTATCATTGGTTGGTTGCGGGCGACTTAGAGCCGTCCTGACACTGAATTGATCACAGTGGGGACTGGTGTGGTCTGTTTTGGTGAGGAACCAGTGTGACTGTGGGTTCTGTGTGGAGCACGGTACCTGGTGAAGTCCCATTGGATGGACCTTTGTGTGAAGGGTGTGAGCCCCAGAAGTTGTGAAATCCAATTATGTTAAATGTGCTAGCCAGTGATGGGTTCAGATTTCTGAACTTTAAATGATCATTAGTTATGCTAAATACATGAGGGGTGCCATAGTTGAGGGTCTACACCAGAAGTGAATGGTTATCTGTAGGAGGAATGTATGTGGTAGGTGCAATTAAGCTTGGAATGTACTGAGTGCAGGGAAAACGATCACGTGGCAGGCACTGATAAGGGTGGAGAGCCATGGATTAGTGATGAAGGGGGTCGAGGTCAGGTCACATTAAGGGAGAAGAAATAGTTTATTGCCCGTATGACTTAACTTCCTGCCTAATAATAAAGATGTAATGTTTAAAGAGAAGGAGGAGACTTGTGGTATATACAGTGAGGGAAAAAAGTATTTGATCCCCTGCTAATTTTGTATGTTTGCCCACCAACAAAGAAATGATCCGTCTATAATTTTAATGGTAGGTTTATTTGAACAGTGAGAGACAGAATAAGAACAAATAAATCCTGAAAAATGCATGTCAAAAATGTTATAAATTGATTTGCATTTTAATGAGGGAAATAAGTATTTGACCCCTCTGCAAAACATGACTTAGTACTTGGTGGCAAAACCCTTGTTGGCAATCACAGAGGTCAGACCTTTCTTGTAGTTGGCCACCAGGTTTGCACACATCTCAGGAGGGATTTTATCCCACTCCTCTTTGCAGATCTTCTCCAAGTCATTAAGGTTTCGAGGCTGACGTTTGGCAACTCGAACCTTCAGCTCCCTCCACAGATTTTCTATGGGATTAAGGTCTGGAGACTGGCTAGGCCACTCCAGGACCTTTGCTTCTTCTTGAGCCACTCCTTTGTTGCCTTGGCCGTGTATTTTGGGTCATTGTCATGCTGAAATACCCATCCACGACCCATTTCAATGCCCTGGCTGAGGGAAGGAGGTTCTCACCCAAGATTTGACGGTACATTGCCCCGTCCATCGTCCCTTTGATGCGGTGAAGTTGTCCTGTCCCCTTAGCAGAAAAACACCCCCAAAGCATAATGTTTCCACTGCCATGTTTGACGGGTGGGGATGGTGTTCTTGGGGTCATAGGCAGCATTCCTCCTCCAAACACGGCGAGTTGAGTTGATGCCAAAGAGCTCCATTTTGGTCTTATCTGACCACAACACATTCACCCAGTTGTCCTCTGAATCATTCAGAAGTTAATTGGCAAACTTCAGATGGGCATGTATATGTGCTTTCTTTAGCAGGGGGACCTTGCAGGTGCTGCAGGATTTCAGTCCTTCACGGCGTAGTGTGTTACCAATTGTTTTCTTGGTGACTATGGTCCCAGCTGCCTTGAGATCATTGACAAGATCCTCCTGTGTAGTTCTGGGCGGATTCCTCACCATTCTCATGATCATTGCAACTCCACGAGGTGAGATCTTGCATGGAGCCCCAGGCCGAGGGAGATTGACAGTTATTTTGTGTTTATTCCATTTGCGAATAATCGCACCAACTGTTGTCACCTTCTCACCAAGCTGCTTGGCGATGGTCTTGTAGCCCATTCCAGCCTTGTGTAGGTCTACAATCTTGTCCCTGATATCCTCTGAGAGCTCTTTGGTCTTGGCCATGGTGGAGAGTTTGGAATCTGATTGATTGATTGCTTCTGTGGACAGGTGTCTTTTATACAGGTAACAAGCTGAGATTAGGAGCACTCCCTTTAAGAGTGTGCTCCTAATCTCAGCTCGTTACCTGCATAAAAGACACCTGAGAGCCAGAAATCTTTCTGATTGAGGGGGTCAAATACTTATTTCCCTCATTAAAATGCAAATCGATTTATAACATTTTTGACATGTGTTTTTTTTGTTTTTTTTTGTTGTTATTCTGTCTCTCACTGTTTAAATAAACCTACCATTAAAATTATAGACATCATTTCTTTGTCGGTGGGTAAATGTACAAAATCAGCAGGGGATCAAATACTTTTTTCCCCTCACTGTGTATTACCACTGGTGGAAATATATTTTCGTCTGTTCAGCTGTTCGATCCTTTGGGGTGAATAAACTTGTTTGGAGCTTCTATAGAGTCTGTGAATTTCTTACTCTGATATTTAGAACCTAACAGCTGTCGCTGCGAGCAGGGTTCACCACAATTTACAGTCGAACTAGAGATTCAGAATCAGTGAAACAGGAACCGGCATCAGAAACAAGGTAGGCACAGTTCCTACACCTGTTATCACTAATTCTGACATCTTGGAGAGATGAGTCATAGGCTGAACCAATTACAGGATACGCACCTAGAAAGCCTGAGCTTATTCAGTAGTCCCATTCTATTACGACTGGTCGTAGCCTTAAAGAGGATATGTAATGAGCAGGATAGATCCTGTGGAGGGTAAGACTCGTAGCTTTATAGAGGGTAAGTCCCGAGCAGGATAGTTCCTGTGGAGGGTAAACCTCGTAGAGAAAGGCTAAGTCCTGAACAGGGTGGTCCTGTGGAGGGTAAATCCCTAGTGTAGTGATTTAAGAGCCAGACATGTAAGGAGGGTGAAAGTCTCAGCCGCAGTGGCCATGAGGCAGTATAGTGAGTGTGTGTGTGTGTGTGTGTGTGTGTGTGTGTGTGTGTGTGTGTGTGTGTGTGTGTGTGTGTGTGTGTGTGTGTGTGTGTGTGTGTGTGTGTGTGTGTGTGTGTGTGTGGATGGATAAAGTGTCATGCTTGTGTACTAGGATATAAGGTTGCCTATGAATTCTGAAGGAGAGCCACATTCAGGGTTAAAAGAAAAACAATAAGATATTTGAGCTGTTTGATTTGGGTGTATTTAGCAGTAGAAATAAAGAGAGGTTGGTTTTATGCCCTGATGGGGCGGGGAACCATGACAGGTTATGTGGACATAGGAAGACAATTGTGAATAATCTTCGTCATGTGTGTTATCAACAACTGTGATTTTAGAGGCGTCACACTGGAATAAGACATTAGGTCATCCATATTCTCCAGTAATACATGTGCAGACGCTATAGTATTGGTTCTAATACAAGGTACTAAGTGCCGTGACCAGTCAATAGGCACAAATACCATAACTATTCTCCGGGGAAGTGGGTAGCGCGCCGTTGGAAAATAGTTAATAAAAGGCGTGTATTAGAGCCGGGAGTGAAGAAACCTAAACACACTGGACACCGTCGGGAGAGGTTTCAGTATAATAACTATTGAAATAGTGACATATTATTTTATTGTATATTTTCTACCTGTAAAGTGGGGCTAGAGTTTTTTTACAAAACATGAACACTTTCTTAATATTGAGTTGCACCCCCCCTTTTGCCCTCAGAACAGCCTCAATTAGTTGGAGCATGGACTCTACAAGGTGTCAAGCATTCCACAGAATGCTGGCCCATGTTGACTCCAATGTCTGGATATCATTTGGATGGTGTACCATTCTTGATACACATGACAAACTGTAGAGCATGAAAAACCCAGCAGCGTTGCAGTTCTTGACAAAAACTGGTGGGCCTTGCACCTACTACCATACCCCGTTCAAAGGCACTTCAATCTTTTGGCTTTTCCATTCACCCTCTGAATGGCACACATACACAATCCATGTCTCAATTAGTCTCAAGGCTTAAAAATATGTATTTAACCTGTGTCCTCCCCGTCATCTACACTGATTGAAGTGGATTTAACAAGTGACATCAATAAGGGATCATATCTTTCATCTAGATTCACTAAGTCAGTCTGTCATGGAAAGAGCTGGTGTCCTTAATGTTTTTTACACTGTGTATAATATAGATGTACGTATAGTAGTGTAGTATAATGTAGTGTGTATAATGAAGAAAAATATAAACGCAAGAATTTCAAAGATTTAACTCAGTTACAGTTCATATAAGGAAATCAGTCAATTGAAATGCATTCAGTAGGCCCTTTTCTATGGATTTCACATGACTTGGAATACAGATATTCATCTGGTCACAGATACCTTAAAAGTGGGGCCGTAGATCAGAAAACCAGTCAGTATCTGGTGTGACCACCATTTGGCTCATGTAGTGCGACATCTCCTTTGCATAGTTGATCAGGCCGTTGATTGTGCCCTGTGGAATATTGTCCCACTCCTTTGCTATGGCTGTGCGTTGTTGCTGGATATTGGCAGGAACTGGAACACACTGTTGTACACGTCGATCCAGAGCATGTCTGGTGAGTATGCAGGCCATGGAAGAACTGGGACATTTTCAGCTTCCAGGAATTGTGTACAGATACTTGCAACATGGGGCCATGCATTATCATACTGAAACATGAGATGATGGCGGCAGATGAATGGCACAAGATGGACGTCAGGATCTCGTCACAGTATCTCTGTGCATTCACATTTCCATTGATAAAATGCAATTGTGTTCGTTGTCCGTAGCTTATGCCTGCCCATACCATAACCAGGCTTGGTTGGACATACTGCCAAAATCTTTTTAAAAACAATGACAAATTCACATTCAATTCTCTGGCAGCAGCTCTGGTGGACATTCCTGCAGTCAGCATGCCAATTGCACGCTCCCTCAAAACTTGAGAGATCTGTGGCATTGTGCACATTTTAGTGGCCTTTTATTGTCCCCAGCACAAGGTGCACTGGTGTAACGATCATGCTGTTTAATCAGCTTCTTGATATGCCACACCTGTCAGCTTGATGGATTATCTTGGCAAGGGAGAAATGCTCACTAACAGGAATGTAATCAAATGTGTGCACAAAACTTGAAAGAAATAAGATTTTTGTGCGTATGGAACATTTCTGGGATCTTTTATTTCAACTCATGAAACATGGGGCGAACACTTTACATGTTGTGTTTATATTTTTGTTCAGTGCATTTCCTCATCTAAGTGGTACAGCTCATTGTCAACAGGTTGGTACTGAACTATAGATGGAATTTCTATGCACTGAATGTCTATGATAACCACGCCATAGGAACACTAGAAGGCTCATAAGCTCCTTTGGAATGCAAAAACACTGGAGAGAAAAGAGCAGTAACAACTAGTGTTGTCACAATACCAGAATTTTGACTTCAATATCGATACCAGGTTTAGTTTCACAATACTCGGCACCATCATGATACTCTACCAAAACGATACCATGGCAAAAACATAAGGCATATTAGCCAAAGTCATTTGATTCAGACAGATAAACGCAACTACTGCTCTGTTAAATTGTTGGGCATCTTTTGAGTTCAATATCATTACAATTGCATTTTTTTACATAAGTTGTTTAGACAGCCATGTATGTATTAATTAATCAGTCATACAATAAATGTAACTTTGGTAAAACAATCTAACTACATAATGGTAGTCATCTCTATTGATAACCTGGGTAAATGTAGATTAAGCCTATTCACAATACAGGTGAATGCATATTCAATAAGAGTGTGTGCATGCTTTGTTTTGGCTGATTTCATGTGGCTGCAGATGACAATCTTTTTCCCTTCCATTTGTGACTTATTTTATTGTACTGATCAACAACATTTGCATAGAAGTAACTTATTTTATAAAAATGTGTGCAATCACTTTAACCAGGAATGACATCATTCAAGAGGCATTCAGTTCGCTGAGGCAATAGATCATCTTTGTGAGAGACTTGAGGGAGACCGAATAAACTTTTTGGTGGCAATCAGCTTAGAAATCAGCATATTTTGCATTATGGTATTCATTTCACAAACTAAGTACTAGGGTATCGAATTGATGTTAGCTTTAGCTGTCAGTTAGCAAGGAAAGCTACTGGTATTTTCTTCCAGTGTAAAGTGTTTTAGCCTGTATGGACATTGTTTTGCGAACAGTAATTAATTTCAACATTTCTGCATGCCATGTCGCATTATTCAAATGTGTTAACTTCTGTGGCGTCATGAGTGGAAAGCTAAAACTATGCATCCTAGACTCCCAGTGCAGGCTGGAAATTAGTAAGTGGAGCAGGCACAGTGCACGCTATAATAAGAGGTCGGCTGCGCTAATAGACAGGCTTGAACCGTGAGACACATTTGACAGAAGTACCGAAAGTAACACAAATTCTTGTACCGAACCGTTTTTCATGTATCGAAACGGTACCAAAGTTTCGGTATACCGTGCAACATTAGTAACAACAAGCTATCTGAAATATAAGCCCTAAAGAAACTGAAAATATTTCAATCTCTTTCTGTGTCTCTCTGGTCTCTTTCTCCCACTCTCTATCTTTTCCCTTTCGTTCTTTTTCTCTCTCTCACCCCAGCAGATGAACAGATGAAGAAGGTAATGTTAACAGTATTCAAACACAACCACGGGGCATACCAGTTCTTCAGGGAAGCCTTACAGTGAGTCTCCATAGCTTTTCAACAGCTTTTCAGCATGTACAAACACATTATTATAATTATGTTCTTTAGAAATAACTGTTGGCACAGTACTGTAATCAATCCACTCCTTTCTCCATCTCTCTTGCCTCTCTTGCTTTCTGTGCATCTTGTCTTTCTCTCCCCCCTACCCTCTCAATATCCACCTCCTCCCTCACCCCCTCCCATGTTTGAGATCGATGACACCTCCCCTAGTATGTCTGGTTGCTGCGGTGACGACTGCACCTATGAGATCCTGTCGCGGCGGACCAAACTTGCAGAGGCCTCGGGTCACAGTCATGGGGAGGGGGGCTCTGTGGGGGCTGCTGCCACTGAGGACCATGCCTACTTCCAGGTCCCATGCTCTAAAACCTCTCCCACTTTCCTAATCATGAGTCTTTACCGTTCCCCCCCAACGCCCAATTGTACACCCCCCTTTAAGCCCAAAATTGACAGACCCCCGACCCCCTCTTTTCTGTCCTGTATCGCACTTCCCCCGCCCCTCCATATTCCACCTCTTTCTTTTCCATTCTATTTCAGTCTTTGACAAGTTAGGAATCTGCTTGTGCCCCGTCTGTCCACCCCTCCTTCTCTTCAACAGCTTTTCTTAACAGTCCCAAGGCTCCATCTCAATAATCCTAACGTGCGTACTATTATGGATAGAGCAGTGTATTGGCCAAGCATTCTGAATGGTGGATGTTGGGACAAGAGCCGTACAAATGTATTTCTTAGTTTGATGAGGTATTCTGTAGATACTTTGCACCCCCTCGCTCTTTCGCTCTTTTTCTCCCTCGCTCTCTCATCACAGAAATACACAGAGCCTCTGATCAGTTTCAGTTTATTTTCTACAGTTTTCAAAATGCAATTGGATGTCAGGAAGACCCACTGTTGCCATGTTAAGACCCCTGGCTCCTCCCTAACAACCCCTCCAGTAGTTTGCATGGCAACCAAGTCACAAAAACATTTGTTTTTCTAGATTATCTTTTCAATAGATTTCACCACCCAGATGATTTAGGTCCTGAAATGGCACCGTATTCCCTTTACATATACAGTGGGGCAAAAAAGTATTTAGTCAGCCACCAATTGTGCAAGTTCTCCCACTTAAAAAGATGAGGCCTGTAATTTTCATCATAGGTACACTTCAACTATGACAGACAACATGAGAAAAAAAATCCAGAAAATCACATTGTAGGATTTTTAATGAATTTATTTGCAAATTATGGTGGAAAATAAGTATTTGGTCAATAACAAAAGTTTATCTCAATACTTTGTTATATACCCTTTTTTGGCAATGACAGAGGTCAAACGTTTTCTGTAAGTCTTCACAAGGTTTTCACACACTGTTGCTGGTATTTTGGCCCATTCCTCCATGCAGATCTCCTCTAGAGCAGTGATGTTTTGGGGCTGTTGCTGGGCAACACGGACTTTCAACTCCCTCCAAAGATTTTCTATGGGGTTGAGATCTGGAGACTGGCTAGGCCACTACAAGACCTTGAAATGCTTCTTACGAAGCCACTCCTTCGTTGCCCGGGCAGTGTGTTTGGGATCATTGTCATGCTAAAAGACCCAGCCACGTTTCATCTTCAATGCCCTTGCTGATGGAAGGAGGTTTTCACTCAAAATCTCACGATACATGGTCCCATTCATTCTTTCCTTTACACGGATCAGTCGTCCTGGTCCCTTTGCAGAAAAACAGCCCCAAAGCATGATGTTTCCACCCCCATGCTTCACAGTAGGTATGGTGTTCTTTGGATGCAACTCAGCATTCTTTGTCCTCCAAACACGACAAGTTGAGTTTTTACCAAAGAGTTCTATTTTGGTTTCATCCGACCATATGACATTCTCCCAGTCTTCTTCTGGATCATCCAAATGCTCTCTAGCAAACTTCAGACGGGCCTGGACATGTACTGGCTTAAGCAGGGGGACACGTCTGGCACTGCAGGATTTGAGTCCCTGGCAGAGTAGTGTGTTACTGATGGTATGCTTTGTTACTTTGGTCCCAACTCTCTGCTGGTCATTCACTAGGTCTCCCCGTGTGGTTCTGGGATTTTTGCTCACCGTTCTCGTGATCATTTTGACCCCACAGGGTGAGATCTTGCGTCTTCCATTTCCTAATAATTGCTCCCACAGTTGATTTTTTTCAAACCAAGCTGCTTACCTATTGCAGATTCAGTCTTCCCAGCCTGGGCAGGTCTACAATTTTGTTTCTGGTGTCCTTTGACAGCTCTTTGGTCTTGGCCATAGTGGAGTTTGGAGTGTGACTGTTTGAGGTTGTGGACCGGTGTCTTTTATACTGATAACAAGTTCAAACATGTGCCATTAATACAGGTAACGAGTGGAGGACAGAGGAGCCTCTTAAAGAATAAGTTACAGGTCTGTGAGAGCCAGAAATCTTGCTTGTTTGTAGGTGACCAAATACTTATTTTCCACCATAATTTGCAAATAAATTCATTAAAAATCCTACAATGTGATTTTATGGATTTTTTTTCTTCTAATTTTGTCTGTCATAGTTGAAGTGTACCTATGATGAAAATTACAGGCCTCTCATCTTTAAGTGGGAGAACTTGCACAATTGGTGGCTTACTAAATACTTTTTTGCCCACTGTATAGGGGATAGGGTGCCATTTGGGACGCACACTGTGTTGCTGCCGGCATTGTGGGCCTTGTTGCCATATCTGTTTACATACAGAAACCGTCAGGGTATTGTAGTGACCTGGGTTGCCAGATTGGGTGGTTTCCATAGAAGTCTATGCGATTGACCCTGTAACTGTTAGTGTCAATCCCTTTAGTGCTACTTTCGACCAGAACCCTTAGAAACCCTTCAGTAGGTTGCATGGCATGTCACAAAAACAGTGTGCAGTAGAAAGTAGTGCACTATAAAGGAAATAGGGTGCCATTTGGGACGCAGTGAATGGAAAGAAACTTAACAGATTGGCATCTCACCCGGGCTTACAAAAAAAAGTAAGACATTTCACTTGTACATTGTATATACAGTGCATTCGGAAAGTATTCAGACCCCTTGACCTTTTCCCAATAAGAATTTGGTTACAGCCTTATTCTAAAATTGTTTTGTTTTTTTAAATACACAAATTATCCCATAATGACAAAGCAAAAAAAATGTATTTTTACTAATATATTTGAAAAAAAACTGAAAAAGACATTTACATAAGTATTCAGAACTTTACTCAGTACTTTGTTGAAGCACCTTTGGCAGCGAATACAGTGTCGAGTTGTCTTTAGTATAATGCTACAAGCTTGGCACACCTGTATTTGGGGAGTTTCTCCCATTCTCTGCAGATCCTTCCTTTCAATATCTGTCAGGTTGGATGGGGAGCGTCGCTGCACAGCTATTTAGGTCTCTAGTGATGTTCGATTTGGCTCAAGTCCGGGCCCTGGCTGGGCCTCTTAAGAACAGTCAGAGACTTGTCCCAAAGCCACTATTGTGTTGTCTTGGCTGTGTGTTTAGGGTTCTTGGTGACCTTCAATGCTGCAGACAATCCTGTCTTGGAGCTCTACGGACAATTCCTTCGACCTCATGGCTTGGATTTTGCTCTGACATGCACTGTCAACTGTGGGACCTTATATAGACAGGTGTGTGCCTTTCCAAATGATGTCCAATCATTTGATTTTCCCACAGATGACTCCAATCAAGTTGTAGAAACATCTCAAGGATGATCAATGGAAACAAGATGCACTTGAGCTCAATTTCGCGTCTCATAGCAAGGGATCTGAATTTTTATCTAAATAAGGTATTGTTTATTTATATACATTTCTAAAAACCTGTTATCGCTTTATCACTATGGGGTATTGTGTGTAGATTGACGAGGGAACATTTTTATTTAATACATTTTAAAATAAGGCTGTAACGTTAGAAAATGTGGAAAAAGTCAAGGGGTCTGACTACTTTCCGAATGCACTGAAGATTAGCTGTTTTATGTACAATCTCTCATTTTTTCCCCTCTACTTTCCAACCCGATAATATCCTATGTCTGTCTCAGGTTTAAACCCCAACTGACACTCCTCGTTTATCTTAGCAAGCATGTTACGGTCCAATAGTTTGTGGTAAGAAGACAAATCACCCCTAATCACAGATTTCCTTAACCCTTAAACAATATGGGCCTGTTTTCCAGACACAGATTAGCCTAAAACTAGTCCAGGGTTAAAAAACTATTTTAATTGTGATTACACTGAGTATTTTTGTCTGGTAAACAGGCACATGGTGGGTAAAAATTGAGACCTGTGTCTATAGGTAGCCTCTACCTGGATTGGTGGCTTGGTTGGGTTTGTGTTGTAGGGAGTGGTGGGGAACAGTTTTGTTTCAATTTAAAATATTTTCGTTTTAGGGAAGAAACATTACATTTTTGTTTTTATTAACATCAGACACATTATTTTATTAAGACCTGTTAGATATCCTCACCTCATCCACATGTTCAACTAGTTTTAAAAAAGGTGTGTCTGTCAATCCCTCTACCCTTGTCTCTGCCTCTTTTTGTCTTTCTCTGTATATATAATCTGTTAAATTCATTGGATTAGTTTTTTTTATTTGCCTTTTACAGGTAAAACACTTCTTTTTTCAGTTAAAAAATTACATTTAAACTCAATGTTTGATAATGAGTGGTCCTGTCTTGTGATTGATTGAATAGGGAAAAAACTAGACTGTCATTTCTGCCTTGTCAGTATTTTATTTGTATGATACAAATAAAATAAACTTGTTTGACTTTTATCCAGTTGTCTGTATTTTAAATATAGGTATGTACAGTCGTGGCTAAAAGTTGAGAATGACACAAATATGAATTTTTCACAAAGTCTGCTGCCTCAGTGTCTTTAGATATTTTTATCAGATGTTACTATGGAATACTGAAGTATAATTACAAGCATTTCATAAGTGTCAAAGGCTTTAATTGACAATTACATTAAGTTGATGCAAAGAGTCAATATTTGCAGTGTTGACCCTTCTTTTTCAAGACCTCTGCAAACCACCCTGGCATACTGTCAATTAACTTCTGGACCACATGATGGCAGCCCATTCTTGCATAATCGATGCTTGGAGTTTGTCAGTTTTGTTTGTCCACCCGCCTCTTGAGAATTGACCACAAGTTCTCAATGGGATTAAGGTCTGGGGAGTTTCCTGGCCATGGACCCAAAATATTTGATGTTTTGTTCCCCAAGCCACTTAGTTATCACTTTTGCCTTATTGCAAGGTGCTCCATCATGCTGGAAAAGGCTATGTTTGTCACCAAACTGTTCCTGGATGGTTGGGAGAATTTGCTCTCGGAGGTTGTGTTGGTAACATTCTTTATTCATGGCTGTGTTCTTAGGCAAAATTCTGAGTGAGCCCACTCACTTGGCTGAGAAGCAACCCCACAAATGAATGGTCTCAGGATGCTTTACTGTTGGCATGACACAGGACTGATGATTAGCGCTCACCTTGTCTTCTCTGGACAAAATTTTTTACGGATTCCCCAAACAATCGGAAAGGGGATTCATCAGAGAAAATGACTTTACCCCAGTCCTCAGCAGTCCAATCCCTGTACCTTTTATCAGTCTGTCTCTGATGTTTTTTTCCTGGAGAGAAGTGGCTTCTTTGCTGCCCTTCTTGACACCAGACCATCCTCCAAAAGTCTTCGCCTCACTGTGCGTGCAGATGCACTCAAGCTCTGTACTGTGAAATATTTGTAATTATTAATGTAAAACAAGTATCGTATTCTGAAAGTATCTTTTATTTGTGGTATTTTTTTTTACAGATGTTTAATTGTACTCTGTACTGGTGGTGCCCCGATCCCGCAGCTGAATCAACTTTTGGAGACGGTCTTAGCGCTTGCTGGACTTTCTTGGGCACCCTGAAGCCTTCTTCACAACAATTGAACCGCTCTCCTTGAAGTTCTTGATGATCCGATAAATGGTTGATTTAGGTGTAATCTTACTGGCAACAGTATCCTTACCTGTGAAGCCCTTTTTGTGCAAAGCAATGATGACGGCACGTGTTTCCTTGCAGGTAACCATGATTGACAGAGGAAGAACAATGATTCCAAGCACCACCTCCTTTTGAAGCTTCCAGTCTGTTATTCGAACTCAATCAGCATGACAGAGTGATCTCCAGCCTTGTCCTCGTCAACACTCACACCTGGTAACAAGAGAATCACTGACATGATGTCAGCTGGTCCTTTTGTGACAGGGCTGAAATGTTTTGGGGGGATTCAGTTCATTTGCATGGCAAAGAGGGACTTTGCAATTAATTGCAATTCATCTGATCACTCTTTAAAACATTCTGGAGTATATGCAAATTGCCATCATACAAACTGAGGCAGCAGACTTTGAAAATTAATATTTGTGTCATTCTCAAAACTTTTGGCCACGACTGTATGTCCCAAATGCCACTCTGTTCCCTATATAATGCCAGAGCATTATGGGCCCTAGCCAAAAGTTGTGCGTTTGGGACGTTTTGTCAGTCATAGAACACTTTTGTCAGTCACAGATTCATTTGAATTTCTTGCGCAGTTCTCTGAAATGGAAAGTGGAGCCTGAACTTTTCTTAATTCTTTACTTTACACAGCAGGTTGAATAGGCCATTAAGCATCCAACAGGAAGGTGTGATTACTTCCTGGAAACGGTGACAGTGGAGCATTGTGTGCAGTATGAGAGGGAAAGAGACTGAGGGAAATGGTGATAGAGGAATTGACTTTAAAGAGAATACTGAGTAGAATAAAATAATTTGATGGAGGCAAATGTGTTATATCTTTTAAGAGAAACTGGGCTGGCAGGTTGGATTTACAATTTCTATCTGTCTACCTGATTTATTGTTTATACCTGTCTCTGATCAATATAATGTATAGTCTATGGGATCTCTGGTAAAGCATCTTCTGTGGGGTTTATCGGCAGTTGGCATCCAACATTCTGGTTCATTACTGGCCCACACTCCAGTACAGTAGGTGGCGGTAATGCACCATAACATTAGATGCAACCGCCGATAAACCCCACACAATAAGATGCTTTACTAGAGATCCCACAGATTATACATTATATTGACCAGATACTCAATTGGCCGCTCTAACAATGAAAATAAATATCTTCAATAATGGAAGGCAGTCAGGAGGAGGCAAGATCAGGTGGGACCATTCAAGCCAAAGAGATGGCAGATAGGAGTGTGATAACAGGCACAACTCCAATATAGTGTTTTTTTCTCAGAGTTGGGTGGAGGTCACCTGTCCTACTTATCAGTAGCTACATTCATAACAACCTAAGCATTACGAAACTT
Source organism: Oncorhynchus mykiss (assembly GCF_057628025.1). Classification (NCBI taxonomy): domain Eukaryota; kingdom Metazoa; phylum Chordata; class Actinopteri; order Salmoniformes; family Salmonidae; genus Oncorhynchus; species Oncorhynchus mykiss. The sequence goes on from NC_143042.1 coordinate 29,219,519, forward strand.
CTGTTCGATCAAATAAGCCACATTTTTGGTTAACCAAATTCAACACGCATTGATTTCCATACATAAACTTCTGGCTTGGTGAGCGAAACATTTTTTTAACGCCACCTGCTGGAGAACACAGATTTTGGTCCCTGTTATCCCTCTCATTTTGGAGATACTTTAGAGGAGATAGTCGCCAGCCATGTACAGCCGTAACGGAAATTTTGGTGACCTTATTTGACCTATTCTACTGCTTTTGAGATACGGTTCGATCCCACCTTGGGGCACTACTTGAGTAATTAGAACACTAAACAATCACAATACAGTAACTATTGGTCACTTTTATGTATTATTATTCTAATATGTATTCAGTATAGAATTGTGTCAGTTATTAATAATAAACCTTTAAACTGCATTCTTCCTCCCCTCTCTCCCCATGTTTCAGCTCCAGATGACAAACCTGCTCACACTCCCAGAGGGTTGCATGTCTCCTTTTGGTCACACATTTTATTTGGAGAAATATCCAATAAACCAAAGACATTTCTTTAACTGTGAGTGTACTTTATTGCAGACATTTTACTCAAATAAAATGGAGCGTACATAAAATAAACAAGTTAATACAATTTATTTACATTGGGTGTGAGAGAGAGTCATGTTTTGTAAGTCAGACAAACGCACACAGCATTTACCCACAAACTATCCACATATGAAATGGAGCATACATAAAATGAAAATGTATTTACATATTCACATAATATTGTGGTGTGTGTGTGTGTGTGTGTGAGAGAAAGAGAGCGAGAGAGTGTTTGCATGTTGTGTATTTCTTTTTCCTTGTCAGCCACCATCTGTCCTAAACATGCCATCTCCACCAAATGTGAGTAAGCACAACTGCACATGACTGTTGTGGGAAAAGGATAACACAATCTGTATCTCCAATCCTAAAATAAAATAGAGCATACATATAAAATACAAACGTAATTACAATGTATTTACATACTAATGTGTGTGTGTGTATGTTTTATTTATTCTTGTTAGCCACCAATCGGTGCTTTTCTGCTTCATAAAAAGATGAGTTCTGGACCTCCCTGATCTCTCTCGCCATTCCTTGGCCTTGGTTGCCTGATTAATTTTAATCGCTACATACAGTGCATTTGGAAAGTATACAGACCCCTTCCCATTTTCCACATTTTATTACATTACAGCCTTATTCTAAAATTGATTAAATTATTTCCCCCCCTCAATCTATACACAATACCCCATAATGACAAAGCGGAAAAACAGGATTTTTGGCAAGACGGAAGCCACTCCTCAATAAAAGGCACGTGACAGCGTGCTTGGAGTTCAGACCATGAGACTCTCCGGTTGATGAAACCAAGATTGAATGTCAAGCGTCACGTCTGGCGGAAACGGGGCATCATTCCTACGGTGAAGCATGGTGGTGGCAGCATCATGCTGTGGGGATGTTTTTCAGCGGCAGGGACTGGGAGACCAGTCAGGGAAAAATGAACGGAGCAAAGTACAGAGAGATCCTTGATGAAAACCTGCTCCAGAGCCCTCAGGACCTCAGACTGGGGCGATGGTTCACCTTCCAACAGGACAATGACCCTAAGCACACAGCCAAAACAACGCAGGAGTGGCTTCGGGACAAGTCTCGGAATGTCTTTGAGTGGCCCAGCCAGAGCCCGAACTTGAACTCGATCAAACATCTATGGAGAGACCTGAAAATAGCTCTGCAGCAATGTTTCCCATCCAACCTGACAGAGCTTGAGAGGATCTGTAGAGAAGAATGGGACAATTAGCAAAAATGTCTAAAAACCTGTTTTTGCTTTGTCATTCTGGGATATTGTGTGTAGATTGATGATGGGGAAAAAAAACTATTTCATTTTAGAATAAGGCTGTAGAATCATAATAACTAAATCCATTTTAGAATAAGGCTGTAACGTTGACAGGTCTGAATACTTTTTGAATGCACTCATTGTGGAGAACACATGTCAGTTTGGCCTGAGTGATGTGGATGGGTAGCCAGGGAATGGCCTTGGTACATTAAAAATACTTTTGCAGGACAATAAACATATTTGCCTGATACTCCTGGGAACCCTGTACTTATGTGGGGGCTGTTAGGGCCCTGTTTCAGCTCCAGATGACAAAACAGCACACACTACCCGAGGGTTGCAGGTCTGCTAACTTCCTTTTGGTCCTTAATATTAATCAGAGAAATATCCAATAAACCAAACTGTTGCTTGAACTATCAATATATATTTTTTTGCACACAATCCTCAAATAAAATAGAGTATACATGAAATAAACAATGTATTTACATTGGGTCTAATGTGTGTGTGCATGTGAGAGAGAGTGAGGCATATTTTGCAATTCAGAAAAAAGCACAAAGAATTTCCTCAAACTAAAAATTAAGCAAAACTCTTACAATATTATCAATCACACTTTAATTGGATAGATATTTAGAGTAATTATGTAGATATTGATTAAGTGATAATGCCAGAGAAGCCGGTGTTTGGAAGATATTTTTGCACAAGTGTTGTTTAGGTTCGAGACATATCCTCCAAACACCGGCTTCTCGGGCATTATCACTTTTATACAACGGGTTACCAACATATTCAAACAATTATTGACATTTTCAATAAAAACGTTATTTTGATTAATTTATTCATACTACTTCATCCTTACACAAGATATAGTCCCGGCACAAATCTAGGGTTGCTACCCAAGCTGGCTGGTCGTTCATTCTATTGGTTCGGTTGCTGGAGACGCGACCCAGTCGTTCAGTCTTTTTGTTCTGTATATATTGTAATGAAACAGGCAGGGAGCAGGTCTCGAACCCTCGCACTTCGAGCCGAGGTCCGGCGCGCTATCGACTGTGCCGCAAAAGTATGCTCGCGCGGCAGAGTCGACCTCCGCGCTTATAAACCCAGGGTCGTTACACTACTCCCTCCTTTCAAAGAGCGCAGTCAACTCTGGCCAGCTAAAAGTCACGTCAAAAATTGCAGCCAGAATAACAGCAAAGTAGCTGCATTTGCAAAAGCTGTTTTCTAGTGACATTTATTTGGATACACCCATAACAATGAGCTAATGAGGCGCGATTTTGCCTGGCATAGACGATTTGCTCAGTCTTCAGGACACTATTGTTCAGAGGAGCTAGCCAACAATACAGCTAACACAATCGCTTCAAACTGAAGCTGGAAAGACTGCAAACTAGCTGCACTTCGTTTCGTTGTAACTTTTTTCAATTTATATGTATTTGTATATATCCATAAAAATGATGCTAGCTGATTCATGATTTCGACTGTCTGAGAAACGCTGCCTGCCTGTCTCGTCCCGTCTCCCGACAGAATCATTAATATGGGACAGCTGTAGATAGAATTTGAATATTGCAACAATGTTGCATATGTCGGAGACAGACAACAAGGTTTATACAAATCTCCGCTGTCGAAAACTAAATGTTAGTCGAAAAGAAATGTGAGATTGTCTAGATGCTTTTTATAGTGGAGATCAAGTTTATAAATTGCTTGGCTGGATTGCGCAGTCAGATGCTGCTTCAGGTCCACAAGCCTCTGGAGATTCCAGCGTGCCACTCCAGGCATGGAACAGCTTGGTGGAAACACGATTACCTGTCACCCACTGAGCCTGGTTGTGAAAGATCAAATCAAATGTATTGGTCACATACACATATTTAGCAGATGTTATTGCGGGTGTAATGAAATGCTTGTGTTCCTATCTTCAACAGTTCGGTAGTATCTAACAATTCACAACAAAACACACAAATCTAAAAGTAAAATAATAGAATTAAGAAATATATAAATATTAGATTGAACAATGACTAAAATATGGCAGAATAGAAAACAGTATATACAGTTGAAGTCGGAAGTTTACATACACCTTAGCCAAATACATTTAAACTCAGTTTTCACAATTCCTTACATTTAATCCTAGTAAAGATTCCCTGTTTTAGGTCAGTTATTATCACCACTTTATTTTAAGAATGTGAAATGTCAAAATAATATTAGAGAGAATGATTTATTTCAGCTTTTATTGCTTTCATCATATTCCCAGTGGGTCAGAAGTTTACATACACTCAAATAGTATTTGGTAGCATTGCCTTTAAATTGTTTAACTTGGGTCAAACCTTTCGGGTAGCCTTCCACAAGCTTCCCACAAGTTTACCCACACATTTTCTATAGGATTTGGGATTTCCAGACCCAACGAATAACAGAACAGTAGGAAGGCTTTTGTTGCTGTAATCTAGCCTACTGTAAAGGAAAGGGAGATACCTAGTCAGTTGTACAACTGAAAGCCTTCAACTGAAATGTGTTCTTCCGCATTTAACCCAACCCCTCTGAATCAGAGAGGTGCGGGGGGCTGCCTTAATTGTCCTCCACGTCTTCGGCGTTCCCGGGAAACAGTGGGTTAACTGCCTTGCTCATGGGCAGAACGACAGATGTGAAACTTGTACCCCACCCAATCAACCAACTACTAGCTAGTGACAAGGCTACATTATCACATAGTAATGTTGTACTGTGGCCTACTGTACCCCATATCAACCAACTTGCCAAATAGTAGTGACATGGCTATATTGTTGTTATTCAGTAATACTGTAACGGTACTGTAGCCTACTGTCCACCACATAAATCACCTAGATAGCTAGTGATAGCTTAGCTAGCTAGCTCCAAAGAAACAGCCAACAACATCAACAGGCTTTTTAACGAAACATATATCTAGCTAGCTAGTATGATTTTATGTTAAAAAAAAACTTTACAGATGATTCTAAAGTTGACATACAAGTGAAGACAGACACCTCAGGAATGCAACTGCATGCGTCTTTATCTATTTCCAATGCGCATGTTGAGGAAATTGGAAGTCCACATGTACTTTTTGTCAGCCAAAAAGATGAGTAACGAACAGCAAAAGCACTAGCCTATGTCAATCTACTATCCCTCACAGTACAAAAGTTTACCTATTCTATTCTGTGCAAGAAATAAATATTTCAAACATAGTCTGGGATAGTTGTAGGATGCGATAGATCCCAAAAATCTGTTTTAACCAATGAGCCTGACACAACAGATCAGAACGTTTAGCTTAAAATGTTGATACACTATGAGGCTACTTCTTCACATTATAAATGCAGCAATGCTCACACAGCAGTAGGCTATAAGCGCAAATGTTCCATTAGCAGGAAAATACCATTCTCAAAAGTGACCGCAAATGCGATTATGCATGTAATGCTTCTATTATAAAGGTGCATCTTTATAGAGAAAATAATCTTCCCCAAACTTGAAACTCACACACTGCATATTGTATGCCAGTGTCATGCTGACTATACCGACGTGCGCTCCTTTGCGTGCGCCATCGTGCCCATGTTGATTTTGTCTGTCCACACCAGACGCAATCAGGACACACAGGTTGAAATATCAAAACGAACGCTGAACCAACTATATTAATTTGAGGACAGGTCAAAATATTAAATATTAATGGCAATTTAGCTAGCTAGCTTGCTGTTGCTAGCTAATTTGTCCTGGGATATAAACATTGGGTTGTTATTTTACCTGAAATGCACAAGGTACTCTACTCCGACAATTAATCCACAGATAAAAGGGTAAACCTAGTTAGTTTCTAGTAATCTCTCCTCCTTCAGTCGTGTTCGTGTTCTTCTTCTTTGGACTTTATATGGCGGTTGGTAACCAACTTTAAGGTGCATTACCACCACCAACTGGACTGGAGTGTGGACCTCAATTAATCTTTCATCCACCCACATGGGTATATGCTCCTAAAAACCAATGAGGAGATAAGAGAGGCAGGACTTGTAACGCAAGTGGTGTGGTCAGCATGTTAGGCTCCATACCCATTGTAAAGCGAATTAATGCGCTTCATTTTAAGAAGTTATTTGGCCACTTTCATTGTGATACAAACCTTATCAAAACATATAGGCCTGTGGTCTAGGCTAGATGGGGTGTGCGACTATGATAAATACAATTTAAAAAAAGGCATGCCTGTTTCTTGCCTTTCTAGGGTCGGTGCAGTATCCTGAATTTCCACCTGTCTGACGTGCCCAAAGTAAACTGCCTGTTAGGCTATGCATATAATTGATAGGACTGGATAGAAAACACTCTGAAGTTTCTAAAACTGTTAAAATTATGTCTGTGAGTATAACATAACTTATATAGCAGGCGAAAAACAAGAGGAAAATTGTTATGGAATTATTTTGTTTTCAGCTTGGAATGACTTCCAATGGAATGCTATTGAAATGTCTAAGAAGTAGCCTCCCAGATTGCAGTTCCTATGGCTTCCACTAGATGTCAACAGTCTTTATACAAGGTTTTAGGCTAGTTTTTTTTTTAAATGTCATCGTTCCAAATTGAGCGCCAGTAGTCTTTTTGCGCACATGAACGTGGGCGCGCTCTTCATTCTTTTCCTTTGCTATTGAACATAATAATCTCCATCTGAAATATTATTGTTTATTTAGATATTAGACAACATGAGGATTAATAAAAAACATTGTTTAACTCATTTGGACGAACTTTGCTGGTAACTTTTTGGAATCCTTTGAATGCACATTGAAGGACTGGATTATTGAATTCAATGGCGCTAACTATACAGTTTTGGGATATAAAGAAGGGCTTTATCGAACAAACAGAGCAAAATCTTCAAAAGTCGCTATTTCTGATTTTGTGACACCAGTGCTGGTTTGAAAGATATGTTGACATGGGGCGCTGTCCTCAGACAATCAAATGCTATGCTTTATTTATTTCACCAGGCAAGTCAGTTAAGAACAAACTCTTATTTTCAATGACGGCCTTGGAACAGTGGGTTAACTGCCTGTTCAGGGGCAGAACGACAGCTCGGGGTTTTGAACTTGCAACCTTCCGGTTACTAGTCCAACGCTCTAACCACTAGGCTACCCTGCCACCTCGTAAAGCCTTTTTGAAATCTGACAATGCAGTTAGATTACCAAGATTCTAAGCTAAAGAATAATTTATGACACTTGTATTTTCATGAATGTTAAATATTACGATTTTGTATTTTGAATTTGGCACGCTTTGATTTCACCGGATGTTGTCGAATTTGATCTTCGCGCTAAGAGGTTGCCTTAAGCTGGGCATCATTCACAAGTGATAATACTGTATATCATTGACAAGTGATAGGTTAATATTGTCACCCATCTGACTGTTCTTGATTTAATCCCATCTTTACATATTATTTAGTATATGTGTAAAATTTGTTTTGATTTAGAATGGAGCATAATCATGCAACTCTCTCTAAACGGGCAGGTGAAAAAAGATATGTAATTTATGCAATTTAATAGCGAATGGAGGACGCTTTTCCCGTGGTAGGCTTTTTTTTTTCTCCAGCCAGGTAGGCTATACTCCTGTTGTAAAGAGAAGCAATATGCTTAATATAGGCCTAGCCTGTAGAAAGCTGATGGGATCATCCTCTTTTTAATAGATTAAAGGCCATCAGGCCATTTGACACATATTATTTAGTATATGTAAAGACGGGATTAAATCAAGTCAGATTCTTTTTTTTCTACTATGTTATTGACTTGTTTATTATTTATTGTTTACTCCATGTGTAACTCTGTGTTGTTGTCTGTTCACACTGCTATGCTTTATCTTGGCCAGGTCGCAGTTGCAAATGAGAACTTGTTCTCAACTAGCCTACCTGGTTAAATAAAGGTGAAATAAAAAAATAAAATAAATCACTCCGTTTTCTCATGCAATTGAATGGCCTACAGAAATGTTGAACAAAATGAGCTCATGGGCTCTCATTAAGTGTTTGATTAGATTTTCGATTACATTTGCATTGACGTCAGAGTGATTAGAGGGACAGTAGAGTGCTGAGTACCAGGCAGTTGGCAAGTTTGGTAGGCTACTAATGACCATCATCAGCATCAGAGCTTGTTTTTCTTCCCAATTTCAATCTTCTCTCATTGCTGCAACTTCCCAATGGGCTTGGGAGGTGAAGGTCGAGTCATGCGTCCTCTGAAACATGACCCGTCAAACTGCACTTCTTAACACCTGCTTAACCCGGAAACCAGCCGCAACAATTTCTTGGAGGAAACACTGTTCACCTGAAGACTACGGTCAGCCTGCAGGTGCCTTGCCTGCCACAAGGAGTCGCTAGAGCACAATGCGACAAGTAAAGCCCCCCTCGGCCAAACCCTCCCTTAACCCGGACGGTGCTGGGCCAATTGTGCACCACCCTATGGGACTCCCGATCATGTGATACAGTCCTGGATCGAACCTGGGTCTGTAGTGACACTTCCAGCACTGCGATGCAGTACCTTAGACCGCTGCGCCATTTGGGAGGCCCTTTATTTTCATTAAAAAAAATATTATTTTGTATTTATTTCAATTTGTCATGGGGTGTTGCAGCACCCTCAACACCGCTACTTCCTGTGGCTATAACTATATATAACTATATAACTATAAACCTTCACTCCACGTTTCATCCTACTGCTTGCAAAATAAAAAAAATAATACTTTCAACTGACTTTTTACTGACTTTCAAGAATGCCTGAACGGCTTCGTCTTGCTTTTTTGGTTGGCTGAAAGTTTCACCATCCAATTGTTTCAGATCTACAGGAGGGCAAGTTTCATGGCATGGCAGAGCATGGCACATGAGAATTATTAGAATTGTGGCAAATATTTGTCAATTATTTAATTGATCCATGCTGGCTTTCGAAGGCTACCTGAGACATGAAACAGATGGATGAGAGAGCACAGGATGTCACCAAATTTATCAATGCCCAATTTTCCTAAATGGGTAATGGAAACACTTCAACCACTACATATTATACAACAATAACGAGGTTTCCATCCAACCTTTGCATGTGGGTAAAATACATAAAATATTTGTATCTGACATGACAGGCCTGATAGAAACAGCAAATTTGTCGGTAAACTTTCCAAATGTCGACAAAACTAAATACGGTAGACAAGGTGGGATTTTTCTTCAGGTGAGAAATGGCAGTGGAAACACCTTTATGTGCAAATATTGATATAATAGCAATCATATGCCCCTTGACGTATTACCTCCCAAGAAAATTCTCTTTGGTTACAGTCACAGCCATATATATTCCCCCTCAAGCCGATACCACGACGGCCGTCAGAAGAAGAGGACGAGCGTTACATACAGTGGGGCAAAAAAGTATTTAGTCAGCCACCAATTGTGCAAGTTCTTCCACTTAAAAAGATGAGAGGCCTGTAATTTTCATCATAGGTACACTTCAACTATGACAGACAAAATGAGAGAAAAAAAATCCAGAAAATCACATTGTAGGATTTTTTATGAATTTATTTGCAAATTATGGTGGAAAATAAGTATTTGGTAAGTATCAACCACCCATGCCACGGCCTGTTCACCCCGCTACCATCCAGAAGGCGAGGTCAGTACAGGTGCATCAAAGCTAGGACCAGATATTGAAAAACAGCTTCTATCTCAAGGCCATCAGACTGTTAAATAGCCATCACTAGCCGGCTACCACCCAGTTACTCAGTTACCCTGCACCTTAGATGCTGCTGCCCTATATACATAAACATGGAATCACTGGTCACTGTAATAATGGAACACTAGTCACTTTAATAATGTTTACATACTGCTTTACTCATTTCATATGTATTGTGGTAAACCGTGGGGTGTTGGGTTGAGCGTGCAGAGATTGACACAGAGACATGGAGATTTAAGTCAAAGGTAACAAAGGTTTTGCTTGGTCCTACTTCTCTACGGTGGCTTGGTGTTGGTCTCTCCCGGTTCTCTCTGGCGGTGTGCCACCGTGCTCCTTTTATTTGGCCTCCACAGCTGGTTGACACTTTCCTCTAATTACCTCCACTTAGAGCTGTCCGTGTCGGGGTGCCCAGCTCCCGTATTCCCAGCAGAGGGAGCCAACGTCGCCTCAGTAGACCTCCTGGGATACCACAGTATATACCGTATTTTATTATTTGTATTGTTAGATACTACTACACTGTTGGAGCTAGGAACACAAGCATTTCTAAATATGTGTATGTGACCGATAACATTTGATTTGATATGAAAAGGTCCTGAGCGCTCTGTAGCAGGTTTTCATTAAGTATCTCTCTGTACTTTACTCCGTTCATCTTTCCCTTGATTCTGACTAGTCTCCCAGTCCCTGCCGCTGAAAAACACTCCCACAGCATGATGCTGCCACCACCATGCTTCATCATAGGGATGGTGCCAGGTTTCCTCCAGACGTGACGCTTGGCATTCAGGCCAAAGCTTTCAATCTTGTTTTCATCAGGCCAGAGAATCTTGTTTCTCATGGTCTGGGAGTATTTAGGTGCCTTTTTAGCAAACTCCAAGCGGGCTGTCATAAGTGTTTTACTGAGGAGTGGCTTCTGTCTGGCCACTCTACCATAAAGGCATGATTGGTGGAGTGCTACAGAGATGGTTGTCATTCTGGAAGGTTCAGCCTTACATTCTCCCGAAAAATGTATTGATAAACTTGGGAATTCATTTTTCCGTCAATGATAGTAAGCTGTCCAGGCCCGGAGGCAACAAAGCATTCCAAACCATGATGCTCCCTCCACCATAGTTTACAGTTTGGGAAGAGGTTTTGATGTCGGTGTGCTGTGCCTTTTTTCTCGACACATAATGTTCTGTGTTCCTTCCAAACAACATAACTTTAGTTTCATTTGTCCACAGAAAATGTTGCCAGTAGCACTGTGGAACATCCAGGCGCTCTTTTGCAAACTCCAGACGTGCAGCAATGTTTTTTTCTGGACAGCGGTGGCTTCTTCCATCCCATGAACACCATACTTGTTTATATTTTTTCGGATTGTAGACTCGTCAACAGAGATGTTAGCATCTTCCAGAGATTTCTGTAAGTCTTTAGCTGACACTCTAGGATTCTTGTAACAGATTTCCTCCTCTTCGTCTGAGGAGGAGTAAGGATCGGACCAAAGCGCAGCGTGTAAGTGTTCATGATGATGTTTAATAAAACTCAGAACACTAAACAATAAATTACAACGTGAATTTACAAAACCGAAACAGTACCATGTGGCCCAAACACTCACATGGAAACAAACACCCACAAACCAACAGTGAAACCCAGGCTACCTAAGTATGATCCTCAATCAGAGACAACTAACGACACCTGCCTCTGATTGAGAACCATACTAGGCTGAACACAAAAACCAAGATAGAAAAACAAACATAGACTGTCCACCCCAACTCACGCCCTGACCATACTAAAACAAAAATAAAATAACAGAACTATGGTCAGAACGTGACAATTCTTCTTAACCTCATTGAGCATTCTGCGCTGTTCTCTAGCAGTCATCTTAGCAACAGTGCTGATATTACTCCAGTTATAGACAATTTGTCTTACCCTGGACTGATGTTTAGAGATACTTTTGCAACCCTTTCCAGCTTTATGCAAGGCAGCAATTCTTAATCTTAGGCCTTCTGCGATCTCTTTCGTTTGAGGCATGGTTCACATCAGGCAATGCTTCTTGTGAATAGCAAACTCAAATTGTGTGTGTGTTTTTTATGGGGCAGGGCAGCTCAAACCAAAATCTCCAGTCTCGTCTCATTGATCGACTCCAGGTTAGTTGACTCCTGACTCCAATTAGCTTTTGGAGAAGTCATTAGCCTAGGGGTTCACATACTTCGCCCAACCAACACGGTGAATGTTTAAATTCAATATAGACAAGAAAAATACAACTATTTGTGTGTTATTAGTTTAAGCACACTGTGTTGTGTCTATTGTTGTGACTTAGATGAAGATCAGATCAAATTTGATGTCAAATTTATGCAGAAATCCAGGTAATTCCAAAGGGTTCACATACTTTTTCTTGCCACTGTATATCTTTCCAAAAGTATTCTGATACTTAATCATTCATTTTATAAAAATTCAGATGCAAACCTTATAATTGAGAGTTGTAGACAAATAGAGGTACAGTTATTTTATTTATTTTTATTTATTTTTTATTTTACCTTTATTTAACCAGGTAGGCAAGTTGAGAACAAGTTCTCATTTACAATTGCGACCTGGCCAAGATAAAGCAAAGCAGTTCGACAGATACAACGACACAGAGTTACACATGGAGTAAAACAAACATACAGTCAATAATACAGTATAAACAAGTCTATATACAATGTGAGCAAATAAGGTGAGAAGGGAGGTAAAGGCAAAAAAGGCCATGGTGGCAAAGTAAATACAATATAGCAAGTAAAACACTGGAATGGTAGTTTTGCAATGGAAGAATGTGCAAAGTAGAAATAAAAATAATGGGGTGCAAAGGAGAAAAATAAATAAATAAATAAAATACAGTTGGGAAAGAGGTAGTTGTTTGGGCTAAATTATAGGTGGGCTATGTACAGGTGCAGTAATCTGTGAGCTGCTCTGACAGTTGGTGCTTAAAGCTAGTGAGGGAGATAAGTGTTTCCAGTTTCAGAGATTTTTGTAGTTCGTTCCAGTCATTGGCAGCAGAGAACTGGAAGGAGAGGCGGCCAAAGAAAGAATTGGTTTTGGGGGTGACTAGAGAGATATACCTGCTGGAGCGTGTGCTACAGGTGGGAGATGCTATGGTGACCAGCGAGCTGAGATAAGGGGGGACTTTACCTAGCAGGGTCTTGTAGATGACATGGAGCCAGTGGGTTTGGCGATGAGTATGAAGCGAGGGCCAGCCAACGAGAGCGTACAGGTCGCAATGGTGGGTAGTATATGGGGCTTTGGTGACAAAACGGATTGCACTGTGATAGACTGCATCCAATTCGTTGAGTAGGGTATCGGAGGCTATTTTGTAAATGACATCACCAAAGTCGAGGATTGGTAGGATGGTCAGTTTTACAAGGGTATGTTTGGCAGCATGAGTGAAGGATGCTTTGTTGCGAAATAGGAAGCCAATTCTAGATTTAACTTTGGATTGGAGATGTTTGATATGGGTCTGGAAGGAGAGTTTACAGTCTAACCAGACACCTAAGTATTTGTAGTTGTCCACGTATTCTAAGTCAGAGCCGTCCAGAGTAGTGATGTTGGACAGGTGGGTAGGTGCAGGTAGCGATCGGTTGAAGAGCATGCATTTAGTTTTACTTGTATTTAAGAGCAATTAGAGGCCACGGAAGGAGAGTTGTATGGCATTGAAGCTTGCCTGGAGGGTTGTTAACACAGTGTCCAAGAAAGGGCCGGAAGTATACAGAATGGTGTCGTCTGCGTAGAGGTGGATCAGAGACTCACCAGCAGCAAGAGTGACCTCATTGATGTATACAGAGAAGAGAGTCGGTCCAAGAATTGAACCCTGTGGCACCCCCATAGAGACTGCCAGAGGTCCGGACAGCAGACCCTCCGATTTGACACACTGAACTCTATCAGAGAAGTAGTTGGTGAACCAGGCGAGGCAATCATTTGAGAAACCAAGCCTGTCGAGTCTGCCGATGAGGATGTGGTGATTGACAGAGTCGAAAGCCTTGGCCAGAACAATGAATACGGCTGCACAGTAATGTTTCTTATCGATGGCGGTTAAGATATCGTTTAGGACCTTGAGCGTGGCTGAGGTGCACCCATGACCAGCTCTGAAACCAGATTGCATAGCAGAGAAGGTATGGTGAGATTCGAAATGGTCTGTAATCTGTTTGTTGACTTGGCTTTCGAAGACCTTAGAAAGGCATGGTAGGATAGATATAGGTCTGTAGCAGTTTGGGTCAAGAGTGTCCCCCACTTTGAAGAGGGGGATGACCGCAGCTGCTTTCCAATCTTTGGGAATCTTAGACGACACGAAAGAGAGGTTGAACAGGCTAGTAATAGGGGTGGCAACAATTTCGGCAGATAATTTTAGAAAGAAAGGGTGCAGATTGTCTAGCCCGGCTGATTTGTAGGGGTCCAGATTTTGCAGCTCTTTCAGAACATCAGCTGAATGGATTTGGGAGAAGGAGAAATGGGGAAGGCTTGGGCGAGTTGCTGTTGGGGGTGCAGTGCTGCTGACCGGGATAGGAGTAGCCAGGTGGAAAGCATGGCCAGCCGTAGAAAAATGCTTATTGAAATTCTCAATTATGGTGGATTTATCAGTGGTGACAGTGTTTCCTATCTTCAGTGCAGTGGGCAGCTGGGAGGAGGTGTTCTTATTCTCCATGGACTTTACAGTGTCCCAGAACTTTTTTGAGTTAGTGTTGCAGGAAGCAAATTTCTGCTTGAAAAAGCTAGCCTTGGCTTTTCTAACTGCCTGTGTATAATGGTTTCTAGCTTCCCTGAACAGCTGCATATCACGGGGGCTGTTCGATGCTAATGCAGAACGCCATAGGATGTTTTTGTGTTGGTTAAGGGCAGTCAGGTCTGGGGAGAACCAAGGGCTATATCTGTTCCTGGTTATACATTTCTTGAATGGGGCATGTTTATTTAAGATGGTTAGGAAGGCATTTTTTTTAAATATCCAGGCATCCTCTACTGACGGGATGAGATCAATATCCTTCCAGGATACCCCGGCCAGGTCGATTAGAAAGGCCTGCTCGCTGAAGTGTTTCAGGGAGCGTTTGACAGTGATGAGTGGAGGTCATTTGACCGCTGACCCATTACGGATGCAGGCAATGAGGCAGTGATCGCTGAGATCTTGGTTGAAGACAGCAGAGGTGTATTTAGAGGGGAAGTTGGTTAGGATGATATCTATGAGGGTGCCCGTGTTTAAGGCTTTGGGGAGGTACCTGGTAGGTTCATTGATAATTTGTGTGAGATTGAGGGCATCAAGTTTAGATTGTAGGATGGCTGGGGTGTTAAGCATGTTCCAGTTTAGGTCGCCTAGCAGCACGAGCTCTGAAGATAGATCGGGGGCAATCAGTTCACATATGGTGTCCAGAGCACAGCTGGGTTGCAGAGGGTGGTCTATAGCAGGCGGCAACGGTGAGAGACTTGTTTTTAGAGAGGTGGATTTTTAAAAGTAGAAGTTCAAATTGTTTGGGTACAGACCTGGATAGTAGGACAGAACTCTGCAGGCTATCTTTGCAGTAGATTGCAACACCGCCCCCTTTGGCAGTTCTATCTTGTCAGAAAATGTTATAGTTAGGGATGGAAATTTCACGTTTTTTGGTGGTCTTCCTAAGCCAGGATTCAGACACGGCTAGGACATCCGTGTTGGCAGAGTGTGCTAAAGCAGTGAATAAAACAAACTTAGGGAGGAGGCTTCTAAAGTTAACATGCATGAAACCAGGGCTTTTACGGTTACAGAAGTCAACAAATGAGAGCACCTGGGGAGTAGGAGTGGAGCTAGGCACTGCAGGGCCTGGGTTAACCTCTACATCACCAGATGAACAGAGGAGTAGTAGGATAAGGGTAAGGCTAAAGGGGTCTGAGTGTTGTAGCCCAGGAGTGGCTGATAGGCCTCTTCAGCTATCCGGGAGAATGGGCCTAGCATGAGCTAGCTCCAGGCTAATTGGTGCTTGCTTCAGGACAGACGTTAGCCAGGAGTAGTCACTCGGATTGCAGCTAGCTAGCTGCGATGATCCAGGTGAAAAGGTTCAGAGCTTGCAGTTGGAATCCGGGGATATGGAGAGAAAATAGGTCCGGTATGCTCTGGTTTGAGTCGCATTGTGCAAACTGGCAAGAGCTTTCCGAGCTAAAGGTTAGCTGATCACCGCTAGCAGTGGTTAGCTGACTACTAGCTAGTAGCTAGTGAGCTGGCTAGCTTCTGTTGGGGGATTCCGGTTCCAAGGTAAATAAAAATATTTTAGAAGATCCACACCACATTGGGTGAGGCGGGTTACAGGAGAGTATTTTGAGGCAGCTCTGCAGAGTGTTCACCAGCTGGCACAGCCACAAAGTCAAAAAATCTGATTTTAATTTTGACTTTGCAGCTGGCCTATCTAATGGCAAATTGCCCAGTTATGCCTCCAGGACAAGACTCATGACAATAAACGTCAACCTGCTTTCTGGGAAAGACCTACTCTGAAGAGAAACTCTCCTCCTCCTACCCCTCTCCTCTGTCTCTCCCTCCCTTCAAATCTCCTCCCTCTTCCTCTCCTCCTTTCCTCTCTCCCTTCCCCTCTCTCCCTCCCCATAGGTAAAATTCCAAAGAGCTTGGACAGGAATCTCTCAGTTTGAAACAACCGTTTCTCTTGGGCTGCTTCCCAAATGGCACTTTATTCACCAAAGGGCTCTGGTCAAAAGTATTACACAACATAGGGAACCAACTTTAGTTATGACACACACATTTATAGGACCCGTTAGTTCATGCACTCACCAACTTTCACTTTCTCTCTCTTCAAACCACTTTCTCTTTGTCTTCTTTCTTTTTACAATTACTTTTGAAAATGAGTTTCTCAACCAGTGCAATTGGTGTGTGTGTGAGAGAGAAAGTATTAGTATTGATAATAATAGCAATGATTTCTCTAATTTCTCTCTCTCCCACCCACACTCTATATTTTTCTTTCTCGCTCTCTCTAGGTGCTACAGACCCTGGAGCATTCAGCACTACACAGCTACCTTCGAGCAACACCAACTTCTTTGCCCCCTCCGGCCGTGCTCTATACCCCTTACCACCCCCTTCTGCCTGCTCCTGCCCGTCTCCACGTCATCTATTTCCCCCATGACTACCCCTGGACCCTCTGTGTCCAGGCTCTCCCCCTCTGCACTCTCACCACTGTTGCTTCAGCTTCCCACGTGACCAACCCCTACCCAATGCTTCCATTCAGCCACAAGAGCATAAGTGAGGCCAGGCATTGATGTTGGGCGATTAGACCTGGCTCGCAGTCAGGGTTCCAATTAATCTCAAAGGTGTTCGATGGGGTTGAGGTCAGGGCTCTGTGCAGGCCAGTCAAGTTCTTCCACACAGATCTCGAAAAAATCATTTCTGTATGGACCTTGCTTTGTGTCATGCAGTGTCATGCTTAAAACTTCTTAGGGCTGAGATCCCGCTAACGGGATCGATATGACAACAGCCAGTGAAAGTACAGGACGGCAATTTCAAAACAACAGAAATCCCATAATTAAAATTCCTCAAACATAGAAGTATTTCACACCATTTTAAAGATACACTTCTTGTTAATCCCACCACAGTGTCCGATTTCAAAAAGGCTTTACTGCGATTATGTTACGTCAGAGCCAAGTCACAGAAAAACACAGCCATTTTTCCAGCCAAAGAGAGGAGTCAGAAAAATCAGAAATAGAGATAGAAGGAATCACTAACCTTTGATGATCTTCATCAGATGACACTCATAGGACTTCATGTTACACAATACATGTATGTTTTGTTTGATAAAGTTCATATTTATATAAGAAAATCTCAGTTATACATTGGCGCATTATGTTCAGTAGTTCCAAAAACATCTGGTGATTTTGCAGAGAGCCACATCAATTTATAGAAATTCTCATAATAAATGTTGATGAAAATACAAGTGTTATGCATGGAACTTCAGATACACTTCTCTTTAATGCAACCGCTGTATCAGATTTCAAAAAAGCTTTACGGAAAAAGCAAACCATGCAATAATCTGAGTACGGCGCTCAGAGACCAAACCAGCCAAAGAAATATCCGCCATGTTGTGTAGTCAACAGAAGTCAGAAATAACATTATAAATATTCACTTACCTTTGATGATCTTCATCAGAATGCACTCCCAGGAATCCCAGTTCCACAATAAATGTCTGTTTTGTTTGATATTGTCCATCATTTATGTCCAAATATCTACTTTTGTTAGCGCGTTTTGTAAACAAATCCAACCTCACGAAGCGCGTTCACTAGGAGCAGACGAAATGTCAAAAAGTTCCGATACAGTCCGTAGAAACATATCAAACGATGTATAGAATCAATCTTTAGGATGTGAAATCTGTAGTGTTAAGATTTTTCCTTTCACTGGATCTAAGGGCGCAGCCCAAACCATGAAAAACAGCCCCAGACCATTATTCCTCCTCCACCAAACTTTACAGAAGGCACTATGCAATCGGGCAGTGCAGCTGCTCGTCCATGGAAACCCATTTCATGTAGCTCCCGACGAACGAACAGTTCTTGAGTTGATGTTGCTTCCAGAGGCAGTTTGGAACTCGGTAGTGAGTGTTGCAACCGAGGACAGACGATTTTTACGAGCTGCTCGCTTCAGCACTCGGCAGTCCCGTTCTGTGAGCTTGTGTGGCCTACCACTTCGCGGCTTAGCCGTTGTTGTTCTTAGACTTTTCCACTTCACAATAACAGCACTTACAGTTGACCAAAGCAGCTTTAGCAGGGCAGCAATTTGACGAACTGGAAAAGTGGCATCCTATGATGGTGCCAAGTTCAAAGTCACTGAGCTCTACAGTAAGATCATTCTACTGCCAATGTTTGTCTATGGAGGCTGTGTGCTCAATTTCATAAACTTGTCAGCAACGGGTGTGGCTAATTTGAAGAGGCATCCACATACTTTTGTATATATTGCAGTGGCGGTCAGTGCCGTTTAAGATGAGGGATGACAATTTTTTTTTCTCATGAACATGGCCTTATTTCGATTACAGCATATCAGATGTCATTCATATTCCATTCAGCCAGTTCATTGTAACAGCAATGGATTTTGGCTATTACATGATACTCTAATTTCCCTATACCTATCATGAGGTTGTTACAACCTAGCCTATGAATGAAAGTTTACAGCGTAGGTGCGCGCAGGTCGAGGGAAAATTGAGGTGACAGACAGTGACACATTCAATACTGCCTTGCATACACTTACTTGCATCTAACTGATATAGGGTGTAATCATCAGTCCAGGTATGTTTATCCCCGTTTTGTTCCGTTTAAATGTTTTTCAATCATGCGTAAACACAGTTCACTTTCATAACAGCCACGTTGTATTCCTTCTTGCATCTATGTGCTCTCCTCCTCTCATCTTTCCCTTAGTTGTTTGTAGACGTCAATGTACAACACATCAGTTGTATGTGACCAGGCGAAAAAATCTTTCCAAGCCAAACCACATCATAACTGCTACACACAGCACACATCGTTGTCACCATATTAGCACAAACTAACGCATTAGTAAACCTGCTACAATCATGCAGTAACGTTACAGCGAACAGTCAGTAAGCAGTTTAGCACTTACTCCAGCGGGCCCCGGTGGCAAAGAAATTGTAAAACCAAAGCTTACCTTGACTTGGGTTGTGTTGTTCCAGTGTTGTGTTAGATAGTCATAGCGAGCTAGCTAACATAGCATTCCACTGTTTGAGCAGGGTTTTTGAGTAGGCTAAACTATCTAGCTGCATTTGCTAGCTAAGTAAGTGAAACTGTTAAAAAATGATGAAATCTCTCTCTCTCTCTTGCTTCTCCTTCATTTTGGAAGAAATGAATTTGTTCAAAACTGTTCAACTATTGTCTTTCTCTCTCTGAGTCAACTACTCACCACATTTTATGCACTGCAGTGCTAGCTAGCTGTACCTTATCAGAGCTCTTGCAGCAATCCACCCAATCAAAGGATCAGAGAATGAATCTAGTACTGAAAGCATAAGTTGGAGGACGTCCTCCGGAAATTGTCATAATTAAGGAGAGCTTGCACCATCCCGGAGCCTGTGTTGGCATGCTTCTCTGGCTCCAGTCAAGCCCTGCTCACTCCTCTCTATCCATCCTTCTCTCAGCCACTTTCTCTCTCAATCTCTTTATCGTTTCTCTCTCAAAGACAGGCAGGCAAGCAGTTCTTGTTAGTTTTTTTTGCAAACATTTCTCCCTGTTCAACTGTTTTCCTATTTTTCATTGATCTGTTTAGATTTGTTTTCTTTTCTTACATAATCCTGTATTTTCAAGAATGACCTATTCTGATGTCTTGGTTTGTGTATGGTGAAGTACATTATTGGCCAGTATTTGTCAATGTTCTTATCACTGTGTCTCTGTTTCTCTCTCTCTTTCTCACCCCTACATTCTGGAGTTGTAATGTCGCTCTTTTCAAATGTTGTTCTTTGTGGTTAAAGTGCAATTCATGTTATGAATTTGAATACATATATTTGTACACATATTGTTTTTCTTGCAATATTACATTTCAGGGAGCTGTGTTCTAAAGACAACCTGCAAGGCTGCTTAGTACTGTAAAATAATTGTCTATTACTGTAGGTATTTCCCTGTAAATTTACAGCATTATACTGGCACCACAGTTGCCTTTGTGCATTTGGAAAGTATTCAGACCCCTTGACTTTTTCCACATTTTGTTTTGTTACAGCCTTATCCTAAAATGCATTAAAATAAATATCCATCAATATGCACACAATACCCCATAATGACAACACAAAACAGGTTTTTAAAAATTATTGCTAATTTACTAAAAATAAAATACTTTAACACATTAACATAAGTATTCAGACCCTTTACTTAGTACTTTGTTGGAGCACCTTTAGCAGGGATTACAGCCTCGAAGTCTTCTTGGGTATGGCACTGCAAGCTTGGCACACCTGTATTTGGGAGTTTCTCCCATTCCTCTCTGAAGATCCTCTCAAGCTCGGTCAGTTTGGATGGGGAGCGTTGCTGCACAGTTATTTTCTGGTCTCTCCAGAGATGTTTGATTGGGTTCAAGTCCTGGCTCTGGTTGGGCCACTCAAGGACATTCAGAGACTTGTCCCGAAGCCACTCCTGCGTTGTCTTGGCTGTGTGCTTAGGGTCGTTGTCCTGTTTGAATGTGATTCCTTCGCCCCCAGTAAAAACTTCCACACATGATGCTGCCACAACCATGCTTCTCCGTAGGGATGGTGCCAGGTGTCCTCCAGACCTGACGCTTGGCATTCAGGCCAAAGAGTTCAATCTTGGTTTCATCAGACCAGGGAATCTTGTTTCTCATGGTCTGAGAGTCCTAGGTGCCTCTTGGAAAAATCCAAGCTGGCTGTCATCTGGCTTTTACTGAGGAGTGGCTTTGTCTGGCCACTGCCATAAAGGCCTGTTTGGTGGAGTGCTGCAGAGATGGTTGACCTTCTGGAAGGTTCTCCCATCTCCACAGAGGAACTCTGGAGCTCTGTCAGAGTGACCATCGGGTTTTTGGTCACCTCCTTGACGAAGGCCCTTCTCCCCCGATTACTCAGTTTGGCCGGGTGGCCAGCTCTAGGAAGAGTCTTGGTTGTTCCAAACTTCTTCCATTTAAGAATGATGGAGGCCACTGTGTTCTTGGTGACTTTCAATACTGCAGACATTTTTTGGTACCCTTCCCCAGATCTGTGCCTCGACACAATCCTGTCTCAGAGTTCTATGGACAATTCCTTCGACCTCATGGCTTCATTTTTGCTCTGACATGCACTGTCAACTGTGGAACCTTATATAGACAGGCCTTTTCAAATCATGTCCAATCAATTGAATTTACCACAGGTGGACTCCAAGTTGTAGAAACATCTCAAGGATGATCAATGGAAACAGGATGCACCTGAGCTCAATTTCGAGTCTCATAGCAATGGGTCTGATTACTTATGTAAATAAGATATTTCTGTTTATTTTTAATACATTTGCAAAAATGTCTCAACCCTGTTTTCAGTCTGCCAATATGGGGTATTGTGTGTAGATTGCTGAGGATTTTGATTTATTTAATCCATTTTAGAATGAGGCTGTAACGTAACAAAATGTGGAAAAAGTCAAGTTGTGAATACTTTCCGAAGGCATTGATTACAATCCCGTGAACATACCCATCTCGTGACCACTGTGCTCGACATCAGCACCATCTCCTGTTTACCAAACTGCTACCTGCTCACGTGTGCAAGGAGAGGTGACAACAAGAGAGAGGAGGCGAGGAAAGGAGAAGGAGGGGCCAGTGAAAGAGAGAGAGAGAGCAACCTGGTCTCAGAGCATTTCGTATTATTCTGTACCTCAATCCGAGAGACTCCATTTTGCATGTTATGTTTGGTATTGTTACATGAGATAAATGGTCAATTAATAAGGCAAAAACTCAAATGTTGCGAGTTTGAATCTCGTCATCGACAACTTTAGCATTGTAGCTAATTAGCAACTTTTCAACTACTTACTTATTTTTAGCTAATTTTCAACTAATTAGCATGTTAGCTAACCCTTCCCCTAACCTTAACCCTTTTAACTAACCCTTAGCCTAACCCTAACCTTAACCCTTTAACCTAACTCCTAAACTTAACCCTAACCTTAACCCTTACCCTCAACCCCTAACCAAGCTAACGTTAGCCACCTACTTTTTCAAATTGTTATTATATTGTACATTTTGCAATTCGTTATGTATTGTATGTTTAGAAAATGCATAACATATAAGAATTCGTAACTGTAATTCGTAACATTTAATACGAAATGGGTGATGGCAATCGACAAATGATGAATACATAGGCCTACAATACCAAATTTAACATAAATGGAGTGAGACACTGTATGCAAACCCAGAATAATATGAAATGCTCTGAGACCAGGTTGGAGAGAGAGACAGCATTACGACACCACTGGAGAGACGTGGAACAGTGATAATAAACCATAACGGCTAGGCTTACTAACTGGGTTAATACAGATGATTACATCATAAACATTGCGCGTGCAGACACCAGGCACTAGAACGCATGCAGTGACCGGTTGCGCAATTGAGAGTGAGAAACTGGGTTAGAATAAACGGAGGAGCTGAAGAAGGAAGGGATGAACAATGGTTTACCTCGTCTGTAGACACTATCAGCCTCAAACTAATGTAGACACGCACAGAGGGGAGGAAAGAAAGGGGTGAAGGAGGAAGACAGAGGGAGGAGAGAATGGCACAGTCACATAGAGACAGTGGTGAACAATCGGTGGACGAAGCCTAGCTAAAGAAACAGAAGGATAGGACAGGAGGTCGGATAAAAGGGATAAACTATGTTCTTTTTTATTTAAAGATGGGGAGTGAAAGAGGGAGTGTTCGCCCTCGGCGTCATAACGCATCCATAGATTAGCCCAAACCAAACGCTCCACCGCCCGTCCATGGCGTAAAGACTGGGGTACATAAATATATCTGAAATAATTAAATAATTCGCTGTGGCGAGAAGAGCGTCAGCCGCAGTGTGTCTCTCCTTGCACCACGTAAGCGCAGCCGAAACAGAGACGAGGACAGGGAGGACGGAGAGAGAGAACAAGCCATCCCTTTCCTAGCCGAACCAAGGAGAGAGGAAACGCGACAGGCAGACAACAATGGGAACATAGGTCTATATATACCTAAACCATCTGTGAGCAACCAGCACAGCGGAGGTTTTTGTGGTGTTTTTAGCGGTTAGCTATAAAGGAGACCGGGGATTCGGTGTTGCAGCGGCCGCGCTGAAGAACCGCACATGTCAACACGTTCAAGCTCCACATCTCCATCCCCGCCCTGCGCGGATCGCAGATCCGTCTAACGGCAACGCCAGGCAGGTTACCGAATAACGGAACCGTTAACGGAACCGGAGAACAGTGATGAGAAGGACTCGGATCAATGGTTTTATGATATGAGCCTTTATAAACGAATCAATTAATGAATTACTTATCATCGATGAGAAAGGACCAATCAAACAACTGATTTTATGGATTCATGTTGACATTTTCGGAATGATCCCTATAACCTGCTTTATCGGTGTGATGTGCTTTATCTAAGGATCTATAGGCTATGGGCTCTATTCATGACATAAATATATACATAAATACCACATTTAGGCTGATGACTTAGTAGTAGTCTTAACAACCCATGCGTTTCTTCCTATCTCTATCGATAGATACATGGACAATTAGGCCTACCCGTTAGATCTATGCGTTTGTCTTTGCATAAAAATATGTTTCGGTTAATTTAAAAACGAGTGAAGCAACCGTTTTTTCCTCCCTCTGCTGTATTGAGACGTTAGGCAGCAGGCAGGCAGGCAGTCACAAGCAACACACACACCATCCGTCCCTCTGTGGACTGCACCTCTCCATCTATATCCCTTCCTCCCCCCTCTATCCCCCCTCCTCTAATCCTCCCCATCCCTCTGTTCCATTCCCAGATTATCATTTTTTAGTAATTTGTTAACGTATTAGCTCTTTTAAGGATTAAAAACTGTTCACCCTATCTCAATCCTATACGCCTCTCCTTCACTAGCATCTCATCGGCGCATCCAGACACAGACACACAAACGTGACATACACACCGGACAGCTCGCCAATACAACACAGCAGCGATGGAGACAACTAAACTGCCCCCGACCAGCCCGTCCTCCCCGACCACCGGGTTCTCGGTACCGTCAGCGGAGAAGGTGGATGGGTTTCCCCGGCGCTCGATGCGTAGAGCCCGGCAGAGGCGCTCCCACTCCTCGTCCCAGTTCCGCTATCAGAGCTCCCAGGTCGAGCTAACGCCACTGCCGCTGCTCAAAGGTGGGTCCTCTGCTTTCTCCTCAATATCTATTCTATGTAGTAGACTTATTGTAGTACGCTACTACTTTATGTCCTATCAATGTGTATTATATGTTTATAGTAGGCCTGCCTTTGCTCAAAGATGTGTCCAGTACCTGCTTATCAAGGTCTATTCTATGTAGTATGGCCTGTAATATGATTTAGGTTGCAGCCTATTTCCTCAATAGTGTACTTTTGACCAGGGCCCAAAGGCTGTCCTACATCTCCATCAATTCGATTCTATCTTTTTTTTCAGGAATAGGCCTACAGCCTAGGCTGTATTCTATGTAATAGGACTATTGATGAAATGTAGTGCACTACATAGGGAATATGATGTCAAAGTAGTGCAATACATATGGAATAAGCAGTGCACTACAGTACATCAACAACATTTATTGATTTGATTTAGTCATTTAAAATCATAAGCCTATCAACGTGCATGGTATAGTCCATTAGGACGTACTATATGTAGGCTAATAGACCGTATATACAATTACACTACATGGCCAAAAGTATGTGGACACCCCTTCAAATTAGTGGATTTGGCTATATCAGCTACACTCGTTGCTGACAGGTGTATAAAATCGAGTTAACAGCCATGCAATCTCCACAGTCAAACATTGGTAGTAGAATGGCCCGTACTGAAGAGCTCAGTGACTTTCAACATGGCACTGTCATAGGATGCCACCTTTCCTACAAGTCAGTTTGTCAAATTTATGCCCTGCTAGAGCTGCCCTGGTCAACTGTAATTGCTGTTATTGTGAAGTGGAAACGTCTAGGCGCAACAACGGCCCAGCCGTGAAGTGGTAGGCCACACAAGCTCACAAAACGGGACCGCTGAAGTGCGTAGTGCTTAAAATTTGTCTGTCCTCGGTTGCAACATTCACTACTGAGTTCCAAATTGTCTCTGGAAGCAACATCAGCACAATAAATGTTAGTCGGGAGCTTCTTGCACACAATCCTAAGGTCACCATGCACAATACCAAGCGTCGTCTGGAGTAGTGTAAGCTCGCCGCCATTGGACTCTAGAACAGTAGAAATGCGTTCTTTGGAATGATGAATCACACTTCAACATCGGGCAGTCCGATGGACAAATCTGTGTTTGGCGTATGCATAGTGCCAACTGTAAAGTTTGGTGGAGGAGGAATAATAATCTGGGGCTGTTTTTCATGGTTCAGGTCAGGCCCCTTAGTTCCAATGAAGGAAAATCTTAATACTACAGCATACAATGCCATTCTAGACGACACTATGCTTCCAACTTTGTGGCAACAGTTTGGGGAAGGCCCTTTCCTGTTTCAGCATGACAATGCCCCCGTGTACAAAGCGAGGTCTATACAGAAATGGTTTGTTGAGATCAGTGTGGAAGAACTTGACTTGCCTGCATAGAGCCCTGACCTCAACCCCATCGAACACATTTGGGATGAATTGGAATGCTGACTGCGAGCCAGGCCTAATCGCCCAACATCAGTGCCAGAGCTCACTAATGCTCGTGACTGTATGGAAGCAAGTCCCTGCAGAAATGTTCCAACATCTAGTGGAAAGCCTTCCCAGAAAAGCACAGGCTGTTGTAGCAGCAAAGGGTGGGACCAACTCCATATTAATTCCCATATTTTTGGAAAGAGATGTTCGACGAGCAGGTGTCCACATACTTTGGGCCATGTAGTGTATGTTTGATGTAGGCTAATCAAGTAATTTCTAATCATTATCAAAGTGGATGAATCTAGAACAGAGCATCCCATAATGCAGGAGTTCCCAAACCTTTTTGGCCCATGACTCAATTTTGTTATCAACATTTATTTGTAACCCCACCATGTAAAAGGAAGTAATTTAATAAACAGCCAATGTTTACTTTTTTAATTGGGGATATGACAGTCTATTACAGATCAGTCTGACAATACTTTTGACAGTATTTCAATCTGAAGGAAGGATGATTTGTAGTGATTGAAATCAGAATCAGAAAGGTATTAAGTTAAGAAGATCATCAGGCAATAATTTTGTATCGTCTTCTGTGTGGAAAAGAACATCATCATTGTATTCATAAAGTATCTCAGAGTAGGAGTGCACAGTTTTGTCTTTTAGATCATAATGAATAAGATTACAGGGGACCTGATTCTACATAACCACCTCTGCTCCAAGAAGCTTTGTGAGTACACATGCAACAATAAAGTAAAATAAATAAGTATTTGTCCTCCAGACCTCCACATCTCCCTCAAACAGGCTGTTAGCTTGGCACTCATCCCCAGCTTTGATGTCCTCCCTTCAGGCTACAGCATCAGCTTGCCTCCCTGGTCATGGGTCTCCACGCTTTAGCTAACACGCTAACGATGCTAAGGTCACATTTTCACCCACAGGGTAGACTTCCCCCTCTCCTCTCCTCTCCTCTCCTCTCCTCTCCTCTCCTCTCCTCTCCTCTCCTCTCCTCTCCTCTCCTCTCCTCTCCTCTCCTCTCCTCTCCTCTCCTCTCCTCTCCTCTCCTCTTCACTCCTTTTCTCCCCTTTTTAGTTTTATTATGTATTATTTTACCTTTATTTGACTAGGAAGTTGAGGCAGAGAATCTGTTTATCAAGAGTCAATTCGACCCAAGAGTTATTGTGACCCAAATGGCAATATATTCCCTTTGTAGTGCATTACTTTTGACCAGAGCCCTATGGTCCATCGTAGTGCACTACATAGAAAATACTGTGCCATTTGAAACGCAGCCAGTGAACCTATAACAGAGGCCTGGTCGTGTTTCTAGAACATTATAACATTACTCATACAGATTCTTTACTGAATCCAATTCAATTCTGAATCAATTACAATCAAATTAAATACATCAGTGTTTTTTAGTCCTGGTCCTGGGAACCCAAAAGGGTTCACATTTTAGTTTTTGCCCTACTGTAGCGCTACACACCTGTTCCAACTAATCAACTCATCATCAAACCTTTGATAAGTGGAATCAGGTGTGTTAGTGCTTGGGCAAAACAAAAAAATGGACACCCCTTCGGGTCCCCAAAACCAGGATTAGGAAACACTGGAATACAACTATCAATTAAAATACAGTTGGATAAGTGATAGAAAATGCAGACGATGAAGGACACACAGTTAGAATCCAGAGGCATAAGGGGGTTCTGTCTGTGTGTCAGTGTTTTTGTGTGTGTGAGCTCTGAGCGCTGAAGCCGTTGGCAGAGCATTGCCTTGCTCCCTAAGATAAATCAAATCAAATCAAATCAAATGTTATTTGTCACATACACATGGTTAGCAGATGTTAATGCGAGTGTAGCGAAATGCTTGTGCTTCTAGTTCCGACAATGCAGTAATAACAAGTAATCTAACTAACAATTCCAAAACTACTGTCTTGTACACAGTGTAAGGGGATAAAGAATATGTACATAAGGATATATGAATGAGTGATGGTACAGAGCAGCATAGGCAAGATACAGTAGATGGTATCGAGTACAGTATGTACAAATGAGTATGTAAACAAAGTGGCATAGTTTAAAGTGGCTAGTGATACATGTATTACATAAGGATACAGTCGATGATATAGAGTACAGTATATACGTATGCATATGAGATGAATAATGTAGGGTAAGTAACATTATATAAGGTAGCATTGTTTAAAGTGGCTAGTGATATATTTACATCATTTCCCATCAATTCCCATTATTAAAGTGGCTGGAGTTGAGTCAATGTCAGTGTGTTGGCAGCAGCCACTCAGTGTTAGTGGTGGCTGTTTAACAGTCTGATGGCCTTGAGATAGAAGCTGTTTTTCAGTCTCTCGGTCCCAGCTTTGATGCACCTGTACTGACCTCGCCTTCTGGATGATAGCGGGGTGAACAGGCAGTGGCTCGGGTGGTTGATGTCCTTGATGATCTTTATGGCCTTCCTGTGACATTGGGTGGTGTAGGTGTCCTGGAGGGCAGGTAGTTTGCCCCCGGTGATGCGTTGTGCAGACCTCACTACCCTCTGGAGAGCCTTACGGTTGAGGGCGGTGCAGTTGCCATACCAGGCGGTGATACAGCCCGCCAGGATGCTCTCGATTGTGCATCTGTAGAAGTTTGTGAGTGCTTTTGGTGACAAGCCGAATTTCTTCAGCCTCCTGAGGTTGAAGAGGCGCTGTTGCGCCTTCTTCACGATGCTGTCTGTGTGAGTGGACCAATTCAGTTTGTCTGTGATGTGTATGCCGAGGAACTTAAAACTTGCTACCCTCTCCACTACTGTTCCATCGATGTGGATAGGGGGGTGTTCCCTCTGCTGTTTCCTGAAGTCCACAATCATCTCCTTAGTTTTGTTGACGTTGAGTGTGAGGTTATTTTCCTGACACCACACTCCGAGGGCCCTCACCTCCTCCCTGTAGGCCGTCTCGTCGTTGTTGGTAATCAAGCCTACCACTGTTGTGTCGTCCGCAAACTTGATGATTGAGTTGGAGGCGTGCGTGGCCACGCAGTCGTGGGTGAACAGGGAGTACAGGAGAGGGCTCAGAACGCACCCTTGTGGGGCCCCAGTGTTGAGGATCAGCGGGGAGGAGATGTTGTTGCCTACCCTCACCACCTGGGGGCGGCCCGTCAGGAAGTCCAGTACCCAGTTGCACAGGGCGGGGTCGAGACCCAGGGTCTCGAGCTTGATGACGAGCTTGGAGGGTACTATGGTGTTGAATGCCGAGCTGTAGTCGATGAACAGCATTCTCACATAGGTATTCCTCTTGTCCAGATGGGTTAGGGCAGTGTGCAGTGTGGTTGAGATTGCATCGTCTGTGGACCTATTTGGGCGGTAAGCAAATTGGAGTGGGTCTAGGGTGTCAGGTAGGGTGGAGGTGATATGGTCCTTGACTAGTCTCTCAAAGCACTTCATGATGACGGAAGTGAGTGCTACGGGGCGGTAGTCGTTTAGCTCAGTTACCTTAGCTTTCTTGGGAACAGGAACAATGGTGGCCCTCTTGAAGCATGTGGGAACAGCAGACTGGTATAGGGATTGATTGAATATGTCCGTAAACACACCGGCCAGCTGGTCTGCGCATGCTCTGAGGGCGCGGCTGGGGATGCCGTCTGGGCCTGCAGCCTTGCGAGGGTTAACACGTTTAAATGTCTTACTCACCTCGGCTGCAGTGAAGGAGAGACCGCATGTTTTCGTTGCAGGCCGTGTCAGTGGCACTGTATTGTCCTCAAAGCGGGCAAAAAAGTTATTTAGTCTGCCTGGGAGCAAGACATCCTGGTCCGTGACTGGGCTGGATTTCTTCCTGTAGTCCGTGATTGACTGTAGACCCTGCCACATGCCTCTTGTGTCTGAGCCGTTGAATTGAGATTCACCAGATAGTTTCTCGTGACCAGACACACACACACACACACACACACACACACACACACACACACACACACACACACACACACACACACACACACACACACACACACACACACACACACACACACACACACACACACACACACACACACACACACACACACACACACACACACACACACACACACACACACACACACACACACACACACAATTATACCCTTGCCAATCGTACTTTAAACGAGCCAATTGTGTACTTTTAGGGGACAAAATAGTATATTTCTTACATATAGTCTACAGGTACAAAAGTGTAACTTTAGAAAAGGTGTGCCTTTTCAGGGTATCACCATAGTGACAAAACCGTTTTTTCCTTTTACGTGACAAAAACATACCTGTTCTCTATACCAAGTCCTCAAATGTACACACCACTCTGTCATTCAACTTCTGACACCAGTGTAGCAAGTTCAAGGGTATCCCTGACTGGGACTTGAACCTGGATCCAGCAACTATAAGGTCAAAACCTTAACCATTATGCCACAAAGTCCATACCTCATGGCAGTGTTGTGTTAAGGTCACTATGTTATCCATTACAGCCCTTTAGTGTGAAATGCTCTTATGTAAGCCTGTATGAAGACTTCAGAAGTGGCAGCAGACATACTCAAACTTTAACTAACTTAACTATAGACTTTTTAAACTGGCACAACACTTCCACTCATGGGTGGCGAAAAATAACTAACTGAAAGCCACACACCCACTAAGCCACGCCTTCAATATAAGCCTGGCACAGGTGTATTCATCATTGTGCCTTATGTTGGGTACAAATATGTACCTTTCTTCAATACATTGTCAATTTGTAGCTTTTCTGCTAAGCAAAGGTACAGATTAGTGCCAACAATAATTGTTTTTAATATGTATTTTTGCATGTACTGTACATTGAGTAATTTATTGTTTGATAAATACAAGAAATGCTAACTAATCCAATAATTTTTTTGCACCTGTTACTGAAATGGTTGTTCCAGTTTAAAATACTTAGGTGGTCTCCTCACACTGTTTCTAATGCTGGCAGCCATTATACATGCAAGTTGCGGGTGAATACACATTTCAACTGTTGGATGGACTAACACTGGCTGGATTCCTTTAGGAATTACTAAACACTTTGCAAGCCAGCATAATGTGACTTGCAGGAAGTGTTGCAAAATGCTGGTAAATGTCCCTTGTTTTCAAGAAATCCCAGTGTGAAGATTCCTGGAAATCCTTCAAACAGGTTTTAAATTTAGGATTTTTGGAGACTTGCCAGAATTTTGCAAACTTACTTGCAGGCCCGATGTGGCCTGTAAACCATGAGTTTCAGGCCACTGTATTAGGATAAAGCTAGGTCTCAAAATAAGGCCTTATGAGATATGTAATGTATTGTGATAAAGACTTTAATTATAATAATAACATTCACCTAAGAACTCATTTGATGATTGCCACAGGACTGAAAATGAATTAATTCAACAACCACGTCTCTTTCACTAAAGGTCATGAACAGTCAAAATCATGTTTCTCATGAAATTGGATGATATATGAAACCAGCACAAAGTATGATGACCAAAGTATGAACAACTATTGTTGCTTCTGCATAAATAAAGTTTGATCATAAAGTTACTGGTCCCCTCCCCCATGTCAAACTCTTGGATTCAGGACGCGGGATTATTAAAGGGAATGGCTGATATCACCCTAATTCACTTTTTAATACACCAATGGTAACATGATATTCTCTTACCTAATAAAAAAAACAGTGCCTTGTAACCAACATCGGAGAAGGCATGTTTGCAGAGTTGCGTGGTTTATAGCCAGATAGCTACTCTACTGGTGCCAATATTTGACTGTAGGGTGTCAGGAAATATAATTAAAAGTGTACACTATTCATCTATGGCAAAGATATTTATATGATTCCTTTTCATCTGTGTCTGGTGTTAGCTGGTTACTTCAGCCAGCATGGAACAAAAGGGGGGGAAGGGTTGTTCAAAACTATGACGCAGTTGTCACATCCGTCTGTGCTACTGTGAACCACATCACAAGAGACATGCCAATTCGGAGATATGTAAAATAGAGTTGAAGTCGGAAGTTTACATATACCTCAGCCAAATACATTTAAACTCAGTTTTTCACAATTCCTGACATTTAATCCTAGTAAAAATTCCCTGTCTTAGGTCAGTTAGGATCACCACTTTATTTTAAGAATGTGAAATGTCAGAATAATAGTAGAGAAAATGATTTATTTCAGCTTTCATCACATGCCCAGTGGTTCAGAAGTTTGCATACACTCAATTAGTATTTGGTAGCATTGCCTTTAAATTGTTTAACTTGGGTCAAACGTTACATGTAGCCTTTCACAAGCTTCCCACAATCAGTTGGGTGAATTTTGGCCCATTCCTCCTGACAGAGCTGGTGTAACTGAGTCAGGTTTGTAGGCCTCCTTGCTCGCGTACACTTTTTCTATGGGATTGAGATCAGGGCTTTGTGATGGCCACTCCAATACCTTGACTTTGTTGTCCTTAAGCCATTTTGCCACAACTTTGGAAGTATACTTGGGGTCATTGTCCATTTGCGACCAAGCTTTAACTGATGTCTTGAGATGTTGCTTCAATATATCCACAGAATTTTCCTGACATCTATTTTGTGAAGTGCACCAGTCCCTCCTGCAGCAAAGCACCCCCACAAGATGATGCTGCCTCCCCCGTGCTTCACGGTTGGGATGGTGTTCTTTGACCCCCGCCATAAAAAAGCCTCCCCTTTTTCCTCCAAACATAATGATGGTCATTATGGCCAAACAGTTCTATTTTTCTTTCATCAGACCAGAGGACATTTCTCCAAAAAGTATGATCTTTGTCCCCATGTGCAGTTGCAAACCGTAGTCTTTTTTATGGTGGTTTTGGAGCAGTGGCTTCTTCCTTGCTGAGCGGCCTTTAAGGTTATGTCCATATAGGACTCGTTTTACTGTGGATATAGATACTTTTGTACCTGTTTCCTCCAGCATCTTCACAAAGGTCCTTTGCTGTTGTTCTGGGGTTGATTTGCACTTTTCACACCAAAGTACATTCATCTCTTGGAGACAGAATGCGTCTCCTTCCTGAGCTGTATGACGGCTGCGTGGTCCCATGGTGTTTATACTTGCGTACTATTGTTTGTACAGATGAACGTGGTACCTGCAGGCATTTGGAAATTGCTCCCAAGGATGAACCTGACTTGTGGAGGTCTACAATTTTGGCTCATTTCTTTTGATTGTCCCATGATGTCAAGCAAAGAGGCACTGAGTTTGAAGGTAGGCCTTGAAATACACCTCCAATTGACTCAAATTATGTCAATTAGCCTACCAGGAGCTTCTAAAGCCATGACATAATTTTCTGGAATTTTCCAAGCTGTTTAAAGGCACAGTCATTGATGAAATGTCAATGTAATTTGAGCTTTGTGTGTCAGCAAATTTGCTTGAGATGATTTTACTCTAACTCGTTGTGTGAAGTACTTAAGTAAAACTACTATAAAGTACTAATTGAGTAATTTTTTGGGGTATATTTTTGACAACCTTTACTGTAGTGACATTCCTAAAGAAAATAATGTGCTTTTTACTCCATACATTTTCTCTGACACCCAAACATACTCGTTAAATTTTGAATACTTAGCAGGGCAGGAATTTCTTCAATTCCCTCACAAGAGAACATCCCTGGTCATCCCTACTGCCTTTAATCTGGTGGACTCACTAAACAAATCTAATTTATTTATATAGCTGAGACAGGAGGGGTCAGGAGACACTGTGGCCCCATCCGATGATACTCCCGGACAGGGCCAAACAGGAAGGATATAACCTCACCCACTTTACCAAAGCACAGCCCCCACACCACTAGAGGGATATCTTCAACCACCAACTTACCATCCTGAGACAAGGCTGAGTATAGCCCACAAAGATCTCCGCCAAGGCACAACCCAGACAGGAAGATCACATCAGTGACTCAACCCACTCAAGTGACGCACCCCTCCTAGGGACGGCATGAAAGAGCACCAGTAAGCCAATGACTCAGCCCCTGTAATAGGGTTAGAGACAGAGAATCACAGTGGAAAGAGGGGAACCGGCCAGGCAGAGACAGCAAGGGCGGTTTGTTGCTCCAGAGCCTTTCCGTTCACCTTCACACTCCTGGGCCAGACTATACTCAATCATTTGACTGACTGAAGAGATGAGTCTTCAGTAAAGACTTAAAGGTTGAGACCGAGTTTGCGTCTCTCACATGGGTAGGCAGACCATTCCATAAAAATGGAGCTCTATAGGAGAAAGCTCTGCCTCCAGCTTTTTGCTTAGAAATTCTAGGGACAATTAGGAGGCCTGCGTCTTGTGACCGTAGCGTACGTGTAGGTATGTACGGCAGGACCAAATTAGAGAGATAGGTAGGAGCAAGCCCATGTAATGCTTTGTAGGTTAGCAGTAAAACCTTGCCTTGACAGGAAGCCAGTGTAGCGAGGCTAGCACTGGAGTAATATGATCACATTTTTTGGTTCTAGTCAGGATTCTAGCAGCCGTATTTAACATTAACTGAAGTTTCTTTAGTGCTTTATCCGGGTAGCCGGAAAGTAGAGCATTGCAGTAGTCTAACCTAGAAGTAACAAAAGCATGGATACATTTTTCTGCATCATTTTTGGACAGAACATTTCTGATTTTTGCAATGTTACGTAGATGGAAAAAACCTGTCCTTGAAACAGTCTTGATATGTTCGTCAAAAGTGAGATCAGGGTCCAGAGTAACGCCGCGGTCCTTCACAGTTTTATTTGAGAAGACTGTACAACCATTAAGATTAGTTGTCAGATTCAACAGAAGATCTCTTTGTATCTTGAGACCTAGAACAAGCATCTCTGTTTTGTCTGAGTTTAAAAGTAGAACGTTTGCAGCCATCCACTTCCTTATGTCTGAAACACAGGCTTCTAGCGAGGGCAATTTTGGGGCTTCACCATGTTTCATTGAAATGTACAGCTGTGTGTCATCCGCATAGCAGTGAAAGTTAACATTATGTTTTCGAATGACATCCCCAAGAGGTAAAATATATAGTGAAAACAATAGTGGTCCTAAAACAGAACCTTGAGGAACACCGAAATATACAGTTGATTTATCAGAGGACAAACCATTCACAGAGACAAACTGATATCTTTCCGACAGATAAGATCTAAACCAGGCCAGAACTTGTCCATGTAGACCAATTTGGGTTTCCAATCTCTCCAAAAGAATGTGGTGATCGATGGTATCAAAAGCAGCACTAAGGTCTAGGAGCAAGAGGACAGATGCAGGGCCTCGGTCTGATGCCATTAAAAGGTAATTTACCACCTTCACAAGTGCAGTCCCAGTGCTATGATGGGGTCTAAAACCAGACTGAAGCATTTCGCATACATTGTTTTTCTTCAGGAAGGCAGTGAGTTGCTGCGCAACAGCCTTTTCTAAAATTTTTGAGAGGAATGGAAGATTCGATATAGGCCGATATATTTTCTGGGTCAAGGTTTGGCTTTTTCAAGAGAGGCTTTATTACTGCCACTTTTAGTGAGTTTGGTACACATCCGGTGGATAGAGAGCCGTTTATTATGTTCAACATAGGAGGGCCAAGCACAGGAAGCAGTTTAGTTTAGTTGGAATAGGGTCCAGTATGCAGCTTGAAGGTTTAGAGCCCATGATTATTTTCATCAAAACACAAATGCTTTGTTTGCAAATTATGTCTTGAGTGTTGCAGTGTGCCCCTGGCTATCTGTAAATAAAATTGTTTTTTCCACCTCATCAATCTACACACAGTACCCCATAATGACAAAGCAAATACAGGGTTTTAGAAATGCAAGTGTATTAGAAATAAACATTTGATATCACATTTACATAAGTATTCAGACCCTTAACATCTATGGCAGGGGTGGGCAACACCAGTCCTCGAGGGCCATCACTAGCAAACACCAGCTGATTAATCAAATTGCATTCTAAACTGAAGATCATGAGTAGGTGATTATTGGATTCATTTGTGTTAGCTGGGCCTGGGGAATAACTGTGACACCAATCAGGCCCTCGAGGACTGGAATTGCCCACCCCTGCTATATGGGATCGGTGTCCCTATACCGGGAAGGTTGATAGTAATGTACGCTAACGTGCGCTAATGTGACAAGAATAACTTTGTAAGTAACAGCAAACCTTCCAGGACATAGACATGTCTTATATGGGCAGAAAGCTTATATTCTTGTTAATCTAACTGCACTGTCCAATTTACAGTAGCTATTACAATGAAAAAATGCCATGCTATTGTTTGAGGAGAGTGCACAACAACAAAAAACGTTTATCACGTCAACTGGTTTGATACCTTCAGTTCAAGGTAAATAATGTACTTACATTCAGTAATATTGCTCTGATTTGACATCCTGGGGGTCCCAGAGATACAATGTAGCATAGTTTTGTTTGATAAAATACATGTTATATTAAAATGTAGGAACTGGGTTCTACAGTTTGAACTGGGTTCTACAGTTTGAACCCCTGCTGTCTCTGGCTCCACGTCCACCCTGCCTGGCCATCTTGATGTGTGAAAGTTAGTGTATAAGCTAATGATCCATCATCTATGACATTCCTGGGAGTGTGTAAACTTAAATTTTGCATTACCATAACATTTTTCTAGGTTTTCTGTAGTTAGGTACTTGAAAATGTATCAATTGACCAATTCAGCACATTTGGGGAGACTTGATACAAAGTACTGTGCAGTATTTCAATGCTTCACTGGATCAATCTGGAACTTTGCACACACACTGCTGCTATCTTGTGGCCAAAATCAAACTAGCGCCTAAACTGCAATATTATATTATGGCCTTTCTCTTTCATTTCAAAGACGATGATGAAAAAAATTAAATAACGCATCTTTTTTTTTTTTTGTATTATCTTTTACCAGATCTAATGTGTTATATTCTCCTACATTAATTTCACATTTCCACAAACCTCTCAGTATTTCCTTTCAATTGTATGAAGAATATACATATCCTTGCTTCAGGTCCTGAGCTACAGGCAGTTTGATTTGGGTATGTCATTTTAGGCGAAAATTGAAAAAAAAGGTCCTTAAATGAACTCAGTACTTTGTTGAAGCACCTTTGGCAGTGATTACAACCTTGAGTCTTCTCGGGTATGACGCAACACACATGTATTTGGGGAGTTTCTCCCATTCTTCTCTGCAGATCCTTTCAAGCTCTGTCAGGTTGGACAGGGAGCGTCGCTGCACAGCTATTTTCAGGTCTCTCCAGAGATGTATGATCAGGTTCAAGTCCGAGCTCTGGTTGGGCCACTCAAGGATATTCAGAGACTTGTCCCGAAGCCACTCCTGCCTTTCCTTGACTGTGTGCTTATGGTCGTTGTCCTGTTGGAAGATGACATTTCGCAACAGGCGGAGGTCCTGAGCGCTCTGGAGTAGGTTTTCATCAAGGATCTCTCAGTACTTTTCTCCGTTCATCTTTCCTTAGATCCTAACTAGTCTTGCAGTCCCTGCCGCTGAAAAACATCCCAATAGCATGATGCTGTCACCACCCTGCTTCACCGTAGGGATGGTGCTACGTTTCCTCCAGATGTGACGCCTGGCATTCAGCCCAAAGAGTTCAATCTTGGTTTTCATCAGACCAGAGAATCTTGTCCTTTAGGTGCCTTTTGGCAAACTCCAAGTGGGCTGTCATGTGACTTTTACTGAGGAGTGGCTTCCGTCTGGCCGCTTTATAATAAAGACCTGATTGGTGGAGTGCTGCAGAGGTGGTTGTCATTCTGGAACATGCAACCTTTCAAACCAGAGGCAGATGATGGCACCCATCTGCCATTCCCGTCCACAACACACTAGCAAAACCAAAACCTACTTGAAGGTAACAGTGCTCACTGTTGCCCCTAGTGGCCGGTTTCCACACCATCTTCCTTCATCTTCAGACATGGATGGATGTTGAATACTGACTTGTATCACGGGTGACCTGCCTGAATATTGATATAATAACCATCATATAGAAGTAAACTTGTAGTCACATAATGATATGGTGTGTGATTCTCCCACTACGACTCGGGAAATCATGCAGTTAATGTCAGTGTTAAATAACGTATGATGAACTTCACAGGGTGGTGAAAGTGCACGGTGATCTTTTAATGCTCATTTCCAATAAATATTGAGTGTCTGATTCTGGTGACGTGATGGTAGATGCTTGACTGCTTGGATGCCATAATAATGTCAACATGTAGACTAGCCTACCAGCACAGCCTACCCGCACTGTATCTGCGAGCTGTTGGCAGGAGCGCACGTGCCATGACCAGAGTAGACACATTTGCTATTTAACGCAAAGTCTTTGTGACAAAACTATCAGTAGAGCTGAAAATGTGATGTAAACACACCGAACTTCAGATTTTTATTCGGTACATGAAAACTTAAGAGAAAAATTACATTTTGTGTGCTCTATGTTATCACATGGTGTTTTTTAGTCTGTTTGGTGGAAACACCATTGGTGGGAAAATACGCATATTTTCTTTATGTGGATTTTTAAATATTCACATGAAAATCTTTTGCCAATTGAATGGAAGCCTAACTTATGTCAATCTCGATAAACAGAAAATACTTATTCAGTATCGAAGGCTTTGTTTGACAATCTCAGAATGTCATTAAACCTTTCGGTGTTGTGTAACAGATGTTTCTTTCCATTTATCAGATGGCTGCTGTACAGTTTTTAATGCTATAATTATTTTTTGGAAGAACGTGCGTAGATAGCCTACAGGAGACTTTTGAAGTAGCCTAATCAGATTAAAACATTGTGACTGGTTGTGTTTATGCCACATATAAAAGGTAATACATTGTAAAATATAAATTACAAATCTTTGTGTTAAATAACTCCTACATTAAACACAAATCTCAAAGGCTATATTAAATAGTTAGGTTCTAGGTGCGCGAGGAGTAGTCGTACGGATTGGAGAGGAGGCAGAGCACCATTAAGCTTTCCTTAATAACTGGGCCTGCTGGGAGGATATGTCTTTGTTTACACAGGCAGCCCAATTATGGTATTCTTCTCCCTAATTGGTCTTTTGACCATTCAGATCAGCTCTGAAAAACATCTGATGTGAACATTTATGATGTGATTGGTCAAAAGACCAATTAGTGGAAAAAATATCAGAATTGGGCTGCCTGTGTAAACGCAGCTTATGTGGTCACATAGGACGACTTGGGAGAATGATGATCCGCAACAGACAGCATATCTCAGTATGAGAATTGAAAATACAGCCAGACTGGCCTGTTACTGTCCCTTTCCAGACCTTGTACATTATCGAGTGTAGAACTGATTCAAATTGAATGAAACATTCAAATCACAGGGCTTTTGCACCATTATTCAAATTACATTTTCACTGCAGCCTAGAGTAGAATGTTGAAAATTGGTGCAGCTTTGAATGATTTTTTGTGTTGTATGAATGCTAGTCAGTCTATTGCAGATCTGGACATATACGATCCACCTACTACCATTGTCACTATGAATGGTGGGTGAGGGCAGGATATACAGTTAGACTGGTAGACCATATTGACCTGGTGGTATAGTAATAGTTAGCGCACGGAAAAGCGTAGTGCATAATAAGGGAAGTACCAAAACACCTTGACATACAGTGGGAAGAAAAAGTATGTGAACCCTTCAGAATTACCTGGATTTCTGCATAAATTGGTCATAAATTGGTTCTGATCTTCATCTAAGTCACAACAATAGACAAACACAGTCTGCTTAAACTAATAACAGACAAACAATTATAAATGTTCATGTCTTTATTGAACACATCGTGTAAACATTCACAATGCAGGTTGGAAAAAGTATGTGGATTTAAAAACAGGTTGACCCTGCTTTGGCAGCAATAACATCAACCAAACATTTTCTGTAGTTATGGATCAGACCTGCACGATGGTCAGGAGGAATTTTGGACCATTCCTCTTTACAAAACTGTTTCAGTTCCACAATATTCTTGGGCTGTCTGGTGTGAACCGCTCTGTTGAGGTCATGCCATAGCATTTCAATCGGGTTGAGGTCAGGACTGACTGGGCCACTCCAGAAGGTGTATTTCTTCTGTTCAAGCCATTCTATTATTGATTTACTTCTGTCTTTTTGGTTGTTGTCCTGTTGCTTCACTTAACTTCTGTTGAGCTTCAATTGGCGGACAGATACATTCTTCTACAAAATGTCTTGATAAACTTGAGAATTCATTTTTCCATCGATGATAGCAAGCTGTCCTGCCTTGAGGTAGCAAAGCAGTCCCAAACCATGATGCCCCATAAGAAGAGACTTGCTTTGGCCAAGAAACACAAGCAATGGACATTAGAATGGTGAAATCTGTCATTTGGTCTGATGAGTGCAAATTTGAGATTTTTGGTTCCAACCACCATTTCTTTGTGAGATGCAGAGTAGGTGAATGAATGATCTCTGCATGATTTATTCAGAATTTAAGGCACATTTAACCAGCATGGCTACCACAGAATTATGCTCTGCAGCGATGCGCCATCCCATCTGGTTTGCGCTTAGTGGGACTATCATTTGTTTTTCAACAGGACAATGACCCAACACATCTCCAGGCTGTGTAAGGGCTATTTGACCAAGAAGGAGATTGATGGAGTGCTGCATCAGGTGACCTGGCCTCCACAATCACCCAACCTCAACCCAATTGAGATGGTTTGGGATGAGTTGGATCGCAGAGTGAAGGAAAAGCAGCCAACAAGTGTTCAGCATATCTGGGAACTCCTTCAAGACTGATGGAAAATCATTCCAGGTGAAGCTTGTAAAGAGAATGCCAAGAGTGTGCAAATCTGTCATCAAGGCAAAGGCTGGCTACTTTGAAAAATCAAAAATATTTGGTTACTACATGATTCCATATATGTTATTTCATAGCTTTCATGTCTTCACTATTATTCTACAATGTAGAACATTTGAGAAATAAAGAAAACCCCTTGAATGAGTAGGTGTGTCAAAACTTGGTACTGTAGGTGAGGTGCATGCAAGCAGGTGAGGAAATTTGACTAGGATGGAATAAATTATGCAGCAAAACCTGCAAAAGGGTAATGTTGACCCTCTTCTGTGCCCAATAAAAAAACACACAACCCTCCCCAAAGCAAAAAACAAGTTAGACAACCCTGCCTTATTCTGTACCCACCCCAGCCCAGTACATTTTGGATTGTCCCTTATGTGGTGATGCTGTGTTGTGTTTTCTGATATGTAAGACACACTTCCTGAAAGGGACATAATAAAGAAATAGTTATTCTATGTCCTCTCTCTCTCTCTCTCTCTCACTCTCTCACTCTCTCACTCACTCTCACTCTGTCTCTGTCTGTCTTTTTTTCTTTCTTTCTTTCTTTCTCTCTCTCTCTCTCTCTCTCTCTCCCCCTGTCTCTCTCCCTTTCTCTTTCTCTCTCTCTCTCACTGCGTCACAATGTGGGTGAGGTTAGACAATGAGAGAGAGACGGAGGAGGGCTGCTGCTATAATAGTGGCTCTTCGTCTCACACACACACGCACGCATGCACACACACACACAGCCAAAACAGAAAAAGTGTTTTTTAAAGACGAGAGTAGTAGTTGCTCATCTCATTTAGAAAGCCACAGAGCCAAGGAGGGAGGGAGGGAGGAGAGGTACCCAGGGATATGGAGGGAGGAAGGGGAAGAGAGTAAGACAGAAGAGCAACATAGATGATGTCATCCTTTAATCCTTTCTCTCTCCCTCTCTCTCTCTCTCTCTCTCTCTTTCGACCTTTCCCCATCTCTCTCCTCTCCTTCTCCCTCTCTCTCTTTCTCTTTCCGTTTCCCTGTATCTCTCCCTCTGTCTCTCCATTTCCCCCATCTCTGTCCTGTCTCTCTCTCTCTTCTCCCTCTCTCTGTGGTAGTACTATATTTAGCTCTGGCTGTGTGTGTGTGTTGCCGGGTGTCTGAATCAGTGATGCTTCTTCATGTCTGCCCCTTAAAGATGTCTGCACACCTTTAAACTCCCTGTTTATTTCACATTCTTTCTCTCTCCTACCCTTTCGCTCTCTAGCTCTCTCTTTCTCTCTTTTCCTCTCTCTCCATCCCTGTTTCCACAAACTCACTGTCTCCAATTTAATTTGTATTTTTCTGCCACTGTGCTCCGGAAGCTACAATATGTACACTTAGAAAAAAGGGTACCGAAAGGGTTCTTCAACTGTCCCAGTAGGATAACCCTTTTTGGTTCCATGTAAAATTATTTTTAGTTCCAGGTAGAACTCTTTTCGGTTCTACCTGTGTAAAGGGTTTTACAATGAACTTAAAAGGGTTCTACCTGGAACCAAAAAGGGTTCTTCAATGGGTTCTCCTATGGGGACAGCCGACGAACCCTTTTAGGTTCTAGATAGCTACAATCTTAAAAAAAAGGTGCTATCTCTCTCTCTCTCTCTCTCTCTGTCTCTCTTATTCAAGTTCGCTCCCCCTCTCTCCATTTCTTTCCCTACCACCCCCTCCTCCTGTATCGCTAATCTTCCCTACCAAGCATAAAGGTATCTTTAAATGATACCCTATTCCCTATATAGTTTACTACTTTTGAACAGAGCCCCATGGGTCTATTGGGGACACACACTCTATTCCCAGCACAATTCCTTTCCTTGATACTGTAGCCCAGGGATGGTCAACTTTGATGGGGATTGGGGCCACAAAAAATTGGAACTCATCATGAGACGACGCAGTGGCTTGCGGGTCTGCGTACCCACATCCATACCCACACATGCAGTCTAGTGATTTATACAATCAATATATTTGTGCAGTTAAACTACTTAAATATCTTAACTAAACCCCCTGTATATAGCCTCACTATGTTATTTTAATTATTTTAAACTTCTATTTTTTATTTAAAACTGTATTGTTGGTTAAGGGCTTGTAAGTAAGCATTTCAGTGTAAGGTCTACTACACCTGTTGTAAACGGCATGTGTGACAAATAACATTTGATTTGATTGAAATGCAGGACCGGCCTTAACCTTTTTAACATTTACCGCGTCATGATGGCACAGAGAAATATTTCATACAATTCTACAAATTTTGCCATGACTTATGCCATGTTAATATGATATCTGATTGCGAGTGACTTACAAAATCAATGGGGCCCCATTGGAGGTCAGGGCCCCTGGGCATGTGCCTTGTGTGCCCTGTCGATATTTGGCCATGATTACTCGTTGGCCATGATAACTAGTTTAGATAACTGGCTAGACTAAATTACCAAGCACCCGAGTGGCGCAGCAGTCTAGGGCACTGCATCTCAGTAATAGAGGTGCCACTACAGACACCCTGGTTCAAATCCAGGTTGTATCACAACCAGCTGTGATTGGGAGTCCCATAGGGCAGTGCACAATTGGCCCAGAGTTGTCTGGGTTTGGCCAGTGTAGTCTGTCATTT
Source organism: Oncorhynchus mykiss (assembly GCF_057628025.1). Lineage (NCBI taxonomy): Eukaryota > Metazoa > Chordata > Actinopteri > Salmoniformes > Salmonidae > Oncorhynchus > Oncorhynchus mykiss. The sequence continues at coordinate 29,262,437 of NC_143042.1, forward strand.
AAAATAAGAATTTGTTCTTAATTGACTTGCCTGGTTAAATGAAAAAAACATTTACTGACATGGCTATTTGAGTAACTGTCAGTGACTTACATACTGTAACAAAACCACATTTTTAAATTGCATCTTGTGTATTCTACTATTCTAATTCTCAACAGTACGTTGAGACCCCAAAAATGTAAACCTTTTGCGGGAGGGCCGGCCCCCCGTTTTTGGAAATCGATCCGCGGCCCTCCCCCCCGTTTTTGGAAATCGATCCGCGGGCCTCCGTGAGCCGTCTGTTGCCCATCCCTACTATAGGAATACTCCTTTGCTCTCTCTTTCTCTCTATTTTCCCTCCCTTTCTCGATCTGATCTTTCTGGTTCCTAGTTCGGCTCTTCTTCATACAATTACTCTCTATTAAAAACTGATTCGATTTCTCCTTCATAGTTGGACTATGGAGGGAGAGAGAGAAAGAGGAATGAATGGAGGGAGGAGAAAAGAATGGAGGGGTGAGACAGAGCTCTACAGTTCGACCATTTTACTCGCATATGCACCTAAATGTTTTGCTGTGCTACCTGGAAGTTTTATTTAGGAGCACCAGTGAGCCTAACATTTTTGGGGATTATATATATATATATACAGTGCCTTGCGAAAGTATTCGGCCCCCTTGAACTTTGCGACCTTTTGCCACATTTCAGGCTTCAAACATAAAGATATAAAACTGTATTTTTTTGTGAAGAATCAACAACAAGTGGGACACAATCATGAAGTGGAACGACATTTATTGGATATTTCAAACTTTTTTAACAAATCAAAAACTGAAAAATTGGGCGTGCAAAATTATTCAGCCCCTTTACTTTCAGTGCAGCAAACTCTCTCCAGAAGTTCAGTGAGGATCTCTGAATGATCCAATGTTGACCTAAATGACTAATGATGATAAATACAATCCACCTGTGTGTAATCAAGTCTCCGTATAAATGCACCTGCACTGTGATAGTCTCAGAGGTCCGTTAAAAGCGCAGAGAGCATCATGAAGAACAAGGAACACACCAGGCAGGTCCGAGATACTGTTGTGAAGAAGTTTAAAGCCGGATTTGGATACAAAAAGATTTCCCAAGCTTTAAACATCCCAAGGAGCACTGTGCAAGCGATAATATTGAAATGGAAGGAGTATCAGACCACTGCAAATCTACCATGACCTGGCCGTCCCTCTAAACTTTCAGCTCATACAAGGAGAAGACTGATCAGAGATGCAGCCAAGAGGCCCATGATCACTCTGGATGAACTGCAGAGATCTACAGCTGAGGTGGGAGACTCTGTCCATAGGACAACAATCAGTCGCACAAATCTGGCCTTTATGGAAGAGTGGCAAGAAGAAAGCCATTTCTTAAAGATATCCATAAAAAGTGTTGTTTAAAGTTTGCCACAAGCCACCTGGGAGACACACCAAACATGTGGAAGAAGGTGCTCTGGTCAGATGAAACCAAAATTGAACTTTTTAGCAACAATGCAAAACGTTATGTTTGGCGTAAAAGCAACACAGCTCATCACCCTGAACACACCATCCCCACTGTCAAACATTGTGGTGGCAGCATCATGGTTTGGGCCTGCTTTTCTTCAGCAGGGACAGGGAAGATGGTTAAAATTGATGGGAAGATGGATGGAGCCAAATACAGGACCATTCTGGAAGAAAACCTGATGGAGTCTGCAAAAGACCTGAGACTGGGATGGAGATTTGTCTTCCAACAAGACAATGATCCAAAACATAAAGCAAAATCTACAATGGAATGGTTCAAAAATAAACATATCCAGGTGTTAGAATGGCCAAGTCAAAGTCCAGACCTGAATCCAATCGAGAATCTGTGGAAAGAACTGAAAACTGCTGTTCACAAATGCTCTCCATCCAACCTCACTGAGCTCAAGCTGTTTTGCAAGGAGGAATGGGAAAAAATTTCAGTCTCTCGATGTGCAAAACTGATAGAGACATACCCCAAGCGACTTACAGCTGTAATCGCAGCAAAAGGTGGCGCTACAAAGTATTAACTTAAGGGGGCTGAATAATTTTGCACGCCCAATTTTTTAGTTTTTGATTTGTTAAAAAAGTTTGAAATATCCAATAAATGTTGTTCCACTTCATGATTGTGTCCCACTTGTTGTTGATTCTTCACAAAAAAATACAGTTTTATATCTTTATGTTTGAAGCCTAAAATGTGGCAAAAGGTCGCAAAGTTCAAGGGGGCCGAATACTTTCGCAAGGCACTGTATATAAAATATTTTTCATTGTGTTACAATTTTTTTGTGTGTGCGCCTACATTTTTCAACTTAAGTGCACATGTGCTCCTTATAAAATAGGTCAGCGTAGAGCCCTGTGAGAGGGAAGGAGGGATGGGGGAAAAGGTTGGAGTGGTGAGAAGAGGGGAGGGATGGATGTACATTTTTAACAGAGACTTTGAACATTTAGTTCTCACAAATTTACTGTTTGGTGTTACCTTGATGTGATCAAAAAGTGCAGTCTGTTGGTTTAACGGTTTTGACTGTTTGTGGGAGTGTTGTGTTTAACTTCTCCGTCTCTCCATCCCTCTCACTCTCCCTCTCTCCATACCTCCCCAGATGCCCCTGTGGCAGAGCTCCATGACCTGTTCTGTAAGAAGCTGCAGCAGTGCTGCGTCCTCTTTGACTTCCTGGACTGTGTGGCTGACCTGAAGGGGAAAGAGATCAAACGAGCTGCGCTCAACGAACTGGTGGAGTCTGTTGCTACAAGCAGAGGAGTTCTGATAGAGCCACTCTACCCAGAGGCTATTAAGATGGTGAGAGAGGAGGAGTGAGGGAGGGAGGAGGAGGCAGGAGGAAGAAGAAAACGTGAGAGGAGAGAGGGAGGGAGAGGGGGGAAAGTAGTAGCAGAAAGGGGGTGGAGAGTGGATCGAGAAGAGTAGAAGAGTGGAGAAAGGGAGAGACGAGAGAAGGTGGAAAGATGTAAAGAACTCTTCAACCGGAGTGTAGAAGAAAATAAAGGATTGGTTGAAGGAGAGAGAAAGAGGGAGGAGAGGAAGAGAAGGACAAGACGAAGGAAAGAGATAGATAGCATTGGAGAAAAGAGAAAGGGTTATGAAGTTCAGAGAAGCCTAGGTTCATTTATTTTCTATTCTCTTATTTTCATCCTTTTCCTTTCCTCCTGCCTCCACCTCTCCTCTCCTCTCCTCCAACCCTCCAACCTCTTTTAGATCTCAGTGAATATCTTCAGGACATTACCTCCCAGTGAGAACCCAGAGTTTGACCCGGAGGAGGATGAACCCACTCTAGAGGCCTCCTGGCCACACCTGCAGGTGTATACACACACACACACACACACACACACACACACACACACACACACACACACACACACACACACACACATACATACATATATGGGCAGTCACACGATTAGAAACAGATTTGAAATCTATGTTTGTGAAGATGATTCCATCTATCACCTTCTGTCTTTTTTATTTTTATTTAACTCTGTCTCAACTGTGTGTGTGTACTCTGTGTGTATGTTTTCTCAGCTGGTGTATGAATTCTTTCTGCGTTTCCTGGAGAGCCCAGACTTCCAGCCCTCCATGGCCAAACGCTACGTTGACCAGAAGTTTGTTCTTCAGGTAGAAATCCATTTCTTACATGTCTGCCTCTTACAATATGTATTTCAATATGTCTGTCTCTGTTTGTGTATTACTCAGACTCTCTGGGTTCTGCATTTTGATCATTTATCTCTCTTTCTCTGTGTGCGTGCGTGTAGCTGTTGGAATTGTTTGACAGTGAGGATCCGAGGGAGAGAGAGTACCTAAAGACCATCCTGCATCGTGTCTACGGCAAATTGCTCGGCCTGCGGGCATACATACGCAAACAGATCAACAATATCTTCCTCAGGTACCACGCACACACACACGCTCAGGTATACACACATGCATGTACATGTACACACTCACATACTCACTCACTAACATGCAAACACACACAGACACACATTAACATTGCAAATTATGCGTTTGTGTGACAGTGTCTGTGTGACCTGTCGCTGTTCTTCCAGGTTTATCTATGAGACCGAGCACTTCAACGGTGTGGCAGAGCTACTGGAGATCCTGGGCAGGTGTGTATCTTCTTTGTATCACACACTCTTTACCCTCTATGGGGTGCAGGTGCTCAAGTTCTGTTAGATCAATACATGTCACTGAAAGGTCCATTTTCCATTTTATGAAAACCAGCCAACATTGCTGTCCTTGAGGACTGAAGCTGTGTATCTCCTCTACACTCTACACCAAGAATGTGCAACTTTGATGGGGTTGGGGGCCACAAAAAATCTGAACTTGTGGGTCTGTGCACCCACATCCATACTCACACATGCAGACAAATGATTTATGCAATCAATCAATTTGTGCAATTAAACTATACTACTCTGTTAACTAAATGCATTATACCCTCCTAGCCTTTTGGGGGACCTAGGCAAGATTTGGCCCCCCTACCCCCTACTAATTCTTTTTACTGGCCAATGTCTTGAATTATGGAGAGAAAATGTTTAGTTTTAAAGGGATAGTTCGCCCAAATTACAAAATTGGTTTCCTTACCTTGTCAAAGTTTTAGCATTTGATGCCATTCGTCATGGCACAAATGCCATTCGTCATGGGACAGATAATAGCATTTTTCAAACATCATGTTCAAAACCTCTATAAGTGACCTTTATGAGCTTCCCAATCAATTGTAAATACTTTCGGATGATTTGTAATTTGGGTGAACTATCCCTTTCAAGCCAAAGTGCAGTCAAAAAGGTGATTTCCCTGTGTTTTATATATATTTACACATGAGGTTGGAACAATACTGTGACATTTTTTACATGATGATGCCCTTTTAATGTTTAGCTGTTTGAAAAGACTGCCCGAAATTTCAGCCTGCTTGGGTGGTTTGGAGTTTTGGACTGCATGGTGTAATTAGCTAATAGACAAATAACAGCTAGTTTTCAGTTTTCCCTTCACACTCAGACCACTCCCAGACAGTCCTAGCAAAATTCTTACTTGAGAAATTACTTTTTGCTACAAAGCTATTTTTGTTTATTTTTTACCATTTTATTTTAAAACAATCACTGTAAATTGTAACCCAGAAAGGATTTGATATTGAGATAAAAGCAGCCGCATTGGACTTTTAAAGTTCATTTTCTGCAATTCTACACATTTTGCCATGGCGTGGAGAGAACATTTTGCAATTTTATAACAAACTTCATGCAATTCTCCTAATTTTGCCATAGGGCAGAGAGAAGAAAATAGCACATTTCCTGCAATTCTATCCGTTTTGACGTGGGGTGGAGATACATTCTTGCAGTTTTAAAATTAATTTCCTACAATTCTACACATTTTGCCATGACTTAGCCATGTTAATATGATATCTGGGTGAGAGTGACTAATAAAATCATTGGGGGCCTACTGGAGGTCAGGGCCCTGGTCGGTATTTGGCCAGGATTACTACAAGTTTAGATAGCTGGCTACACTAACTTACCAATCTAAAAATGTTTAGCTGACATTACTAATTGAGTGACTGTCAGTGACTGACATAACCAAATTTCGATGCACAGCCAAATTTCGAAATTGCACCTTGTGTATTCTACTATTGCAATTCTCAACTGTAAGTTGAGACCCCGACTGAGTAGAAAAAAACATAGGTCTGATTGTTTTTGGAAATTGTTCCGCAGGCTGCCAGTTGCCCCTCCCTGCTCTACACAGTTTCTCTTTCTCCCTTACTACAAGTGACACACACTGTTTATCTTTCTCCCAAGTCAACAAAACATACCTTTGATTTTAGGTTTCTTCATGCTGGGACTGAGAAGATTGAGAGATAGAGAAATGGAGGGAGGGAGGGAGGGTGAGGGAGTGAGTCAATGTTTTGGGGGAAGGAGGGGGTGTGGGCTTCAGGTTGATGCTGACTGAGTATTTATAGACCCACCCACAAACTCACTGATAGATAGAAGAAAGGGAGAGAGAGAGTGGAGAGAAAGAGACGGGAGGGGAGGGAGAATGAAATAGAGGGGTATATAGGGGTGCCGTAGACAGAAGAGAGAGGATGAGAAACGGAGGATTAGAGAGGGATGCGATAGAGAGAGAGGCAATAGAGAGAGGCAGATATAGAAAAGGAATGGAAGAGAAAAACATTTGTTCTATTTTATCCTCCATAGCTATTTCTCTCTCTTTCATTCCTCAAATAGGAAGAGAGAAAACAAGGGAAGAAAAAGGTTGATTAAAGGATAAAAAAGATGATGATAAACAGAAGACAGACACAAATAACAACTATGAGAGAGAGAGAGAGAGAGAGAGAGAGAACTATACATACCTCTGCCTAAACATCAGTGCCACAGGCAGGGGTGCAACTTTGGTTTTAGAAGTGTGGGGAGATGACATAATAGTATATATTTTTTAATCAGATAAACTCTCCAAACAGCCTACCCAGCCGCTCGGAGGCGTCCGCAAGGATCTGGCAAAAAATACTTGAATCAGTAGAGAACCCATTGCTCTTTATGGTTGTGAGGCTTTGGTCACCAACCAATAATTCACAAAATGGGACAAACACCAAATTGAGACTCTGCAGAGCAAAATTAGGCTAATTATCAAAATCCAGAAAAGACCCGTCAAATTCTACAACCACCTAAAAGGAGGCGATTCCCAAACCTTCCATAACAAAGCCATCACCTACAGAGAGATGAACTTGGAGAAGAGTCCCCTAAGCAAGCTGGTCCTGGGGCTCTGTTCACAAACACAAACAGACCCCACAGAGCCCCAGGAGAGCAACACAATTAAACCCAAACAAATCATGAGAAAACAAAAAGATAAGTACTTGACACATTGGAAAGAATTAACAAAAAAACAGAGCAAACTAGAATGCTATTTGGCCCTAAACAGAAAGTACACAGTGGCAGAATACCTGACCACTGTGACTGACTCAAAGTGAAGGAAAACTTTGGCTATGTACAGACTCAGTGAGCATAGCCTTGCTATTGAGAAAGACCGCCGTAAGCAGACCTGGCTCTCAAGAGAAGACAGGCTATGTGCACACTGCCCACAAAATGAGGTGGAAACTAAGCTGCACTTCCTAACCTCCTGCCAAATGTATGACCATATTAGAGACACATATTCTCCTCAGAACTCCCTCACACCCCAGACCTCACAACCATAAAGGACAATGGGTATTTTTAGTCAGATTCTAATTGTATGTCGAATTTTATGTTCCTTTTGATGGCGTAGAACGCCCTTCTTGCCTTGTCTCTCAGATCATTCACAGCTTTGTGGAAGTTACCTGTGGCACTGATGTTTAGGCCGAGATATGTATAGCTTTTTGTGTGCTCTAGGGCAACGGTGTCTAGATGGAATTTATATTTGTGGTCCTAGCAAACTGGACCTTTTTTGGAACACCATTATTTTGTCTTACTGAGATTTACTGTCAGGGCCAGGTCAGACAGAATCAGTGCAGAAGATCTGGGTGCTGCTGTAGGCCCTCATTGGAAAGAAGCACCAGATCATCAGCAAACAGTAGACATTTGACTTCAGATTCTAGTAGGGCGAGGTCGGGTGCTGCAGACTGTTCTAGTGCCCTCGCCAATTCGTTAATATAGATGTTGAAGAGGGTGGGGCTCAAACTGCATCGCTGTCTCACTGCAGGTCCCTGTGGAAAGAGATGTGTGTGTTGTTAGCCAATTTTAAACTCACACTTGTGTACATGGATTTTATAATGTTGTATGTTTTTCCCTCAACACTGCTTCCATCAATATAGCAGACCCTCATGCCAAATTGAGTCAACATATTTTTTTGAAATCAACAAAGCATGAGAAGACTTTGCCTTTGTTTTGGTTTGTTTGGGTGTGCAGGATGAGTTTGTGGTCTGACATATGGGAATTTGGTGAAAAGCTAATTCGATATTTGCTCACTACATCGTTTTCACTGAGGAAATGTAGGAATCTGCTGTTAATGATAATGCAGAGGATTTCCCCAAGGTTGCTGTTGACGCATATCCCATGGTAGTTATCGGGGTCCAATTTGTCTCCACTTTTTGGTTCCACATTTTGGGGAAGATGCCAGAGCTGAAGGTGATGTTAAAGAGTTTAAGTATAGCCAATTGGAATTGGTGGTCTGTGTATTTTATCATTTCAATTAGGATACCGACAACACCACAGGCCTTTTTGGGTTGGAGGGTTTGTATTTTGTCCTGTAGTTCATTCAATGTAACTGGAGAATCCAGTGGGTTCTGGTAGTCTTTAATAGTTGATTCTAAGATTTGTATTTGATCATGTAGAGCGCATTCGTAAAGTATTCTGACCCCTTCACTTTTCCACATTTTGTTACATTACAGCCTTATTCTAAAATGTATCAAATAAAAAAAAGTCCTCATCAATCTACACACAATACCCCATAATGACAAAATAAAAACAGGTTTTGTAGTCATTTGAACATTAAAAAAATTAAATACCTTATTTACTTAAGTATTCAGAACCTTTGCTATGAGTCTCGAAATTGAGCTCAGGTGTTTCCTTTGATCATCCTTGAGATGTTTCCACAACTTGATTGGAGTCCACCTGTGGTCAATTCAATTGATTGGACACGATTTAGAAAGGCACAATCCTATCTATATAAGGTCCAGCAGTTGACAGTACATGTCAGAGCAAAAAACCTTCCAGATGGACAACCATCTCTACAGCACTCCACCAATCAGGCCTTTATGGTAGAGTGGCCAGACGGAAGCCACTCCTCAGTAAAAGGCACATGAGAGCCTGCATGGAGTTTGTCCAAAAAGCACCTAAAGAACTCTTAGACCATGAGAAACAAGATTCTCTGGTCTGATGAAACCAAGATTGAACACTTTGGCCTATGCCAAGCGTCACGTCAGGAGGAAACCTGGCACCATCCCTACGGTGAAGCATGGTGGTTTGGCAGCATCATGCTGTGGGGATGTTTTTCAGTGGCAAGGACTGGGAGACTAGTCAGGATCGAGGGAAAAATGAATGGATTAAAGTACATAAAGATCCTTGATTAAAACCTGCTCCAGAGCTCTCAGACTGGGGCAAAGGTTCACTTTCCACTCAAACAATTATTTACCTATATTTAACCAGGCAAGTCAGTTAAGAACAAATTCTTTTTTTCAATGACAGCCTAGGATCAGTGGGTTTAACTGCCTGCTTAGGGGCAGAATGACAGATTTGTACCTTGTCAGCTCGGGGATTTGAACTTGCAACCTTTCAGTTACTAGTCCAATGCTCTAACCACTAGGCTACCCTGCCACCCCAATGACCTTAAGCACACAGCCGAAACAATGCTGGACTGGCTTCGGGACAAGTCTGAATATCCTTGAGTGGCCCAGCCAGAGCCTGGACTTGAAACCATTTGAATATCTCTGGAGAGACCTGAAAATAGCTTTGCAACAATGTACCCCATCACAGAGCTTGAAAGGATCTGCAGAGAAGAATGGGAGAAACTCCCCAAATACAGCCGTGCCAAGCTTGTAGCATCATACCCAAGAAGACTCAAGGCTATAATCGCTGCCAAAGTTGCTTCAATAAAGTACTGAGTAACGGGTCTGAATACTTATGTAAATGTGATATTATATATTTTTAAAACTTCTTAGATTGCCCCCTTTATTTAAATTGTCTCCTAAATGACATACCCAAATCTAACTGCCTGTAGCTCAGTCCCTGAAGCAAGTATATGCATATTCTTGGTACCATTTGAAAGGAAACACTTTGAAGTTTGTGGAAATGTGAATTGATTGTAGGGGAATATAACTCAATAGATCTGGTAAAAGAAAATACATAGAAAAAAACAACCGTTTTTTTCCCACCACCATCTTTGAAATGCAACAGAATGGTCCCAGTTCTATCCATCACTCTGGTTGTAATTCCGATGGCAGTAGTGTATGTGCAAAGTTTCAGATGGATAACTTGAAGTATGAGCAAACTTCATGACATTCAGTGTGAAGTCACCTAGGTACATTTGGGCAAATTATGAAGGAGGCATTTGCATTCATATTACATTTTTCTGAAAGAATATCGTCAAATCTGTATACTTGGACTTTGAATTAGCTTTTCCAGTATTAGCCATATTATAAGTTCAACATTTGCAAAACAACCAGTTTTCATAACTTCACAACTATTCTTATAATTTTTGGCCAAAAGTAAAAGGCATGCTGTCGAACAAGATTATTAGCTACATTCTCCCGTAAATCCCAGCTCATTGGCTATCTAGCTAGCTTTGTTTGATCCCGATTGGTGCTTATTTGACCAAGTTAGAGTTGTTCAAGTGAAAACCGCCCGCGTCATCGGCGTGCCATGAAGGTGTCGCTATCTCACCAAATATGGTGTCCTATATGACATACTACACCCCTAATTATATGGTGAAGTCTGGTTACGTTCTAGGATCTCTGAGGAATACAAACAAACGTGATTTGACTGGTTGAAACAACGTTTAGGGTTAGATTTTCAGGTTCCTTTCTTTGCAAATTGAACAAGTGGAAATACAAAATCGATCATGCATGCTATATGGACCATTTTAGGATATGAAAAAGGATTGTATCTAGCAGAATTTAAGTACACATTTCACCTTCAGAGGTGAATTTATCAAACCTATCGTGGTGAAAAAAGTGTTTTGTTGTTAGGAGCTCTCCTCAAGCAATAGCATGGCATTTTTTCGCAGTAATAGGTACTGTAAATTGTACAGTGCAGTTATATTAACAAGAATTTAAGCTTTCAGCCGATATAAGATATAATGTTTCGACATTTGTTGTTTCTCTAACATCTGCGATCGTGACAAGGCTCTGCATGATTTACAACTGTCCCGTTGACCGGACACCTTTACTACATTTGCACAAACCTGTTTTTGCATTCTTTATCAAACAATTTGTCATTGTTGTAAATTTCCTTAGGCTGTCTACTTGAATTTTTTTGATTTCATAGGTAAGCTTCTCTCTCTGTCTACAGCATTATAAACGGGTTTGCTCTGCCCTTGAAGTCGGAACACAAGCAGTTCCTGGTTCGAGTCCTGATACCTCTACACACAGCCAAGTCTCTGTCCATTTTCCATGCACAGGTCAGTCATTCTCTCTGTCTCTCTCTGACTCTCTCTGTCTGTCTCTGTCTGTGATTGCCTGTCTCTCTGTCTGTCTCTCTGTCTCTGTATGTCTGTCTATCTCTGTCTGTGTTTGCCTGTCTGTCTCTCTGTCTCTGTGTGTCTGTCTCTCTCTGTGTCTGTCTGTCTGTATGTCTGTCTGTCTCTGTGTGTGTTCCCCAGTGCTAAGAGTTAAAGGTGCGCTATGAAGAAATAATTTTCTGGATGCTAAAATTCGAATACTTCAGGTTCTGTGACAAAACAAGGAATTATAGTGTAGAAAATCATTCTATAATCTAAACCGCTGTGAAATATATTTTCCATAACCAAAATAAGTCACATTTCTATGTGCATTTGGTTGGGTTGCCAAAAAAGTTACACATTGCAGCTTTAAATATTAAATGAGACTACATTGTGCACCCATGACCACTAGAGACCGGCCTGGAGTCACACTACAGACTGACTGCACATCCAGCTGTGATCACAACTCACACTATCCTCTTACAGACACACACAACCAGTATCTGTGAATGTGTGTGTCTGTGTCAATGTGTAGGTTTCTATATATGTTTGTGTGCTCTATTCAATCTGTATGTACTTGTATCTTTGCATCTCAGCATTGGTGTGTGTGTGTGCATATATATGTGTTTGTGAATGTGTCAGTGTTTGTGTGTGTATTCTGAGTATAAATGTCAGCTTGCCCTACATTTCCCTCTTCAGGCTCCATGTATTATTTATTAACACACACAGCACGGCCTGCCAAACACACATGCTCTCTCGCTCACTCGCTCTGTTTCCCAGTACTAAGAGTTAAAGGTGTATTATGGTGAAATCATTTCCTGGTTGCTAAAACTCTACTACTTTGCCTAATTTCAGGTTATGTGACAAAACAAGCAAGTATAGTGTAGAGAATAGTGGTACAATCTAAACTGCTGTGAAATAAATGTTCAATAACCAAAAATATAGTTTGAAGCAAAAATGAAGCTTAAGAACGGGAAGCATAGAAATAGCGCACACAGAACAGATCTACCGCTTCTTTGACTTGCTTTCAGAAGGACAGATCTATAACTCACATTTCCATGTGAAATTTGTTAGGTTGCCCAAAAAGTTAAATATTGCCCCTTTAAATATTATATGAGACTGTAATGTGCACCCATGACCACTAGAGATCGGCGTCGAGTCACACTACAGACTGTGATCACAACCCACACCATCCTCTTATACACACACACAACCAGTATCTGTGAATGTGTGTCTACGTGTAGGTTTCTATATGCGAATGTGTGCTCTATTAAATCTGTATGTACTTGTATGTGTGCATCTCCGCCTTGGTGTGTGTGCACATATGTGTGTGTGTTAATGTGCATGTATTCTGAGTCTAAACGTTGGCTTGCCTTGCATTTCTCTCTTCTGACTCCATGTATTATTTATTAACACACACAGCATGGCCTGCCAACCACACAAACACACAGTTCCCTCAGGGAAAGAGCATGGTTAGCAAACCCCATTCAATCCAGCTAGATCAGCTCAAACTGCCCAAATAAAAACCATTAGCAGTGCAGGTCGGTTTGGTTTATCTCAAGGGTATTCAACTCTTACCATAAGGGGTCCAGAGCATGCTGGTTTTCTGTTCTACCTGATGATTAACTGCATCCACCTGGTATCCCAGGTGTAAATCCGTCCCTGAGCAGAGGGGAACAATGAAAAACGCAGTGGAACTGACTTTGACTTCCAGAGTTGAGTTTGAGGGGTCTAGCTGGTCTGACCAGCATGGTCTAGCTCATTGTTTCCCTAAGTAGGGGTAGCAACCCCATGTAGGGTCCTGATTTTAAAAATGTGGTTGCGAGAAGCAGTCGTAATAAACAGAACGGTTTCTGTTTTCTTACTACAAATGTGCCTCTATCTTTTTAAAGGGATACTTCGGGATTTTTGCAATGAAGCCCTTTATCCACTTCCCCAGAGTCAGATGAACTCATGGATACCATTTTTGTGTCTCTGCATCCAGTATGAAGGAAGTTTGAGGTAAGTTTTGTGAGCCAATGCTAACTAGCTTTAGCACAATTACTGGAAGTCTATGGTATCTACTAGTATGCTAGCAGTTACCATAGACTTCCAGGCATTGCGCTAACGCTAGTTAGCAATTGAGCTAACTGTTGTTAGCAAATTCCTTCAATCTGCACGCAGAGACATAAATGGTATCCATCTTCTGGCAAAGTAGATAAAAATACTTCATTTTTAAAATCCTGAAGTATACTACATTATTATTATTATTATTATGACCTCATCACTGAAAGATAAGATGTTTCCCTCTACAATACCCACTAGCCACACAGGACTAATGAGAAAAGAGTGGACAAGACTAGGCACTAAATCAGACTGAGGGAAAAAGAACATCATCAATGATGTACTTTTTTTATGCAGAAGATCATACAAAATGATTGCCTGATGATCTTCTTAACTTCCCAATACCATTCTAATTTCAGTCACTTCAAATCATACTTCCTTCAGATTGAAAAACGATCACAATTACTGCCAGACTGATTTGTAATTGACTGTCATAGCCCCAATATCAATAATATTTTGATATCAAAATGGGGTTGTGGGCCAAAAAAGTTTGGAACCCATTATCTAGATGGTTCTGCTGGCTGACCAGCATAGTCTAGCTGGTTCTGTTGGCAGACCAGTGTGGTCCAGCTCAGGGGTATTCAACTCTTACCCCACGAGGGCCAGAGCCTGCTAGTTGTCTGTTCTACCTGATAATGCATTGCATCCACCTGGTGTCCCAGGTCTAAATCAGTCCCTGATTAGAGGTGAACAATGAAAAAAAGCAGTGGAACTCAGAGTTGAGTTTAAGGGGTTTAGCTGGTCTGACTAGCATGGTCTAGCTGGTTATGCAAAAATACAGCGAAGGCTGGTCACGAGCAAAAACACAATGAAGGCTGGTTACCAGCCTATGCTGGTCTATGCTGTTTTATTTCAGCAAGGTGGGAGGGAACAATGGCCTGTTTCTCAAATAGTACCCTAATTCCCTATATATTGCACCACTTTTGACCAAAGCCTTTGGGACCTGGTCAAAAGTAGCGTACTACTGATAATAGGGTGGGGACTCTGGTTAAAAGTAGCCATGGTTTAGGCCAGTGTTTCCCAACTCCAGTCCTCGAGTACCCCTAACAGCATACATTTTTCTATTACTCCCTGACAAGCATACTTGATTCAACTTGTCAACTAATCGTCAAGCCCTCCATGAGTTGAATCAGGTGAGTTTGTCTGGGGCTCCAAAACATGTGTGTGTGTGTGTGTGTGTGTGTGTGTGTGTGTGTGTGTGTGTGTGTGTGTGTGTGTGTGTGTGTGTGTGTGTGTGTGGTTCGGGGGACTCGAGGACTGGAGTTGGCAAACACTGGTTTAGGCTGCTGTATTTACATTTTTAAAGTCACCAGTTGTCACCTCTTATTAGCCTGGAACTACAAACACCATAAACTCTATCCTAACAGACTACAATACCGATAATCCCTCACCTAACAACAGAAAACAATTCTGTATTTACCCTAGGCTTGTCACTAATCTGACTTTAATCCTTTAAACGCTTCAACTCCTGTCTTATTTTATTCACTGGTTCTTTCCTGCTTTTCTCATTCATCCCTCCCTCCATTCACCCCCACGCTCCAACCCTCTGTTGATCTTTCCATATAATGTGCATAGGGAGAAAGGGATGGAGAAAGTCAGGGATGAAGAGTGAAAAAAAGAAAAGTGGAAAAAAAAGAAAAGTGAAAAAGATGAGCGAGAGTGGAAAAGGTGAATGGGAGGCAGAGGTAGAAAGTAAATGAATTATAGAGAAAAAGAAAGTGATACAGATAGTTAGGAAGAGAGAGAGAAAGATCGAGAGAAATATACAGAGAGAGAGAGAGAGAGAGAGAGAGAGAAAGGAGCGGTATAAGCTCTATGTCATATCCCCTCAGGGCAGGCTGTGACATCACTCCTTCCGAAGTAAACACACACACTCCGTCGCCACGGTGCCCACTCGCCATGGCAACGCACCTAGGGAGGGGCAATCGCGAAACACACACACATGCAGTCACCAACTTGGAAAACGTATCTTTCCGATCCTTAGAGCAGTAATCCGGTGGGATCAGGGTTTTACATCCCATTGTATTCCCACTCTAGGGAAGGGTTTCCCAAACTCGGTCCTGGCCCCCCTAGGTGCACGTTTTGTTTTTTGCCCTAGCACTACACAACTGATTCAAATAACCAACTAATCATCAAGCTTGGATTATTTGAATCAGCTGTGTAGTGCTAGGGCAAAAAAACTAAACTTCCACCCAGGGGGTGGGCCCCAGGACCGAGTTTGGGAAACCCTACTCTAGGGAACATGTGGGTGGGTGTGTGTGGGTGTGTATTCTGACTCTAGGGAATGCTGCAACAAGAAAAAACTACAGATTACTGCAATACCACTGCTCATAACACAACACATGGGGTGTGAGTGTGTGCAGTGTTTGTGTGTGTGTGTATACACACACACACAGTATTTGAATGTGTGTGCGTGCATGTGTAAAATACAATATTTTAGTGCGTACACAGTATACAGTACTCCCAGCTAGCCCATTTGATTCCTTGGAAGTTGTTGGAACGTACGTTTTTGGTTTCCCATTGGTTCTGGGAACTGTCAAACTTTTAGCTTTTTGCCATTCTCAGTGCAGGTGGCACATAAAGCCCTGAAATCCTTAGATCAGAGAAAGCCTGCAGGTCCTGATCTTTTGGATCCCTGCTTTTTAAATCTGGCAGCTGATTTCATAGCTGAACCACTTACATCTCTGTTCAATCTAACCCTGGACTGTAATGAAATTCCAAAGATCTGGAAATCAGCATTTGTCCTACCACTTTTAAAAGGGGGAGATCCAACTCTTTTAAATAATTATAGGCCAATCTCAAAGCTGTCACTCCTGGTGAAAATACTTGAAACCCTTGTAAGTGAACAGCTAAAAGAGTTTTTATTTACTAACTCTATTTTACCAGTGTACCAATCGCACAATTACAGCAGCCATGAAGGTTTTAAATGATATCGCTGAAGCCATTGACTAAAACAGCACTGTGTCTCACTTTTTATTGATCTCTCTAAGGCTTTTGATACAGTTGCTCATGTTATACTAAGGCAGAGATTGTCGAGTGTAGGTCTTTCGGAGCATGCAGTTGCATGGTTTGCTAACTATCTGTCTGATAGAACTCCGTGCACTCAATTTGATGGGCTTATGTCTGTTAAATTGTCTGTCTTGAATGGTGTGCCCCAAGGCTCTGTACTTGGTCCTCTCTTATTCACTATTTATACAAATGATTTAGACAAAAAAGTCCAAAATGCACAACTTCATTTTTACGCTGATGATACTGTTATTTACTGTTGTGCCTCATCTCTCACAAAAGCTTTCCAGAACATGCTAACTGCTTTTTATACTGTTTTATACCTTGTGTCAATTGAAGCTTATCCTCAATACTGACAAAACTAAACTAATGGTGGTTTCTTATACAAGAAATAGACCTCTGAACCTTTCACCTATTACTACCTGTCAGGGCAAGGAGATTGAGTTTGTAACCTCATATAAATATCTTGGAATTTTAATTGATGACGGCCTCTCTTTTAAATTGCAACAACTTACAAAAAAATTGAAGCTGAAATTGGGATTTTATTTTAGGAATAAGGCCTGTTTTTCTTTTGAAGCCAGAAGGAGGCTAGTATCAGCTACATTTATGCCTTTACTAGACTATGGGTATATTTTATATATGAATGCTTCCGGTCAGTGTTTGAGATCAATTGACAGTCTTTACCATGGTACTTTGAGATTTATTTTAAACTGCAAAACCCTTATGCACCACTGCACTTTGTATACCAGGGTTGGCTGGCCTTCTCTAGTCACTCGTAGGCTCAGTCACTGGTATACTTTTATTTACAAAGCCATTTTGGGTTTACTACCTTTTTATTTGTGCATTTTTATTGTTCAGAAATGTGGTGGGTACTCTTCGTTCGTTGGACTTTATCCTGCTAACTGTTTCAAATGTCCGAACTGAATTTGGTAAAAGGGCTTTTATGTACTCTGCGCCATTGTCTTGGAACACCTTTCAAAATACTTTTAAACTGGAAGAACTTGTCCCGATTGGTGTTTTTAAATCACTGATGAAGGATTTTGAGGCTGATTCCCTGACCTGTCAATGTTTTTAATTTTCAGTTTTATACTCTTGTGAATTCAATGGTTATTACTAGATTACTTGTAGTTTTTCCATGTTGTCTGTCTGTAATTTTTTTGTAATGACTTGGTGCTGCCTATCTTGGCCAGGGCGCTCTTGAAAAATAGATTTTAATCTCAATGAGCCCTTCCTGGTTAAATAAAGGTTAAATAAAAAAATACAAAAAATAAAAGTCTGCTGACTGTTAAAACGGAATGTTTTTAAATGTTCTGGGAACTTACATTTTTAGTTTGCAGGGAGGTTCTGAGAGCATTTTACTATGGTTCCTTGAAAGTTCTCCTGATAGTTTTTATTAAAGTTCTGAGAACCGAAATTCTAGGTTATTTTGAGGTTTTTTAATAATTTCCTTTAAACTTTCACTGAATGTTTCAATAAGACTTTTAATAGCACTGCTAGCCCAGCTAGCACATAATGTTCTGAAAACCATATGTTTCTCAGAGCTTGGTGAGAGCATGGTTTTCGAATGGTTATTTTGCATACAACCTTCCCACAACATTCTGGGAATGGTGCAGGATACCCAGCTAGCACATAACTTTCTAAGAACCAGTACTTCATCATACATTTTTTAAAGGTTTCCTCATATTCCTATTTAAAGTCATGTTCTCTGAATGTTCAGAGAATGGTAAGATACCACGATCTTCTGTGGGAATTTCAGTAGTTCATCATAAAGTTTTTTGCAGGTTTCCTCATGGTTCTATTTAAAGTCATGTTCTCAGAACATTAAGAAAACGTTCCATAAAAACCACAATAAAACATTAAGAATGTTATTTAAAAAAATAAACATTATTTTCAGCGTCAGCACAACTCTGTCTATCCTCTATCTTGTTAAGTGTGTTCAGGTGTGTTAGCTGCGCCCACTAATTGCCCACACCTGATCTTAATGAATGCTCGTTTCCTTTGAAATGGTGTCTGATTGAATATACTAAAATGAACAGCTTTGTATAAGTTAAAAAACATGGGATCCTAACTCCATCCTGGTGGCACAGTGGACACATTCCATGGATAGAGAACAGAAGACCATTGGTTAAAATCTCACTGATGCCGTGCCACAAGAAAATTATATGTTTTTGCATGATTAATGCCTAACAGATGAAATTCCATGTGTTATATCTGTGCTTGGAGTTCAACACAGTTAAGCTAGCAGTGTTTTTAAAAGTCTTATTGAAACGTTTTCTCAGAACATTATTTAATTACTTTCAAATAACCTAGAATTTCCATTCTCAGAATGTTAATAAGACCTCACAGGAAAACTTTCAGGGAACTATAGTAAAATGTTCTCAGAAAACATTATGCGGAAGTACTGTACTTCCCACAGAAGAACGGTTTTTCTTAACGTTATTTCTTAACTATTTGAGAACATTCCCAATGTCAAACCAGTTGGAGAATATTCCTAGAACATTATCAAACTGAAATTAAATATAACCATGTTTGAACTTTTAGGAAACGTTCTCTTAATGTAATAAAACATTTTTTTTATGTTAAGTTCCTTAAATGTGCTGAGCAACTATATGGCGCCATTCCCAGAAAGTTATGGGAAGGTTGAATGCAAAATAACCATAGGACAACCATGCTCTCACCAAGTTCTAAGAAACATATGGTTCTCAGAACATTATGTGCTAGCTGGGCTGTGTGTGTGTGTGTTTACCTGCTGTATGTATCTACCACTCTACAGCTGGCGTACTGTGTGGTCCAGTTTATGGAGAAAGATTCTACTGTCACAGAATACGTAAGGAACACCTTTTCTGTCATTTAAGGTTGTAAAATCACAGTAACTTTCCTAAAAATCCCAGGCCTTCCAGAAATCCTGATTGCAGGATTTCCTGCATATTCCCTACTGATTCCAGGAATACTCCAACTGGGATTTTGGGAAAACCTGGGAATTTTGGATTATCGTTTACTGGAATTTTGCAACCTTACTGTTGTTAGTCACTGCTCACACTGGAACTTCCAGTATACATAAAACACTGTAACACCGTGCTGGACTTTGCCTCTGTTTGTTTTCTGTTCAGATCATACGAGGGCTCCTCAAATACTGGCCCAAAACCTGCACCCAGAAAGAGGTGAGATATCTTTGTGTGTTTTTTTATAAACCCATGGTGTGCTTCTCTCATATGTGTGTGAGCCTGTGTGTGTGCATCTGTGTGTGTGTGTGTGTCCACCCGTGTGTGTTGTGTGTATATTTGTGTGCATCTGTCTCTTCATCTGTGTGCGTGTTTTTCTTTGTGTGTGTGTGTGTGTGTGTGTGTGTGTGTGTGTGTTTGTGTGTGTGTGTGCATCTGTAGGTGATGTTCCTAGGGGAGATAGAGGAGATACTGGATGTGATCGAGCCATCTCAGTTTATCCGTGTTCAGGAGCCTCTCTTCAAACAGATTGCTGCCTGCATCTCCAGCCCACACTTCCAGGTACACGCACACACACACATTAAAATTAAAGCTCACACATGCACGCACACACATACACACACACAGATCTCTGCCTGCATCTCCAGCCCACACTCCCAGGTTAGGCCATGCCCACCACATCTGGACAGCCAATCCCCTGTCCTCTCGCATTGATCTAACAAACTGCAAAGGACAAATTCTCTGGACAATAAAGATTTGTTCTACTGTTATACACTGAGTGTACAAAACATTAAGAACACCTGCTCTTTCCATTACTGACTTACCAGGTGAATCCAGGTGAAAGCTATTATTCTTTATTCATGTCACTTGTTAAATCCACTTCAATCAGCGTAGAAAAAGGGGAGCAGACCGGTTATAGAAGGATTTTTAAGCCTTGAGACAATTAAGACATGGATTGTGTATGTGTGCCATTCAGAGGGTAAATGGGGAGAGAAAATATTTAACTGCCTTTGAACGGGGTATGGTAGTAGGTGCCATTTTGTATCAAGAACTGCAACACTGCTGGGTTTTTCACGCTCAACAGTTTCCCGTGTGTATCAAGAATGGCCCACCACCCAAAGGACATCCAGCCAACATGACACAACTATGGGAAGCATTAGAGTCAACATGGGCCAGCATCCCTGTGGAACACTTCCAACACCTTGAAGAGTCCATACCCTGACGAATTGAGGCTGTTCTGAGGGCAAAAGGGGGGTGCAACTCAATAGTCGGAAGATATTCCTAATGTTTTGTACAGTCAGTGTATATAATCTAAGCTTTCTCGTTCTTCCTCCCTCTATTCCCCTTCTGTACTCCCTCCATCCATCCCTTCCTCCCTCTTCCTTCCTTCTCCCTCACTACTTCTCTCTCTCTCCATCCCTTTCTCTCTCTATCTCCCTCCATCCCTTTCTCTCCCTCTCCTTCTCCCTCCCTCTCTCCATCTCTCTCTCCCTCCCTGCTGTAGGTAGCAGAGAGGGCCTTGTACTTCTGGAACAACGAGTACATCCTGTCTCTGATAGAGGAGAACTGTCAGGTGATTCTACCGCTGGTCTTCGCCACACTCTACAGAGTGTCCAAGGAGCACTGGAACCAGTGAGTGACCTCTACCCCTTAACCTCTAACCCCTAACCTATAACCTTTGCTCTTTAAGTCTGTATGAACTGTGAATCTCTGCAGATATACCTCTCTAACCCCACCTTCACTCGTTTTCTGTCCTTCTCTCTTTCTCACCTCTCCATCTCTCTCTCTTTCTCTCTCCCTCCATTTCACTCTCCCTCCATTTCTCTCTCCCTCCATCCCCCTCTCCCTCTCTCTATCTCTCTCTCTCTCTCTGCAGGACTATAGTCTCTCTGATCTACAACGTTCTGAAGACCTTTATGGAGATGAACAGCAAGCTGTTTGATGACCTCACTGCCTCTTACAAAGTGGAAAAACAGAAGTGAGCGTGCGTGTACTAATATGTGTGTATAACACCCCTGTTTCTCATCCTCCCCTCTTTCTTTCTCCTTTTCTCTTTGTATTCACTTGCATTCAATTCAAGGATCTTTATTGACACCAATGTTCCCTCTAAGCTACATGCATGCGCAGGGGCGCAGCTCCCCGGGACTGCCCCGCAGAAGAAATATCAGCCAGCGCAGAGAAACACGAGATTGAACTTCACTCAACTTGTGTTCCTCATTAGTTAACACTATTAACTTTTCCCTTTCCTGTGGGAATTGTGATCGAATCAACGCAACATTAGCCACTTTCAATGCAACTTACCGAAACAAAATGAACTATGCTAAGTTAGTATGCAAAACTAACTTAGTATGCAAAACTAACTATGCAAGAGATTTTGTTGTAGGCAGAACGTTTCAGAGTAAGATTCTATTGCATTGACACGCACGACTTAGCCCGTACTCTACACAGACTGGTGCGTCATAACCAATCAGAGCTGCAGTAGGCCTATATGCAAATAGGCCGTTGCTGTATATGGATCTGTGCCATTCACTTTGAACTGGACTGTGTTTACAGCATGAGTGGTCATGTGCAGATACGCTTGTTTTAAGATCAAAGCGAGAGCCACATGTGCACATTTGTTCATATCCTTTAATAATTAGTGAATTATTAGCCCAGTTATTGATAATTTGTAGTCAGCAATGGTGGAGTTATTACTTCCTACAAGAGCACAAAACATGTATCTTTGAAAAACGAGTTGGGTAAAGAGCATTTTTGTCTTCATTTTGTAAATTGAAACAGTCTTGAATTAGCTAAATTGCCAATAGGCAAAGGGTAGAATAATTTGTAATAATCTGTAATAATATTATGGAAATAATAATGCATTTTATTTTGTAAATTGGTTTCTTGCATCAAACAACAAGACAACATTTTCAGTCACCTCCTTGTCTGAAGGATAAGTGGATAAATAGGTTAATGTCAAGCCCTGCATGTTTTTTTTTTAATCTCATGGAATGTAGGCCTATGTACATTGAACACCACACATTGGCTTCTACTGTTAGAACAGATATTTCCATGTTAAAATGTTATGGGATGCATTTTCTCATTTGGAAGTTGCATTGATTGACACCACACGTCATTATCTTCAATCAATCAATCAAAGGTATTTTATAAAGCCCTTTTTCCATCAGCAGTTATAACGAAGTGCTGTACAGATTATCTTACATTTCTCTGACTCAATTTAACCCCCCGCCCTCACAACTTGACACAACTGTGGGTAGCATTGAAGTCAACATGGGCGAGTATCCCTGAGGAACGCTTTCGACACCATGCCCCGACGAATTGAAGCTGTTCTGAGGGCAAAATGGGGGTGCAGCTCAATAGTAGGAAGGTGTTCCTAATGTTTTGTACACTCAGTGTGTATATAACCTAAACTGTCTCTCTCTTCCTTCCTCTTCCCCTTCTGCTCTCCCTTCCTCCCTCCATCCATCTCTTCCTCCTCTCACTCTCTCCCTCCACCCTTCCTCACCTTTCCCCTCAAGGGAGTTGAAGAGGGAGTGTGAGCGTGCAGAGCTGTGGCGGGGGCTGGATGAGCAGCAGGAGAGGAGACTGCAGATCCTGGGGGAGGCCAGTCGCAATCAGAAGAACCTCCAGGAGAGAGGGGAGCCTCCTCAGCCCACCTCCACACTGACGGCATTCCCTGAGCAGCCAAACCCCGAGCTCAGCGGAGCCTCTTCTAATACCTAGAACCAGACAGCGGAGGATCAGTACCAGGATACATAGAGTACTTAGAGGACATACAGAGACAGTATGCACATAGCCAAACACACACATGTACACACAAAGGAGCAGACGCACACGCTCAAACACACACACACACACACACACACACACACACACACACTGACAACGTACACATAAACACATACAGAGTCGCACACAGGCATATACTGTTTACACACACACACACACACTCATGCAGAATGTAAACAAAAGTTGAATCAACTCAAACACATAGACTACATTGAAGTGCAAACACAGCCCTCTACATACTCACTGGAAGACTACCCACACAAACTGCCCATCTTGAACAAGACATATTTCTCTCTCTCTCTCACACTCACTCACACACACACACACACACACACACACACACACACACACACACACACACACACACACACACACACACACACACACACACACACACACACACACTCACTCACACAGGTACTGGTTCTAGCTGTCTAGGTTTTGACGTGGAACCGTTTTCCCGGTTCTCCGACAAAGGACTTTATACCGTCCCAAAAGATACAGAGGAATGATGACGTGAATGCTACATAATATTGTTGCTTCTTCTTCTATTCTTCTCTACTGTACTACTACTACTACTACTACTGATGTTTTTATATATATATATATATATATATGTCTGAATATTATGATTATTATAGTGTTGGTGGGAGAATCTTTAGTGTAGAACTCCTAAAACTTTAGCATAACTTGAGCATGGTCCAAATCACACCCTATTCGCTACAGAGCGAGTGCACTATTGGCCAAATGTAGTACACTATATGGGGCCTAATCCCCATATTGTAGTGCAATACTACTGACCAAACGCAGTGCACTATAATGGGGAAAGGGGTCACTTCCCAAATGGCACCCTATTCCCTACATAGTGCACTACTTTTGACAAGCGCCCTATGGACCCTGGTCAAAAGTAGTGCACTATTTAGGGAACAGGGTGCCATTTGGGACGTACAAAGTGTATGATTTTGGGTGACCCCTAATCTCCTAAACTAAAACAATGTTCTGATATGTTATTATTCTTGTCCATTCATAATTGGGCATAGAGAGAAGGAAGAGAGTCAGAAAACCACGTTTTTCTAGTAATATTCTAATTTGTTTTGGATAATGTTTGTATTGGGCGTGTCCTAAATGGCACCATTTTCCCTATGAAGTGCACTACTTAGCACTACTTACTACAGTAGTACACTATATAGGGAATAGGGTGCCATTTGGGATGTGACCTCAGTCTACCATCTGTGGGATCAGTCTACTAGTCCTTGATATCACACTGTCTTAATGTTCTTCTGTGCATCTTATCTTCATTCGTTTGATGAAATTATTTTGAATTTGTTTTAATATTTTTATGTTTTTGTGTGTTCATTTTGGCAATATCTGATATTTATGATATTTTTTTATTTGATCTCTGGAATTGTGACCTTATTGCAGGAAGTTGGCAAAGATGAGACGTGTTTGTGTGTGTGTGTGTGTGTGTGAGAGAGAGATGGAGAGGTCATGGAAGTGTATGCGTGTATGCGTGTGTGTAAGATGCAGAGGTGATGGAAGTGTTTGTGTGAGAGAATTCAGTATGAGTGTAACAGTGACAGGAGATGTGTAGGGACAGAGTGATAGAGGGAGAGAGGTGGCATCGATCCCTCTTTCTCTCTTCTCTCCCATTCTCTCCTTTCGTAGGAACAGGATTTGAATCAGAATGTAACACTTTTGATTGATTGTGAATCTGGAGGTTTTTCTTGCGTCTTGTTACCAAGACAACCAGACCAGCAGCCTTCAACACTCCTTTAACAGTTTTTAGTTTCAACAAAACAAAAAAGGACATAAAGAAACAAACCTCACTATCGTTAAAACACTTCCTGAATTTTGCAAGTTACCCATAATTCCCCCATTTGTCAGTCAGTCAGTTCGCTGGGAAAATAATCTTCCCTTCCACTATTCTGTTCTAGAACAAGAAGAATCCTTCCGGAAATCGGGAATGCTGGAATTGGAACGCAATTTATCAACTGAAAGAAGAGGTTCCCGTCAGTAGAATTATAGAACAGCAATAATAATGGAATTGAATATGTACGCATAAGTAGCATTGCTAAACTACAATTGCAGTGTCCTCCTGGTCTGGTTTGTAGGCTATCCGTGCTCAGAAACATAGAAACGATTGAGGATGACCATGTATTTTTTTTTCTGGGGACCAACAGCTGGGTAGATGAATGTACAGTCAAGTTAAACCGGGATTGTAGAAAGGAAAAGATGATGTGTTAAATTAACTTCACTTTGAGAAAACAATGGAGTGTGTTTGTGTCGTTTTTTTAATGGTCTCTTGTGTATTCTCTCTCTCTCTCTCTCTCTCTCTCTTTTGTCCCTATCACTCCATCCATCTAATGGGGCATAGATGTTAAGTCCCCTATTTAGGGTTCTGGACCGGTTCCAACTGATATATTGCTGTACAGAGCACTCTGTGAATTTCACAGGGTTCAGTGCTTTATAGTGCCAGAAAGCCCCATCTGTCTGCTTTCCGTTACCACTCTTGTCAGTGGTGCTGACTTGAAGTGTCAGGTTTCACACCATACATTTGCATAGGGAATGAGTGTAACATTTTCTGTTCTATCCAGACAAAGAAAATCCGGTAATCATCGTTTCATCTCGCTGTGATATTCTCAGACTAATTTATAGCTGTCAACATAAAAAAAAACATGAAATATCATAATTTTTCATATTTTAATAATATTTGTACTATGTATTTGAGCTTGTGTTCTCAAAAGTGAGTACACCTCAGCAAGTTATAACTATTTTTACTAAAAAGGTGAACTCATTACTAGTTATTATTAGGCGGAAATCTACATTTTGCAATAAAATTCATTATTAAACACACACACACACATTATCTACCTTTCTCTCTCTGCCTCTCACTCGCTCCCTCTCATCCTTCACTAATTTCTCCATCTCTCAAATCAAATTTTATTTGTCACATACACATGGTTAGCAGATGTTAATGCGAGTGTAGCGAAATGCTTGTGCTTCTAGTTCCGACAATGCAGTAATAATCAACCAGTAATCTAACCTAACAATTCCACAACTACTACCTTATACACACAAGTGTAAAGGGATAAAGAATATGTACATAAAGACATATGAATGAGTGATGGTACAGAAAGGCATAGGCAAGATGCAGTAGATGGTATCAAGTACAGTATATACATATGAGATGAGTAATGTAGGGTACGTAAACATAAAAGTGGCATAGTTTAAAGTGGCTATTGATACATGTATTACAGATGACAAGATGCAGTAGATGATATAGAGTACAGTACATACATATACATATGAGATGAGTACTGTACGGTATGTAAACATTATATTAAGTGGCATTGTTTAAAGTGGCTAGCGATACATTTTTTGCATAAATTTCCATAAATTTCCATTATTAAAGTGGCTGGAGTTGAGTCAGTATGTTGGCAGCAGCCACTCAATGTTAGTGGTGGCTGTTTAACAGTCTGATGGCCTTGAGATAGAAGCTGTTTTTCCATCTCTCGGTCCCTGCTTTGATGCACCTGTACTGACCTCGCCTTCTGGATGATAGCGGGTTGAACAGGCAGTGGCTCGGGTGGTTGTTGTCCTTGATGATCTTTATGGCCTTCCTGTGACATCGGGTGGTGTAGGTGTCCTGAAGGGCAGGTAGTTTGCCCCCGGTGATGCGGTGATACAGCCCGGCAGGATGCTCTCGATTGTGCATCTGTAGATGTTTGTGCCGCGCCTTCTTCACAACGCTGTCTGTGTGGGTGGACCAATTCAGTTTGTCCGTGATGTGTACGCCGAGGAACTTAAAACTTACTACCCTCTCCACTACTGTCCCATCGATGTGGATAGGGGGGTGCTCCCTCTGCTCTTTCCTGAAGTACACAATTATCTCTTTTGTTTTGTTGACGTTAAGTGTGAGGTTATTTTCCTGACACCACACTCCGAGGGCCCTCACCTCCTCCCTGTAGGCCGTCTCGTCGTTGTTGGTAATCAAGCCTATCACTGTAGTGCCGTCCGCAAACTTGATGATTGAGTTGGAGGCATGCATGGCCACGCAGTCGTGGGTGAACAGGGAGTACAGGAGAGGGCTCAGTATGTACCCTTGTGGGGCCCCAGTGTTGAGGATCAGCGGGGTGGAGATGTTGTTACCTACCCTCACCAACTGGGGGCGGCCCATCAAGAAGTCCAGACCTACCCTCACTCTCTTTCTCACAAACAGACACACACACATGGATGACCCCCCCCCCCCCCCCAGAGGAGTCGCCAAGTTTAAGGGCATTTCGTTATAATTGCTATGATGTCAGAGTGTACAATTTAACTGGACTAAAAGCAAAATCAAAACATTTGTTCTGAGATAGGGCATATTCAGACAGTGGAGAAGATGCCCAACTGTTGTTTTTATAATTAAACTAGTCTTTACGTAGCCTACCAAACAGATTTGTATAGTCTACTTTCGTTGTTGGTGGTTCTTTATTTTGACAATATTTGTGAAATGTTAAATTATTTGTTGCTCCTTTAAAATAGTTTAATCCTTTTCTTTTTGTGTAGTTGTAGGTAATTTGAGCGCATGAGGACCATCAGCCTTGCTGTTGCCATTAGTAATGTTTTCAGGTACATTTCTGTACGTGAACAAAACAGACCTTTAATTCTGTTGATAAGACAACGATAGGAACCAGTAGATTGTAGAATGCAGCATAACTCTAATAACACATCTACATCATTGATGTAAATGTTTAGAAATCAGTTTAGCTTACAATTTGAATAAAATAAAAATGTTGTATAACTGATGGACATTTTATTTCCTTTATCATGACAAGAACGTATCACTCACTGTACTTGTCTAGTTGCTCAGGCCCAGCACAGAGATCTCTTGATTGGCCGTGCAGGAATCATGACGTACGCTTGGGGAGATTCTATATGTTTGTAGTGTAAGAACAGAAGAGACTTCAATAGTTTGACTTACCTGTCTTATATGAAGGAAAGTTAAACTGATAGTAACTTATGTGAAAGTTACCATAAATTATTACAAAAATGTTGTGGACCAGATGTAGACCAGATGCAAATTTGATGTATGAGTTTAAAATGTATTGAGCCATCAGACCATTCTCATCATCACTTCTCTCTCTATTCATCTCTCTCTGTCTCTGTCTCTGTCTCAGGATTTTGTTGCCCCGCTAACTCTCTCTGGCTACATTTACACAGGCAGCCCAATTCTGTTTTTTCTTTGCTAATTGGCATTTTGACTGCTGCAACACCTGGGAGATAGGTAAACAGGACAACAAACACATGCACACACCTGGACACTTCCTTGAACAAAGATAGGGCTTTTTTAAGCTGCTGTAGAACTCCTCCTCGCTTGGCCTGCCTCCAAGCCGCCGATTGTGCATGTGTTTATTCTCGCTTGCTCTATAAGTCATCCTACGTCTTGCCATCTCATCATATCATCTTGCCATATCTCACCTTATAAAACAACAATGATGTACCATTGGCAGTGTTAATGGGGTTGTTATGTTGTTTCTGTTGCCCTATAGAAGTCGTTCCCGGAGCCCCCCTACATCCAGCGGCACCACCATGTGTGTTCCTACGGGTGTACCCGCTATCTGATGGCCCACCTTCCAGGCTGCCAGCTTCACGTCTCCCCCTTTACACCTAGAGCTGTGTGGGGAGTGTATGTGTGTGTGAAATAAAGGTCTCACCCCTCTACCCCATCCTCTCACCCAGCAGTGCCACTACTGTCTGCTTCACACAGGACACTGAGGGAAAGGAGTATGTGTATTGGTTGGGGTGGCGGGGAGCAGGGATTGTATGTCTGGGGAGGGGGACCAGGATGTGTGTTTGTGTGAGAGAGAGCGATTGAGGAGATGAGAGGTGTGTGTGTGTGTGTGTGTGTGTGTGTGTGTGTGTGTGTGTGTGTGTGTGTGTGTGTGTGTGTGTGTGTGTGTGTGTGTGTGTGTGTGTGTGTGTGTGTGTGTGTGTGTGTGTGTGTGTGTGTGTGTGTGTGTGTGTGTGACCAAGAGGGTTTCATATTGCTGTATGTACACCACTGTAGTGTTGTCACACAGAAAACTTTCCTCAACACTTCCAACATTCTTTCTTGTCACTTATTTACAAAACATCAGTTGTTCAAGCTCATTAAAATAAATAAAGTTTAATGTACATTCTTTTGTCTCTTAATGTCTGGCTGTGTAGTGGCCTTAAAATTAATAGAACAGAATTGGAACTTCTGACCATGGCAACTTGATTGGTAAACACTCAAATTGGCTGCCAGTCCACCCATTGATTTGAAAGTTGGATTCTAGTTCTACTCATTCTAGTTCTGTGATAGGGGCTGTATAGCAGATCTATGTAGAGTTAATTATTGTATTATCTATAGTGGTTTGACTGGCTGCCTGTGCCTACGAATGCATCCCAAATGGCACCCTATTCCCTATTAAAGTGCAGTACTTCTGACCAGAGCGCTATGAACCCTGGTCAAAAGTAGTGCACCACAAAGGAAATAGGGTGTCAACTCATACAGGGTCACAAACGGTCTTCTTCTGTCTTAAACCAATGTTTAAACCAACAATTCTTAAATAAAGCAACGTTATAAAAAGTGTTTCTCAAGTCTTTTTTCCCTGCTTCACCATTCCATTCTAGGCATGCACAAACCTCTCTCTCTCAATATACAGTACATTTGATTGACAGATTGCTCTCCTTGGGACTCCTTCTTATCCCAGTCCTCATGATACAGTTTGTGCATGTTCCCGCGGCGACAGTGGCATCTCAGTAGTGTGACTTGCGACACGTCGCAGTGGCAGGCCCGCGCCGTCAGAATCTCAATGTCGTTGTGATGACGAGCACGAGGGCAGTTCAGACGAACTTTGATCTTAGGAAAATTAATTACAATTTAAATATTTTATATCACGTTTTACATTTTCAGACATGTCAAGTGACAATGTTCCAACCAAATAGGTCATCAGGATGACATACCCTTACCCTACGTGTGTGTGTGTGTGTGTGTGTGTGTGTGTGTGTGTGTGTGTGTGTGTGTGTGTGTGTGTGTGTGTGTGTGTTGCGTCTTTGCTGATAGTGTAGTATTTCAAGGCTGAGATAATGTTGTGTGTGTCTCTGTCTCTGTCTCCATACTCTACCTTTGCATCCTTGCTGATGGTACAACATCTTGACGCTGAGGTGATGTGAGTGAAGTTAGATGCCACCAGGACAGAGTAGCGTGAGGGAAAGGCACTGGACTCACAGTATCCAACACAGGCATACACAACATGGGTTCCCTTACATGTCCCACGCCGGTCACTACGGATGGTCACGTTAAATGCTGCAGGAGTGGAGAGGAAAGAGGAGAACAATTAATTTAAACATGTAATTGACCGACATAATTTGAATTATTTGAATTAAATTTTGTATGTTTTTTTTCTGTGAGCTCAATGCGCACATCGCAGATTCTCTAGAGATAAATTAGATCCAGCCAGAACTGTGACGATGTAGTAGGGAGTTGTTGTTTCCAACAGGCCAATATTCAACATAATTATCACAGTTTATGTGCGAAACTAACTACAATGACCATAATCCATTGCGCATCTACTTGTCCAGTCTGTGTTTCTTTTATGTGTGCAATGGGAAGAGACAGAAGAATGCACAATAGTGAGGGGATAAAGACATCAGCTGTTGCTTGGTGAGGTGTCCCTACCTGAAACTACAGTTGAAGTCAGAAGTTTACATACACCTTAGCCAAATACCTTTAAACTTAGTTTTTCCACAATTCCTGACATTTAAACTTATTTTTTCCACAACTTAGCCAAATACATTTACACTTAGTTTTTCCACAATTCCTGACATTTAATCCTAGAATGTGAAATGTCAGAATAATAGTAGAGAGAATGATTTATTTCAGCTTTATTTCTTTAATCAAATTCCCAGTGGGTCAGAATTTTAAATACACTCAACAAGTATTTGATAGCATTGCATTTAAATTGTTTAACTTGGCCTTCCACAACTTAGCCTTCCACAGGCTTCCCACAATAAGTTGGGTGAATTTTGGCCCATTCCTCCTGACAGAGTCACGTTTGTAGGCCTCCTTGCTCGCACACACCTTTTAAGTTCTGCCCACAAATGTTCTATAGGATTGAGGTCAGGGATTTGTGATGGCCACACCAATACCTTGACTTTGTTGTCCTGAAGCCATTTTCCCACAACTTTGGAAGTATGCTTGGGGTCAATGTTCATTTGGAAGACCCATTTGCGACCACGTCCTGACAGATGTCTTGAGATGTTGCTTCAATATATCCACATAATTATCCTGCCTCTTGATGCCATCTATTTTGTGAAGTGCACCAGTCCCTCTTGCAGAAAAGCACCCCCACAACATGATACTGCCACCCCCGTGCTTCACGGTTGGGATGGCGTTCTTCGGCTTGCAAGCCTCCCCCTTTTTCCTCCAAACATAACGATGGTCATTATGACCAAACAGTCCTATTTTTGTTTCATCAGACCAGAGGACATTTCTCCAAAAAGTACGCTCTTTGTCCCCATATGAAGTTGCAAACCGTAGTCTGACTTTTTTTATGGCGGTTTTGGAGCAGTGGCTTCTTCCTTGTTGAGCGGCCTTTCAGGTTATGTCAATATAGGACTCATTTTACAGTGGAAAAAGATACTTTTCCTCCAGCATTTTCACAAGATTCTTTGCTGTTGTTCTGGGATTGATTTGCACTTTTCACACCAAAGTAAGTTTATCTCTAGGAGACAGAGCGCATCTCCTTCCTGAGCAGTATGACGGCTGCGTGGTCCCATGGTGTTGATTCTTGCGTACAATTGTTTGTACAGATGAATGTGGTACCTTCAGGCGTTTGGAAATTACTCCCAAGGAGGAACCAGACTTGTGGAGGTACAATTTTTTTTCTGAGGTCTTGGGTGATTTCTTTTAATTTTCCCATGATGTCAAGCAAAGAGGCACTGAGTTTGAAGGTAGGCCTTGAAATACATCCACAGGTACACCTCCAATTGACTTAAATGATGTCAATTAGCCTATCAGAAGCTTCTAAAGCCATGACATAATTTTCTGGAATTTTCCAGAAGTAATGGGCAGCCACAACCATCACAACCACTTTAATGAATTGTTTTTTTTTTCTGTGTTGTTACAGCATTCAACTCTGATTGTTTTTTATTAAATGAACCAAAACCACCTCAAAAAGCAATAATCACTCAGCACGAGTGTATTTATCTGTAAAGAGTGTGTGTGTAATAGTACATTATGTGTGTTTGCGTGTATCTGAACATCGTGTGTGTGTGTGTGTGTGTGTGTGTGTGTGTGTGTGTGTGTGTGTGTGTGTGTGTGTGTGTGTGTGTGTGTGTGTGTGTGTGTGTGTGTGTGTGTGACCAACAGTGTTTCAAAATGCTGCATGTACACCACTGTAGTTTTATGACACAGCAAACCTTGGGGATAGCCCCCTTATATTACATTTTCACCTAAAATGACATACCCAAATCTAACTGCCTGTAGCTCAGGAACTGAAGCAAGGATATGCATATTCTTGGTACCATTTGAAAGGAAACACTTTGAAGCTTGTGGAAATGTGAATTGAATGTAGGAGAATATAACACGATAGATCTGGTAAAAGAAAATACAAAGGGAAAAAAAACGCTTTTTTCTACCACAGAACGATCCCAGTCCTAGCCATCACTCTGGTTGCAATTCCGATGGTGTCTACAAGATGGAAGCAGTGTATGTGGATAACTAAGTATGAGAAAACTGCATGACATTTAGTGTGAAGTAACCCAGGTACATTTGGGCAAATCGTGAAGGAGGCATTTGCATTCATACTACATTTTTCTGCAAGAATATCATCAAATCTGTATACTTGGACATTGATATAGCTTTACCAGTATTAGTAGCCATATTATAAGTTCAACATTTGCAAAACAACCAGATGTCATAACTTCATAAATCTCCATATTCTTGTAATTTTTGTCCCAAAGTAAAAGGTTAGCTGTCGCACAAGGTTAGCAGCTACATTTTGTGACAGATACGGGGTTTCCGGAAATTCTCGTAAAACCCAGGTCATTGGTTATCTGGCTAGCTTTGTTTGACAAAGTTACAGTCAATCAATTGAAGACCGTCATCGGTGTGCCATGAAGGCGTCGCTATCTGACCAAATTTGGTGTCCTATATGATATACTACACCCCTAATGATATAGTGAAGTCTGGTTACGTTCTAGGATCTCTGAGGAATACATACAAACGGGATTTGACTGGTTGGAAACAATGTTTAGGGTTAGATTTTCACAGATAACTTTCTTTGCAAATTGAACGAGTGGAAATACAAAATTACAAAACAAGGATTTTATCTTTCATTTTTTATTTTTTATTTCACCTTTATTTAACCACGTATGCAAGTTGAGAACACGTTCTCATTTACAACTGCAACCTGGCCAAGATAAAGCAAAGCAGTATGACACATATAACAACACAGAGTTACACATGGAGTAAAACAAACATACAGTCAATAATACAGTAGAAAAATAATTCTATATACAATGTGAAAAAATGAGGTGAGATAAGGGAGGTAAAGGCAATAAATAGGCCATGGTGGTGAAGTAAATACAATATAGCAATTAAAACACTGGCATGGTAGATTTGACAGTAGATGTGTCACACCCTGACCATAGTTTGCTTTGTATGTTTCTATGTTTTGTTTGGTCAGGGTGTGATCTGAGTGGGCATTCTATGTTGTGTGTCTAGTTTGTCTATTTCTATGTCTGGCCTGATATGGTTCTCAATCAGAGGCAGGTGTTAGTCATTGCCTCTGATTGGGAACCATATTTAGGTAGCCTGTTTTGTGTTGGGTTTTGTGGGTGGTTGTTTCCTGTGTTAGTGCCACACGGGACTGTTTTCGAGTTTTCACTTTGTTGTTTTGGTTATGTGTTCATGTTCAGTTTTCTAATTAAAAAACCATGGACAACTCCGCGCTGCATTTTGGTCCTCCTCTCCTTCCCAGGAAGAAAACCGTGACAAGATTGTGCAAAGTAGAAATCCTGGGGTGAAAAGGAGCAAATAAATAAATAAATACAGTAGGGGAAGAGGTAGCTGTTTGGGCTATTTATAGAGGGGCTATGTACAGGTGCAGTGATCTGTGAGCTGCTCTGACAGCTGGTGCTTAAAGCTAATGAGGGAGATAAGTGTTTCCAGTTTCAGATATTTTTGTAGTTCGTTCCAGTCATTGGCAGCAGAGAACTGGAAGGAGAGGAGGCCAAAGGAGAAATTGGCTTTGGGGGTGACAAGTGGTACATACCTGCTGGAACACGTGCTACAGGTGGGTGCAGCTATGGTGACCAGCGAGCAGAGATAAGGCGGGACTTTACCTAGCAGGGTCTTGTAGATGACCTGGAGCCAGTGGGTCTGGCGACGAGTATGAAGTGAGGGCCAGCCAACAAGAGCATACAGGTCGCAGTGGTGGGTAGAATATGGGGCTTTGGTGACAAAATGGATGGCACTGTGATAGACTGCATCCAACTTGTTGAGTAGGGTATTGGAAGCTATTTTGTAAATGACATCGCCAAAGTTGAGGATCGGTAAGATGGTCAGTTTTATGAGGGTATGTTTGGCAGCATGAGTGAAGGATGCTTTGTTGTGAAATAGGAAGCCAATTCTAGATAAAACTTTGGATTGGAGATGTTTTATGTGAGTCTGGAAGGAGAGTTTACAGTCTAACCAGACACCTAGGTATTTGTAGTTGTCCACATATTCTAAGTCAGAACCGTCCAGAGTGGTGATGCTGGACAGGCGGGCATGTGCAGGCAGCGATCGGTTGAAGAGCATACATTTGGTTTTACTTGTATTTAAGAGCAGTTGGAGGCCACGGAAGGAGAGTTGTATCGCATTGAAGCTCGTCTGGAGGGTTGTTAACACAGTGTCCAAAGAAGGGCCAGAAGTATACAGAATGGTGTCGTCTGCATAGATGTGGATCAGAGACTCACCAGCAGCAAGAGCGACATCATTGATATATACAGAGAAGAGAGTCGGCCCAAGAATTGAACCCTGTGGCACCCCCATAGAGACTGCCAGAGGCCCGGACAACAGGCCCTCAACAGGCGAGGCAATCATTTGAGTCTGCCGATGAGGATGTGGTGATTGACAGAGTTGAAAGCCTTGGCCAGGTTAATGAATATGGCTGCTCAGTATTGTTTCTTATCGATGGCGGTTAAGATATCGTTTAGGACCTTGAGCGTGGCTGAGGTGCACCC
This sequence comes from Oncorhynchus mykiss, assembly GCF_057628025.1. Taxonomy (NCBI): domain Eukaryota; kingdom Metazoa; phylum Chordata; class Actinopteri; order Salmoniformes; family Salmonidae; genus Oncorhynchus; species Oncorhynchus mykiss. The sequence continues at coordinate 29,297,617 of NC_143042.1, forward strand.
ATGACCAGCTCTAAAACCAGACTGCATAGCGGAGAAGGTACGGTGGGATTCGAAATGGTCGATGATCTGATTGTTAACTTGGCTTTCGAAGACCTTCTAAGGCAGGGTAGGATAGATATAGGTCTGTTGCAGTTTGGGTCAAGAATGTCCCCCCCTTTGAAGAGGGGTATGACCGCAGCTGCTTTCCAATCTTTGGGAATCTCAGACGACACGAAAGAGAGGTTGAACAGGCTTGTAATAGGGGTTGCAACAATTTTGGCAGATCATTTTTAGAAAGAAAGGGTCCAGATTGTCTAACCCAGCTGATTTGTAGGGGTTCAGATTTTGCAGCTCTTTCAGAACATCAGCTGACTGGATTTGGGGGAAGGAGAAAAGGGGAAGGCTTGGGTGAGTTGCTGTGATGGTTGCAGGGCTGTTGACCGGGGTAGGGGTGGCCAGGTGGAAAGCATGGCCAGCCGTGGAAAAATGCTTATTGAAATTCTCAATTATAGTGGATTTATCGGTGGTGACAGAGTTTCCTATCCTCAGTGCAGTGGGCAGCTGGGAGGAGGTGCTCTTATTCTCCATGGACTTTACAATGTCCAATAACTTTTTTGAGTTTGTGTTACAGGAATCAAATTTCTGCTTGAAAAAGCTAGCCTTGGCTTTTCTTACTGCCTGTGCATATTGGTTTCTAACTTCCATAAAAAGTTGCATTTCATGGGGGCTGTTTGATGCTAATGCAGAACGCCACAGGATGTTTTTGTATTGGTTAAGGGCAGTCATGTCTGGAGAGAACCAAGGGCTATATCTGTTCCTGGTTCTAAATTTCTTGAATGGTGCATGGTGAGGAAGGCATTTAGAAAAAATAACCAGGCATCCTCTACTGACGGGATGAGGTCGATATTCTTCCAGGATACCCGGGCCAGGTTGATTAAGAAAGGCCTGCTCGCTGAAGTGTTTCAGGGAGCGTTTGATAGTGATGAGAGGAGGTCGTTTGACCGCTGAAACATTACGGATGCAGGCAATGAGGCAGTGATCGCTGAGATCTTGGTTGAAAACAGCAGAGGTGTATTTAGAGGACAGGTTGGTTAGGATGATATCTTCTCATGCGGAACCCCTTGACAACATTCATACATTCACAATAATGATATAAAATCAAACATTCATTAAATCACACATGTAAGATACTCAATTAAAGCTACACTCGTTGTGAATCCAGCCAACATGTCAGATTTTAAAAAGCTTTTCGGCGAAAGCATAAGGAGATATTATCTGACGATAGCACAATGACAACAAAGAGGGTAGCATATTTCATCCCTGCAGGCGCTACACAAAACGCTGAAATAAAAAACAAAACAAGCATTACCTTTGACGAGCTTCTTTTGTTGGCACTCCAATATATCCCATAAACATCACAATTGGTCCTTGTTAGATTAATTCCGTCCATATATATCCAATTGTCCATTTATTTGACGTGTTTGATCCAGAAAAAACAGATGCCAAAAATCTCAACGTCACTACAAAACATGTCAAAGTTGCCTATAAACTTTGCCAAAACTTTAGGTACTTTAGGTAAACTTTAGGTATTTGTAAACGTTAATAATCGATCAAATTGTAGACGGGGCAATCTGTGTTCAATACAGCAAGTAAACAAACCATGCTCCTTTTTACATCTTGTGCAACTCTCAATAGTGTGACGTTGTTCCAGGATGTGCTTCTTCTTCGTTGCACAAATGAATAACCTAAACCAAATTCCAAAGACTGGTGATATCCAGTGGAAACAGGATTCAATTAAATATCCCTTGGCAAAGACAAGTCAGGGAACAGTCAGAGGCAAAAAAATAATAATAATCTGAACAGTTAGTCCTCAGGGTTTTGCCTGCTACATAAGTTTTGTTATACTCACAGACATGATTCAAACAGTTTTAGAAACTTCAGAGTGTTGTCCATCCACATTTACTAATAATATGCATATATTATATTCCTGGCATGAGTAGCAGGAAGTTGAAATTGGGCATGCTATTTATCCAAAAGTGAAAATGTTGCCCCCTATACCTTAAGAGGTTTGAATCTACCCATTGTGTCAGATTTCAAAAAGGCTTTACAGTGAAAGCACAACATATGATTATGTTAGGTCAGAGCCTAGTCACAAAAAATACAGTCATTTTCCAGCCAAAGAGATGAGTCACAAAAAGTAGATATAGATATAAAATTAATCACTAACCTTTGATGATCTTCATCAGATGACACTCATAGGACTTCATGGTACACAATACATGTATGTTTTGTTCGATAAAGTTCATATTTATATCCAAAAATTGCAATTTACATTGGCGCGTAACTGAACGTAACGTTCAGTAATGTTTTGCTTCCAAAACATCCAGTGATTTTGCAGAGAGCCACATCATTAAAGAAATAGTCATCATAAACTTTAATATAAGATACAAGTGTTATACATAGAATTAGAGATATACTTCTCCTTATTATTAATGCAACCAACCGCCGTGTCAGATTTTTTTTTTTACTTTACGGAAAAAGCAAACAATTCAATAATCTAAGTACGGCGCTCAGACAACAAATCAAGCCATACAGATATCCGCCATGTTGGAGTCAACGGAAGTCAGAAATAGCGTTATAAATATTCACTTACCTTTGATGATCTTCATCAGAATGCACTCCCAGGAATAACCGTTCCACAATAAATGTTTGATTTGTTCGATAAAGTCCATAATTTATGTCCAAATACCTCCTTTTGTTAGTGCGTTCAGTTCACAAATCCAAACTCAGGATGCGTGGGCAGGTCCAGGCGAATGTCATATTACAGTTCGTAGAAACATGTCAAACGATGTATAGAATCAATCTTTAGGATGTTTTTATCATAAATCTTAAATAATGTTCCAACCGGAGAATTCCTTTGTCTTCAGAAATGCAATGGAACGCAAGCTAACTCTCACATGAACACGCGTGACCATCTCATGCCACTCTGAAAGACTACTGACTCATTCAGCTCCCATTCCCCCCTCCTTCACAGTAGAAGCATCAAACAAGGTTCTAAAGACGGTTTACATCTAGTGGAAGCCTTAGGAAGTGCAATTTGACCCCGTAGACACTGTATATTCGATAGGTAAAGAGTTGAAAAACTACAAACCTCAGATTTCCCACTTCCTGGTTGGATTTTTCTCAAGTTTTCGCCTGCCATATGAGTTCTGTTAAACTCACAGACATCATTCAAACAGTTTTAGAAACTTCAGAGTGTTTTCTATCCAAATCTACTAATAATGTGCATATATTATCAACTGGGCCTGAGTAGCAGGCAGTTTACACTGGGCACGCTTTTCATCGAAATGTGAAAATGCTGCCCCCTATCCCAAACAGGATCTATGAGGGTGCCCGTGTTTACGGCTTTGGGGTTGTACCTGGTAGGTTCATTGATCATTTGTGTGAGATTGAGGGCATCAATCTTAGATTGTAGGATGGCCGGGGTGTTAAGCATGTCACAGTTTAGGTCACCTAGCAGCACGAGCTCTGAAGATAGATGGGGGGCAATCAGTTCACATATGGTATCCAGAGCACAGCTGGGGGCAGAGGTTGGTCAATAGCAGGCGGCAACGGTGAGAGACTTGTTTTTAGAGAGGTGGATTTTTAAAAATAGAAGTTCAAATTGTTTGGGTACAGACCTGGATAGAAGGACAGAACTCTGCAGGCTACCTCTGCTGTAGATTTCAATACCGCCCCCTTTGGCCGTTCTATCTTGTCTGAAAATGTTGTAGTTAGGGATGGAGATTTCAGAGTTACTGGTGGTCTTTCTAAGCCAGGATTCAGACATGGCTAACACATCTGGGTTGGCAGAGTGTGCTAAAGCAGTGAATAAAACAAACTTAGGGAGGAGGCTTCTAATGTTAACATGCATGAAACCAAGGCTTTTACGGTTACAGAAGTCATCAAAAGAGAGCGCCTGGGGAATAGGAGTGGAGCTAGGCACTGCAGGGCCTGGATTCACCTCTAATTCGCCAGAGGAACAGAGAAGGAGTAGGATAAGGGTATGGCTAAAAGCCATGAGAATTGGACGTCTAGGACGTCCGGAACAGAGAGTAAAAGGAGCAGGTTTCTGGGGTGATAAAATAGATTCAAGGTATAGTGTACAGACAAAGGTATGGTCGGATGTGAAGACAGTGAAGTCACTTATTTACAGAACATCAGTTGTTCAAGCTCAAAAAGTTTGGACACACCTACTCATTCAAGGGTTTTTATTTATTATTGTGTTGTCTACATAATCATGTAGTGACCAAAAAATTGTAAAACAAATCAAAATATATTTTAGATTTTAGATTCTTTAAAGTATCCACCCTCTGCCTTGATGAAAGCTTTGCAAACGCTTGACATTCTCTAAACCAGCTTCATGAGGCATGCTTTTCCATCAGTCTTGAAGGAGTTCCCACATATGCTGAGCACCTGTTGATTACTTTTCCTTCACCCTGCGGTCCAAATCATCCCAAACCATTTCATTTGGGTTGAGGTGGGGTGATTGTAGAGGCCAGGTCATCTGATGCAGCACTCCATCACTCTCCTTCTTGATCAAATAGCTCTTTGAATAGCTCTTCGAAAAACAAATGATAGTCCCACTAAGAGCAAACCTGATGGGATGGCATATCGCTGCAGAATGCTGTGGTAGCCATGCAACTTCTTAAGGATCGGTGTCTTGCTAGTGGGACAATGCTATTGTTTGAGGACGGCGCCCCACATCAAAATAGTTTTCCACCGCCACAGGTTTAATATATTCACATATAAAGATTAAATATTCACTTACTTATTGAAAATCTTCCTCTGATTTGTCATCGAAAGGGTCCCTGCTATAACATGTAGTGTCGTTTTGTTAGATTAAATCCTTTTTCATTTACCAAAAAGTCTGTTTAGTTGGCGCCATCGATTTGAGTAGTCCACTCGTTCAACTTGCAGAGAAAGGAACCCAAAAATCTACCCCTAAACTTTGTTTCAACAAGTCAAAATATGTTTCTATTTACTCCTCAGATACCCTAAAATATAATCAAACTATAATATTTATTTCGGAAAGAAGATTGTTCAATGGGAAACCGATTTTAGCAGGACCCAACTTCATCATGGCGTGCAAAAACACAGATTTCCAAGACTGTGTCCTCTTACAAAAACAGTTATTTCTTATTCGTTTTTGAAGTTACAAGTCTGAAACCTTGAACGTAGACTGCTGACACCCTGTGGAACCCACCCAGGCATCTATTTTACATCTATTTTACAATATGACCTTTCTCTTGCATTTCTAATGGAGAAAAAAAGGGCCTAGCCCTAAGAAGTTTTTAATTAAGTGATCCTTGAATTCTAAACAAATCACAGACGGTGTAACCAGCTAAGCACCCCCACACCATAACACCTCCTCTTTACATGCTTTACGGTGGGAAATGCACATGTGGAGATCATCCGTTCACCTAAAATCTCCAATTTGGACTTTAGATCAAACGACAGATTTCCACCGGTTAATGTCCATTGCTCGTGTTTCTTGGCCCAAGCAAGTCTCTTTTTCTTATTGGTGTCCTTTAGTAGTGGTTTCTTTGCAGCAATTCAACCATGAAGGCCTGATTCATGCAGTCTCCTTTGAACAGTTGATGTTGAGATGTGTCTGTTACTTGAACTCTGTGAAGCATTTATTTGGGGTGCAATCTGAGGAGCAGTTAACTCTAATAAACGTATACTCTGCAGCAGAGGTAAATCTGGGTCTTCCTTTTCCTGTGGCGGTCCTCATGAGAGCTAATTTCATCATAGCAATTTCAGTTTTTTGCGACTGCACTTGAAGAACCCTTCAAAGTTCTTGAAATTTTGCGGATTGACTGACCTTCATGTCTTAAAGTAATGATGGACTGTCTTTTCTCTTTGCTTATTTGAGCTGTTCTTGATGTAATATGGACTTGGTCATTCCACAAATTATCTCTAAACAAGGCACACCTGTTAATTGAAATGCATTCCAGGTGACTACCTCATGAAGCTGGGTGAGAGGATGCCAAGAGTGTGCAAAGCTGTCATCAAGTCAAAGGGTAGCTACTTTAAAGAATCTGAAATATAAAATAGATTTTGATTTGTTTAACATTTTTTGGGATACTACATGATGTGTATGTGATGATGATGTGTATGTATGTATGTGTTATTTTATAGTTTTGATGTCTTCACTACTATTCTATAGTAAAAATGTATGTATATATAAAAATGTGAATGTAGAGTCATTTGGAAAGTATTCAGATCCCTTCACTTTTCCACATTTTCTTACGTTACAGCCTTTCTCAAAAAAATATTCAACAAAAACATTTATTTAACAATCTACACACAACAACACGAGATGACTAAGCAAAAACAGGTTTTAGATTTTTTTTGTAAATTTATAAAACAACAAAAACAGAAATTTACATAAGTATTCAGACCCTTTGCTATGAGACTCTAAATTGAGCTCAGGGGCATCCGGTTTCCATTGATAATCCTTGAGATGTTTCTAAAACTTCATTGGAGTCCACCTGTTGTAAATTCAATTGATTGGGCATGATTTGGAAAGGCACACACCTATCTATATATATTCTCACAGTTGACAGTGCATGTCAGAGCAGAAAGGCACAGATCTGGGGATGGGTACCAAAAATGTCTGCAGCATTGAAGGTCCCCAAGAACACAGTGGCCATCATTCTTAAATTGAAGAATTTTGGAACCACCAAGACTCTTCCTAGAGCTGGCCGCTCAGCCAAACTGAGCAATCAGGGAAGAAGGGCCTTGGTCAGAGAAGTGACCAAGAACCCGATGGTCACTCTGACAGAGCTCCAGAGTTCCTTTGTTGAGGCTGGAGAACATTCCGGAAGAGCAACCATCTCTGCAGCTCCACCAATCAGGCCTTTATGGTGGAGTGGCCAGACGGAAGCCACTCCTCAGTAAACGGCTCATGACAGCCCACTTGGACAGCCCACTTGGAGTTTGCCAAAAGGCACCCAAAGGCACCCAAAGAAACAAGATTCCCTGGTCTGATGAAACCAGCATTTACCTCTTTGGGCTGAATGCCAAGTTCACGTATGAAGGAAACCTGCACCATCCCTACGGTGAAGCATGGGGGTGGTAGCATTGTGCTGTGGGGATGTTTTTCAGTGGCAGGGACTTGGAGACTAGTTAGGTTTGAGGGAAAAATGAACAGAACGAAGTACAGAGAGATCCTTGATGAAACCCTGCTCCAGAGCACTCAGGACCAAAGAATGGGACAAAGCCAAGACAATGCAGGAGTAACTTCGAGACAAGTCTCTGAATATTTGTATGTATTTGTATATATATCAATATTTACACAAATATATATGGGGTATTGGAAATGATGCAGACAATTACATTGAAGGAAGCTACAATCTATCTGCAATATTAAAGCTGATCTCCCTCCTAGAAATATTCAATAATAATAATAATAAATATTCTATGTTGCAATGTTCAGTTGACTCCTCTTTCCTACATCAAATGAATAGAAACATTATAATGCTTACTTCATTGAGAATGTATGTGCAGTTAAACTTTGGCCATAGAATATATTATGAAAAAAATAAGTATTTTCAATGTCTGTATATTACATCATTCCAACTTTCATTCAGAACTTCAAATTAACCTGATATTTCTATTCAACAGCCAGAAAATACATGTTTTCAAATTTCATTCAGAACCGAAAATTAATCTGATTTCCACATCCGAAAATACAAATTTTCAACGTCCCAAAAATCAGAATTTTCAATGCCCGGGAAATACGTATTTTCAACGTCCGTAAAATACCAATTTTAAACATCCGTAAAATTTGTATTTTCACCTTTCATTCAGAACCTGAAATAGACCTTTCTTCAACATCTGGAAAATATGTATTTTCAACATCCTTTTGCTTATTGAGATGGTTGATCTTGGGAGAGGGTTTAAAATTAAATCTGTCCATGAAAATAAGATCACGAAATTAGGAAGTTTTGTACTGGTCAATCAGAGTATCAAATTTGGTCATTTGAGCCATCTAATAGAAGTTGTCTTATAGTTAGGTTGTAATGATTGCAATGAGTGGACTCGTGGTATTTCAGCAACTTTGAAAAATATGCTTCATATCGGAGTTGTGCCAGTTGTTCACACGCGTATCTGCATTCTCAATGGTTAGAATGGTCCCATCTGATCTCGCCTTCTCCCCCTGCCTCCCATCTTTGAAGACATGTATTCCCATTATTAGAGCAGTCACTCAACTATCTTGTCTAGATAATCTTCGGTGGTAGAGAGGGGTACGGGGTCAGAGGTCAGGGGTAAGAGGTCATGGGTGAACTTGAACCAGAATCTGGGCTTCTAGGAGATGTTGAATATGGCTATTCTCCTTTAAAAACCTCTTAAATATAATTGGAAAATGTAGATTTCCACCTAAATAGACATACCCAAAAGTAACTGCTATTCATGTGTAATTGCCTTAACTTGGTGTATTTGGAATGAAGACATCTGTGAGATTATGAGGAAATGATCTGGAGATAGATAGGAGTTACATAGGTCAGAATACACAAGATCAAGCACACACACAAAAAAACATATTTTTATACATTTTTAAGCCATCTTTCATTGACAAGCTATAAGTGAATTATTGATTCCCAGAGCTGGAAACATATCAGATGGCTTCCACAACATGTGAACAATATCAGAAAAAACTCGAAATGCGCAGACGTCTTAGTAAGTGGTGTCAGGTGTTTCCTTGCCTCTGCGCCAGTTAGCAAAAATTTGCAGTAGCCATTAAAAGGTTCTAGGCCTTGCTTTGTCCCACCCAGGTCAACTGCATATCCCTGGAAAGCTTATCTCATTGGCTACAAGACTGCCAAGGTGCCATGGTAGCCCATCCCCTGTGTAATGGATGCCTACAGCGCGTAAGCAGGCAACATCATATTTTTGATGCGCAAAGATACAGTCTAGGGGCTGGTGATCAAAAACAGTTGGTCACAGGCAGACAAATAAGATATCCTCATGATCTGTGGAGTCCCAGCATTCGGAGTGTATCAACGTACTCCGTGTTTATTTTGTTTATGCATCACAACGCTAACCGGAATGTAGGTAGCAGCCATCTTGAAATGAGGTCATCGGCTTGGCCTGCCCTTATACATGTATATGCCCATATATGGTAGTAAATCACACAAAAGATTTAAAAGGCACCAATCAATATCCAAGATGCTCAGCTTTCCACGGACACCCAGATTTTGCAGATAGGGGCTACTGTTCTCATACCAGACTGAATTGAAAAAAATTAATCTAATAGAGTCCCCAAATACATTTAAGAATGCAGAAAGCAGCCATTCAACTTGCCATTCACCAGCTTATCAAGCTTAATAATGTCATAATACGTTCGGCACTTACCAAAGAACGGAGTTTTGCTGAGCAACTATCGTCATTACTTCCGTTACGGCTGCTATGTACTTCCAAAAAAGGTCTAAAATAAAAGCTACATTCAACAAAAAAAAACGTAGGTTCTTTCCAAACAAGGCATCACACTGGGTATAGATGTCAGTTCAGCATGTGTCTAGTTTTGATTTATATTTTGTTGAGTTGTCAACTAACTTGAGTTCAATGTGAAATCAACAAAATATTTCACCCTTTCATTGGATTTAGGTGATAAGAATGATACGAAATTCCTTTACGTTGATGACAATCAGTTTGCCATGTTTTTGGTTGAAACAACGTTGATTCAGTCCCAGGAACCTTAGCTTAGTGATGAGCTTTGAGGGTAATATGGTGTTGAACGCTGAGCTGTAGTCAATGATTAGCATTCTCACATAAGTGATCCTTTTGTCCAGGTGGGAAAGGGCAGTGTGGAGTGCAATAGAGATTGCATCATCTGTGGATCTGTTTGGGCGGTATGCAAGTTGGAGTGGGTCTAGGGTTTCTGGGATAATGGTGTTGATGTGAGCCATTACCGACCTTTCAAAGCACTTTATGGCTACGGAAGTGAATGCTACGGGTCCGTAGTCATTTAGGCAGGTTGTCTTCGTGTTCTTGGGCACAGGGACTATGGTGGTCTGCTTGAAACATGTTGGTATTACAGACTCAATCAGGGACATGTTGAAAATGTCAGTGAAGACACCTGCCAGTTGGTCAGCACATGCCCGGAACACACGTCCTGGTGATCCGTCTGGCCCCACAGCCTTGTGTATGTTGACCTGTTTAAAGGTCTTACTCACGTTGGCTACGGAGAGCGTGATCACACAATCGTCCGGAACAGCTGATGCTCTCATGCATGCCTCAGTGTTGCTTGCCTCGAAGCGAGCATAGAAGTGATTTAGCTCAACTGGTAGGCTAGTGTCAGTGGGCAGCTCACGGCTGTGCTTCCCTTTGTAGTCTGTAATAGTTTGCAAGCCCTGCCACATAAGACGAGTGTCGGAGCCGGTGTAGTGTGATTCAATCTTAGCCCTGTATTGACGCTTTGCCTGTTTGATGGTTCATCACAGGGCATAGCAGGATTTCTTGTAAGCTTCCGGGTTAGAGTCCCGCACCTTGAAAGCGGCAGTTCTACCCTGTAGCTCAGTGCGAATGTTGCCTGTAATCCATTGCTTCTGGTTGGGGTATGTACGTACAGTCACTGTGGGACGACGTCCTCGATGCACTTGATAAAGCCAGTGACTGATGTGGTGTACTCCTCAATGCCATCGGAAGAATCCCGGAACATGTTCCAGTCTGTGATAGCAAAACAGTCCTGTAGTTTAGCATCTGCTTCATCTGACCACGTTTTTATAGAACGAGTCACTGGTGCTTCCTGCTTTAATTTTTGCTTGTAAGCAGGTCGGATTTACCAAATGGAGGGTGAAGGAAAGTTTTGTACGCGTCTCTGTGTGTGGAGTACAGGTGATCTAGAATTTTAGAAGTTTTTGCCCAGTGGGATGTAACTTTTTATTTAGACCTTTTTTGGAAGTATTTACCAGCTGTAACGATAGCAATGAACATAGTTGCTCAGTGAAACTCCAATCTTTGGTAAGTACCAAATGTATTTTGACATTATTAAACTTGAAAAGCTGTCGAATGGTAAATTGAATGGCTGCTTCCTGGGCTTAAAGGAGAATCACCATATTCAAAGTCTCCTGTGAACCCAGATTCTGGTTCAAGGTTAACTCAACTAAAACCGTGTTTAGTTGGAAGGAATAAACTGTCTAATCCTTTCCTTACCGTCATGGCACTGAATGAACATACACACACTCACACACTAAAATAACAAGTGGAAGCGGACACATTAATGATATTAACGTTATTCAAGACGCCGCTATCTCCCGGGTTACTGAGACTGGCGGGTAGAAACACCAGACAAACACACACACAGGGAGATACAAACAAAGACACAGGATGCCGGGTACGAATAACGCAAATCACTGAGCTGACTCATGCTCACAGAATTAGCTTTTGTGACATGGCATGGTGTGTGAGAGGCTCACGGTCGTTAAGTCTGTAATGGCAAGATGGAGTGGTGATTGTCAGATAGTCTGTGTGTGTATGTGTGTGTGTGAGAGAGAGAGCGAGAGAGCGAGAGCGAAAGATATAGGGAAAGAGAAGGAGGGCGAGAGGGAGAGAGAATGAAAGGGAGAGAGAGATAGAGATGGTAAGTGGCTGTAGAGAGACATTGAGGGTCAAAGACAAATAATGACAGTGTGTGTGTGTGTGTGTGTGTGTGTGTGTGTGTGTGTGTGTGTGTGTGTGTGTGTGTGTGTGTGTGTGTGTGTGTGTGTGTGTGTGTGTGTGTGAGAGAGAGAGAGAGAGTGACATTGTGTGGGTGTGTCACAGCCCTCAATTCACTTAAAGCAATGAGATCACTTCAGTTACAAGTGATCCATCAAATATGGACACACACACACAGCTTACAGGCTAACTGAGATTGACAGGAGAAAAGTGGAGTTTCCACGACATGCTTTTGACAGAAGTTGAACATACACACCACCACACACACCCACAGATACCCCCCCTCCCCGAGTTTGACAAAAGCAGAAAATACGCACACACCACCACACACACAGACTCTAAGTATTTCAGACTGGAATTGACGTCAGGTAGAATGGAAAGGTTTACTAGTGTCAGGCAGAGCCATGTATTTAGAGAGTTGGGCCAATGTGGTTTCTACATTATGATGCATTTTTATGACACTTCAACATTCTATGGCAGCCATGTAAGATCCCATTGACATTACATGGAAATATTTTTAAAAATACTTTAAAACTGAATGTCTAGAATTAGATCAATATTCTAAAAGTTGGCCTAACTCTCTAAATATATGGCTCTGGTGTCAGCTATTGTCTGCTGTAAAGATATTAGATGCAGTTTAAAATTAGGGCTGTCCTCAAATCTTTGGATAAAACCTAGGAATGCAAAAGCACCCATACAGTAACACATTCAAGTATTAGTTATGATCATATAATTTATTACAACAGGTATCAAAACCCAACTCCAAAACCTTCCAAGATTAAATATATATAATTTGTCCCCAAAAGAAAAAAAGGAAAGACAAAAGTTATTACTCCCTTATTGGTTAAAAATAACCACACCGAACACAGAGGTTTTAATAGACGAGAGTATATTTTACTCAATTCTTTATTTTTTTTATTTCTCTACACGTTCACCATTCACGTTTCACACACAGTAACCACATTCTGAAACCAAAACAGAACTTTAGATTCAGATCAGGACCCGTATCCACCAAGCATCTCAGAGAAGGAGTTCTGATCTAGGATCTTACCATATAATCATATCCGTTATGATCTGAAAGGCAGAACTGATCCTAGATCAGCTACTCTGAGATGCTTAGTGAATACAGATTTAGAGAAGTTCTAGAGGGTCCCAAAAGCTCTGTCGGTTGGTTGTTTGGTCGTCCAGAGTAATGACAGCCATTTTCACTCTCTGAAGAACATGGAGAATGGAAACACCTGGCGAGAGAGCGAGAGAGCGAGAATTGGCGAGGGCACTAGAACAGTCTGCAGCACTCAACCTCACCCTACCAGAATCTGAAGTCAAATGTTTACTGTTTGCTGATGATCTGGTACTTCTGTCCCCAACAAAGAAGGGCCAACAGCAGCACCTACAGTAGATCTTCTGCACAGATTCTGTCAGACCTGGTCCCTGACAGTAAATCTCAGTAAGACAAAAATAATGGTGTTCCAAAAAAGGTTTAACCTAGACACCGTTGCCCTAGAGCACACAAAAAAATATAAATACCTCGGCCTAAACATCAGCACCACAGGTAATTTCCACAAAGCTGTGAACGATCTGGAGAGACAAAGGCAAGAAGGGCCTTCTATGCCATCAAAATGAACATAACATTTGACATACCAATTAGGATCTGGCAAAAAATACTTGAATCAGTTATAGAACCCATTGCTCTTTATGGATGTGAGGTCTGGGGTCCGCTCACCATCCAAGAATTTACAAAATGGGACAAACACCAAATTGAGACTGCATGCAGAATTCTGCAAAAATATCTTCCATGTACAACGTAAAAAAACAAATAATGCATGAAGAGCAGAATTAGGCCGATATCTGCTAATTATCAAAATTCTGAAAATAACTGTTAAATTCTATAACCTAAAAGGAAGCAATTCCCAAACCTTCCATAACAAAGCCATCACCTACAATCTGGAGAAGAGTCCCCTCATCTGTCCAAGATGGCGTAGCAGTGCAGACGTGTTTTGTTCGTCCTCTCATGTGCTTTTGTATTTTTTGTATTTTTTTTATATATTTAAATTTTATTTTCAATCTCTTTTCCATTTTAATTAAATTATACCTTCAGGTAAACTGCCTCACCCAATGTGATACGGAGCCGCTATTATTTTTAATTTTTAGACCTTATAGCAAGAACCACTTAGCCATCAGAAGCTAACCAGCTAATTAGCTACAAGCTATTTAGTCATTGTTAGCCACTGCTAGCGGCCTTTACCTTCTGCACAGATACCAGCCCTTTTTTAATTTTTTAGCCTGGATAATACTCGCCAGCCTACCAGTATCAGACTGTCTCTCCACTACAATGCCGGATTCCTGCCGTAATCCATGGACCATTACTCCTGATCTTCACAGCTAGCTAGCACCCACCAAGTTACCCAGTACCGAAGCTATCCCTGAGGCCCACCTCCCGGCCTACTCAGTTGTTCACCCGGACTCCACCCAAGCACGGCTAGAACCCACTACTCCACCGGATCCTTGCCGTAAGCTCTGGACCTTGGCACCGGATCACCGCTGCTACCGAGTGGCTATAGTGGTTAACTCCCCTGCCCCGAAGCTAGCACCAGTTAACCGTGAGCCAGGCGCATCTCCCGGCTAGCAAACTAAATTACTACAACTACAATACCTCTTTTGCGATCTGGCTTGGATCCTTTGTCGACACGGCGCCCCACCACACCACCACGACTGGTCTGCCGACGAATACTCCATCCGCTGTGCCTTCAACCGGCCTCAGTCGGACGTTGGAGCAGAAACTTCTACAAGCCCTACTAACTTTAATAGCTGTTTCGCCCGCGTGCTAGCGTAGTAGCGACTACTCCGCGGCTTCCCTGTTCCATCTATTGCTGCCCCCTGAACCCTATGATCACTTGGCTACATAGCTGATGCCTGCTGAACTGTCCATTAATCACGGTACTCCAATCTGTTAATTTTTTGTTTATGTCGGCCCCAGCCGCGAACTCAGGCTCTGTGTGTAGGTAACCGACCCTCTCTGCCCATTCATCACCATTTTACCTGTTGTTGTTGTTTTAGCTGATTAGCTGTTGTTGTCTTACCCGTTGTTGTCTTAGCTAGCTCTCCCAATCAAAACCTGTGATTACTTTATGCCTCACTGTATGTCTCTCTAAAATGTCAATATGCCTTGTATACTGTTGTTTAGGTTAGTTATCATTGTTTTAGTTTACAATGGAGCCCCTAGTTCCACTCATCATACCTCTGATACCTGTGGACATCTATAAGTACCTAGGTGTCTGGCTAGACTGCAAACTCTCCTTCCAGACTCATATCAAACATCTCCAATCGAAAATCAAGAGTCGGCTTTCTATTCCGCAATAAAGCCTCCTTCACTCACGCCGCCAAACTTACCCTAGTAAAACTGACTATCCTACCGATCCTCGACTTTGGCGATGTCATCTACAAAATTGCTTCCAACACTCTACTCAGCAAACTGGATGCAGTTTATCACAGTGCCATCCGTTTTGTCACTAAAGCACCTTATACCACCCACCACTGCGAGCTGTATGCTCTAGTCGGCTGGCCCTCGCTACATATTCGTCGCCAGACCCACTGGCTCCAGGTCATCTACAAGTCCATGCTAGGTAAAGCTCCGTCTTATCTCAGTTCACTGGTCACGATGGCAACACCCATCCGTAGCACGCGCTCCAGCAGGTGTATCTCACTGATCATCCCTAAAGCCAACACCTCATTTGGCCGCCGTTCGTTCCAGTTCTCTGCTGCCTGTGACTGGAACGAATTGCAAAAATCGCTGAAATTGGAGACTTTTATCTCCCTCACCAACTTCAAACATCTGCTATCTGAGCAGCTAACCGAGCGCTGCAGCTGTACATAGTCTATCGGTAAACAGCCGACCCATTTTTACCTACCTCATCCCCATACTGTTTTTATTTATTTACTTTTCTGCTCTTTTGCACACCAATATCTCTACCTGTACATGACCATCTGATAATTTATCACTCCAGTGTTGTTAATCTGCAAAATTGTAATTATTCGCCTACCTCCTCATGCCTTTTGCACACAATGTATATAGACTCTCTTTTTTTTCTTTTTTTTTCTACTGTGTTATTGACTTGTTAATTGTTTACTCCATGTGTAACTCTGTGTTGTCTGTTCACACAGCTATGCTTTATCTTGGCCAGGTCGCAGTTGCAAATGAGAACTTGTTCTCAACTAGCCTACCTGGTTAAATAAAGGTGAAATAAAAAAATTAAAAATAAAAACTCCTTTGTCCCACCTCCCACACATACGGTGACCTCACCCGTTATAACCAGCATGTCCAGAGATACAACCTGTCTTATCATCACTCAGTGCCTGGGCTTACCTCCTCTGTACCCGCACCCCACCATGCCCCTGTCTGCACATTATGCTCTGAATCTATTCTACCACGCCCAGAAATCGGCTCCTTCTATTCTTTGTCCCCAACGCTCTAGGCGACAAGTTTTGATAGCCTTTAGCCGTACCCTCATTCTACTCCTCCTCTGTTCCTCAGGTGATGCGGAGGTAATCCCAGGCCCAATTTGTGAATTGATCGCCCCCCATCTAGCTTCAGAGTTCGTTCTGTTAGGTGACCTAAACTGGGATTTGCTTAACACCCCGGCAGTCCTACAATCTAAGCTAGATGCCCTCAATCTCACACAAATCATCAAGGAACCCACCAGGTACAACCATAAATCTGTAAACATGGGCACCCTCATAGACATTATCCTGACCAACTTGCCCTCCAAATACACCTCCGCTGTTTTCAATCAGGATCTCAGTGATCACTGCCTCGTTGCCTGTATCCGCTATGGGTCCGCGGTCAAACGACCACTCCACCTCACTGTCAAACGCTCCCTAAAACACTTCAGCGAGCAGGCCTTTCTAATCGACCTGGCCCGGGTATCCTGGAAGGATATTGACCTCATCCGATCAGTCGAGGATGCCTGGTCATTCTTTAAAAGTAATAAGCATGGCCCGTTCAAAAAATGCAGAAAATGCTTTTTCAAGCAGAAATTTGCATCCTTTAGCTCTAACTCCAACAGGGTTTGGGACACTGTAACGTCCACGGAGAACAAGAGCACCTCCTCCCAGCTGTCCACAGCACTGAGGCTAGGTAACACTGTCACCACCATGATAATCGAACATTTCCGGTGAACAGGTCAGGGTTCCATAGCCGCAGGCAGAACAGTTGAAACTGGAGCAGCAGCACGGCCAGGTGAACTGGGGACAGCATGGAGTCATCATGCCAGGTAGTCCTGAGGCATGGTCCTAGGGCTCAGGTCCTCAGAGAGAGAAAGAAAGAAAGAGAGAAAGAGAATTAGAGAGAGCATACTTAAATTCACACAGGACACCGGATAAGAATAGAGAAATACTTCAGATATAACAGACTGACCCTAGCCCCCCGACACATAAACTACTGCATCATAAATACTGGAGGCTGAGACAGTAGGGGTCAGGAGACACTGTGGCCCCATCCGATGATACCCCCAGACAGGGACAAACAGGCAGGATATAACCCCACCCACTTTGCCAAAGCACAGCCCCCACACCACTAGAGGGATGTCTTCAACCACCAATTTACCATCCTGAGACAAGACCGAGTATAGCACAACCCAGACAGGAAGACCACGTCAGTGACTCAACCCACACAAGTGACGCACCCCTCCTGGGGATGGCATTGAAGTGCACCAGCAAGCCAGTGACTCAGCCCCTGTAATAGGGTTAGAGGCAGAGAATCCCAGTGGAGAGAGGGGAACCGGCCAGGCAGAGACAGCAAGGGTGATTGTTGCTCCAGAGCCTTTCCGTTCACCTTCACACTCCCGGCCAGACTACACTCAATCGTATGACCTACTGAAGAGTTGAGTCTTCAGTAAAGACTTGAAGGTTGAGACCGAGTCTGCGTCTCTCACTTGGGTAGGCAGACCATTCCATATTCAATTGTTCAATCCATAATATCAGAAGAAAAAAAAAGGTTACAATAGTAGATCATATTAGGCTAACGTATTACAAGTTGAACAATCATTTGAGCCTATTTGAATCATTATAGAACGCAGACCATACCAGATCTCAATATATATATTTTTAAAATATATTATTTTAATGAATCATTTCAACAGATAAAGTGTCCTATAATTCAGTAGTCCTATAAATATACCCTGATAATTGTCACTAATCACGGAACTGTGATGACAACAGTTTAGTCGTCGTGAACCATGCGCCAGGTTCCAAGTTTAAACAGCTACACAGCTAAATAAAATAAAATACATCAACACTGAAAGTGAGGAGTCTGTGAACCCATATAGACACCGGAAAAGTGTTAAAATAACACACTGCTTAGTGTAAAGCCTTATTTCCCAAGAGTGCCTTGCCTTTTGAGTAAATTATATAGTTACCACACATGTATTTGTTAGTGGCAAAGACAGCTATGGTCTTCATTTTATAATGATTCAAATAGGGTCAAATGATTGTACAACTTGTAATACGATAGCCTAATATGATCCACTATTGCTAGCGATCATCAGGAACGAGACAGAGGAAAGAATGAAACTAATGATCTAATGGAATGATGCAAAATGTAAGCTGACCTGACCAAAACCAGTTATATGAATAGTGTTTTTGACAAATGTTGCTAATATTTACAAAAGATACAAAGATGATATGCTGTATGTTGCAAGCCTGGCTAAACTGGTTGTGATATCTGCATGACTATAATAATTTGTAAATATCATTAGGCCTATTCCACCTACTATTGAAAGAGTTGTGGCAATGTCAGACCAATTCAATTAAAACCAATGGAGCTGGTTGGCAGCTGGTTGTATCCTATGGCAGGGGTTCTCAACTTTTCAGGAATCCTTTTTGTGATAAAAAATTCATCAGAGACCCCCTTATAATCAGAACACAACTCAAGTGCAAGAGCAAATAGCCTAAGGAGTTTTACTAAAAAGTCTGAGGTACATGGCTAGATGAACCAAGTCTTGGGCCTGGGGAAAGAATATTTAAAAGGCCCGAATATTGGCGTTGGAGAGAAAAACAAAAAATGTTCAAGCTAATTTCCTACAATTCTACACATTTTGTCATGAGCAGAGAGAAAACTTAGCAGTTTTAAAGCTTAAATTAAAGTGCATTTAGGTGAAATATTAAATTCAATTGGGGGGAAGAGTATTGAATTGAAAAATGTATAATTGGTGGAGTACTGTACAGTACACATTTACATAAGTATTCAGACACTTTACTCAGTACTTTGTTAAAGCACCTTTAGCAGCGATTACAGCCTCGAGTCTTCTTGGGTATGACGCTACAAGCTTGGCACAACTGTATTTGGGGATTTTCTCCCAGATCCTCTCAAGCTCTGTCAGGTTGGATGCGGCGCATCATTGCACAACAATTTTCAGGTTTCTCAAAGGTGAGACTTGCCCTGAAGCTACTCCTGCGTTGTCTTGGCTGTGTGCTTAGGGTCAATGTCTTGTTGGAAGGTGAGCTTTCGCCCCAGTCTGAAGTCCTGAGCGCTCTGGAGCAGGTTTTCAACAAGGATCTCTCTGTACTTTGATCCGTTTAGCTTTCCCTCGATCCTGACTAGTCTTCCAGTTCCTGCTGCTGAAAAACATCCCCACAGCATGATGCTGCCAGCACCATGCTTCACCGTGTCAGGTTTCAAATAAAATCAAATCACTAGTAGAAAGAGGAGGAAGGGAAGCGCTACTTAAGGTACACAATAGTACATTTTGGTAGATAGAAGGTGCTCTTTGGTAAAAGGGGTAAATTGGTCATCAAAAAGAAAGGAGGACCAAGGCACTTCATATAATTGATTCAAATGTCTTTATTAGTATGGCATGTTCAATAGAAACAAAGTTTTTTAGAAATGACGCGTTTTGGCTGCATGGCCTTCGTCAGGGAGTACAAAAAAAGAGGAATACAAGGTCCTCTTTTAAACAGTTTATCAATTAGCCCTAATTGGAAGAGGGAGTGGTTACACAATTGATTGGACACACCTAGTAAGCAATACTATACACATTGAAATACTGTAGCTATGTTATCATAAAAATACAACTCCAAACTAGAAGTATCAGAACACTAAAAGGTAACCTTAAATATGACTGGGAGAAGTGTCAAGAATAAGAAAGCTAAGTATACCATAGTACACTAGAACACAGCAAAACATGAACAACAACAGTCTAACCATAGCTGAGGGCAATAGAGCAAAATGTCCACTAGATGACAGCAAATGGACTCATCACGACCCTACAGGAAGGGTGAGAAATCCATATCTTCATTTAAACCAGGGTATTTAGTGGCCTGTAGTTTGTAAATCCAAAAACTTTCCCTTTGGTTTAATTATAAGACAGTCCCCTTTTCTAATAGAGGCCGGAATATGATCAATACCCATAGCTTGTAGGGAGGCAGGGTTGCCATGTTGTAAAGACTTGTAGTGCCTTGCTATGGGGTAGTCTTCATTACCTACCCGTATGATGTACTTGTGTTGGCAAGGTCTTTGCCTGGAGAAAACCAACACGCAAGAATTCAGAATCACATCTGCAGAGAAGGAAGCCTAGATCTGTTTCCTTCAACTTTACAAGCAGTGACGATGAGGATCACCCCAGACGCTCAGATGCCAGCACCTCCCAAGATTTTTTAGATCAGGAAGAGGAGTCACGCAGGTTCCACAACAACAGGAGAGGACGAGGAAGAGGCCAACACGGGGGGGGGGTGAAATCAAGACTATCCAACCACACGGAGCAGGACCAGAACAAGGCTGTGATCAACCCCTTTCTGATGATTGTATAAGAGTATTGTCTAAAGGACTGTCCTTTGCCCCCACATATTCAACTAATGAATTTAATACAAAGATTGACCTATTTCGTTTCTACAGGAATCTACATCTGAAGGCCTGGTACAAGCAAAACATCTCTCCAACTACAGACGCCAGTGTCTCAGGTCAGGTAGTTTCTCTTCCCTCTAAAACACCTTTTAAGCCCAAGTCCACTTTTTGTCGTCCAGAATGGGGGATCCTCACAGAAGGTAAGGAGAATGGTTACATTTCAGACAATGATTTAAAATTTATTTTCAATGGCATCCCGCGTATGACTTATTTTTACCTTCTTCCAAAAGTCCACAAAAATCTTGAAAATCCCCCAGGCAGACCAGTCATTAGTGGTAATGAAAGTCTGACGAACCCATCTGAAAGTGCATTGATTACTTTATTAAGCCTTTTCTGACGCCACTCCCAGCCTATCTTCAAGATACCACAGATGTGTTGAACAAAATTAAGGAATTGAACAATATAGGTACAGCTTCCTTTTTAGTCACCATGGATGTGGAGTCTCTTTACACCACCATTGAGCATGAACAAGGTTTGGCAGCTATGCACCATTTCTTGAGTACCCGACCTGAAACTGAGATGCCTCCTACAGAATTAATTCTATCATTGACTGAATGGACTCTTAATCATAACATCTTTATCTTTCAGGACAGTATTTTTAAACAGGTCAAAGGGTGTGCCATGGGAGCTTGCTACAGCCCTTCCTACGCTGGTTTGTACTTGGGTAAATGGGAAAATGACTTCATTTTGGATCCTTCTAATAACCATTTCTTTGACCGGATTATATGGTGGGGACGCTACATTGATGATGTTTGCCTGTTATTTCCTTCCACCAATACCTTAACAACATTAACCCTAACATCAAACTAACTATGGAGTACAGCAAGGATAACATTCATTTTTTGGACCTCGACAGCCCAAATGGCGCCATTTGGGCTGTTATCAATAAATGTCACAGTAAGGTGCAGAACATTCGATTTGTCTGCTGGGGGGTAGGGAGATCCCCAGCTATGCTACAACCATTGACAACTGGGTGCAGTTTTCAAGGGATTGACAAATAAATGTTAAATGTTTTTGGTTGTAATATGATCACCTCTTGAAGACCACATCAGCACTAATTTCCAATTATTCCATGCAAAACAATTGCCCATATTTAAGCTCTGTAGCATAGTTATACATCAAGAAGCTGCATGTTTTTTATGATCAGTAAACATTATGTAATTTCAGATAGGCTATGTGAAAGTAGCCTATCCATTTTGCAATTGGCATGTAGCTAGCTAAGCAAAAAACTTGTTTCATTTAGCTTACTTCATCAGAGAAGGCTTTGGGATAGAGCTTGACATTTGCAAGTAGTCTATGGCTATGTTTTGAGTCTAAACGTATCCTGATGAAGTTGTCTGTCTGACTATGCAAACTGTCATCACTACTATAGCTGACAAGCAATTTAAACAATATTTAGAGATAACTAGCTAGCTACTGAAAGTTAGCTAGCGAACTTGAAGTGATTAGGGGAGAGGATATAGGGACACACCTGGTGCCCAAATTGATGACGTATGTCGCGCAGCTGAGAGTCGAATGGAGACAAATGGATTCAGTTCAGTCAGTCGTCCTGATGAGCCATTCCCAGCTAGCTAGTTTATGCTTGTGGTTCGAAACTTCATCGAGAATTTGAAACTTGGGCTAGAATAAATGTGCTTTAGCTGTCACCCTGGCATGATATTGGCTACACTAACTAGCTACTTCCATCTCCTTACGGGACAGCAAGCGGGAGCGAAGGACACTGTCAGTGCCCAGTGTTATTGTGTTGACAGCTTGCAGAGAAAACTCTCCCCATTGAGCAGCAGACTATCATGGTGAGATGATATAGTCTGTAACTTCTCGTGTTGACTGCTATCCTACTCTAAATAAAATCAAGTGGATTGGAACAAATTGGCCAGTTATTTCTCATTTGCCCATCGAAATAAAGATAACTTCATTTTACAGGTTTTAGCTAGTGCTTTTCTGCTGTTTTTACCATTTAGCCAGATTAAACTAGCTAGCTGGGAAGGGCTCAACAGGACGAATGACTGAACTAACTGAACCAAACACATTTGTCTCCACTCGACTCTCAGCTGTGCGACATACGTCATCAGCTAGCTAGCCAACTTGACATGGTCCGTCAATCAATGTTGATTTTCAGCAGCAATTGTGATTAAACAGTCTTAAAATCAATGTTGAAAATTGTATACTATTAGTTCCCTTTTAGGTATGGTGGTTTGAGAAAAAAAGTACATGACCTAACATAATGTTTAGGTGACTTTACAAAGTTTCTATCTAGCAAAGATGATTTCTAGCTGTCATACATGGGCCAATATTGAGAGGTAGAGGTGTACTCCAGCGGTGTATTCTGCTGTAATGCATTGGAGCGGACCTCCCAGCTGGGAATGGAATGTTTAAAAAGGAATGAAATATGATGTTTTTAATAATAATAATAGAATAATAATTAATTACATTTGAAAAGTGCTTTTCATTATACAGAATAATCTCAAAGTGCAATAAAACATTTTTGACACAACTAGACAGGGAAACTGACACAAAGAACACAGGGGATGCTACAAGGGACAAAGACACCAAGGAGCACAACTACACTACATGACCAAAACATCAAACACTTCATTCCAAAATCATGGATATTAATATGGAGTTGGTCACCCCTTTGCTACTATAACAGCCTCCACTCTCACTCCAGAGAATGCGTTTCCACTGCTCTGGTGTACAATGATGTCGAGCTTTACCACACTCCAACCGGCATTTGGCATTGTGCATGGTGATCTTAGGCTTGTGTGCAGCCATGGAAACCCATTTCATGAAGCTCCCGACAAACAGTTATTGTGCTGATGTTGCTTCCAGAGGCTGTTTGGAACTCGATAGTAAGTGTTGCAACACAGGACAGACAATTTTTATACGCTTCATCACTCTGCGGTCCCATTCTGTGAGCTTGTGTGGCATACCACTTCGCGGCTGACCCGTTGGGGCTCCTAGACGTTTCCACTTCACAATAACAGCACTTAAAGTTGACTGGGGCAGGATAGAAATTTGATGAACTGACTTGTTGGAAAGGTGTGCTCGATTTTATACACCTGTCAACAACAGGTGTGGCTGAAATAGCCAAATCCACTCATTTGAAGGGGTGTCCAGATACTTTTTATAAAATGATATTAGGATCCCCATTAGCCGACGCCCCATGGCGACAGTTAGTCTTATTGGGGTCTGATACTTAACGAAAAATACACTACAGACAAAAGATTTAACAATTTACAGTGGTTCTTCCTTCCTGTTCCTGTTCCCAAGAAAGCTAAGGTAACTGAGCTAAACGACTACCGCCCCGTAGCACTCACTTCCGTCATCATGAAGTGCTTTGAGAGACTAGTCAAGGACCATATCACCTCCACCCTACCTGACACCCTAGACCCACTCCAATTTGCTTACCGCCCAAATAGGTCCACAGACGATGCAATCTCAACCACACTGCACACCGCCATAACCCATCTGGACAAGAGGAATACCTATGTGAGAATGCTGTTCATTGACTACAGCTCGGCATTCAACACCATAGTACCCTCCAAGCTCGTCATCAAGCTCGAGACCCTGGGTCTCGACCCCGCCCTGTGCAACTGGGTACTGGACTTCCTGACGGGCCGCCCCCAGGTGGTGAGGGTAGGCAACAACATCTCCTCCCCGCTGATCCTCAACACTGGGGCCCCACAAGGGTGCGTTCTGAGCCCTCTCCTGTACTCCCTGTTCACCCACGACTGTGTGGCCACGCACGCCTCCAACTCAATCATCAAGTTTGCGGACGACACAACAGTGGTAGGCTTGATTACCAACAACGACGAGACGGCCTACAGGGAGGAGGTGAGGACCCTCAGAGTGTGGTGTCAGGAAAATAACCTCACACTCAACGTCAACAAAACTAAGGAGATGATTGTGGACTTCAGGAAACAGCAGAGGGAACACCCCCCTATCCACATCGATGGAACAGTAGTGGAGAGGGTAGCAAGTTTTAAGTTCCTCGGCATACACATCACAGACAAACTGAATTGGTCCACTCACACAGACAGCATTGTGAAGAAGGCGCAGCAGCGCCTCTTCAACCTCAGGAGGCTGAAGAAATTTGGCTTGTCACCAAAAGCACTCACAAACTTCTACAGATGCACAATCGAGAGCATCCTGGCGGGCTGTATCACCGCCTGGTACGGCAACTGCTCCGCCCTCAACCGTAAGGCTCTCCAGAGGGTGGTGAGGTCTGCACAACGCATCACCGGGGGCAAACTACCTGCCCTCCAGGACACCTACACCACCCGATGTCACAGGAAGGCCATAAAGATCATCAAGGACATCAACCACCCGAGCCACTGCCTGTTCACCCCGCTATCATCCAGAAGGCGAGGTCAGTACAGGTGCATCAAAGCTGGGACCGAGAGACTGAAAAACAGCTTCTATCTCAAGGCCATCAGACTGTTAAACAGCCACCACTAACATTGAGTGGCTGCTGCCAACACACTGACTCAACTCCAGCCACTTTAATAATGGGAATTGATGGGAAATGATGTAAATATATCACTAGCCACTTTAAACAATGCTACCTTATATAATGTTACTTACCCTACATTATTCATCTCATATGCATACGTATATACTGTACTCTATATCATCGACTGTATCCTTATGTAATACATGTATCACTAGCCACTTTAACTATGCCACTTTGTTTACATACTCATCTCATATGTATATACTGTACTCGATACCATCTACTGTATCTTGCCTATGCTGCTCTGTACCATCACTCATTCATATATCCTTATGTACATATTCTTTATCCCCTTACACTGTGTACAAGACAGTAGTTTTGGAATTGTTAGTTAGATTACTTGTTGGTTATTACTGCATTGTCGGAACTAGAAGCACAAGCATTTCGCTACACTCGCATTAACATCTGCTAACCATGTGTATGTGACAAATAAATTTGATTTGATTTGATTTGATAAAAGTTTTGAAATTCTAAATTCTAAATAACAAACTGGATTTATTTACCACAGTGTGAAAGAGTGATAGTGTCACACCCTGATCTGTTACATCTGTCTTTGTGCTTGTCTCCACCCCATCCAGGTGTCGCCCATCTTCCCTTTATCCCCAGTCTATTTTTACCTGTGTTCTCTGTTTGTCTGTTGACAGTTTGTTTGTTTCGTCAAGCCTACCAGCGGTTTTCCCCTGCTCCTGTCTTCCTCTAGTTCCTGTTTTCTAGTTTTCCCGGTTCTGACCATTCTGCCTGCCCTAACCCTTTCGGACTCCCCTCTGGATTACTGACCTCTGCCAGCCCTTGACCTGTCTTTTGTAATAAACTTTTGTGACTTCAAAACTGTCTGCATCTGGGTCTTCTCCTGAACCTTGACGGTACGATCTGGCCATGACAGACCCAGCAGACTCGGACCAGCTCCGCAACGCCGTCTCCTTCCAAGGAGCAACCATTGGAAGACATGAGGAGTTGCTTCTTGGTCTTATGGAAGGGTTCCAGACCCTGGCCGAATGCCATGACCGCACGTTGATCACATTGCCGGAGCAATTCCACGGGCTGTCAGGCAGCCTACCACGACGATAACCTCCCAGCCCTCAGTTACTGGCTGTTAGCAGCACGGCCTCCGCTGCCACCCTGGTTTCCCGAGAACCCCACTTACCTTCGCTGGAGAGTCGGGAACCTTTTGGGAGTTTCTCATGCAGTATTCTCTCATCATCAAGCTGCAGCCCTCCTCCTTCCCCTTGGACTCCTCGAAGGTAGCGTACCTCATCACGCTGATGTCTGGGAGGGCTCTCTCCTGGGCTATGGCCATGTGGGAACAACAGTCAGCCATATACTTCAGTCTGGAGGAGTGTGTGGTGGAGGTGAAGAAGGCTTCCGATTCTCCATTGTCCGGGAGAAAGGCTGACTGGAAGTTACTCCAGCTTCGGCAAGACTCCCGCAGTGTGGCAGTCTATGCAGTGGATTTCTGGACGTTGGTAGCTGAGAGTGCCTGTAACCTGGAATCGCTGTTCGACAAGTTCCTGCACAGATTATCCGAGGAAGTGAAGGACGAGCCAGCCGCCCGGGAACTACCAACAGATATCGACTCGCTCATTGCCTTGACTTTCCGGATCATTGGGCGGCTACGTGAACGTAGGAAGGAGAGGAAGTCCGATTCCACTAACCCGCCCAAGGATTCCACCTCGCCTCCGAGTCTTCACATGAAGAGTTGCCTGTATTGCGGGACTACTGGTCATTTCATGTCCTCCTGTCCACTAAAAGACCAGGCTCACCGGGAGGGGCAAGTACTCTGGTGGGTCATATGGATAACTTTTCCTCTCCCCTTACTTGCACCCCTTTCCATGCCATCCTGCTGTGGGGGAACCAGTCAAAATCTCTCCGGGTACTAATCAACTCTGGGGCCGAGGAGAGTATTATGCACGCTACCCTGACATCCGAGCTGGGAATCCCTACTCAGCCCCTTTCCATTCCCATGGACGTTAGAGCGCTGGACGGGCGCTCTACAGGCTGGGTCACCCACAATACCACTCCCATCAACCTACGAATGTCAGGGAACCACAGCAAGGCAATCCAATTCATGCTAATTAAGTATTTTCAGATTCCAGTGGTATTGGAATTCTCTTGGCTCCAGCAACACAATCCCCTCATAGACTGGACCCGTTCTGCCATGACCATTGCCTGAAGTCAGCGCAGCATGCCCTGGGACGTCTTCCTGTGGGCTCGGAAGTTGCCCTGGGCCTCTAAGACATTCCCACAAAGTATCAGGACCTCCGGGAGGTTTTCAGTAAGGCCCGGGTCACTTCACTTCCTCCGCCCCGACCCTATGACTGCGGGATCGACCTTCTCCCAGGCACCACATCGCAACGGGAAGACTGTACTCTATGTCGGTCTGGAGACCAAGGCCATGGAGACCTACATCAAGGACTCCCTAGTTGCAGGGTGTATTCTTTGTGGAGAAAAAGGTCAAAACCCTGCGCCCGTGAATTAACCTCAACGACATCACGGTAAAGAACCGATACCCGCTACCACTCATTGCCTCGGTCTTCGAGCCGCTCCAGGGGGCATTCGTGTTCTCCAAGTTGGATCTGCGGAACGCCTACCACCTGATGATGATACGGGATGGAGACAAGTAGAAGACTGCCTTGAACACGGCCAGCAGTCACTACGAATATCTGGTCATGTCATTTGGCCTTATCAACGCCCCAGCTATATTCTAGGCCCTGGTTAATGACGTTCTCCGTGACATGTTGAACCGGTTCATCTTCATCTACCTTG
This sequence comes from Oncorhynchus mykiss, assembly GCF_057628025.1. Lineage (NCBI taxonomy): Eukaryota > Metazoa > Chordata > Actinopteri > Salmoniformes > Salmonidae > Oncorhynchus > Oncorhynchus mykiss. The sequence continues at coordinate 29,325,474 of NC_143042.1, forward strand.
ACAACATCCTCATTTTCTCCCACTCAGCCCGAGAACACGTGATCCACGTCGGACAGGTCCTCCAGCGCCTCCCGGAGAACCAGCTATTTTGAAAGCGGGGAAATGCAAATTCCATCACTCCGCCATCCCATTCCTTGGTTACATCATCGCTGCAGGGAATGTACAGATGGATCCCGGAAAGGTGAGAGCGGTGGTGGATTGGCCACAGCCTACATCCAGATTGCAGCTGCAACTTTTCCTGGGATTTTACAACTTTTATCGTTGCTTTATCCGGGGTTACTGCACCCTGGCTCCCCCTGTCTGCACTCACCTCTCCCAAGGTTTCGTTCATGTGGTTCCCAGCTGCTGACGGAGCGTTCCGGGACCTCAAGCACCGCTTCACCGCAGCTCCCATATTGGTTCATCCTCACCCGTTCCGTCAGTTTGTGGTGGAGGCCGATGCTTCGGATGTCGGAGTGGGGGCTGTTCTGTCCCAGCGTTCTGCCCTGGACCATAAATTACATCCCTGCACCTTCTCCCGTCGCCTCAACACCACGGAGAGATCCCGGAGAAATTGTTAAACTTGAGTCAAACGTTTTGGGTAGCCTTCCAAAAGTTTCCCACAATAAATTGGGTGAATTTTGGCCCATTCCTCCTGACAGAGCTGGTGTGCAGGTTTGTAGGCCTCCTTGCTCGCACACGCTTTTTCACTTTTGCCCACAAATTTTCTATGGAATTGAGGTCAGGGCTTTGTGATGGCCACTCAAATGCCTTGACATTGCTGTCCTTAAGCCATTTTGCCACTGTTTTATGGATGTGATAGGTAAAGACCTTTAGAGTTTAATTCGAGAGTTGGTAACTCTTTAAACAACCTCTTCCGTGGTGCCCCAAATCCTAATGAGTTAATTGTTACATGATTAATTTAATCGGGTAACAATTAAACATAGTTATTTAACTAATAAATACATTCATCAGATTAATAAAAGTAAAGTACGGTACAGGTCAACGGGCAAAAAAGAGTAAAGGTCCAAGAAAGCTGCCCTGCAGTACAACAACCTTTACCTGTTAACATTGGAGATGCTTCAATTAAAGAAACCTCTTTGTCTTCTATTAGATAGATAGCTGTGAATCCACAATATGGCAGAGGTTGAAAAGCCATAACACATACATTTTTTCAACAACAGGTGATAGTCAATAACATCAAAGGTTTCACTGAAATCTAACTTTACAGCTCCCAATATCTTCTTATTATCAATGTCTTTCAACCAATTATCTGTCATTTGTGTCAGTGCAGTACATGTTGATTGCCCTTCGCTATTTGGTTAAACACCATTTTTCCAAACAGTTTGCTGAGAGCTGGCAGCAAGCTGATAGAATGGCTGATAGAATCAGTAAAGGCCGCTTTACCATTCTTGTGTAGTGGAATAACTTTGGTTGAGGACAAACACTTTCCTCTATGCTCAGATTAAAGATATGAGAGATAGAAATGGCTATAGAGTCAGAACCATCCTCAGTAGCTTTCCATCTAAGTTGTCAATGCCAGAAGATTTGCCATTATTGATCGATAACAAACAAAAAAATCCACCTCTCCCACACTAACTTTACAAAATTCTAACTTTACAATGCCTTTCTCTCAATATTTGTTTTTCATCCAGGATTCCGATGTTCGTAGTTGGCATTTCCTGCCTAAATTTGCCCACTTTGCCAATGAAGTGAGCATTAAAACAGTTGGCAACATAAAATGGTTTTGTGATGAATAAGCCATCTGATTCGAGATGAAATGGTGTTTCTGCCCATCATTTCAAAGTTTTATTTCTCCATAAATCTTTATATCATTGATCTTGGCTTCTTGTTTTTGTTGAGTTTAGTCATATAATTTCTCAATTTGCTGTAAGTCAGCCAGTCAGATGTGCACCCAGACTTATTAGCTACTACTTTCTACTACTATCTCTTTCAATCATGCAGTTTTTCAATTCCTCATCAATCCATTGAGCCTTAACAGTTCTAACAGTCAGTTTCTTAATAGGTGCATGTTTATCAATAATTGGAAGACGAAATGTAATAAATTCATCAAGTGCAGCATCTGGATGCTCCTTATTAATCACGAGACCAACACATATTTTTAACATCAACTACATAAGAAAGAAAGAAAAATAGAAAGAAAGAAAGAAAAATATTTTATATGATCTCTTATACACTATTTTAGGCCCAGCGTTCGGAATTCTGTCTTTCCTGGATATAGCCACTATATTGTGATCACTGCATCCAATGGGTACGGATACAGCTTTAGAACAAAGTTCTACAGTATTAGTAAAAACGTGATCTATACATGTGGATGATCTTGTTCCTGTAGTGTTTGTAAACACCCTGGTAGGTTGATTAATAACCTAAACCAGATTACAGGCACTGGTAACAGTGAGAAGCTTCCTCTTGAGTGGACAGCTTGATGAAAACCAGTCAATATTCAGGTCCCCCAAAAAGTAAACCTCTCTGATTACATCACATACAATATCAAGCACTTCACACATATTATATAGATACCTTCTGTTAGCAATTGGTGGCCTATAGCAACACCTTAAAATAGTAGTCTTTAGATGAGACAGGTAAACCTGCAACCACAACACTTCATTAACACTTGACATGAGATCTTCTATAAGCATAACAGGGATATGGCTCTGAATGTATACAGCAACGCCTCCTCCATAGGCATTCCTGGCTCTTCTGTAGATGTTATATTCTTGTATTTCTACTTCTGTATCATATGAAATATTTAAGTGAGTCTCGGAAATGGGTAATATATTAATGTTATCTGATGTTAGCAAGTTATTGATTTCATGAACTATTTCTAAGGTTAAATTAAATTAATTTGGAAGGTATTCAGACCCCTTTACCTTTTCCCACATTTTGTTCCGTTACATCCTTATTCTAAAAGGGATTCAATTGTTTTTTCCCCCTCATCAATATTCACAGAAAACCCAGTAATGACAAAGCAAAAACAGGTTTTTAGAAAATTTTGCAAATGTATTACAAATAAAAAACTGAAATATCAGATTTACATAAGTATTCAGACCCTTTACTCAGTACTTTGTTGAAGCACCTTTGGCAATGATTACGGCCTCAATTCTTCTGGGGTGTGACACTACAAGCTTGGCACACCTGTACTTCTCTGCAGATCCTCTTAAGCTCTGTTAGGTTGGATTGGGGGCATTTTCAGGTCTCTCCAGAGGTGTTCAATCGGGTTCAAGTCCAGGCTCTGGCTGAGTCACTCAAGGACTTTCATAGATTTGTCCAGAAGCTACTCCTGCGTTGTCTTGGCTGTGTGCTTAGGGTCGTTGTCCTGCTGGAAGGTGAACCTTTGCCCCAGTCTGAGGTCCTGAGCGCTCTGGAGGAGATTTTCATCAAGGATCTCACTGTACTTTGCTCCGTTAATTTTTCCCTCGAACCTGACTAGTCTCCAGTCCCTGCCGCAGAAAAACATCCCCAAAGTCCGATGCTTGCTTCACGGTAGGGATGGTGCCAGGTTTCCTCCAGATGTGACACTTGGCATTCAGGCCAAAGAGTTCAATCTTGGTTTCATCAGACCAGAGAATCCTGTTTCTCATGGTCTGAGAGTCCTTTAGGTGCCCTTTGGAAAACTTCTAGCGAGCTGTTACGTGCCTTTTACTTTTCTAAAGTTTCCAAGATGGCGTAGTAGCCAGAGGTCCTTTGTCCCTACCCTAACCCTAACCCTATATCTTTTATATATTTTTATTCGCATATCTTTTTCATATAAAAAAAAACTAAACTTAAAAACACTCTCCTGCAACCCACCTCACCCAATGTGGTGCGGATATGATTTTTTCTAAACTATTATTCACCTCGAATAAGGAATCCCACAACAGAAGCTAACCAGATCACTAGCCACCTCACTAGCTACTAGCCAGTAGTCAGCTAATCACTGCAAGCAGTCCTCAGCTAACCTTTAGCTCGGAAAGCTCTCGCCAGTTTGTACAACGCGACTCAAACCAGAGCATACTGGACCTATTGTCTCTCCATGTCCCCGGATTCCTACAGCAAGCTCTGGACCTTTTCACCTGGATCTTCGCAGCTAGCTAGCTGCTATCCGAGTACTGGCTAATGTCGGTCCTGGAGCAAGCACCAATTAGCCTGGAGCCCATACTAGGCCCTTTCTCCCGGCTTGCTAGAGGCCCATCAGCCACTCCTGGGCTTTAAAACCTGGACCCCTTCTACTGCTGGTACGGTGCACGGAACCCCGCCGATCCTTCACGACTGGACTACGACTTAATCTGCCCATCCCTAAGTATAACATTTTCCTACAAAATAGAATGGACAAAGGGGGCGGTGTTGCAATCTACTGCAGAGATAGCCTTCAAGTTCTGTCCTACTATCCAAGTCTATACTAAAACAATTAGAACTTCTACTTGTAAAAATCCATCTTTCCAGAAACAAGTCTCTCACTGTTGCCGCTTGCTATAGACCACACTCTGCCCCCAGCTGTGCCCTGGACACCATATGTGAATTGACTAACGCCCCATCTATCTTAAGAGCTCGTGCTGCTGGGTGACTTAAACTGTGACATGCTTAACACCCCGGCCATTCTACAATCTAAGCTTGATGCCCTCAATCTCACACAAATTATCAATGAACGCACCAGGTACAACCCCAAATTCGTAAACATGGGCACCCTCATAGGTATCATCCTAACCAACTTGCCCTCCAAATAAAACTCTGCTGTTTTCAACCAAGATCTCAGAGATCACTGCCTCATTGCCTGCATCCGTAATGGGTCTGCGGTCAAACAACCACCCCTCACCACTGTCAAACACTCCCTAAAACACTTCAGCGAGCAGGCCTTTCTAATCGACCTGGCCCCGGTATCTAGGAAGGATATTGACCTCATCCCGTCAGTAGAGGATGCATGGTTATTCTTTAAAAGTGCTTTCCTCACCATCTTAAATAAGCATGCCCCCATTCAAAAAATGTAGAACCAGGGACAGATATAGCCCTTTTTTCACTCCAGACCTGAATGCCCTTAACCAGCACAAAAACATCCTGCGGCATACTGCATTAGCATCGAACAGCCCCCGTGATATGCAACTTTTCAGGGACGTTAGGAACAAATATACACAGACAGTTAGGAAAGCTAAGGCTAGCTTTTCCAAGCAGAAATGTGCATCCTGTAATACTAACTCCAAAAAGTTCTGGGACACTGTAAAGTCCATGGAGAACAAGAGCACCTCCTCCCAACTGCACTGAGGCTAGGAAACACTGTTACCTCCTCCACTTCTCCTTCACCCAAATCCAGATAGCTCTCTTCATCACTCAATATCTAGGTTTACCTCCACTGTATTCACATCCTACCATACCTTTGTCTGTACACTATACCTTGATGCTATTTTATCGCCCCCAGAAACCTCCTTTTACTCTCTGTTCCAGACGTTCTAGACGACCAATTCTTATTGCTTTTAGCCGCACCCTTATTCTACGCCTCCTATGTTCCTCTGTTCCTCTCCTATGTTCCTCTCTCCACTCCTATTCCCCAGGCGCTCTCTTTTGACGACTTCTGTAACCGTAATAGCCTTGGTTTCATGCATGTTAACATTAGAAGCCTCCTCCCTAAGTTTGTTCTATTCACTGCTTTAGCACACTCTGCCAACCCGGATGTTCTAGCTGTGTCTGAATCCTGGCTTAGGAAGATCACCAAAAATTCAGAAATTTTAATTCCAAACTACAACATTTTCAGACAAGATAGAACTGCCAAAGGGGGCGGTGTTGCAATCTACTGCAGAGATAGCCTGCAGAGTTCTGTCCTACTATCCAGGTCTGTACCCAAACAATTTGAACTTCTACTTTTAAAAATCCACCTCTCTAAAAACAAGTCTCTCACCGTTGCCGCCTGCTATAGACCACCCTCTGCCCCCAGCTGTGCTCTGGACACCATATGTGAACTGATTGCCCCCTATCTATCCTCAGAGCTCGTGCTGCTAGGCGACCTAAACTGGAACATGCTTAACACCCCAGCCATCCTACAATCTAAACTTGATGCCCTCAATCTCACACAAATTATCAATGAACCTACCAGGTATCTCCCCAAAGCCTTAAACACGGGCACCCTCATAGATATCATCCTAACCAACTTCCCCTCTAAATACACCTCTGCTGTCTTCAACCAAGATCTCAGCGATCACTGCCTCATTGCCTGCATCCGTAATGGGTCAGCGGTCAAACGACCTCCACTCATCACTGTAAAACGCTCCCTGAAACACTTCAGCGAGCAGGCCTTTCTAATCGACCTGGCCGGGGTATCCTGGAAGGATATTGATCTCATCCCGTCAGTAGAGGATGCCTGGATATTTTTTTAAAATGCCTTCCTAACCATCTTAAATAAACATGCCCCATTCAAGAAATGTAGAACCAGGAACAGATATAGCCCTTAGTTCTCCCCAGACCTGACTGCCCTTAACCAACACAAAAACATCCTATGGCGTTCTGCATTAGCATCGAACAGCCCCCGTGATATGCAGCTGTTCAGGGAAGCTAGAAACCATTATACACAGGCAGTTAGAAAAGCCAAGGCTAGCTTTTTCAAGCAGAAATTTGCTTCCTGCAACACTAACTCAAAAAAGTTCTGGGACACTGTAAAGTCCATGGAGAATAAGAACACCTCCTCCCAGCTGCCCACTGCACTGAAGATAGGAAACACTGTCACCACTGATAAATCCACCATAATTGAGAATTTCAATAAGCATTTTTCTACGGCTCGCCATGCTTTCCACCTGGCTACTCCTACCCCGGTCAACAGCACTGCACCCCCAACAGCAACTAGCCCAAGCCTTCCCCATTTCTCCTTCTCCCAAATCCATTCAGCTGATGTTCTGAAAGAGCTGCAAAATCTGGACCCCTACAAATCAGCCGGGCTAGACAATCTGGACCCTTTCTTTCTAAAATGATCTGCCAAAATTGTTGCCACCCCTATTACTAGCCTGTTCAACCTCTCTTTCGTGTCGTCTAAGATTCCCAAAGATTGGAAAGCAGCTGCGGTCACTCTTGACCCAAACTACTACAGATTTATATCCTACCATGCCTATCTAAGGTCTTCGAAAGCCAAGTCAACAAACAGATTACCGACCATTTCGAATCTCACCATACCTTCTCTGCTATGCAATCTGGTTTCAGAGCTGGTCATGGGTGCACCTCAGCCACGCTCAAGGTCCTAAACGATATCTTAACCGCCATCGATAAGAAACATTACTGTGCAGCCGTATTCATTGATCTGGCCAAGGCTTTCGACTCTGTCAATCACCACATCCTCATCGGCAGACTCAACAGCCTTGGTTTCTCAAATGATTGCCTCGCCTGGTTCACCAACTACTTCTCCGACATAGTTCAGTATGTCAAATCGGACATACCTCTGGCCCTTCTTGGAACACTGTGTTAACTAACCTCCAGACGAGCTTCAATGCCATACAACTCTCCTTCCGTGGCCTTCAACTGCTCTTAAATGCAAGTAAAACTAAATGCATGCTCTTCAACCGATCGCTGCCCGCACCCGCCCGCCAGTCCAGAATCACCACTCTGGACGGTTCTGACTTAGAATATGTGGACAACTACAAATACCTAGGTGTCTGGTTAGACTGTAAACTCTCCTTCCAGACTGACATTAAACATGTCCAATCCAAAATTAAATCTAGAATTGGCTTCCTACTTCATAACAAAGCATCCTGCACTCATGCTGCCAAACATACCCTCTTAAAACTGACCATCCTAACGATCCTCGACTTCGGCGATGTCATTTACAAAATAGCCTCCAACACTCTACTCAACAAATTGGATGCAGTCTATCACAGTGCCATCCATTTTGTTACCAAAGCCCCATATACTACCCACCACTGTGACCTGTATGCTCTCGTTGGCTGGCCCTCACGTCATACTCGTCGGCAAACCCACTGACTCCAGGTCATCTACAAGTCTCTGCAAGGTAAAGTCCCGCCTTATCTCAGCTCACTGGTCTCCATAGCAGCACCCACCCGTAGCAACCGCTCCAGCAGGTATATCTCACTGGTCACCCCCAAAGCCAATTCTTCCTTTGGCCGCCTCTCCTTCCAGTTCTCTAATGCCAATGACTGGAACGAACTGCAAAAATCTCTGAAGCTGGAGACTCTTACCTCCCTCACTAGCTTTAAGCACCAGCTGTAAAAGCTGCTCACAGAGCATTGCACCTGTACATAGCTCATCTGTAAATAGCCCATCCAATTTACCTCTTCCCCATACTGTATTTATTTATTTATTTATCTTGCTCCTTTGCACCTCAGTATCTCTACTTGCACATTCATCTTCTGCACATCCTACCATTCCAGTGTTTAATTGCTATGTTGTAATTACTTCAACACCGTGGCCTATTTATTGCCTTACCTCTCTTATCCTACCTCATTTGCACATGCTGTATATAGATTTTTCTACTGTATTATTGATTGTATGTTTGTTTATTCCTTGTGTAACTCTGTGTTGTTTTATGTGTCGAACTGCTTTACTTTATCTTGGCCAGGTCGCAATTGTAAATGAGAACTTGTTCTCAACTAGCCTATCTGGTTAAATAAAGGTGAAATATAAAAATACAATAAATACTGATGAGTGGCTTCTGTCTGGCCACTCTACCATAAAGGCCTGATTGGTGGAGTGCTGCCAAGATTGTTGTCCTTCTGGAAGGTTCTGCCATCTCCTCAGAGGATCTCTGGAGCTCTGTCAGAGTGACCATTGTGTTCTTGGTTACCTTCCCTGATCAAGGCCCTTCTCCCCCGATTGCTCAGTTTTGCCAGGCGGCCAACTCTAGGAAGAGTCTTGGTGGTTCCAAACTTGTTCCATTTAAGAATGATGGAGGCAACTGTTATTGATGAGCTTCAATGCTGCAGACATTTTTTGGTACCCTTCCCCAGATCTGTGTCTCGACCCAATCCTGTCTCGGAGCTCTATGGACAACTCCTTCAACCTGGATTGGTTTTTGCTCTAACATGCATTGTCAACTGTGGGACCTTATGTAGACAGGAGTGTGGCTTTCCAAATCACGTCCAATAAATAGAATTTACCACAGGTGGACTCCAATAAAGTTGTAGAAACATTTCAAGGATGATCAATGGAAACAGGATGCACCTGAGCTCAATTTTGAGACTCATAGCAAAGGTTCTGAATACTTACGTCAATACTTATGTCTGAAAACCTGTTTTCGCTTTGTCATTATGGGGTATTGTGTGCAGATTGTGAAGATTATTCTTTTTTAATCAATTTTAGAATAAGGCTGCAACTCAACAAAATGTGGGGTCTAAATACTTGCACTGTATATTAATATGGGCTGTTTTTATCCCTTTCCAGTGTAGCTTATCAGAGATAGACATAATATGGAAAAGAACAAACAAAGCAAGAGAGAAGAAAAAAAAATTCAGCAGTCCATCAATCTGTTGGTGTTTGTGTGTACTGTGGGTTTGGAGCTATGAATCCACAGGATTTGCTCTCTCATCCCTTACAGGCTTTTGGTTGAGAGGTTGGACATTGAGCCTGTCATAGCAGATGTAAGCAATGTCCCCACGCGCTCTGGCAGCTTTTATGGCTAGGATACGTTTTTTCCTCTTCTGTTGCATAGCTTCAGGATAGTCTTCGTTTAGGAAGATGAACGTTACTCTCAAGTTCTTGGCTCTTTCAAGAACAGCTACCTTGTCTTCAGTGGTTTAAAGTAATTAAGTAAAAATACTTGAACACTTTTACCGAAGTAGGATTGTACTGGGAAACTTTCACTTTTACTTAACTTGAGTAATTTTCTATTAAGGTATCTTTAATTTTACTCAAGAATTACATTGGGTACTTTTTCCACCACAGCTTGTCTTTGAACCTAAAGGACTTGACCACCATCGGCCTGGGCCTGTCACCTGTGCTGGTGGTGGGTTTTTCAATCCTGTGGGCGCGCTCCACCTCAATCTTCCTGTGGTTAATTTTCAATTTCACAGTGATCATTTCCCTCACTTTGAGCCCAGACTCCTTCCTGGTCTCATGTGGAGATTCTGCAATTCCGTCCACCACAATGTTGTTCCACTCATATTCACATACAGAAATTATATCCTCTCTAAATAACTTACTGTTATTTGGCTGTCATCTTGCTGTTCTCCTGTTTAAACTTATTGAGCTGACCCTGGGAGAACTGCAAACTGTTCTTCAGGTCCTGGACCTTTCTGGTCAGATCGTCCATTATTTTATTACTTGACTCCACCAGTATTTGGACACAACAGTTTAAGCTTTTTTCTTGTTGTTGCAACCACTGCTTGTAGAACTATTTTGTTTGTTGATCCTTCACCTGTGATAAAGAGACGTCACTGTCCTCAACAACACTCCCACCGGCTTTGTTTTTTTTTTATGGTAGGCTTTGCTGTTACTTCTCACTGTTCCAGACAGGGCTGGTCGCAGGGCAGATGGAAACAGCATTAAACAGCAGGAATTCAAACAGTCTCACTCCCGAGACAATCTGTGGAGTTTGTGTACAATCTGCAAAGTTTGTGTACAAGCTGTACAAGGACAACTGGTTAGCTTGATAGCTAGCTAACGTTAGAAACTAGGCTAGCATCTGCGCCAATGAAGGAACAATGAGCAACTTCTATGAAATGCAATCCATGCAATTGGTGGTCCGGAAGGGCATTCCAGAGGCCCAGGGTGGTCAAGCTGATAACAATGTCTTCCCTATGAGCCCTGGCCAAAAATGTTGTATTACATAAGGAATAAGCAGCCATTTGGGATGTAACCATAGTTTTACCTGGTGAGGTAGGCCAGCATACCTGACCTCACAGAAGAATCAGGGTTAAGGTTAGTTCAGTTCCTCCAGGTCGCCCTCCTCAACTTTCCCAGGATGCACCTCTTCCTCTCCGTGACCACCAGGTGACCTCCTTGGTCTCACTGCCACCTGTGACAGCCCTCCCCACTGCCATACACGCAAACAGATACACACGCGCACATGCACACACGCACGCACGCACGCACACACACACACACACACACACACACACACACACACACACACACACACACACACACACACACACACACACACACACACACACACACACACACACACACACACACAGAGGCCCTTGTCAGTCATCTCAGAAGGGACATGGCTATCTGATACCACACAGTGTGCTTGAGAAAGACAGAGAGAGGGGGTGAGAGAGAGAAGGAGAGAGAGAGAAAAGACAGGGGGAGAACATTCAATCCAATGAAGCGTGCTGTATATTAAAATACGTAGGGGGAGAGAAAGACAAAAAGAACAGAAAGAAGGAGGAGAGGAACGAGACAGAAGGAGGTTCAGGGAAGTGTAGGAGTGAACATTTAGAACCTGTTGCTAACCAAACATCCAAATACATACACACAAACACACGTTCTCTCTCAGCTCAGAAGCCATTTAATATCCGTCTCCAGATACACACAGTGGCTAGGTACAGATGTAGGATCTTACTTTCATAAATCTGTTGATGCTGAGAATTTTCCTGCACCGCAGGAAATGCAGATGAGCTTCATGATTTGCATAAATTCACTGAAAACTTGCACTAACAAACGGTTATATTAACATTATTGCAGTTTTCATGAAGGCTAATTTTGGCCAGCTAATAGCATAACCACCGATCAAGGAACATAATCGTTAAAATCCTGTAGCTGAAGGTTTATTTTGCTACAGCAATACTGGTCAAATTAAGATCTTACGGCTGTGCTGGTCAAAATATGTGCACTACATAGGGAATAGGGTACCATTTGGGACGCACAACAGTCTGTTGCTATTTAATGTGTTTCTATTATGGCAGCGTGTCCATTTAATGTGTTTCTATCCTTACCTTTTAATCAGGTGGTTCTTATAGAAGTTATTATACCGTCTGAATGGACTAATGTAGCCCCCAGAGAGCAATAAAGAGACAAGACACACATTGTTTGTGTGTGTGTGGTTTTGTGTGTGAGAGAAAGTATGAGAGAGACACAGAGAGAAAGAGAGCGAGAGAAAAAGAGAGAAAGAAAGAGAGAGACAGGAAGACAGTGACAGAGAGAGAGAGAGAGAGAGAGAGAGAGAGAGAGACACACACACACACACACACACACACACACACACACACACACCTTCCCATCACCAGTCTTTGCCTCTGTTTGCCCTGGTCTGAGACATTCCCTGTATGTCGCATTGGGAGAGAGACTGGAAAAGTTAAATACAGAAAGAGAGAGAAAGATGGAGAGGGAGGGATGGAGTGAAGGAGAAATATGAATGTAGCCTTGAGTGGTGTTGTTTGCTTTCGGTCGGCAATCGTCCCACTCCTGTTCCCTTCTTCCAGCACGTTTAACACACAAACACACATGCTGTCAACTATATAGCACCCTCAGGACATACACACACACATACACTTCCATAAGGTCATGTTCTAGCACAGCTCTGCATAAACTCAGTGTCTCAAAATGACCTAGTAGTAATCCTCACATTTTAACCCATCCATCACAAACACACACACACACACACAGGTGCACACACACACATGCACACACCTACTTACTTACTATGAGAGGTGAAGCAGAACTGATTACTTTAAAATTAGCTGTCTGATTTCTATTCTCCGTGTTTCCCATTCAATATGTTTACTTCTGCTTCAAGGAGTGTGTATGTGGGGTGTCTGTATTCCTGTATATGAGTGAGAGCGAGATAATATTTGTCAACGTCTGTATGTATACTTGTTGGATGCATTTGCTGTTTGTTTTGGTTGTGTTTCAGATTATGTTTTGCCCAATAGAAATGAATGGTAAATAATGTATTGTGTATCCCTTTAATCCCTCAATTTCTCCAAAACACCGTTCAACTGACGACAAGGTCCACCTGCAGGAGCCCGGCTCGTCACAAGGAGTTGCGAGAGTGCGATGAGCCAAGTAAAGCCCCCCCCCTTTCAAACATTAACAATGTTGGGCCAATTGTGAGCCGCCCTATGGGACTCCTGATCAAGGCTGGTTGTGATACAGCCCGGGATCAAACCCGGGTCTGTAGCGATACCTCTAGCGCTTCAATGCCACTCGGCGAGGCCATGTATTTTGTATTTTATTGTAAATAAGGATAAAATATGTTTATGAACACTTCTACATTATTGTGGATGCTAATAATGGTCTTCTTAGTTAAAAAAAAAAGTTTGATATACTTCTTCTGGCATGCCATCCACCCCTGGAGTTTTCCCGGACTTAAAGGCTTTAATTGCATAACGAAGTTCCTCTGTAATTTGGCCTTCACATGAGTCTTTCTGTACAGATGCTATTTTTACAGTATTAATAGGGAAAAAATCCATTCAATTAGCTTCGGTTAGTGGAGATGGAGGAGACTGAAACGAAAACATATTCTTAAAGTACTTTACTTCCTCTTTCAAAACATAGTTTGGTGAATCATGAGTGACTTCAAAAAGAATTTGGTGCATTTTTCCCCATATTCCATCCAGCTCGCTTTATTTTCATAATATATACAATGGATCTGTCTTGAAACAGTTCTTCCGTTTCTTTTTGTTTTTTCCTCTAACTTACTCTGACCCTCTATGGCACAGTTTGTATTGCTATATATCTGTACTTTTAGTCCTTCAATTTCCTTTGTTAATATGGACTCTTTTGACATAAATTGCTTTTGATGAGCACTGAATTGCATGGCCTCTAAAGGCAAATTTGAAAGTATCCCATACAATAAGGGGATCTGCTGTACACATGTTATGTCGGAAAAAGTAAGTTATAAATTCTTCTGTCCTAGTTAAAAACAAGTTATCATCCAGTAGGCTTTGATTAAATTTCCAATATCTTCGCCCACATGGAAATTCTGTAAGAGTAATATAAATGACAATTATGTGATGGTCTGACTGCATTCTGTCCCCTATCAACACTTTTTAACTTTTGGTGCCAGAGAGAATGACATAAGAAAGTAATCAAGACGACTAGCTTGATTAAGCCTCCGCCATGTATCTCTCACTAGGTCAGGGTATTTAAGCCTCCATATATCCACTAATTCCAATACATCCATGACATTCATGATTTCCTTAAGTCCCTGAGGGTGATAGTTTGTAGTTTCCTTTCCAGTCCATAGAGGTATTTAAAACCGTATTATAATCTCCCATAATAATAGAGTCTAGTGTTGCTTGAAGAGTTGATCAATTCGCAATTTATATTTTCAAAGAAGCTTGGATAATCATTATTTAGACCGTATAGGTTAATAAGGCATATCGGTTTATGGTCAAATAACATGTTTAAAATCATCCATCTACCTTGAGGATCTGTTTGGACAATATCATCACCCCTTTTAAATGTCTTTACCCACGGGAGAAATATATTTTCTGTAAACAATAGATGTTATATTCCTCTCTTTTAGCCAGGTAAATACTGATCGTCTTTTCTTATTATCTGCTAAGCCATCACAATTATAACTGGCTATACTTATTTCACTAATTACCATAATGAGACACAAGTTTCAATTCTATTTATCATAATATATGTTTGTAAACATACCATTAAAAAGTAACATGATGATATAGCGATACCATGAAATTTGCATTGCTACTAAGTAAACCTCCAATTGGTCCCCACTATTCCACCCACTAAAACCCCTACTCATCCCGAGTTGGGTTGTCATCCCAATGCCCGGCAGACCCCCACCGACCCCCTGGATCCCATGGCCTGGAGAGACTGGGACCCATCCTTCGAAAAGAGCACACAGTGCCACCCACAAAACAGAAGCAGATCAACCGGCAAAAGTATTTCCATCGCCCTCACCTCGAATTGTATTATATATAGCTATAAAAAAAAAATATATATTCAGAATACAGGTTCTTAATTTCCATAATTAGCCATTCATTTTTGTAGTAATGTAGACAGTTTATGCAAAGGATTGTTTCCTCTTACCAGTATTGCCATTACGGCAAGCAACTATTATTTTGGCAAACAATTATTGTGATTCATCCGATATAATGTCCCTAACATCTTTTACTCCCTCGCAACAGTTGTGGGACACACACACACACAAACTGTAACGCTCAATGAGTGAATAGGTGTGGAGTCAGGTGCAGAGAGCAAAGGATTCGGGAAAAACACGCTTTAATGTCCAAAAATAATCACAGGAACAAAAATAGTATACCAAACCAGGTATAACTACAGAACAAAAGTACCCTAACGTGAAAATACAAGGACAGCGAGAAACCCAAAAGAAAACACTAACCACTCTAACACATACAGATGAACAAGCCCGCACAAACAGAAGCGGGCTGAAGGAACTTAAATAACCCCACCCTAACAACCAAACAAGGAACAGGTGAAACCAATAGACAAAACCAAACGAACACAGAACAAAGGATCGGTGGCAGCTAGTAGACCGGCAACGACGACTGCCGAGCGCCACCCGAACAAGAAGGGGAGTCACCTTCGGTAATATTCGTGACACAAACACACACGCACACACACACACAGAGAAACACTCATACACACTCAACCCCTTTCCCCACAACAACCATAGACTCAGATTCTCAAGTTGCACCATCTTCAACTCAAGAAAGGTCTTGATTTACGAGTGCGTATACAGTGGCAGCTGTATGAGAAGGCCTGCAAAACTGAGCAAAAAAATGGGCAGAAATGGGGAGATTAGATTTACCATTGTAGCATCATTTTATCTAAAGAGGATCATTTTTTACATGTTAAAAAAATATATATCTTTAATGAAATTCACTGAGGATGATTCTACCCTTCTTCTCCCCTCCACTGACTTAGATGTACAAGTTGGGCGAATGTCAATATGGTTCTCACAGAAGTAGTGCACTGGGCCTTTACTATTATTAGCAGACCGACATAGACATCTGTAGCCTGAGCAAAAAACTTTTTCAGCATCTCCACTTTGGCAAAAAAGGTAGTATAAATAAGACCAGTATCTTGCAATTGTAAAAGTTGTTGCCCTTTCTCTGAGATTGTCATTCTAATGGTATCCAGAAAGACCTCTCCTCAAACATTTACATCAAAAGCTGCAAAGTTATGGGCAAAAACATCCACATCAAATATTTGTATTGATCAAATAACATGGAAAACAACCACTTTGTGTGCAGTATTAAGTATTAATTTACCATCCTTACAAACCACTTAATGTAAATCTGCATTACTGTATTGTACATACTGTAGGCTGGTCATCCTGGTTTGTACCCATAGAATTTCCATCACCATGAAAGAAACTATACACAATACAGTAATTGAGTACATTGAGACATCAAGAGGTTTGTGATGATATGATGTGGCACTGTTGGTAGTTTGCAATGCAAGGCTTGTGGGATCGATTCCCATGGGGGACCAGTACGAAAAATAATTCAAATGTATTCACTCACTACTGTAAGTTGCTCTGGATAAGAGCGTCTACTAAAATGGAAAATTAATTAATAGACTTTCAGTTTTCACATAGAAATAAGTTGCATTTGTAAAGTTTAAGAAACTGGAAACATAAGCATTTTTACATTCTACAAGTATTATCAGATTAACTGTTTTGTACAGATAATTATCAGACTCAAGAAATGCTCAAATACATTACATTTTTTCACAAAAGTAGTGCACTGGACCTTTACTAGTCCGGTATTAGCGGACCAATTGTAATGGTCTTCTGGGGAAAGAGAGGCGGTTCCCAATCAGAGACAATGACTAACACCTGCCTCTGATTGAGAGGACGAACGCACAACCTAAACCTATAGGGGAGGGTCCGCGGTGACGGCTCTGGCGCTGGACGTAGACCCCACTCCATAATTGTCTTAGTCCACCTCCTTAGCGTCCCTTGAGTGGCGACCCTCGCCGCTAACCTTGGCCTAGGAACCCTAACAACGGGCCCCACTGGACTGAGGGGCAGCTCGGGACTGAGGGGCAGCTTGGGACTGAGGGGCAGCTCGGGACTGAGGGGCAGCTCAGGCAGGTTGATGGATCTGGCAGATCCTGGCTGGCTGGTGGTTCTGGCAGATCCTGGCTGACTGGTGGTTCCGACAGATCCTGGCTGACTGGCAGATCCTGGCTGACTGGTAGTCCTGGCGGATCCTGGCTGACTGGCAGTTCTGGCGGATCCTGGCAGACTGGCGGATCCTGGCTGACTGCCGGTTCTGACGGATCCTGGCAGACTGGCGGATCCTGGCTGACTGCCGGTTCTGACGGATCCTGGCAGACTGGCGGATCCTGGCTGACTGCCGGTTCTGACGGATCCTGGCAGACTGGCTGCTCCTGGCGGCTCCTGGCTGACTGGCGGCTCCTGGCGGCTCCTGGCTGACTGGCGGCTCCTGGCGGCTCCTGGCTGACTGGCGGCTCCTGGCTGACCGGTGGCTCCTGGCTGACTGGCGGCTCCTGGCTGACTGGCGGCTCCTGGCTGACTGGCGGCTCCTGGCTGACTGGCGGCTCCTGGCTGACTGGCGGCTCCTGGCGGCACTGGCGGCACTGGCGGCTCCTGGCAGACTGGCGGCACCTTGCAGACTGGCGGCGCTGGCGGCGCTGGGCAGACTGGCGGCGCTGGGCAGACTGGCGGCGCTGGGCGGAGAGGAAGGCTCCGGCAGCTCTGGACTGAGGGGCTCCGGCGCCTCTGGACTGAGGGGCTCCGGCGCCTCTGGACTGAGGGGCTCCGGCGCCTCTGGACTGAGGGGCTCCGGCGCCTCTGGACTGAGGGGCTCCGGCGCCTCTGGACTGAGGGGCTCCGGCGCCTCTGGACTGAGGGGCTCCGGCGCCTCTGGACTGAGGGGCTCCGGCGCCTCTGGACTGAGGGGCTCTGGCGCCTCTGGACTGAGGGGCGGAAACTCCGGTAGCGCCGGACAGGCGGGAGCACCTGTGTTGATGGGATGGAGAGACAGCCTGGTGCGGGGTGCCGGCACTGGTGGTACCGGGCTGGGGACATGCACCTCAGGGCGAATGCCTTGCATACTATGCCAAACCAACAGCCTTCTCTCTATTCTGTCCAATACATCCTCAACACTCTCAGACTCAGCACTCAGCTTCGCCGACAGCTCCAATACCATCCATGGCTCTGTTGGCTCAGGTGACTCCTGACTCTGCCACACTCTCCCTCGGGCTTCCAGCCGCTCTGCCGTGCTAGCTCCTCCTGCTGCTGCTTTTGCTGCTGTTGCTCCTGCTGCACCTGTTGCTTCTCCTGCTGCTGCTGCCTCTGTTTACCACGCCGCTTGGTCCTTGGTTGGTGGGTGATTCTGTAACGGTTTTCTTCTGGTGAAAGAGAGGCGGACCAAAATGCAGCGTGGTTAGTTTTGTACATCTTTAATAAAGATGAAAATACAACAATCTACAAAACAAGAAATGTGAAAAAACCGAAACAGTCCTATCTGGTGCCACAAAGACAGGAACAATCACCCACAAGAGACCTAAAGAATATGGCTGCCTAAATATGGTTCCCAATCAGAGACAACGATAAACACCTGCCTCTGATTGAGAACCACTCTAGGCAACCATAGACTTACCTAGAGTACT
This sequence comes from Oncorhynchus mykiss, assembly GCF_057628025.1. Classification (NCBI taxonomy): domain Eukaryota; kingdom Metazoa; phylum Chordata; class Actinopteri; order Salmoniformes; family Salmonidae; genus Oncorhynchus; species Oncorhynchus mykiss. The sequence goes on from NC_143042.1 coordinate 29,343,957, forward strand.
ACTCTAACCACAATCCCATAACTACAAACAACCCCAGACAAAACAAACCACATAAATCCCCATGTCACACCCTGGACTCACTAAAATACTAACGAAAACACAGAATACTAAGGCAAGGGCGTGACACCAATATAGAAGTTTTAAGTGCGGGAATAATTTTTGCTGCATCAGACAATATTACACACACACAGACATACACCCCCCCACACACTAGTACACATAATAAATGGTTAGCTTACTTACCCAATGGCCAGAATTCAACACGCCTTTTAAAAGGCAATGTTACCGTGTTTGCAGAGATTGCAATCAAGGTAAGCACTGTAGATGTTTGCTCAATTGGAAATTCATTTTAAATGTCAAGCATGTTTCGGATTTAGTCCAGGCCAATATAACAGAATAATAGCTAAACTTCTTTCACAAACTGTTTGTAGGAAATATTACACAGTATTGCAATCTGCTGGCACTGCTTCTTGAAAATATAGTTTTCAGGAAAATAAATAGAACAAAAAAAAGAGACGAGGATCACAATGAAAACAAACCTTCAGTCTTTATTGTGTTTTATTCTTATGTACTGTTCTCTCCGACTGGAGCAGTGCAACCAACCAACCAAGACAAAGCAGAGATTTTAGACAAAAATTCAGTATTTATTGAATTTACAGTTATACAGTTTATATTATATCTCCAGATAAACAGTAAAACATATTACATCTTGATGCATCATAGTAGTATTCCCTTTGACATGGCGGACCAGTCCTTTCTATATACAGTGTCTTCAAACTATCTCTCACTCTCCTTCTTCATCCTGCTTTTTAAAAATGTTTCTCTCTCTATATATATTAAGTGGCTTGGGGCAGAGAGAGAAACTCATCATTTCTACATACAGCGTCAACAAACTCTGTCTGTGCCCAAAATGGTACCCTATTCCCGATATAGACCAGGGCCCATAGTGCACTATATGGGGAATAGGGTGTAATTTGGGACAAAACCTATACCTCTCTATCTCTTTCTATTAAGTGACCTGGGGGCTCGGAGAGAAACTCTTGTAAGGGGAAGGAGGGAGAGAACGATGGATTGAGGGGTAGACAGGGTGAATGTAAGAAGGCATTGCAGTCATACAGTGTCAACCAACTATAACTCTCCTCCATCTCTCAGTCTGTTCTAAAGATCATGAACAGTCCAAATGATGTCATGAAATTGGATGATTGGATGATATTTGGATGAAACCAAATCCCAGTATGATGTCCAAAGTACGAAAAATAACTGTTGCATCTACATTGATAAAGTTTGAAAATAAAGTACCTGGTCCTCTCCCCAGTGTTAAACACTTGGATACAGGTGGCAGGATTATTAGGGGGATAGGGTGACATCTGCATAACTCTATCATTTTAATACATCAATGGTAACATGATATTCTCGAACCTAATTTAAATAAGTACCGCCTTGTAACCAACAATGGAGAAGGCGGGTTTGCAGAAGGGCGCAGTTTACATAAATAGATAGCTACTCCGCTGGTTGCCAAAATGTTACTGAAGGGTTTCAGAAAATATTATTAAAGGTTTACCCTCTTCATCTAAGGCAAAGGTTATTGTGTTTCCCCTTTATCCGTCTCTGGTGTTAGCTAGTTAATGGCTAGCTAGGTGTTCAGCCAGCATGGAACAAATAAGGGGGAAAGGTCGTTCAAAACTCAGATGCAGTTGTCAAGTCAACACATCCGCCAGTGCAGCTGTGAACCACATCACAAGAGACATGACAAACGAGAGATGTAAAAAAACATTTTTGACATCATTGATAAAATTTCATAAAATTAGCTTGGGATGGTTTTACTGCAACGCTGCTCACAGCATCCAAGTTGCTTGACAGTTTTGACAAGTTTTTGAAAGAGCTGTCAGTCTTGGTGAGCTCATGAATATAAGCTTCCCGCCCACTCAGCCTGCCTTTTCAAACTACCTGGTAGTTAGCCATGAGAGAAAAAGTACTTTAACATTTTTTTTTTTTATCCAAAACAAATATTATGGGTGATATTTTCATCACTCAAAGGGCTTTTTTAAATGGGAATCAGAATGACTTTTCGGGACCTTTAAGTGACCTGGGGATGGAAGAGAAAGTCTTGTAAGGGGAAGGATGAATGTAAGAAGGGATGGCAGTTGATGCCCTTACACATGGTCTACAGCAGGGTTCCCCAACTGGGGAATTTGTATTTGCCCCACCAAGTTTTCTGAGCAAAAAAAACTATTTGATTTTTTATATACAGAACCAGTCAAAAGTTTGGACACACCTACTCATTAAAGGGGTTTTCTTTATTTTGACTATTTTCTATATTGTAAAATAATAGTGAAGACATCAAAACTAATGAAATAACACATATGGAATCATGTAGTACCCAAAAAAGTGTTAAACAAATCAAAATATTTTTTATATTTTAGATTCTTCGAAGTATCCACCCTTTGCCTCGAGGACAGCTTTGCACACTCTTGGCATTCTCTCAACCAGCTTCACCTGGAATGCTTCCAAAAGTCTTGAAGGAGTTCCCACATATGCTGAGTACTTGTTGGCTACTTTTCCTTTACACTGCGGTCCAACTCATCCCAAACCATCTCAATTGGGTTTAGGTCGGGTGATTGTGGAGGCCAGGTCATCTGATGCAGTACTCTATCACTCTCCTTCTTGGTCAAATAGCCCTTACAAGGCCTGGAGGTGTGTTGGGTCATTGTCCTGTTGAAAAACAAATGATAGTCCCACTAAACGCAAACCAGATGGGATGGTGTATTACTGCCAAATGCTGTGGTAGACATGCTGGTTAAGTGTACCTTGAATTCTAAATAAATCACCAACAGTGTCACCAGCAAAGGTCTCCCGCAACATCACACCTTCTCCTCTATGCTTCACAGTAGGAACCACACATGTGGAGACCATCCGTTCACCTACTCTGCATGTCACAAAGACACGGCAGTTGAAACCAAAAATCTCAGATTTGGACTCATTAGACCAAAGGACAGATGTTCACCGGTTTAATGTCCATTGCTCGTGTTTCTTGGCCCAAGCAAGTCTCTTATTCTTATTGGTATTCTTCAGTAGTGGTTTCTTTGCAGCAATTCAACCACAAAGGCCTGATTCACGCAGTCTCCTCTGAAAAGTTGATATTGAGATGTGTCTGTTACTTGAACTCTGTGAAGGATTTACAATGGCGTGCGAAAGTATTCACCTGCCTTGGCATTTTTCCTATTTTGTTGCCTTACAACTTGGAATTAAAATAGATTTTTGTATCATTTGATTTACACAACATGCCTACCACTTTGAAGATGCAAAATATTTTTTATTGTGAAACAAACAAGACATAAGACAAAAAAACTAAACTTGAGCGTGTATAACTATTCCAAAGTCAATACATTGAAGAGCCACCTTTTGCAGCAATTACAGCTGCAAGTCTTTTGGGGTATGTCTCTATAAGCTTTGCACATCTAGCCACTGGGATTTTTGCCCATTCTTCAAGGCAAAACTGCTCCAGCTCCTTCAAGTTGGATGGGTTCCGCTGGAGTACAGCAATCCTTACCACAGATTATCCATTCGATTGAGGTCTGGGCTTTGACTAGGCCATTCCAAGACGTTTAAATGTTTCCCCTTAAACCACTCAAGTGTTGCTTTAGCAGTATGCTTAGGGTCATTGTCCTGCTGGAAGGTGAACCTCCGTCCCAGTCTCAAATCTCTTGAAGACAGAAACCGGTTTCCATCAAGAATTTCCCTGTATTTAAGTGCCATTCCATCATTCCTTCTATTCTGACCAGTTTCCCAGTCCCTGCCGATGAAAATCATTGCCACAGCATGATGCTGCCACCACCATGCTTCACTGTGGGGATGTTGTTCTCGGGGTGATGAGAGGTGTTGGGTTTGCACCAGAGATAGCATTATCCTTGATGGCCAAAAAGCTCAATTTTAGTCTCATCTGACCAGAGTACCTTCTTCCATATGTTTGGGGAGTCACCCACATGCCTTTTATTTTTTTACCTTTATTTATACAGGTTTGAGGCTGGTTACTCTAATTAAATGATCCTCTGCAGGTAACTCTGGGTCTACCTTTCCTGTGGTGGTCTTCATGAGAGACAGTTTCATCATAGCGCTTGATGGTTTTTGCGACTGCACTTGAAGTTCTTGAAATTTTACGGATTGACTGACCTTCATGTCTTAAAGTAATGATGGGTTGTCGTTTCTCTTTGCTTATTTGAGCTGTTCTTCACATAATATGGACTTGGTCTTGTACCAAATAGGGCTTAATCTGTATACCACCCCTACCACCCCTAACGTATTGGCTCAAACACATTAAGAAGGAAAGAAATTCCTCAAATGAACTTTTAACAGGCCACACCTGTTAATTGAAATGCATTCCAGGTGACTAATTCATGAAGCTGGTTGAGAGAGTGTAAAGCTGTCATCAAGGCAAAGGGTGGCTACTTTGAAGAATGTCAAATATAACAAAATATTTAGATTTGTTTTACACTTTTTGGTTTCCTACATGATTCCATAGCTGTTATTTCACATAGTTTTGATGCCTTCACTATTATTCTACAATGTAGATTTTTTAAAATTTAAAACAAACAAATTAAAACAGTAATGAGCAGGTGTGTAACTTTTGACTGGTACTGTATTTTTTTTTACATTTTCATTGTTGGTCATAATAATCTGTAAAAACACCAGGAAATCAGCTCCAAGTTATTTTACTTCAGAAAATCTGTCCAAAGTATTCCCACACATAATCGAGTGACACATAATCGTAAACAAATGTAAGCATAGTTAGAAATGATTATGTTTTTGTCAAATATATCTGTTTGGGCTTTTTGCGGTTCAATTTGCGGTCTACAAATGATTTGTAATTATGCTCTGGCCCACGGCTGAATCTAGTTGATGGACCCTGGTTTACAGTGTGGGGCTGAAGAGTGTGTGTGTGTGTATATGTGTGGAGATAGAGTTGAAACTAGCCCACAAGGCTAAACTGAATTAATCCCCAGGCTGAGTCTCTAGGGTAGGAAACTGGCTAACCACAATAGTGAACAGAGCACAATCTTCTGGCTCTTTCTGTTTCATCTAGATCTTATTTGATACCGCATGCACACATGCACGCATTACACACACCTTCAATGGAACTCTCTTCAGCATGTGAACGTGAAGGCCTATGAAGAGCCTCTAACTTTGTAACATAGAACCACTGTATTCTAGAACTTAGTGTTCTGCAGTAAAATTCTCTGGCCATATTCTAGAACATAGAAGACTATACTATCTAGAGCCATTTAGAGAGTTAAGACATTGAGTTTTCTGCATTATGATGCATTTACATGACACAGACAATCACATAATTCCATATGGTAGCCATGTGCAATATTGACAAATAGCAGTTTAGAAAATTGTCTTAATTTAAACATGTTAAGTAACTGAACATCTTGAATTGATTTAAAATCCAAATACTTGTCATGAATGAATAAATGGAATGCTCAATGGCAGCAACATGGAGTCCATTCTAAAAATTGGCCGGACTCTCTCTATATACAGTTGAAGTCGGAAGTTTACATACACTTAGGTTGGAGTCATTAAAACTCGTTTTTCAACCACTCCACAAATTTCTTGTTAACAAATTATAGTTTTGGCAATCTACTTTGTGCATGACTTTGTGCATGACACAAGTAATTTTCCAACAATTGTTTACAGACAGATTGTTTCACTTATAATTCACTGTATCACAATTCCAGTGGGTCAAAAGTTTACATACACTAAGTTGACTGTGCCTTTAAACAGCTTGGACAATTCCAGAAAATTATGTCATGCCTTTAGAAGCTTCTGATAGGTGAATTGACATCATTTGAGTCAATTGGAGGTGTACCTATGGATCTATTTCAAGGCCTACCTTCAAACTCAGTGCTTCTTTGCTTGACATCATCCAAAGAAATCAGCCAAGACCTCAGAAAAGAAATTGTAGATCTCCACAAGTCTGGTTCATCCTTGGGAGCAATTTCCCAACACTTGAAGATACCACGTTCATCTGTACAAACAATAGTACGCAAGTATAAACACAATGGCACCAAGCAGCCGTCAAACCGCTCAGGAAGCCGTCAAACCGCTCACATTCTGTCTCCTAGAGATTAACGTACTTTGGTGTGACAAGTGAAAATCAAATCCAGAACAACAGCAAAGGACCTTGTGAAGATGCTGGAGGAAACAGGTACAGAAGTATCTATGTCAATAGTAAAACAAGTCATATATCGACATAACCTGATAGGCCGCTCAGCAAGGAGAAGCAACTGCTCCAAAACCGCCATAAAAAAAGGGGGACAAAGATTGTACTTTTTGGAGAAATGTCCTCTGGTCTGATGAAACAAAAATAGAACTGTTTGGCCATAATGACCATTGTTGTGTTTGGAAGAAAAAAGGGGAGGCTTGCAAGCCAAACAACACCATCCCAACCGTGAAGCAAGGGGGTGGCAGCATCATGTTGTGGGGGTGCTTTGCTGCAGGAGGGACTGGTGCACTTCACAAAATAGATGGCATCATGAGGAGGAAAATTAGGTGGATATATTGAAGCAACATCTCAAGACATCAGTCAGGAAGTTAAAGCTTGGTCGCAAATGGGTCTTCCAAATGGACAATGACCCAAAGCATTCTTTCAAAGTTGTGGCAAAATGGCTTAAGGACACCAAAGTCAAGGTATTGGAGTGGCCATCACAAAGCCCTGACCTCAATCCTATAGAACATTTGTGGGCAGAACTGAAAAAGCATGTGAGAGCAAGGAGGCCAAAAAACCTGACTCAGTTACACCAACTCTGTTAGGGGGAATGGGCCAAAATTCACCCAACTTATTGTGGGAAGCTTTTGGAAGGCTACCTGAAATGTTTAACCCAAGTTAAACAATTTAAAGTCAATGCTACCAAATACTAATTGAGTGTATGTAAACTTCTAACCCACTGGGAATGTGATGTAAGAAATAAAAGCAGAAATAAATCATTCTCTCTACTATTATTTTGACATTTTACATTCTTAAAACAAAGTGGTGATTATCACTGACCTAAAACAGGGAATGTTTACTTGGATTAAATGTCAGGAATTGTGAAAAACTGAGTTTAAATGTATTTGGCTAAGGAGTATGTAAACTTCTGACTTCAACTGTATATGGCTCTGCCTCTGGCTACCTAATAGCTAAGGTCACACTATAAACTATTTAAGAAATGGTTGTCATGACTTCTTTGAATAAAAGGTTTTAAAACAAATAAAACCGTGTGATAAAAGAGCAATAACAAAAAATGTTTCAAAACTTTAAATTCAGCTTTTAAAAACATATTCTCGTAAGGAAAAGCCAGACACAGAGACACTGGTTAAAGCTGTTGTTCTGTGTGTTAAACACATACTAGGGTGGGTTTCCTAAAATCATAAAGACCATCTTTAGCACTAAGTACATGTGCTGATCAAAAAAATGTATAAATGTAAGCCCAAACTAATGCTCCGATGTACATAAATACATATAAATTGGGATTTTGTCAAATCATGTTCCCTGATCCGAAACCACATCAGTGTAAAAATAAAACAACTTTTGGGTTCCCAAATGTACATATACATTTTTTGTAATTTATCAGACGCTCTTATCCAGAGCGACTTACTGGAGCAATTAGGGTTAAGTGCCTTGCTCAAGGGCACATCAACATATTTTTCACCTAATTAGCTCAGTGATTCGAACCAGTAACCTTTCAGTTACTGGCCCAATGGTCTTAACCACTAGAGGTACCCTGACACCACGGTACTTGGAACTTACATTTTTTTGACGTGTGTGTGAGGTCTTCTCCCTGCTAGCAATGGTGTGAACCATTCAATCAACAATGTGTATGAAAACGTTCAAACTTTTAAATAGACCCTCACAACCAAAAGGGAGTACGATGATTGCTAAAATAACACAGCAAAGTCGTCTCCCTGGTTACCATAGCAACCCGACCATTAACCCCCCTACCCAAAAAATAATCTCTGCATTTGCTCAGCTGACTAAATTAAATAGATCGTCCATCACAAAAAAATATTAAAACAAATTAAAGATTAAAAAAGTGGTAAAATAATGTTGATGAATATACACAGAGGCATATTATAATATTATATACCAAGACAGACAGGCAGCAAGTACCAGTGGGGGAGGATTGGTGAGGAGAGGAAGGTTTTTCTATTCCAGAGGAGAGAGGAGAGAAAGGTCTTTCTATTCCAGAGCAAATCAGCATCGCTCCCCCCAAAAATCTAAATTGTTCACTACCATGATCACTTCTCCTCCTCTTCTCCATTCATTCCTCCTTTCTCCCCAAAGACACCTTTAGTCAGTAGTACAGGTCATGTAAAACAACAATATTACATTACACAGATTAATAATAATATATCCACATTCTTGTCCACTGTCCACATACAGAATATGTCTGCGTCCCAATGTACCCTATTCTCAATAGGGCTCTGGTCAAAACTAATGTACTAAATAGGGGAAAGGGTGCCATTTGGGACGCAGGCCAACATGTGAAAACACGCATAGGGCATTTTCCTGGGAAGTTCAAAATTCAACCAAAAACTTTTGGTAACCTCATCTATCTCTCTATATAAAACCCTGGTGAGAATATAAAAAAAACATTTTTTTTAATGAAAACATTAACAAAAAAATGAACTGAAGCTCAGGACCATTAGGTTTACATAAATGTACATATGGCTTACATATCTGCTTCTGATAGGACAGGGGTAGAGGAAGAGGATGAGTCCACCAATGAGGCAATGCTATTGTCCAGACTCCTGTTCCAGGTGCTCCTATTGGGTGTTAAGGGAAAAGTGGGTGTGGAGCAGTTGGAGGGCGGACCCGAGCTGGAGCTAGGGCTGTGATTGGATAAGGAGAAGAGAGCGTCGCTACGGAGACCTTTGGACTCGAGTTCCGCCTGCAGGTATTGGCAGATCTCCTCTGGTAGACGTTGTAACTCCGCCTCCAAGTCTCGCTCCAATCGGGCCTGCAGCTGGAAATCACAAAATGGAACATACACCAAATACCAAATTGAGACTGCATTCAGAATACTACAAAAATATCCCCCGTGTATAACGTAAAATACCAAATAATGCATGTAGAGCAGAATTAGGCCGATACCTACTAATTATCAAAATCCAGAAAAAAGCTGTTAAATTCTACAACCACCTAAAAGGAAGTGATTCCCAAATCTTCCATAACAAAGCCATCACCTACAGAGACATTAACCTGGAGAAGAGCCCCCTAAGCAAGCTAGTCCTGGGGCGCTGTTCACAAACACAAACAGACCCCACAGTGCCCTAGGACAGCAACACAATTAGAACCAACCAAATCATGAGAAAACAAAAAGAGAATTACTTGTAAAATAATTTACAGTGCTATTTGGCCCTAAACAGAAAGTACACAGTGGCAGAATACCTGACCACTGTGACTGACCCAAAACTAAATAAATATTTGACTATGTACAGGCTCAGTGAGCACAGCATTGCTATTGAGAAAGGCCGCCGAAGGAAGACCTGGCTCTCAAGAGAAGACAGGCTATGTGCACACTGGCCACAAAATGAGGTGGGAACTGAGCTGCACTTCCTAAACTCCTGCCAAATGTATGACCATATTAGAGACACATATTTCCCTCAGATTACACAGACCCACAAAGAATTTGAAAACAAATCCAACTTTGATAAACCACCACATCTATTCAAATCAAATCAAATTTTATTGGTCACATACACATGGTTAGCAGATGTTAATGCGAGTGTAGCGAAATGCTTGTGCTTCTAGTTCTGACAGTGCAGTAATATCTAACAAGTAATCTAACAATTTCACAACAACTACATTATACACACAAGTGTAAAGGGATGAATAAGAATATGTACAGTGCCTTGCGAAAGTATTCGGCCCCCTTGAACTTTGCAACCTTTTGCCACATTTCAGGCTTCAAACATAAAGATATAAAACTGTATTTTTTTTGTGAAGAATCAACAACAAGTGGGACACAATCATGAAGTGGAACGACATTTATTGGATATTTCAAACTTTTTTAACAAATCAAAAACTGAAAAATTGGGCGTGCAAAATTATTCAGCCCCTTTACTTTCAGTGCAGCAAACTCTCTCCAGAAGTTCAGTGAGGATCTCTGAATGATCCAATGTTGACCTAAATGACTAATGATGATAAATACAATCCACCTGTGTGTAATCAAGTCTCCGTATAAATGCACCTGCACTGTGATAGTCTCAGAAGTCCGTTAAAAGCGCAGAGAGCATCATGAAGAACAAGGAACACACCAGGCAGGTCCGAGATACTGTTGTGAAGAAGTTTAAAGCCGGATTTGGATACAAAAAGATTTCCCAAGCTTTAAACATCCCAAGGAGCACTGTGCAAGCGATAATATTGAAATGGAAGGAGTATCAGACCACTGCAAATCTACCAAGACCTGGCCGTCCCTCTAAACTTTCAGCTCATACAAGGAGAAGACTGATCAGAGATGCAGCCAAGAGGCCCATGATCACTCTGGATGAACTGCAGAGATCTACAGCTGAGGTGGGAGACTCTGTCCATAGGACAACAATCAGTTGTATATTGCACAAATCTGGCCTTTATGGAAGAGTGGCAAGAAGAAAGCCATTTCTTAAAGATATCCATAAAAAGTGTCGTTTAAAGTTTGCCACAAGCCACCTGGGAGACACACCAAACATGTGGAAGAAGGTGCTCTGGTCAGATGAAACCAAAATTGAACTTTTTGGCAACAATGCAAAACGTTATGTTTGGCGTAAAAGCAACACAGTTCATCACCCTGAACACACCATCCCCACTGTCAAACATGGTGGTGGCAGCATCATGGTTTGGGCCTGCTTTTCTTCAGCAGGGACAGGGAAGATGGTTAAAATTGATGGGAAGATGGATGGAGCCAAATACAGGACCATTCTGGAAGAAAACCTGATGGAGTCTGCAAAAGACCTGAGACTGGGACGGAGATTTGTCTTCCAACAAGACAATGATCCAAAACATAAAGCAAAATCTACAATGGAATGGTTCAAAAATAAACATATCCAGGTGTTAGAATGGCCAAGTCAAAGTCCAGACCTGAATCCAATCGAGAATCTGTGGAAAGAACTGAAAACTGCTGTTCACAAATGCTCTCCATCCAACCTCACTGAGCTCGAGCTGTTTTGCAAGGAGGAATGGGAAAAAATGTCAGTCTCTCGATGTGCAAAACTGATAGAGACATACCCCAAGCGACTTACAGCTGTAATCGCAGCAAAAGGTGGCGCTACAAAATATTAACTTAAGGGGGCTGAATAATTTTGCACGCCCAATTTTTCAGTTTTTGATTTGTTAAAAAAATTTGAAATATCCAATAAATGTCGTTCCACTTCATGATTGTGTCCAACTTGTTGTTGATTCTTCACAAAAAAATACAGTTTTATATCTTTATGTTTGAAGCCTGAAATGTGGCAAAAGGTCGCAAAGTTCAAGGGGGCCGAATACTTTCGCAAGGCACTGTACATATAAAATATATGGATGAGTGATGACAGTGCAGCACAGGCAAAATGCAATAGATGGTATAGAGTACAGTATATACATATGAGATTAGTAATGTAGGGTATGTAAACACTATATAAAGTGGCATTGTTTAAAGTGACTAGTGATACATTTATTACATCTAATTATTACTTATTAAAGTGGCTAGAGATTTTAGTCTGTATGTTGGCAGCAGCCACTCAAAGTTAATAATGGCTGTTTAACAGTCTGATGGCCTTGAGATAGAAGCTGTTTTTCAGCCTCTCGGTCCCAGCTTTGATGCATCTGTACTGACCTTGCCTTCTGGATGATAGCGGGGTGAACAGGCAGTGGCTCGGGTGGTTGTCCTTGATGATCTTTTTGGCATCCCTGTGACATCGGGTGATGTAGATGTCCAGGAGGGCAGGTAGTTTTCCCCCGGTGATGTGTTGTGCAGACAGCACTACCCTCTGGAGAGCCTTACGGTTGTGGGCGGAGCAGTTGCCGTACCAGGCAGTGATACAGCCTGACAGGATGCTCTCGTAAAAGTTTGTGAGTGTTTTCGGTGACAAGCTAAATTTCTTCAGGTTCTTCACCATGCCGTCTGTGTGGGTGGACCATTTCAGTTTGTCCGTGATGTGTACGCCGAGGAACTTAAAACTTTCCACCTTCTCCACTACTGTCCCGGTCGATGTGGATAGGGGGGTGCTCCCTCTGCTGTTTCCTGAAGTACACGATCAACTCCTTTGTTTTGTTGATGTTGAGTGTGAGGTTATTTTCCTGACACCACACCCCGAGGGCCCTCACCTCCTCCCTGTAGGCCGTCTCGTCGTTGTTGGTAATCAAGCTTACCACTCTAGTGTTGTCTGCAAACTTGATGATTGAGTTGGAGGCGTGCATGACCACGCAGCCATGGGTGAACAGGGAGTACAGGAGAGAGCTGAGAATGCACCCTTGTGGGGCCCCCGTGTTGAGGATCAGCGGGGTTGAGATGTTTCTAACCCTCACCGCCTAAGGGCGGCCGTCAGAAAGTCCAGGACCCAGTTGCAGAGGGCGGGGTCGAGACCCAGGGTCTCGAGCTTAATGACGAGTTTGGAGGGTACTATGGGGTTAAATGCTGAGCTGTAGTCGATCAACAGCATTCTTACATACAGTGGGGAGAACAAGTATTTGATACACTGTCGATTTTGCAGGTTTTCCTACTTACAAAGCATGTAGAGGTTTGTCAATTTTATCATAGGTACACTTCAACTGTGAGAGACGGAATCTAAAACACAAATCCAGAAAATCAGATTGTAGGATTTTCAAGTAATTAATTAGCATTTCATTTTATGACATAAGTATTTGATCACCTACCAACCAGTAAGAATTCCGGCTCTCACAGACCTGTTTGTTTTTCTTTAAGAAGCCCTCCTGTTCTCCACCTGTATTAACTGCACCTGTTTGAACTCATTAACAGTATAAAAGACACCTGTCCACACACTCAATCAAACAGACTCTCCACAATGGCCAAGACCAGACAGCTGTGGAAGGACATCAAGGTTAAATTGTAGACCTGCACAAGGCTGGGATGGGCTACAGGACAATAGGCAAGCAGCTTGGTGAGAAGGCAACAACTGTTGGCGCAATTATTAGAAAATGGAAGAAGTTCAAGATGACGGTTGCATCACCCTCGGTCTGGGGCTCCATGCAAGATCTCACCTCGTGGGGCCGCAATGATCATGAGGAAGGTGAGGGATCAGCCCAGAACTACACGGCAGGACCTGGTCAATGACCTGAAGAGACGGCAGTCTCAAAGAAAACCATTAGTAACACACTACGCCGTCATGGATTAAAATCCTGCAGCGCAAGCAAGGTCCCCCTGCTCAAGCCAGCGCATGTTCAGGCCCTTCTGAAGTTTGCCAATGACCACCTGGATGATCCAGAGGAGGAATGGGAGAAGGTCATGTGGTCTGATGAGACAAAAATAGAGCTTTGTGGTCTAAACTCCACTCGCCGTGTTTGGAGGAAGAAGAAGGATGAGTACAACCCCAAGAACACCATCCCAACCGTGAAGCATGGAGGTGGAAACATCATTCTTTGGGGATACTTTTCTGCAAAGGGGACAGGACGACTGCACCGTATTGAGGGGAGGCTGGATGGGGCCATGTATCGCGAGATCTTGGCCAACAACCTCCTTCCCTCAGTAAGAGCATTGAAGATGGGTTGTGGCTGGGTCTTCCAGCATGACAACGACCCGAAACACACAGCCAGGGCAACTAAGGAGTGACTCTGTAAGAAGCATCTCAAGGTCCTGGAGTGGCCTAGCCAGTCTCCAGACCTGAACTCAATAGAAAATCATTGGAGGGAGCTGAAAGTCCGTATTGCCTAGCGTCAGCCCTGTAACCTGAAGGATCTGGAGAAGGTCTGTATGGAGGAGGGCCAAAATCCCTGCTGCAGTGTGTGCAAATCTAGTCAAGAACTACAGGAAACGTATGATCTCTGTAATTGCAAACAAAGGTTTCTGTACCAAATATTAAGTTCTGCTTTTCTGATGTATCAAATACTTATGTCATGCAATAAAATGCTAATTAATTACTTAAAAATTATACAATTTGATTTTCTGGATTTTTGAGAAAAAAAAAAATCGGCAGTGTATCAAATACTTGTTCTCCCCACTGTAGGTATTCCTCTTGTCCAGATGGGTTAGGGCAGTGTGCAGTATGATTGCGATTGTGGTGTCTGTAGACCTTTTGGGGCGGTAAGCAAATTGAAGTAGGTCTAGGGTATCAGGTAGGGTGGAGGTGATATGATCCTTGACTAGTCTCTCAAAGCATTTCATGATGACAGAAGTGAGTGCTACGGGGCGATAGTCGTTTAGCTCAGTTACCTTAGCTTTCTTGGGAACAGGAGCAATGGTGCCCCTATTGAAGCATGTGCGCACAGCAGAATGGGATAGGGATTGATTGAATATGTTTCTAAACACACCAGCCAGCTGGTCTGCGCATGCTCGGAGGACGTGGCTAGTGATGCCGTCTGGGCTGGCAGCCTTGCGAGGGTTTAACACATTTAAATGTTTTACTCACATTGGCCACGGTGAAGGAGAGCCCACAGGTTTTGGATAGCAGGCCATGTCAGTGGCACTGTATTGTCCTCAAAGCGAGCAAAAAAGGTTGTTTAATTTGTCTGGGAGAAAGACGCCGGTGTCCGCAACGGGGCTGTTTTTTTTTTGTAATCCGTGATTGACTGTAGACCCCGTCATATATGTCTCGGGTTTGAGCCGTTGAATTGCGACCCTACTTTGTCTCCATACTGACGCTTAGCTTGTTTGATTATCTTGGGAATAGCTACACTGTTTGTATTCGGTCATGTTTCCGGTCGCCTTGCCATGATTAAAAGCAGTGGTTCGGGGCTTTCAGTTTTGTGTGAATGCTGCCATCAATCCATGGTTTCTGGTTAGGGAAGGTTTTAATAGTCACCGTGGGTACAACATCACCGATGCACTTGCTGATAAACTCGCTCACCATGTCAGCGTATACATCAATGTTGTTATCTGAGGCTATCCGGAACATATCCCAGTCCACGTGATCGAAGCAATCTTGAAGCGTGGAATCTGATTGGTCGGACCAGCGTTGAACATACCTGAGTACGGGCTTTTCCTGTTTTAGTTGATGTCTATAGGCTGGGAGCAACAAAATGGAGTCCTGGTCAGATTTGCCGAAAGTAGGGTGGGGCAGGGTTTTGTATGCGTCGCAGAAGTTAGAGTAGCAATGATCCAGAATGCTGCCAGCTCGAGTCGCGCATTCCCTATGCTGATAAAATTTAGGGAGCCTTGTTTTCAGATTAGTTTTGTTAAAATCCCCAGCTACAATGAATGCAGCCTCAGGATATATGATTTCAAGTTTACATAGAGTCCAGTGAAGTTCTTTCAGGGCCGTCGGGGTGTCTGCTTGGGGGGGAAATACACGGTGACTATAATCGAAGAGAATTATTTTGGTAGATAATGCGGTCGGCATTTGATTGTAAGGAATTCTAGGTCAGGTGAACAAAATGATTTAAGCTCCTGTATGTTGTTATGATTACACCACAAGTTGTTGGTCATAAGGCATACACCCCAGCCCTTCTTACCAGACAGATGTTTCTGTCGGCGCGATGCGTGAAGAAACCAGGTGGCTATGCCGACTCTGATAACATATCCTGAGTGAGCCATGTTTCCGTGAAACAAAGAATGTTACAATCTCTAATGTCTCTCTGGAAGGCAACCCTTGCTCGAATTTCGTCTACCTTGTTACTGCATAGTTTCCTAAGAACACGAAGCGAGGCGACCATCTCTGTCAGCGCCATCTTACTGGGTGAAATACCACTGTGTTCACTCACAGCAACAAGATTTGTGACCTGCTGCCACAAGAAAAGGCCAACCAGTGTCGAACAAACACCATTGTAAAAACAACATACAGTTGAAGTCGGAGCTTTACAACAAACCTTTGCCAAATACATTTAAACTCATGTTTTCACATTTCCTGACATTTAATCCTAGTAAAAATCCCCTGTCGAAGGTCAGTTAGGATCACCACTTTATTTGAAGAATGTCAAATGTCAGAATAATAGTATGATTTATTTCAGCTTTTATTTCTTTCATCACATTCCCAGTGGGTCAGAAGTTTACATATACTCAATTAGTATTTCGTCGCATTGCCTTTAAATTGTATAACTTGGGTCAAATGTTTCAGGAAGCCTTCCACAAGCTTCCAACAATAAGTTGCGTGAATTTTGGCCCATTCCTCCTGACAGAGCTGGTGTAACTGAGTCAGGTTTCTAGGCTTCATTGCTCGCACACGCCTTTTCAGTTCTGCCCACACATTTTCTATGGGATTGAGGTCAGGGCTTTGTGATGACCACTCCAATACCTTGACTTTGTTGTCCTTAAGCCATTTTGCCACAAATTTGGAAGTATGCTTGGGGTCATTGTCCATTTGGAAGACCCATTTGGGACCAAGCTTCAACTTCCTAACTGTTGTCTTGAGATGTTGCTTCAATATATCCACCTAATTTTCCTCCTCATGATGCCATCCATTTTGTGAAGTGCACCAGTCCCTCCTGCAGCAAAGCACCCCCACAACATGATGCTGCCAGCCCCGTTGGTTGGGATGGTGTTCTTCGACTTTTAAGCCTCCCTCTTTTTTATCCAAACATAACGATGGTCATTATGGTCAAACAGTTATATTTCTGTTTCATCAGACCTGAGGACATTTCTCCAAAAAGTACGATCTTTGTCCCCATGTGCAGTTGCAAACCGTAGTCTGACTTTTTTATTGGAGGTTTTGGAGCAGTGGCTTCTTCCTTGCTGAGTGGCCATTTAGGTTATGTGGATATAGGACTCATTTTACAGTGGATATAGATACTTTTGTACCTGTTTCCTCCAGCATCTTCACAAGGTCCTTTGCTGTTGTTCTGGGATTGATTTGCACTTTTCGCACCAAAGTACATTCATCTCTAGGAGACAGAACGCGTCTCCTTCCTGAGTGGTATGACGGCTGCGTGGTCCCATGGTGTTTATACTTGCGTACTAGTGTTTGTACAGATGAACGTGGTACCTTCAGGCATTTGGAAATAGCTCCCAAGGATGAACCAGACTTTTGGAGATCTACACATTTTGGCTGATTTCTTTGGATGGTGTCAAGCAAAGAGGCACTGAGTTTGAAGGTAGGCCTTGAAATACATACACAGGCACACCTTCAATTGACTCAAATGATGTCAATTCGCCAATCAGAAGCTTCTAAAGCCAAGACATTGTTTTCTGGAATTTTCAAAGCTGTTTAAAGGCACAGTCAACTTAGTGTATGTAAACATCTGACCCACTGGAATTGTGATACAGTGAAATAATCTGTCTGTAAACAATTGTTGGAAAAATTACTTGTGTCATGCACAAAGTAGATGTCCTAACCGACTTGCCAAAACTATAGTTTGTTAACAAGAAATTTGTGGAGTGGTTGAAAAACAAGTTTTAATGACTCCAACCTAAGTGTATGTAAACTTCCAACTTCAACTGTATATTTATTTATTTGACCTTTTGTACTTTATTTGCACATAATTACAACACATCCATAATATGACATTTGAAATATCCTTATTATTTTGGAATTTTTGTGAGTGTAATGTTTACTGTTCATTTTAAATTGTTTATTTAACTTTTGTTTATTATCTATTTCACTTGCTTTGGCAATGTACACATATGTTTCCCATGCCAATAAAGCTCCTTAAATTGAAATTGAATTGCGAGAGAGAGAGGGATAAGGAGAGATAGAGACAGAGGAAGAGAGAAAGAGAGAGTGAAAAAATATACTTTATTTGATTAGATGAAGGATTAATTCAACTTTAACAGCCATGCCAATAAAGCATATTTGAAGGTACAGTATGTGTGTCTGTCTCACCAGTGTCTGTGTGTGTGCGTCTCACCAATGGTTGCTCCTCCTCTATGTGTCGCTGGGCTTCTCTCTGACCAATTACCAACTTCTCCTGACGCCTTGACTGGGCCTCATCCAACTAGGCAGGGTGAGGAGACAGAGATAATGGAAAGAAAGCAGGAGGAAGGGGGAGGGAGAGAGGAAGAGGGAGAGAGAGGGAGAGAAAGAAAAGAGAGAAGAGGGAAAGAGAGGAGGGAGAAAACAAAGCGCAAAAGGGATTTATTGACATCACAATGGCTGACAGAGATGTATTACGCCATGAGCATGAAAGAGATGTACTCAAGAGTGGGGCGATAAGTATGTGTGTGTGAGGCCTGCACACACTCACCCGGCGGATTAACGTGACAGAGTCTGAGATATGCTTCCTGTTGATCTCATTCAGTTCCCTACAGAGAGAGGTAGAAAGAGAGAGAGAGAGACCATGAGAAACAGACACACACACACACACACACACACACACACACACACAGTGTTGTCTCGATACCAGAATTTTGAATTTGATACCA
Source organism: Oncorhynchus mykiss (assembly GCF_057628025.1). Taxonomy (NCBI): domain Eukaryota; kingdom Metazoa; phylum Chordata; class Actinopteri; order Salmoniformes; family Salmonidae; genus Oncorhynchus; species Oncorhynchus mykiss. Next base: position 29,362,418 of record NC_143042.1, read on the forward strand.
ATACCAGGTTTAGTATCACGGTATTCGATACCAAAGTGATACCACTGCAAAAAAGATAAAGCGTATTAGTAAAGTCAAAGAATAAAAACTTGGCTGAATTTACACTGTTCAGTGCATTCGGAAAGTATTCAGAACCCTTGACTTTTTCCACATTTTGTTACTTTACAGCCTTATTCTATAATTGATTAAATATGTTTTTCCCCTCATCAATCTACACACATAACCCCATAATTGTCACGACTTCTACCGAAGGTAACTCCTCTCCCTGTTCGGGCGGCGCTCGGTGCTCGGCGTCGCCGGTTTACTAGCCGCTACCGATCCCTTTTTCTTTTTCTGGTTGTTTTGTCTGTGTTCCTTTTCACACCTGGTTTCAATTGCTTTGATTTCTGTGGTATATAGGGCACCTGTTACCTGCCGTAATTCGTGCAGGATTAAGTTTGTGAGTATTAGCGTTCAGTATTCTATGCGGGTTATTGTTTTTGCATTGACGTATGCGTATGTAGTGTCCGAACTGTGGTTGTTCCTCCGTGTACTGACACGAGTTTGTTTTCTTTCGAGCGCGTTGTTTGGACATTTATCTGGGCCAATTTTGTATTGGTGGACTATGTGTACTGATCTCTACATTAAACACGCTTCTCAAAGAAAATCCCTGCTCTCCTGCGCCTGACTCCTACACCTCTCACCGAGACGCACTTTATCACAATAATGACAAAGCGAAAACAGACGAACAAATTGTTGCAAATGTACTACAAATAAAAACATAACTTTTTTAAATTCAGTACCAGTCAAAAGTTTGGATACACCTACTCATTTCAGGGTTTTTCTTTGTAGAATAATAGTGACAACATCGAAACTATGAAATAACACATGTGGAATCATGTTAAACAAATCTAAATATATTTTACATTTGAGATTCTTCAAAGTAGCAACCCTTTTCCTTGACAACAGCTTTGCACACTCTTGGCATTTTCTCAACATGAGGTAGTCACCTGGAATTAATTTCAATTAACAGGTGTGCCTTGTTAAGTTAATTTGTGGAATTTCTTTCCTTAATTCATTTGAGACAATCAGTTGTGTTGTGAGGGGTGGTATACAGAAGATAGGCCTATTTGGTAAAAGACCAAGTCCATATTATGGCAAGAACAGCTCAAATAAGTCATGAGAAACAACATTTCATCATTAATAAGACATGAAGGTCAGTCAATATCAAAAATGTCAAGAACTTTGAAAGTTTCTTCAAGTGCAGTCGCAAAAAAACCAAGTGCTATAATAAAACTGGCTCTCATGAGGACCGCCACAGGAAAGGAAGATCCAGAATTACCTCTGGTGCAGAGGATAAGTTCATTAGAGTTACCAGACTCAGAAATTGCAGCCCAAATACATGCTTCACAGAGTTCAAGTAACAGACACATCTCAACATCAACTGTTCAGAGGAGACTGTGTGAATCAGGTCTTCATGGTCAAAATAAAATGCTACTAAAGGACATCAATAAGAAGAAGATACATGCTTGGGCCAAGAAACATGAGCAATGGACATTAGACCAGTGGAAATCTGTCCTTTGGTCTGATGACTACAAATATGAGATTTTTGGGTCCAACCGCTGTGACTCTGTGAGATGCTGAGTAGGTGGACGGATGATCTCTGCATGTGTAGTTCCCACCGTGAAGCAAAGAGGTGGTGGTGTGATGATGATTTGCTGGTGACACTGTCAGTGATTTATTTAGAATTCAAGGCACACTTAACCAGTATGGCTACCATAGCATTCTGCAGCAATAGGCCATCCCATCTGGTTTGCGCTTAGTGGGACTACCTTTTTTTTTTTTTTACAAACAGAACAATGACCCAACACACCTCCAGGCTGTGTAAGGGCTTTTTGACCAAGAAGGAGAGTGATGGAGTGCTGCATCAGATGACCCGATCTCAATCCATTTGAGATGGTTTGGCATGAGCTGGACCGCAGAGAGAAGGAAAAGCATCCAACAAGTGCTAAGCGTATGTGGGAACTCCTTCAAGACTGCCTGAAAATAATTCTAGGTGAAGCTGGTTGAGAGAATGCCAAGAGCGTGCAAAGACGTCATCACTTTGAAGAATCTAAAATCTATTTTGATTTGTTTAACGCTTTTTTTTTGTTCCTGCATGATTCCATATATGTTATTTCATAGTTTTGATGTCTTCATTATCTTGATTGAAGTCCAACTGTGGTATAATTCAATTGATTGGACATGATTTGGAAAGGCACACTTGTCTTTATAAGGTCATTGTCAGTGCATGTCAGAGAAAAACCAAGCCATGAGGCCGAAGGAATTGTCCGTAGAGCTCTGAGATAGGATTGTGTTGTGGCACAGATCTGGGGAAGGGTACTAAAAAATGTCTGTAGCATTGAAGGTCCCCAAGACCACAGTGGCCTCCATCATTCCTAAATGGAAGAAGAGAAGGGCCTTGGTCAGGGATTCAACCAAGAATTCGATGGTCACTCTGACAGTGATCCAGAGTTCCTCTGTGGAGTTGGGAAACCTTCCAGAAAGACAACCATCTCTGTAAAACTCTACCAATCAGACCTTTATGGTAGAGTGGCCAGACAGAAGCCACTCCTCAGTAAACGGCACATGACAGCCCGCTTGGAGTTTGCCAAAAGGCACCTAAAGACTTTGGTCTGATGAATGACAAGCGTCACATCTGGAGGAAACCTAGCACCATCCATATTGTGTTAAACAGTGTATTGTTTGTAACAGTGATAACATCAAGTAAAACTGAAATGATAAAAAAGAAATCCAAAGTATAGATATCCATCAACAAACTTCTTATAGCTTAGCATGCTGTCAGGATGTTATTCAGCGGCAGGGACTGGGAGACTAGTCAGGATCAAGGGAAAGATGAACGGAGCAGAGTACAGTGAGATCCTTGATAAAAACCTGCTCCAGAGCGCTCAGGACCTCAGACTGGGGCTAAAAATTCACCTTCCAACAGGACAATGACACTAAGCACACAGCCAAGACAATGCAGGAGTGGCTTCGGGAGAAGTCTCTCAATGTCCTTGAGTGACCCAGCCAGAGCCCGGACTTGAACCCGATTGAACATCTCTGGAGAGACCTGAAAATAGCTGTGCAGCGACGCTCCCCATCCAACCTTGAGAGGATCAGCATAGAAGAAGAAGAAAAAAAACAAATACAGGTGTGCCAAGCTTGTAGTGTCATACCCAAGAAGACTCGAGGCTGTAAAGGGTCTGAATACTGTAAATGTGATCTGTTTTTTATTTGTAATACATTTGCAAACATTTCTAAAAACTTGTTTTTGCTTTGTCATTATGGGGTATTGAGTGTAGATTGATGAGGGTGAAAAAATACAATTTAATCTATTTTAGAATAAGGTTGTAACGTAACAAAATTAGGAAAGAGTCAAGGGGTCTGAATACTTTCCGAGTGCACTGTATATAGAAAAGTATGTGGACACCCCTTCAAATTAGTGGATTCGGCTATTTTAGCCACGCCTGTTATTGACAGGTGTATAAAACCGAGCACACAGCCATGCAATCTTCATAGAGGCTCAGCCACGAAGCTCACAGAACGGGACCACCGAGTGCTGAAGCACATAGCGTGTAAACATCATCTGTTCTCGGTTGCGACACTCACTACCGAGTTCCAATCAGCCTCTGGAAGCAACATCAGCACAATAACTGTTCATCGGGAGCTTCATGAAATGGGTTTCTATGGCCGAGCAGCCGCACACAAGCCTAAGATCACCATGTGTAATGCCAAGCGTCAGCAGGAGTGGTGTAAAGCTCGCCGCCATTGGACTCTGGAGCAGTGGAAACACATTCTCTGGATGAATCACGCTTCACCATCTGGCAGTCGATTCTGGGTTTGGCGAACGCCAGGAGAAAGCTTCCTGCCCCAATGCATATTGCCAAATGTAAAGTTTGGTGGAGGATGAATAATGGTCTGGGGTTGTTTTTCATGGTTCGGGCTAGGCCCCTTCGTTCCAGTGAAGGGAAATCTTACAACGGCATTTTAGACGATTCTGTGTTTCCAACTTTGTGGCAAAAGTTTGGGTATGGCCCTTTCCTGTTTCAGCATGACAATGCCCCCGTGCACACAGCGAGGTCCATACAGAAATGGTTTGTTGAGATCGGTGTGGAAGAACTGACCTCAACCCCATCGAACACCTTTGGGATGAATTGGAATGTCAACTGCGAGCCAGGCCTAATCTCCCAACATCAGTACCCAACCTCACTAATACTCTTGTCCCCGCAGCAATGTTCCAACATCTTGTGGAGAACCTTCCCAGTAGAGTGGAGGCTGTCATAGCAGCAAAGGGGGGACCAACTCCGTATTAATGCCCATGGTTTTGGAATGAGATGTTCAATGAGCAGGTGTCCACATACTTTTGGTCATGTAGTGTATTGTTTTTACATTGAACAATATGTTGATAACTGGTAAAATAACAAATATAATATATTTTATTCTATTTTCAATTCCTTTCCAAAATATACCACCATATTAAATACCATGAGAATTTATTACATTTTCCTAATGAAAAACCATAGCTGAGATAAATTTACAATTACATTACATTAACTGTTTTAAAATGTAATTTGATACATATTTGGGTTAATTTGCTCATCTATGGCCATAATATCAGGTCACATTACATTCATTAGACCTATGATTCATTATTCATTGTACCTAAATCATTTAATATATTAAATCAATAGTTGAGTTCCAAATGACATAAAAAACACTTTGAAGCTCATTTCTGAAGCTTCTATATTGCAATAGTCTACACACCATAGAAATCATTTAATTTCTGAAGTTTCTGTATTGCAATAGTCTACACACCATAGAAATCCTATGGATTTTACATAGCATACTACGATTCCCAGAGTGCATTGCAACTCCCAGGGTGGCTACTGCTAGCAAGCCCAGACAAACACGAAGTAACGTTAGTCTAAATATATTGCTTTCATAGCTAAGTTATGAGTGCATTTCACATTACTTTTGGTTTGTAATCATATTATAATGCTCACATGAATGTCATGCTGAATATATGTTCATGTCATTGCCCCCCCCCCCCAAAAAAAAAAAAATCAAATTAAGTTGCTAGCAGAATGTTACAATGCAAATGTCATGTGTAAAATAGTTTTTTATGTTGTTTCGGAACTAAACCTCCCTTGCACTGCACCGCTTTGTAACACCTTTTGCTTAGTTGTTTCGGTGGGACGGCCGTCATAACGTCTCTGTAAGCAAAATATTCCCATGATGTTTATGTTAGAAAAGCCATGTGTCTGCAATTTCTCATTCCTCTCGCTTGCTTCTCAAACGTGTCTTGTGCTGTCAGGTAACCTGGCATGTTACTACTTCCCCATTGAGAAGATTCAGACAAATGATTAAAATCAAATTGTATTATAGTCACATGCTTCGAGTAAAAATAACATGGCTATATACAGGGAGTACCAGTACCGAGTCGATGTGCAGGGGTAGCTATGTATATATAGGTAGGGATCAAGTGACTAAGCAACAGGATAGATAATAGAGAGTAGCAGCAGCGTATGTGGTGTCAGTATGTATGTGTGTGTGTGTGTGTGTGTGGCATCAGTTTGCATGTGTGCGCATGTTATGTGTGTGGGGGGGCATATGTAGTGGGCGTGTGTGTGTGTATGTTGGGGTGTCAGTGTAAGTATGTGTGAGTGTGAGTCCAGCGTATGTGTGATGTATGTGCGTATGTGTGAGTCCAACGTGTGTGCATAGACTCAGTGCAGGAAAGTTAGTGCAAAAAATGGTCAATGTAGGTAGTCTGGGTAGACATTAAATGAGCTATTTAGCAATCTTGTTTAGCAGTCTTATGGCTTGGGGGTAGAAGCTGTTCAGGGTCCTGTTGGTTCCACACTTGATTCACTGGTACCGCTTGCCATGCGGTAGTAGAGAGAACAGTCTATGGCTTGGGTGGCTGGAGTCAGAATTTTTTGGCCCTTCTTCTGACACTGCCTTGTATAGAGGTCCTGGATGGCAGGGAGCTCGGCCCCAGTGATGTACCGGACCATTCTCACCACACTCTGCAGCGCCTTGTGGTCGGGTGCCTTGCAGCTGCCGTCAGCTCCTTTGTCTTGCTGACATTGAGGGAGAGATTGTTGTCCTGGCACCACACTGTGATGTCTCTGACCTCCTCCCTTTAGACTGCCTCATCATCGTCGTTGATCAGTCCTACCACCGTTGTGTCTTTAGCAAACTTGATGATGGTGTTGGAGTCCTGCGTGGCCATGCAATCATGGGTGAACAGGGAGTACAGGAGAGGACTAAGCCCAGTGTTGATGGTCAGCGTGGCAGATGTGTTGTTGTCTACCCTCACCTCCTGGGGCCGGCCCATCAGGAAGTCCAGGATCCAGTTGCAGAGGGAGGTGTTCTGTACCAGGGTCCTGAGCCTGGTGATGAGCTTGGACGGGACTATGGTGTTGAACGCTGAGCTGTAATCAATGAACAGGATTCTTACATAGGTATTCCTTTAGTCCAGTGTGGACTGCAATAGAGATTGCGTCATCTCTGGATCTGTGGGAGCGGAATGCGAATTGGAGTGGGGCCAGTGTTTCTGAGATGATGGTGTGGATGTGAGCCATGACCAGCCTTTCAAATAATTTCATGGCTATAGATGTGAGTGCTAAGGGGTGACTAGACAGATTCAATCCTCTCAATCCGTATATGACGTGAGACACATTTGACAGAAGTACCAAAAGTAAAAACAATTCTTCTACCGATACATTTTTCATGTTCTAGTATCGAAAAAGTTCAGAAATTTCGGTATAGCGTGCAACACTAACACGCACACGCACGCACGCACACACACAGTAACATACGACTCAGCCTTGTCTCTGTCTCTGCTCTTGGCCTCGATAATGCTGTGCTGTCTCTTCCTGTCTAGAATCTTTTGAAGCTCCTTCTTCTCTCTGTAAACAATAACAAAAACAAATAAACAATAACTTGTAACTTAGCTTTCTGGTAATGGTGTTTTGATATGAATCCATCTGCATTCAGAGTAATACAGTTGCTATAATAGCTGATGCGTGGTGAGCGTTCTGGCACAAATGGTTGCAGTGCACCACCAAATGGTTGCAGTGATGAGCTTCACGTTGGTGGTGGACGAAGTGAGTTCCCCTTAGTATTTACAGCGCTTTGAACATCTGGGAAAGCGCTATAATCCAATCAATTATTATTATAAATGATCATAAATTATCTTACCTCTTACCTCTTACCAGTGTTGGGAATAGTTACTTGAAAAAGTAATACATTGCATTTAAATTACATTACATTTACAAAAGTAACGCGTTACTTTACAAAAGTAATTTGTGTGGAAAGGAATGACTTGTGTTACTAGTTATATTACTTTGACTTATTTTCATGAAAAAAAAATCTCCATCCGACAGGTGATTTACGTGCGCTCTACTAAATATAGGCTACTTACTAACTCTGGTTTGGAGTTTCTCTTTTCATCAGTGGCGATCTTTCCTGTGCTAATCTACAAATACTTCACTATCATATGGGCTGCTTAATTAGCCATATATACTGCAAGCCAAACATCTGTACAGATCTTTTTGTTCAAAATCTTTATCTCGAGCTGCAAGTTCTGGTAATAGACCGCACATACATGATGGACCCATAGAGATGTATATAGGGCACACTTGCAGCTAGACAGGACAGCCCTCTATGGGCTTTCATATCACAGAAGCGATCAATGTCAAAGATTAGAGCCCTCTACATCTCTATGGACAGCATCTTTAATGACATTTCTCCAAACAGCCTTTCTCCGCTCGCTTGAGAACTAAATGAAGAAACAAGTTGAGATCGGATCATGGAAACACGCACCCAGTAGAGATATGGTTCTGAAAGTAACTAAAAATATTACCCAATTTGAAAAAGTAACGTGTTACTTTAGTCCGCTACTCATAAAAGTAAGCTGATTACGTAACGTGTTACTTTTGTTACACTTTACCCCCAACACTGCCGCTCACATAAGAACTTAACTCTACTTATAAAGGTGTTTTTATAGAAATCCATCTACACTGAACAAAAATATAAATGCAACCATTTCAAAGATTTGACTTGAGTTACAGTTCATATAAGGAAATCAGTCAATTGAAATAAATTCATTAGGCCCTAAAGTATGGATTTCACGTGACTGGGAATGCAGATATGCATCTGTTGGTCACAGATAACCTAAAAAAAGGTAGGGGCGTGGATCAGAAAACCAATCATTATCTGGTGTGACCACCATTTGCCTCATGCAGCGCGACACGTCACCTTCGCATAGTTTTGATCAGGCTGTTGATTGTGGCCTGTGGAATGTTGTCCCACTCCTCTTCAATGGCTGTGTGAAATTGTTGGATATTGGTGGGAACTGGAGCACACTCTTGTACACGTCGATCCAGAGCATCCCAAACATGCTCAATGGGTGACATATGTCTAGTGAGTAAGCAGGCCATGGAAGAACTGGGACATTTTCAGCTTCCAGGAATTGTGTACAGATCCTTGTGACATTGGGCAATGCATTATCATGCTGAAACATGAGGTGATGGTGGCGGATGAAATGCATGACAATGGGCTTCAGGATCTCGTCACGGCATCTCTGTGCATTCAAATTGCCATTGATAAAATGCAATTGTGCCATCTGCCCGGTACAGTTGAAACCGGGATTAATCCGTAAAGAGCACACTTCTCCAGCTTGCCAGTGGCCATTGAAGGTGAGCATTTTCCCACTGAAGTCGGTTATGACGCCGAACTGCAGTCAGGTCAAGACCCTGGTGAGGATGACGAGCACGCAGATGACCTTCCCTCAGACGGTTTCTAACAGTTTGTGCAGAAATTCTTCGGGTGTGGTAATCCAGAGTTTTATCAGCTGTCCCCCCAGGTGAAGAAGCCAGGTCCTGGCTGGTGTGGTTACACGTAGTCTGCGGTTGTGAGGCAGGCTGGACATACTGCCTAATTCTCTAAAACAATGTTGGAGGCGGCTTATGGTAGAGAAATTAACATTACATTCTCTGGCAACAGCCCTGGTGGACATTCCTGCTGTTAGCATTTTTGAGACATCTGTGGAATTGTGTTGTGTGACAAAACTGCACATTTTAGAGTGGCCTTCAATTGTCCCCAGCACAAGGTGCACCTGTGTAATGACCGTGCTGTTTAATCAGCTTCTTGATATGCCACACCGGTCAGGTGGATGGATTATCTTGGCAAATGAGAAATGCTCACTAACAGGGATGTAAGCAAATTTGTACACAACAATTGAGAGAAATAAGCTTTTGTGCATATGGAACATTTCAGGGATCTTTTATTTCAGCTCATGAAACATAGGACCAACAAAATATGTTGCGTTCATATTTTTGTTCAGTATATATTGGGAGTCATACAATATAGTTATAAAGCGTTAAACAGTATCTTACTTCTCACATAATAATTGATGGTACTTAATAAGGTGACAGGTGTAAGGTGTAAAACTGTCGTTATAAAGCATGAAACAGTATCTTACCTCTCACAGATCTCCTTAAGTTTTTTGAGCTGAGCCGTCTGACATTCCTGGGATGTCTCCTTTATTTTCTGAAATGCCTGGAACACACAGCAGGAGGGGTGAGAATCTGTATGTGATTCGTATGTGTGTGTGTGTACTTCTCGTAGGTGTGTGTGTGCGCATGTGCTTGGGTGCGTGCGTGCGTGCATACCTCTCGTAGGTGTGTGTGTTTCTTCTCTCTCTCCAGTGTGTGTTGTTGTTGCCGTAGTTTTAGGAGCTCTTGCATCTGCCACTCTCTCAGCTGCACCGTCTGTTTCTGTAACTCCATCTCCAATGCTGTCAACTGCCTCTGCACCGGCTCTGCTGGCTCACTGACACACACACAAACAAACAAATATATATATATTTTTTACAAATATATTATTATATACATACAAACACATTAATATACACAAATATTCCCCACTGTGTCTCCCCCCCTTTCCTGTGTAAGGGGCAAGTGGTTGATTTGGAATCTCTTTCTCATCACCCCCTACCAACTCTTCATCACCCCCCCATCCATCCCTCCCTCGCTCTCTTACTTTTTCTTCATGCTGCTTTTGAGATGTTTCTCCATCTGACTGCGTCGTCTCTGTGTGTCAGAGCGGAGCTGGTTACAGCGACTCCTCTGCTCTTTACTCAAGGCCCACACCTTTTAATACACACACACGCACGTATACAAGCACAACCGTGCACAGACACACACACATGTCAAATAGACAGTGTGCTGATGCAAACACAAGCAGCAGTATTCGTAATGGATTTAAGCTGTCTATAAAAAATATCACTGTGGTTTATTGACAACATCTTTACAAGTTAGTATTTCAAATTTTGCAGAAAGACAGACAAGCTGTGTGTGTGTGTGTGTCAGTCTAACCTTCTTGAGGTGTTTCTTGCGGAGCTCCTTGAGTTCTTTACATTGTTTCTTCAACAGCTTCAGATACGACTTCTGCTGTTTCAACTCTTCTGTAGACTGAGCCTGGAGATCTGAGAGAACGAGAGAGAAAGGGAGAAATTATCTAACTGGTTTGGCCTCCCACCACATGAGGGTGATAATGAGTTCTGTGGTGTAATGTAATGTGGATGGGTGGATAGGAGATGACTTACTTGCCAGGACTGTAGCAATAAGATCCTCTTTCTGGCCTGACACATGGAGACAGGAACAGGACAGGACAGGTTGAAATGTAGATGTGATGTTTTCACTTCAGAACTCAGCAATGATACTCACATAATGGTTGTGCTCCAGTCTGACTACATTGCAGACATGCTGAGATCTGCATCTGCAATGTAGTCAGCCTGGAACGCGACCAATAGCTCTCCCAGGTTCTTGAATAGAGCATCTGGTTAACACACGATAACTAACAACAAATACGTGCTCTCGAGTGGCGCAGCCGTCTAAGGCGCTGCATCTCAGTGCTAGAGGCGTCACTACAGAACCTGGTTCAATCTTGAGCTGTATGACAACCGGCCGTGATTGGGAGTCCCATAGTGCGGCCCACAATTGGCCCAGCGTCGTTCGGGTTAGGGTTTGGCTGGGGTAGGCCGTAATTGTAAAGAATAATTTATTCTTAACTGACTTGCCTAGTTAAAAAAATGTATACAATACTAACAATACAACACTCACAATACTCACACACATCACCAATCCCCATAACTCCACAAGGCCTGATTTTTAATACAATACATAACACACCAGGGGTGGCTGATAGGCGGAGATATCGGAGGATGGGCTTAGTATAATGTCTGGAATGGAATAAATGGATCGGTGTCCTCCGCTTATGCAAGTCATGTGTTTGATACCTTTCCATCCTCCAATAGCTCCACTCACCAGCCTCCTCTATAATACACCAAACAATGATAGGTGTGTGTGTGTGTGTTACAGTGTGGACTACCTGGTCCAGATAAGCTGATGAGGTCGCTGATGTCATCAATGGGGGCGGGGACGGGGTGGAGGGGGGAGGGGATCTTCCCCAGGGGGGCGTCGCCCTTCCGATCCTTCTCTCCCTCCTTCGGCTGCTCCAATACACGCTACACACAGTGGAGAGAAGGTTGATGATTCTTAACTTGTAACTTTAATTCACAATTTTGACATCAGTCTCAAAGGCCTGCTACATTGGATGTGTAACTTTTGCAGATTGCGAGGCATCCCACTCATTTCAATGAACCCTGGGCGTAGTAAGCAGCATGGCTCTGCAAGGAAATTAAACTTTGGTTCTATTTTCAAGAATTCGATCCACGGATCACACCCAAGAACACTTGTCTAGTGTAGCAGATAAAACCCTACTGGTTTTCACCACGCCTCAGTGTAGCCCCCATATCATGTGATGTGTTTTTGTGTGTGTGTGTGTGTGTGTGTGTGTGTGTGTGTGTGTGTGTGTGTGTGTGTGGGTGTGTTCTTCTATCCTTGTGAGGATGTAAAATCCCCCAAAGTCCCTACAAGGATAGTAACACAAGGAAAATTGTCCCTCGTGGGAGGTTATTTTAAGCTAAGGGGTTAGGTTTAGGGTTACAATTAAGGTTAGGGTTAAAATTAGGGTAAGGGGTTGGTGGATAGATTTAGGAGTTAGGTTTAGGGTTATGGTAAGGTTTACGGTTAGGGGTTAGGTAAAATAATTTTAGGTCACCATGAGGATAGAAGAACATAACATGCGTGTGTGTGTGTATGTGTGGTCTCCTCACCTCGCCGTTGTCCTCCATCAGAGCAGCTAGCTGTCTCTCTCTCTGGTCCAAAAGACTCACATGTTTGATGGGGTTGGTCAAGGCCTCAGCATACTCTAACATCAACACACAACACAACACAAAAGTGAGCAATGTGCCTAGACCTAGTACACATACACACACTTAGTAATGTTTGTTGCTCTTGGAATTTAACTGCAGAAAATGCTGTCATCAAAGTAATTTTCTTAGTAGGCGACGTCAGAGTTCAGCATGTCTGTAAACTCAGGATAGACGGATGATACCCCAGTTTCTGATTTGTTATTACGACATGGAAGATAACGAAGTGGAAATGAACAGGTTTTCTTGGTCGGAATTTCAGATAACTCAGTTCTGTAGTCATAGAGGTTATGGGTAATATAGTCCTAAGGGGTCATGTGTAGTGTAGTCATTGGGGGTTATGGGTAATATAGTCCTAGGGGGTTAAGGGTAGTGTAGTCCTAGGAGGTTATGGATAGTGTAGTTTCTTACCCTGGTGTTCATTAGGAATGTAGTCTTGAGCCTCGGTGTAGACCAATAAAGAGGGAAGCAACAGAGGCTGGTTCATCTCATTCTTCAAACTGATGTAGTGGTAACCTACACACACACACACACAAGATGACAGCATTGAAAGAACAGACTGTACGATACAAGATCAAAAAGATCCACACACACGCAGCCAGGCAGACAAACACAGTACTGACCCGGTCGGATGGTTGACACAGGGCAGATCCGATGTCCGAGGAACTTCCCGTTCTCCTCAAACACAGCTATCCTCAGAGAGGCCAGAGTGGGCAGGACCACCTACACACAGAATGCTGTTACCTTGTGTATGTGTGCATCGGTATGTATATTGTTATACATTGAGTGTATGAAACATTAGGAACACCTTCCTAATATTGAGTTGCACCCCCTTTTGCCCTCAGAACAGCCTCAATTTGTCAGGGCATGGACTCTACAAGGTGTCGAAAGCATTCCACAGGGATGCTGGCCAATGTTGAATCCAATGCTTCCCACAGTTGTGTCAAGTTAGCTGGATGTCCTTAGGGTGGTGGACCATTCTTGATAGACACGGGAAACTTTTGAGCGTGAAAAACCCAGCGGCGTTGCAGTTCTTGACACACTTAAGCCGGTGTGCCTGGCACCTATTACCATACCCCGTTCAAAGCAACTTAAACTTTTGTCTTACCCATTCACCCTCTGAATGGCACACATACCCAATCCATATCTCAATTTAAATCAAATGTTATTTTTCACATGCGCCAAAAACAGGTGTAGACTTTACCGTGAAATGCTTACTTACGAGCCCTTTCCCAACAATACAGTTAAAAAGTAAGAAAATTAACAAAAAGTTAAAAAGAAAATAGTATCACAATAAAATAACGAGGCCTATTTACAAGGAGTACTGGTACCGAGTCAGTGTACTGGGGTATGAGGTAGTTGGAGTGACTGACTGAGGTAATATGTACAGTACATGTAGGTTGGATTCACCTGCTGAGTCTGTGTCATGGAAAGAGCAGGTGTTCCTAATGTTTTGTACACTGTGTGAGTGTGTGTATCGATATGGTGTGTGTGTCTCTTCAGCCTGTAATAACGTTACCTTGTTGAAGACAAAAGTCTCATCGTCCCAGACTGGGTCCAGGCTGTTACCATTGGAAGTTCTGGTACGGTACTTCCTCTTTGTGTCAGCAGGAAGTCCAAATATGTCCACTTCCACGTACACACCCACTTTCTTATCGGTCAGGAACTGGCCTGAGATCACCTGGAGACGGAGGGATGGAGAGAAGGAGATAGTTACAGACATATACGTACATACACACACACACACGTAACCCCACCGCCCCACCCCCACCCGTCCCGAGACACACATACCCACTTACCCTGATCTTGACGGTGTTGGCTACGATGCCGTCCACTATGTTTTCAGTGAAGGGGTCAAAGTGTTTGTCTGTCCTTCTCATGAATTCTGGTTTGAGCAGGTAACCACTGTGTCCATTATACTCAAACACACCCATGTTCAACTGCATGGGCAGGTCTGAGAGAGAGGGGGAGAGAGGGAGATTGTCAGTCATGGAAATAAGTGAAGCAGGGGGACAGAAGAAAGAGAGAGGGCTGAGAGCGAGATGAGAAAATAATAAAGAAAGGTATGAGAAGATAAGAAAAGTTCAGGTATAAGGAAGAAAGATCGACATACCGAGTGTCTGGAAGTTTAGCGCCACCATCTGACAGCCTACGTTCCAGAAGAGTTGGGGCATGTAGTTTGAACTATCAACTCTCGTCCCTTTAGGATAGATACGACTCAGCTGCTTCTTATTGTACTCAACAAACTCGATGGGTGCACTCTTCAGTGTGTCCATACCCTTGGTCTCCACAAATGATGACATCTCAAAATACTTATTCCTCTCTGTGAGAGAGAGAGAATATATACAAATCAGTTCAAATCAATCAATATGTCAGTGTGTGTCTCTTGGCTAATAATGAACTATGAATTAGTAATTTAGCTAGCCTTATGCACTACATGAGAGGAGTGATTAGGCGTAATGACACCTATCCGCTCACTCACACATACACACGCACACCAATGATGCACATCATTGACACACACACACACACACCTTGCTTGCTATCATCAGACGCACACACTCACTGTTTGCAACCTCAAAGCTCTTGAACTTGACAGGTTCTATGTAGTTGACAAGGGTAGACATCTCCTCTGTCGCATTTACCTCACTACTGGCAGTACCCTGAGACAGAGAGAGAATTGTTATGTGTTCATTTTATTACTGGGCTGACCCATATCGATTGAAGACTTCGGGGATCAATGAAGGTCAATCAATAAATAGAGGTTTCACCTCATCAGAGTTTGGTTTCTTCAGTTCAGCCACAGGTTCATCTTCCTCCTCCTCATCACTCTCTCCCTCCCCTCCTAGAAAACATACACAAACAACTGTTACCAATATCCTCCATCTATCCAGCCACCCATTCATCAATCCATCCATCCATCCCTCTCTCCCCTTCCTCTCTCCATCCACAGCATGTTCTTCATTCAAGATGTGAACTGACCAATTGACTTCCGGGGATCTCCGTCCTTGACCAGACTCTCTGCTAGCTTCTCTTCCCCATTGGACAGCAGCTGGCCCCCCTCGCTGTCACTGAATGGGAAGTCTATATACACACACACACACACACACACACACACTTTAGCAGACATTTAGTGCATTCATCTTAAGATAGCTACGTGGGACAACCACATATCACAGGCATAGAAAGTACTTTTTTCCCTCAATAAAGTAGCTATCATTATAGTCTGAGCTAGAAAGGGGGGGGGGGGGGTCAAGTACAAGTGCGGTGAGGCAGATTATTTAAGATACTGTTTTCAGAAAAAGGACAGGGACTCTGTCCTAGCTTCAGGGGGAAGCTGGTTCCAGGACAGGGAAGAGCTTGGACTGGGCTGAGTGGGAGCGCTGCCCACCCGTAGTGATGGGAGGGCCAAGAGAACTGAGGTGGCAGAACGGAGTGCTCGGGTTGGGGTGTAGGGTTTGAGTATAGCCTGAAGGTAGGGAGGGGCAGTTCCTCTTGCTGTTCCGTAGGTAAGCACCATTTGTAGATGTGAGTTTCGACTGGAAGCCAGTGGAGTGTGCAGAGGAACGGGGAATTTGGGAAGGTTGAAAACCAGGCGGGGCTGCAGCGTTCTGAATAGGTTGCAGGGGTTTGATCACACAAGCGGGGTGTCCAGCCAACAGCGAGTAGCAGTACTCTAGATGGGAGAGGACAAGTGCCTGGATTAGGACCCGCACCGCTTCCTGTGTGAGGTAGAGTCGTACTTTACGGATGTTGTAGAGTATGAACCTGCAGGAGCAAGTCACTGCTTTTATGTTTACAGAGAATGACAGGGTGGTGTCCAGGGACACGCCAAGGTACTTTGCACTCCAGGAGAGCGACACTGTGAAGTTGTCAACTGGCCTTTCCTGGGAGAAAGAGCAACGCTTGTCGAAGTTGAGCTTGAGGTGGTGGGCCGACATCCAAGTTGAGATATCTGCCAGGCACGCAGAGATCCATGTCACCACCTGGGTGTCAGAAGCGGGGAAGGAGAAAATTAGTTGAGTGCCAGCCGCATAGCAATGATAGGAGAGACCATGTGAGGATATGACGGAGCCGAGTGACTTGGTGTATAGAGAGAAGAGGGCCTAGAACTAAGCCCTGGGGGACACTAGTAGTGAGAGTACACAGATCCTCTCCACGTCACCTGGTAGGAGCGGCCTGCCAGGTGGGATGCAATCCAAGAGTGTGCAGAGCCTGACACGAACAGCCCTAAGAGGATGGAGGAGAGGATCTGATGGTTCACGGTGTCGAAGGGAGCGGATAGATCTAGGAAGATAAGAACAGAGGAGAGAGAGTCAGATTAGGCAGTGTGGAGAGCCTTCATGACACAGAGATGAGCAGTCTCGGTTGAGTCTTCAAGCCTGACTGGTTAGGGTCAAGAAGATCATTCTGAGAGAGATAACGAAAAAGATAATCAGAGAAGGGATATAGGTCTATAGTTTTTGACGTCAGATGAGTATCGGTTTCTTGAGGAGGGGAGCGACTCAAGCCATTTTGAAGTCAGACTCATCCCTGACCACTGAGATGATGAAGGGGGTGAGGAATGGGAGAAGGTCTCCAGAGATGGTCTGGAGGAGGCAGGCAGGGATGGGGCCGAGCGGGCAGGTTGTCGGGCGGGCATACCTCACTAGTCACAGGATTTCATCTGGAGAGAGTGGGGAGAAAGAGGTCAAGGCGTAGGGTAGTTCTGTGTGAGTGACACCAGTGGACTCAATAGGCTGAGTGAATGAGTAGTGGATGTCTTCAACCTTTTTTTTCAGTGGTTGACAAAGTAGTCCGCAGGATTTTTTTGTCTCATTTTGTCTGTCATAGTTGAAGTGTACCTATGATGAAAATTACAGGCCTCTCTCATCTTTTTAAGTGGGAGAACTTGCACAATTGGTGGCTGACTAAATACTTTTTTGCCCCACTGTAAGTATTTGATACATCAGAAAAGCAGACCTTAATATTTGGTACAGAAACCTTTGCTTGCAATTACAGAGATCATACATTTCCTGTAGTTCTTGACCAGGTTTGCACACACTGCAGCAGGGATTTTTGGCCGACTCCTCCATACAGACCTTTTCCAGATCCTTCAGGTTTCGGGGCTGCCGCTGGGCAAGACGGACTTTCAGCTCCCTCCAATGATTTTCTATTGGGTTCAGGTCTGGAGACTGGCTAGGCCACTCCAGGACCTTGAGATGCTTTTAACATTTTTATTTACCTTTATTTAAGTCAGTTAAGAACAAATTCTTATTTTCAATGACGGCATAGGAACAGTGGGTTAACTGCCTGTTCAGGGGCAGAACGACAGATTTGTACCTTGTCAGCTCGGGGATTTGAACTTGCAACCTTCCGGTTACTAGTCCAACGCTCTAACCACTATGCTTCTTACAGAGCCACTCCTTAGTTGCCCTGACTGTGTGTTTTGGGTCGTTGCCACAACCCATCTTCAATGCTCTTACTGAGGGAAGGAGGTTGTTGGCCAAGATCTCGCGATACATGGCCCCATCCATCCTCCCCTCAATATGGTGCAGTCGTCCTGTCCCCTTTGCAGAAAAGCATCCCCAAAGAATGATGTTTCCACCTCCATGCTTCACGGTTGGGATGGTGTTCTTGGGGTTGTACTCATCCTTCTTCTTCCTCCAAACACAGCGAGTGGAGTTTAGACCAAAAAGCTCTATTTTTGTCTCATCAGACCACATGACCTTCTCCCATTCTTCCTCTGGATCATCCAGATGCTCATTGGAAAACTTCAGATGGGCCTGGACATGCGCTGGCTTGAGCAGGGGGACCTTGTGTGCGCTGCAGGATTTTAATCCATGACGGCGTAGTGTGTTACTAATGGTTTTCTTTGAGACTGTGGTCCCAGCTCTCTTCAGGTCATTGACCAGGTCCTGTCGTGTAGTTCTGGGCTGATCCCTCACCTTCCTCATGATCATTGATACCCCACGAGGTGAGATCTTGCATGGATCCCCAGACCGAGGGTGATTGACCGTCCTCTTGAACTTCTTCCATTTTCTAATAATTGCGCCAACAGTTGTTGCCTTCTCACCAAGCTGCTTGCCTATTGTCCTGTAGCCCATCCCAGCCTTGTGCAGGTCTACAATTTTATCCCTGATGTCCTTACACAGCTCTCTGATCTTGGCCATTGTGCAGAGGTTGGATTCTGTTTGATTGAGTGTGTGGACAGGTGTATTTTATACAGGTAACGAGTTCAAACAGGTGCAGTTAATACAGGTAATGAGTGGAGAACAGGAGGGCTTCTTAAAGAAAAACTAACAGGTCTGTGAGAGCCGGAATTCTTACTGGTTGGTAGGTGATCAAATACTTATGTCATGCAATAAAATGCAAATTAATTACTTAAAAATCATACAATGTGATCTTCTCTCACAGTTGAAGTGTACCTATGATAAAAATTACAGACCTCTACATGCTTTGTAAGTAGGAAAACCTGCAAAATCGGCAGTGTATCTAATACTTGTTCTCCCCACTGTATATGACCAATATGGAGAGTGATGGAGTGCAGCATCAGATGACCTGACCTCCACAACCACCCAATCTCAAGCCAATTGAGAAGGATTGGGATGAGCTGAAGTGCAGAGGGAAGGAAAAGCAGCCAACAAGTGCTCAACATATGTTGGAAAAGCATTCCAGGTGAAGCTGGTTGAGAGAATGCCAAGAGTGTCCAAAGCTGTCATCAAGGCAATGGGTGGCTACTTTGAGGAATCTAAAATCTAAAATATATTTTGATTTGTTTAACACTTGTTTGGTTACTACATGATTCCATATGTGTTATTCCATAGTTTTGATGTCATCACTATTATTCTACAATGTAGTGTGTGTGTGTGTGTGTTTGTGCTGTGTCGGTATGCATTCGTGTTATGTGTATGTGAATGTGTGTGGGTATTGTGTGAGAAAAAACAACAACATTAATACCTTATTTATTCAGAGCCTTTGCTTTGAGACTCAAAATTGAGCTCAGGTGCATTCTGTTTCCATTGATCATGCTTGACATGTTTCTACAACTTGATTGTAGTAAATTCAATTGAATGGACATGATTTGGAAAGGCACACACCTGTCTATATAAGGTTGACAGTGCATGTCAGAGCATAAACCAAGCCATGAGGCCAAAGGACATGTCTGTAAAGCTCATAGACTGGATTGTGTCGAGGCACAGATCTGGGGAAGGGTACCAAAACATTTCTCCATTATTGAAGGTCCACAAGAACACAGTGGCCTCCATCATTCTTAAATGGAAGAAGTTTGGAACCACCAAGACTCGTCCTAGAGCTGGCCGCCTGGCCAAACTGAGCAATCGGGGGAGAAGGGCCTTGGTAAGGGAGGTGATCAAGAACCTGATGGTCACTCTGACAGAGCTCCAGAGTTCCTCTGTGGAGATGGGAGAACCTTCCAGAAGGACAACCATCTCTGCAGCACACCACCAATCAGGCCTTTATGGTAGAGTGGCCAGACGGAAGCCACTCCTCAGTAAAAGGCACATGACAGCCCGCTTGGAGTCTGCCAAAAGGCACCTAAAGACTCTCAGAACATGAGAAACAAGGTTGAACTTTTTGGACTGATTGCCAAGCGTCACTTCTGGAGGAAACCTGGCACCATCCCTACGGGTAAGCATGGTGGTGGCAGCATCATGCTGTGGGGATGTTTGTCAGCGGCAGGGACTGGGAGACTAGTCAGCATCGAGGGAAAGATGAACAGAGCAAAGTACAGAGAGATCCTTGATGAAAACCTGCTTCAGAGCGCTCAGGACCTCAGCCTGGGGCGAAGTTTCCCCTTTCAACGGGACAACAACCCTAAGCACACAGCCAAGATAACGCAAGAGTGGCTTCTGGACAAGTCTCTGAATGTCCTTGAGTGGCCCAGCCAGAGTGACCCAGCCGGACTTGAACCCGGTCGAACATCTCTGGAGATACCTGATAATAGCTGTGTAGCGACGCTCCCCATCCAACCTGAAAGAGCTTGAGTGTATCTGCAGAGAAAAATGGGAGAAACTCCCCAAATACAGGTGTGCCAAACGTGTAGCTTCATACCCAAGAAGACTTGAGGCTGTAATCGCTGTTGAACGTGCTTCAACAATTTAAAGGGTCTGAATACTTGTGTAAATGTGGTATTTCCATTATTTTTTTATATACATTTGCAAATATGTCTAAAAACCTGTTTTTGCCTTGTCATTATGGGGTATTTTGTGTAGATTGATGAGAAAGAAAAATTATGTAATACATTTTAGAATAAGGTAATGTAACAACATTTTGAAAAAGTCAAGGGGTCTGAATACTATATTGTATATACCGTTAACAGGTGAAGCCTGCTCCAGAGCGTCTATTTCTCCTGTCCTCCTCCTCATGTTGCCCCCGCTGGACGCTCTGTGGTGGTGCTTCTTCTTGTTCTTTATCAGAATCTTACCCAGCAGCTCCTGGGGCGAGGGTAAGGGCTGAACAGGGATCAGCTATAGGAATGGAGAGATAATATAATACATTAGTAAAAAAGTTTAACGGCTTATCTAGAACCAGCCGGGCCAATTTTATCTTGAGTGGCTGGTCGTGGGGCCCAGAACATAATTCCAAATAAAAAATGTTTTTATTTTTTTATTTCTTAAGAATAATTCCAAATAATTAGTTGACTGCAAATTACCCACAAAAATAATATATAATATTTGACAAAAAAATGATCATTTCAAACCTTGCTTTACATTTGTATACAATCACGTCTTTCTACTTTGGGTAGGAATAGATTTTTTTTTAAGTATCATTTGAAACTGTCCTAAAGGATTGGACACAGCATAATGAAGCAAAAAACATTCCTTACCCCAGGACACTTCACCAGAGCCTCACATAATTCTGTTTATTACGTAGAGGCTCTTATTGTCCCATTATGCCTAAACATAAGCCTTTTTGTAAGTCCCGTGAATAAACGTAGCAGTTCCATGAGTGCAGAGTGCTCTTTTTTCTTCCTTTTTCTTTATTCTTTGAAGTATTCTGGGGTAAGGAATGTTTTTTTCTTATTTAATTTTTTTCAAGTACCTCAGTCGAGCACCTGATTCCCCTTTTGTGTTTAAGCTGGGCTGAAGCGCATTTGGGTACACTTTTATTTACACCATAATGAATGTTGTTCATGTGCAGCAGGTGGCAGTCCTATCACCTCTGACCACAGAACATCTGCTGTCATTTTCTGTTTCATTCCACCCAGCAGGTGCTCTACCGCACAAGGTCTGTTATGGTGTGTCCCGCCCTTAAGAATCACCCCAACCCTGACATCTAACCCCTAATCCTAACCCTTGACCTCTAACCCTTAGCCAGGCCTACCGGGTATTTCTCTAGAGGGTCGATGAGGAGGGCGTCGCCAAAAATAGTCCTACAATATTCCGCCATCTTGGCCTGCTGCTTCGCCCTGAGAGAGGGATGGTACGGGGGGACGAGAGAGAGAGAAAGAGAAAAAAATGAATGGAATAAGAGAGATACTTTTTAGAATTGTAGTTTTTCTTTCAATGAGCCATACTCCTTATCACTACCCAGAATGATCACTCACGAGTCAACATGGTTTTCAAAGGAGAGGATTACGGGATAGGGAGAGGTCTTAAACGCACTTTCTGCTATTGCTTCAATCACCTCCTATAGGAGAGAGACAGAGAAGAGTCAGAGAGAGTGTGTGAGAGAGAGGTCAAAAATAGAATTCCATTTCAGACACATCCAATAATATGTGTGGTTAAGAACCTTAAAGGGTATCTCCGTGGACATGGTGAAGCCTTGTGTGATGCATGAACAGAAATATAAAACTTAACAGAAATATAAAACACTTTCAAAGATTTTACTGAATTACAGTTCATATAAGGAACCCAGTCAATTGAAATAAATTAATTAGGCCCTAATCTATGGATTTCACATGACTGGGAACACAGTTATGCATCTGTTGGTCACAGATACCTTTAAAAAAAAAAAAAGGCAGGGGCGTGGATCAGTCCGGTGTGACCATTTGCTTCATGATGCGCTACACAGTTCCTTCGCATAGAGTTGATCAGGCTGATGATTGTGGCCTGTGGAATGCGGTCCCACTCCTCTTCAATGCTGTGTGAAGTTGCTGGATATGTAACCTTTATTTAACTAGGCAAGTCAGTTAAGAACAAATTCTTATTTACAATGACGGCCTACCCTGGCCAAACCCGGAGGGAACTGAAACACACTGTGGTACAGGTCGGTCCAGAGGATCCCAAACATGCTCAATAGGTGACATGTCTGTTGAGTTTCCAGGCCATGGAAGAACTGAGACATTTTCAGCTTCCAGGACTTGTGTACAAATCCTTGCAACGTGGGGCCGTGCCATATCATCCTGAAACATGAGGTGATGGCGGCAGAAGATTGGGCCTCAGGATCTCGCCACGGTATCTCTGTGCATTCAAATATTCATTGATAAAATGCAATTTTGTACATTGTCTGTAGCTTATGCCTGCCTATACCATAACCCCACCGCCATCATCTGGCACTCTGTTCACAACATTGACATCAGCAAACCACTTGCCCACACAACACCATACATGTGGTCTGCAGTTGTGAGGCCGGTTGGACGTACTGCCAAATTCTCTGGAGGCAGCTTATGGTAGAGAAATTAACATCCAATTCTCTGGCAACAGCTCCGTTGGACATTTCTGCAGTCAGCATGTCAATTGCAAGCTTCTTCAAAACTTGAGACATCTGTGGCATTGTGTTGTGTGACAAAAACAGCACATTTTAGAGTGGCCTTTTATTGTCCCCAGCAGAAGATGCATTTGTGTAATAATCATGCTGTTAAATCAGATTCTTGATATGCCACACCTGCCAGATTGTGGATTATCTTGGCAAAGGAGAAATGCTCACTAAGTAAACAAATTTGTGCACAACATTTGAGAGAAATAACCTTTTTTGTGCATATGGACAATTTCAGGGATCTTTAATTTCAGCTTACGAAACACTTTACAAACACTTTACAGCTTATAAACGCACTTCACATGTTGCGTTTATATCTTTGTTCAGTGAAGAAGTAAACACACATACTGAACCCCCCCACCACACACACACACACACCTTGAAGGGTATCTCAGTGGTCATGGTAAAGCCGTGCGTGATGTAAGGTTCTTCATCCTGGGGCCGTCCTTTCCAACAGTCCAGCTCTATACAGCGACAGCCGGTCAGCAAAACCTGGCGATACATCTCCACCGATGACAGACCTGTCAACTGACCAACTGTGTGGTGGTGGTGGTGGTGGGGGGGGGGGGGGGGGGGGTGGAGGTAAGAATGAGTGAGATGAGCGAGCAGCAAGTGTATCATTGTGTGTGTGTGTGTGTGTGTGGCATGTGTATCCATGTGCGGTGTGTATGCGTGTGTGGGTGGGTGAGAGGATAGTCAGTTGCACAACTGAATGCGTTCAACTGAAATGTGTCTTCCACATTTAACCCCTCTGAATCAGAGAGGTGCGGGGGGCTATCTGAATCGACGTCCATGTCATTGGCGCCTGGGGAGCAGTTGTTCTTGTGGATTAACTGCCTTGCTCAAGGGCAGAACGGTTGATTTTTCCATCTTGCCGGCTCAGGGATTCACACCAGCGACCTTTCAGTTACTTAACCGCTAGGCTACCTGTGTGTGTGTAGCTGTGAGGCTTGTCTGTGTGCATATCTCAGTGTGTGTGAACTTGTGACGTGTTTGCATGCATTTGAGCGTGTGCATTTGTGTGTGTGTCCGGGTGTGTGTTTGTGTGTGTACCTACCTGTGAGGTATGTGTTGTGTGAAGAGTTGATAAAGTAGTGGGACAGGGGCTGGTTCATATCATCTATGATGTCTAGTCTCTCTGGTGGGACGATGGTATTCTCCTCTCCTCCAAGATATTTACTGAACCCCATCAGACTGATCTGGTCTGGAGAGAGGGAGAGAGAGAAAGGGAAGGAGAGAGTGAAAGTGGGAAGAGAAGTGAGTGATCAAAAATAAACACATACAGGTGTCTGTGCAAACACATATACACACACAACAACTACAAACACAGTCTCTCTCTGCCCCCATTACCTCTCTCCAGCTGGCTAGCGTTGCTCTCGTATTTCTCCATCAGTTGTCTGATCTGCTCTCTCTTCAGAGGAGGATAGAGGACCTCGTTGAGACGAGAGTCTCTCTGACGACGGTTTATAAAGTCTGTCAGCTGATCCAATGAGAGGAACGGCTTTCCCCTAGAACCACTGGGGGGGGGGGGGGGGTTCGAGAGAAAATAGTGTTGAGATTTGAATCTGGCATCATAACATGTTATTTTTATGTATGTGTGCGCTTGTTTGTTTGTGTGTGTGTGTGTATGTGCGCATGTTCATGCATTCGTGTGTGAGTGACTCACAGCTCGACAAAGATGCGTTCTATCTCTGGTCGTAGACAGAGACTGTGTAGAAAGCTCTGGAACATTTCCCATGTAAAATCATCTGGCTTAATGCCCTCCACCTACAGAGGTTGCGAGGGATGAAGGGAGGTGGAGAGAGGGAGGCAGGGAGAAAGAGGCAGTTAACCCACTGTTCCTAGGCCGTCATTGAAAATAAGAATTTGTTCTTAACTGACTTGCCTAGTTAAATAAAAAAAATAAAAAAAGTGTCAGTTGAAATTCTTCTACACATCTACCAAACTAACAATTGATCTAGGAGGAAGGGAAGCGCAACTAAGGTACACAATAGTACATTTTGGTAAATAGAAGGTGCTCTTTGGTAAAAGGGGTAAATTGGTCATCAAAAAGAAAGGAGCTAGGTTATCATAAAAATACAACTCCAAGCTAGAAGTATCAGAACACTTAGAAAGGTAGTTCTAATCTTAAAAATGACTGGGAGAAGTATCAAGAATAAGAAATCAATTATTCCATAGTACACTAGAACACAGCAAAACATGAACAACAATAGTCTAAACATAGCTGAGGGCAATTGAGCAAAATGTCCACTAGATGACAGCAAATGGACCTATCACAACCCTACAGGAAGGGTGAGAAATCCATATCTTCATTTAAACCAGGATATTTTGTGGCCTGTAGTTTGTAAATCCAAAAACTTTCCCTTTGGTTTAACTGTTTAAGACGGTCCCCTTTTCTAATAGAGGCCGGAATATGATCAATACCCCTAGCTTGTAGGGAGGCAGGATTGCCATGTTTAAAACTACCTTTCTAAGTGTTCTGATCCTTCTAGCTTGGAGTTGTATTTTTATGATAACCTAGCTACAGTATTTCACCTTTTAATGTGTATAGTATTATTTACTAGGTGTGTCTAATCAATTTTGTCACAACTCCCTCTTCCAATTAGGGCTAATTGGAAAAGCTGTTCAAGAGGGGATATTGTATTCTTTTTTTTCCATACTCCCTGACGAAGGCCATGTAACCGAAACGCTGCATTGCCTTCTATTGAACATGCCATACTAATAAAGGCATTTTTAATTAATTATGTGAAGAGTGCCTTGGTCCTCCTTTCTTTTTGATAACTATTGATCTGTTGGGTAGTTTTCCCCGCAACACCAACTGGTGGAACTATGAACCACTATGTCCAGCTACGGCTACACATCATCAAGATTCTCTCAACAACTGTCCGTAGATGGTTGGGTTGGCTTTAGTTTAATAGATGTGTAAAAGCCTTGACAGTCAGTTTACCAGCCCTTCTGTTATTGAATCAGCAGGGGGCAGAATGGGACAATAATAACACACACAGGCCTGGTATGACCAGCTACATACAACAGTTACCAGGGCAGCACAGTATGTTGCCAAGGCACTGTTTTTTGTTTGTTTGTTTGTGTTTGTGTGTGTGTGTGTGTGTGTGTGTGTGTATTCATAGGGAGAAATGGTCTTCGACTAAAGCATCCCGCATGCAATTTTACACCCAACTACGATGTTTGGTGCAGTATTTATCAAGTGAAAAAATGTGCATGAAAACGAGTCATCTATCGTTGAATGACAACAAACACTTCATTGAAGAATCCCTACTGTTGACCGATGACCGACGAAGGTGCAAAGACTTGAATTTGTGTGCACGAATAGCCGATAAAACCCTTGCCGAAAACCAAGACATCACAAAATGTTGTAATAATACAGTATATGCACAAACTGTTCTGAACTATTTCAGATGGGAAGCATTAAGGGACACCTCGATATTACGGAGGAAATGGGTTTGAACTTTGACCTTTGAACCTGACTTTGCAATGCTTTCAGCAGTTCACATATGCTTATCAGCTCTAGGGGCAACTTCATCCTACACCGTATTTACTGATAGACAAAAAATTGAGGATTATGGATGAATCTGATAATTGATAACTGTGCCAGACAGGTTAGAGATGAGGTTATTGGTTATAGATCAAGATATTGATTACCCTGATCAGACCACACTATTCCAACCACATGAATAAATGAAGGTTGTGGATCAATAATGATTTTACTGATAACTATGAAAGAGAGGTGATTGATTATAGATTGATAGTTAATTAATTTATTGAGTGATTGATAGATTACCCTGTTGGTGACCAAACCACACTGCTCCAGCGCTGTCTCCACTCGCTTCTTATCAGAAAACATCTTAAGAATACTGAGCGAGAAAGAGGGAGGAAGGGAAAGAGGGAGAGGGCGAGAGAATTGTTCAGCATTGCTGATTTGGCAACACAAAAAAAATTGTCACGCCAATAAAGCATTTAAACTGAATTGAAATGGAGAGAGATGGAGGGGGAGAGCATGTGTTATTGTTAGAATCCATCTTACTAAATTGGATGTAATAATTAAGTTCACCTAAGCACTTTGCATTTAGTTTGGAAACAAAATGTTACATGGCTGGATTTCAGTTTCATTAAAATTAGTTGAGACGGATAGCGAGCGAGAAGGAGAGAAAGAGAGAGAGTAGGTAGCGAACAACAGAGGGAGAAAGTGAAACTGAGAAAAGAGTTAGAAAGGAGAAGTGGAAAGTCATGTCTGAGAACTACGCCAGGACTGGCAGAAGTGTGTATGTGTGTGTCTCACTTCTTCACTGGAATCTTTCCATCCTGATTCACCTGCAACTTTAACTTGGTGTACCTGAGAGAGAGAGACAGAGAGAGACAGAGAAATAGAGAGAGAGAGAGAGAGCATCAAAAAACATGCTATTTCAGTATGAGTTTGATGCACACCACACACACACAACTTACGCTTTGAGGAGGAAAGTGTTGCGAGATGCATTCTGAGACAGAATGTTTGTGGCCAGTTTAAACAGCTCCTCTGTCCACACCTGAACATACACACAGACAGCGAACAATTATTATCAAGAACAGTGATACACACACAAACACATACATGATCAGCACTTAAAATCATAACTGTAATACTACCTACAGTTACATAAACACAAACCACAGACTCAATATCACAAAGAACACAATCAGTGCAGGGCCTGAGAGACACATATAGTGTCACATATAGTGTCACTATATAGTGCACTGCTTTTGACTAAGGCCCATAGGGCTCTGGTGAAAAGTAGTGCACTTTGTAGGGAATAGGGTGTCATTTGGGGGACACACAGAAGAGGATAACAGAGAGAGTGGAGGGGGAAGGAAGGGGGGAGGGAAGAGAGAGATGAATGCAAACATAAAAGAGAGAAAGGAGAAGGGAACAAACAACAGGAACAGGTGAGCAGCTCAGTGTTAGAGGTGGAGAGGAGAGAGAGTGAGAGAGAGAGAGAAACAGAAAAAAACGTAAGCAGAAAGAAGAGAGTGATAGATGGAGATTATATTTGTTTATTTACAAGTCAAGGAAGGAGGAAAGATGGAATGAAGAGACAAAGGTAACGATAAAGAGAGGCAAGTGAGAGGGATTTGAGAGTTGAGTAGAGGTGTTTCCATTGTAAGTCAAGGAAGGAAGGGAGAGAGAGTGAAGGGGACAGAGGTAGCGATAGGTGAGAGGAGAGAAGAGAGTGATTAATGGGTAAGAGGAGATGAGAGGAGAGGAGGGAACAGAGTGAGAGGGATGAGACGAGAGGTCTTTCCATGGTAATACAAGGAAGGAGGGAAGAGGGAGGAAAGAGGCAGAGGGAACGAAGAAGGAGTGATAGAGGGATGATAGGAGAGATAGAGGGATGAGAGAAGATAGTGATAGAGGGATGAGAGTAGTGATGGATGAGAGGGGAGGAGAGAGAAAGCTATTTCCATGGTAACCTTGGCAGTGTCTTCCTGCATGGCCTGGAAGTTGAGGAAGGATACGTTGACCAGGTCATTGCCGTGGACGACCGTTACCAGCTTCCCCTCCACGGCAACACCCCCCTCGCCTGGTTTACCGAACCCCAAAACCTCTCTGACACGTGGGTCCTACCAGAGACAATACACAACACTATAACTACACGCTAAAAACATGTAACAACACATTATAAACATGTTAACCGCAGCACTTCTGTTACTGAACCCAGTGCACCTCTTAACACCGGGTCCTATGGGAGAGAACGTACGTGTTGTACGTTAGTAAAATACAATATGCTAATAATATGCTAAATACACGCTAAGAACATTACTAACTACATCATAACTACAATACACATCAGTAACGCATCACTAACATACGGTCCTTCAACATACAGTATATACACAAACTAACAACATACCAACTACCATCGTCCTTCCCAGCTTTGGACATTTTTCTATACTTTGCTGTTCATTCTCTATAAGAGGGATCATCAACTACACTGAACAAAAATGTGTTGGTCCCATGTTTAATGAGCTGAAATAAAATATCCCAGAAATGTTCCATATGCACAAAAAGCATATTTCTCTCAAATGTTGTTAACAAATCTGTTTACATCCCTGTTAGTGAGCACTTAGCCAAGACCTGACAGGTGTGGCATATCCAGAAGCTGACTAAACAGCATGATCATAACAGGTGCATCTTGTGCTGAGGACAATAAAAGGTCACTTTAAAAAAAAAGATAATAATAATTTCACCTTTATTTAACCAGGTAGGCTAGGTGAGAACAAGTTCTAATTTACAACTACGACCTGGCCAAGAATAAAGCAAAGCAGTTTGAAACAGTTGAAGAAAATCTATATACAGTGTGAGCAAATTAGGTAAGATAAGGGAGGTAAGGCAATAAATAGGAAATGGTGGCGAAGTAATTACAATATACCAATTAGACACTGGAGTGATTGATGTGCAGAAGACGAATGTGCAAGTAGAGATACTGGGGTGCAAAGGAGCAAGATAAAAAAAATAAATACAGGATGGGGATGAGGTAGTTGGACAAGCTATTTGCAGATGGCTATGTAAAGGTGCAGTGATCTGTGAGCTGCTCTGATAGCTGGTGCTTAAAGCTAGTGAGGGAGATACGAGTCTCCAGCTTCAGTGATTTCTGCAGTTCGTTTCAGTAATTGGCAGCAGAGAACTGTAAGGAAAGGTGGCCAAAGGAAGAATTGGCTTTGGGGGTGACTAGTGAGATATACCTGCTGGAGCCCGTGCTACAGGTGGGTACTGCTATGGTGAAAAGCGAGCTGAGGGAAGACGGGGCTTTACCTAGCAGAGACTTGTAGATGACCTGGAGCAAGTGGGTTTGGCGACGAGTATGAAGCGAGGGCCAGACAACGAGAGCGTACAGCTCGCAGTGGTGAGTAGTATATGGAGCTTTGGTGACAAAACGGATGGCACTGTGATAGACTGCATCCAATTTGTTGAGTAGAGTGTTGGAGGCTACTTTGTAAATGACATCGCCGAAGTCAAGGATAGGTAGGATGGTCAGTTTTACGAGGGTATGTTTGGTCGCATGAGTGAAGGATGCTTTGTTGCGAAATAGGAAGATGATTCTAGATTTAATTTTGGATTGGGAGATGCTTAATGTGAGTCTGGAAGGAGAGTTTACAGTCTAACCAGACACTTAGGTATTTGTAGTTGTCCACATATTCTAAGTCAGAACCGTCCAGAGTAGTGATGCTGGACGGGCGGGCAGGTGCGGGCAGCGACCGGTTTAAGAGCATGCATTTAGTTTTACTTGCATTTAAGAGCAGTTGGAGGCCACGGGAGGAGAGTTGTATGGCATTGAAGCTCATCTGGAGGTTAGTTAACACAGTGTCCAAAGAAGGGTCAGAAGTATACAGAATGGTGTCGTCTGCGTAGAGGTAGATCAGAGAATCACCAGCAGCAAGAGCGACATCATTGATGTAGAGAAGAGAGTCAGCCCGAGAATTGAACCCTGTGGCAACCCCATAGAGACTGCCAGAGGTCCTGACAACAGGCCCTCCGATTTGACACACTGAACTCTATCAGAGAAGTAGTTGGTGAACCAGGCAGGGCAGTCATTTGAGAAACTAAGGCTGAAGAGTCTGCCGATAAGAATGTGGTGATTGACAGAGTCGAAAGCCTTGGCCAGGTTGATGAATACAGCTGCACAGTAATGTCTCTTATCGATGGTGGTTATGATATCGTTTAGGACCTTGAGCGTGGCTGAGGTGCACCCATGACCAGCTCTGAAACCAGATTGCATAGCTGAGAAGGTACGGTGGGATTCAAAATGGTCGGTGATCTGTTTATTAACTTGGCTTTTGAAGACCTTAGAAAGGCAGGGTAGGATAGATATCGGTCTGTAGCAGTTTGGGTCTAGAGTGTTTCCCCCTTTGAAAAGGGGGATGATCACAGCAGCTCTCCAATCTTTGGGAATCTCAAACGATACGAAAGAGAGGTTGAACAGGCTAGTAATAGGGGTTGCAACAATTTCGGCAGCCATTTTTAGAAAGAGAGGGTTCAGATTGTCTAGCCCGGCTGATTTGTAGGGGTCCAGATTTTGCCGCTCTTTCAGAAAATTAGCTATCTGGATTTGGGTGAAGGAGAAATGGTGGAGGCTTGGGCGAGTTGCTGTGGAGGGTGCCGGTCAGTTGACCGGGGTATGGGTAGCCAGGTGGAAAGCATGGCCAGCCTTAGAAAAATGCTTATTGAAATTCTCAATTAAAGCGGATTCATCGGTGGTGACAGTGTTTCCTAGCCTCAGTGCAGTGGGCAGCTGGGAGGAGGTGCTCTTATTCTCCATGGACTTTACAGTATATTTTTTGAGTTTGTGCTACAGGATCCAAATTTCTGTTTGAAAAAGCTAGCCTTAGCTTTCCTAACTGCCTGTGTATATTGATTGGTTCCTAACTTCCCCGAAAAGTTGCATATCGTGGGGGCTATTCAATGCTAATGCGGTATGCCACAGGATGTTTTTGTGCTGGTCAAGGGCAGACAGGTCTGGAGTGAACCAAGGGCTATATCTGTTCCTGGTTCTACATTTTTTGACTGGAGCATGCTTATTTAAGATGGTGAGGAAGGCACTTTTAAAGAATAACCAAATGTGCAGTTTTGTCACACAACACAATGCCAGAGATGTCTCATGTTTTGAGGGAGCGTGCAATCGCATGCTGACTGAAGGAATGTCCACCAGAGCTGCTGCCAGAGAATTGCATGTTCATTTCTCTACCATAAGCTGCCTCCAACTTAAATTATAGAGAATTTGACAGTACCCACGCCAGCCCAGGACCTCCACATCTGGCTTCTTCAACTGTGGGATCGTCTGGGGGGGTGGGGGGATGTGCTGAGGAGTATTTCTGACTGTAATAAAGCCCTTTAGTCAGGAAAAACACATTCTGATTGGCTGGGCCTGAATGCCAAGTTGGTGAGCCTATGCCCTCCAAGGCCCACCCATGGTGACACCCCTGCCTAGTCATGTGAAATCCATAGATTATGGTCTAATGAATGTATTTCAATTGACTGATTTCTTTAGATGAACTCTAAGTAAGTAAAGTCTTTATTGAGCGGATGGTCAGGGGGGCGGAACATAATAACAAATAATTTGTAGATTGCAAACTGACAGCAAGAAGTCCAAACATATACACTGCTCAAAAAAATTAAGGGAACACTTAAACAACACAATGTAACTCCAAGTCAATCACACTTCTGTGAAATCAAACTGTCCACTTAAGAAGCAACACTGATTGACAATAAATGTCACATGCTGTTGTGCAAATGGAATAGACAAACAGGTGGAAATTATAGGCAATTAGCAAGACACCCCCAATAAATGAGTGGTTCTGCAGGTGGTGACCACACACCACTTCTCAGTTCCTATGCTTCCTGGCTGATGTTTTGGTCACTTTTGAATGCTGGTGGTGCTTTCACTCTAGTGGTAGCAAGAGACGGGGTCTACAACCCACACAAGTGGCTCAGGTAGTGCAGCTCATCCAGGATGGCACATCAATGGGAGCTGTGGCAATATGCTGTGTCTGTCAGCGTAGTGTCCAGAGCTTGGAGGCGCTACCAAGAGACAGGCCAGTATATCAGGAGATGTGGAGGAGGCCGTAGGAGGGCAACAACCCAGCAGCAGGACCGCTACCTCCGCATTTGTGCAAGGAGGAGCAGGAGGAGCACTGCCAGAGCCCTGCAAAATGACCTCCAGCAGGCCACAAATGTGCAAGTGTCTGCTCAAACGGTCAGAAACAGACTCCATGAGGGTGGTATGAGGGCCCAACGTCCACAGGTGGGGGTTGTGCTTACAGCCCAACACCGTGCAGGACATTTGGCATTTGCCAGAGAACACCAAGATTGGCAAATTCGCCACTGGCGCCCTGTGCTCTTCACAGATGAAAGCAGGTTCACACTGAGCACATGTGACAGACGTGACAGAGTCTGGAGACGCCGTGGAGAACGTTCTGCTGCCTGCAACATCCTCCAGCATGACCGGTTTGGCGGTGGGTCAGTCATAGTGTGGGGTGGCATTTCTTTGGGGGGCCGCACAGCCCTCCATGTGCTCGCCAGAGGTAGCCTGACTGCCATTAGGTACCGAGATGAGATCCTCAGACCCCTTGTGAGACCATATGCTGGTGCGGTTGGCCCTGGGTTCCTCCTAATGCAAGACAATGCTAGACCTCATGTGGCTGGAGTGTGTCAGCAGTTCCTGCAAGAGGAAGGCATTGATGCTATGGACTGGCCCGCCCGTTCCCCAGACCTGAATCCAATTGAGCACATCTGGGACATCATGTCTCGCTCCATCCACCAACAGACTGCACCACAGACTGTCCAGGTTGTGGATGCTTTAGTCCAGGTTTGGGAGGAGATCCCTCAGGAGACCATCCGCCACCTCATCAGAAGCATGCCCAGGCATTGTAGGGAGGTCATACAGGCACGTGGAGGCCACACACACTACTGAGCCTCATTTTGACTTGTTTTAAGGACATTACATCAAAGTTGGATCAGCCTGTAGTGTGGTTTTCCACTTTAATTTTGAGTGTGACTCCAAATCCAGACCTCCATGGGTTGATAAATTTGATTTCCATTGATCATTTTTGTGTGATTTTGTCGTCAGCACATTCAACTATGTAAAGAAAAAAGTATTTAATAAGAATATTTAATTCATTCAGATCTAGGATGTGTTATTTTAGTGTTCCCTTTATTTTTTTGAGCAGTGTATAATATTTGACTAAAACATAGTCATTTCAAACCTTGCTTACATTTGTATAAGATCACGTGTATCTCATTTCCAGAAAACTTGGGGGGCCAAATATTTGGCCCGCAGACCACCAGTTGGGTAGTCCTATTCTATAAGATCTTGTCATTCTGTACTTCTGTTTATAATATAAACGTTATACTGTATGCATATGCAGGGATGCAACTTTGGTTATAGAAGTGCGTGTGGGGGGGGGGGGGGGGGGGGATAATATACAATCGAAGTTTACACACACCTTAGCCAAATACATTTAAACTCAGTTTTTCACAATTAATGAAAGATAATCCTAGTAAAAATTCCCTGTCTCAGGTCAGTTAGGATCACCACTTCATTTTCAGAATGTGAAATGTCAGAATAATAGTACAGATAATTATTTAATATAGCTTTTATTTCTTTCATCACATTCCCAGTGGGTCAGAAGTTTACATAAACTCAATTAGTATTTGGTAGCATTGACTCTAAATTGTTTAACTTGGGTCAAACATTTCAGGTAGCCTTCCAAAAGCTTCCCACAATAAGTTGGGTGAATTTTGGCCCATTCCTCCTGACAGAGCTGGTGTAACTAAGTCAGGATTGTAGGCCTCCCTGCTAGCACACGCTTTTTCAGTTCTGCCCATAAATTCTCTATGGGATTGAGGTCAGGGCTTTGTGATGGCCACTCCAATACCTTGACTTGTTGTCCATAAGCCATTTTGCCACAACTTTGGAAGTATGCTTGGGGTCATTGTCCATTTGGAAGACCCATTTGCGACCAATCTTTAACTTCCTGACTGATGTCTTGAGATGTTGCTTCAATATATCCACATCATTTTCCTCCTCTTGATGCCATCCATTTTGTGAAGTGCACCAGTCCCTCCTGCAGCAAAGCACCCCCACAACATGATGTTGCCACCCATGTGCTACACGGTTGGGATGGTGTTCCTCAGCTTGCAAGCATCCCCCTTTTTCATACAAACATAACGATGGTCATTATGGCCAAACAGTTCTATTTCTGTTTCATCAGACCAGAGGACATTTCTCCAAAAGGTACGATCTTTGTCCCCATGTGCAGTTGCAAACCGTAGTCTGTCTTTTTTATGGCAGTTTTGGAGCAGTGGCTTCTTCCTTGCTGAGCGGCCGTTCAGGATGTTTTACTGTGGATATAGATACTTTTGTACCTGTATCCTCCACCATCTTCGCAAGGTCCTTTGCTGTTGTTCTGGGATTGATTTGCACTTTTCGCACCAAAGTACATTCATCTCTAGGAGACAGAATGCGTCTCCTTCCTGAGCGGTATGACGGCTGCATATTCCCATGGTGTTTATACTTGCGTACAATTGTTTGTACAGATGAACGTGGCACCTACAGCACCTACAGGCGTTTGGAAATTGCTCCCAAGGATGAACCAGACTTGTGGAGGTC
Source organism: Oncorhynchus mykiss (assembly GCF_057628025.1). NCBI lineage: Eukaryota > Metazoa > Chordata > Actinopteri > Salmoniformes > Salmonidae > Oncorhynchus > Oncorhynchus mykiss. The sequence goes on from NC_143042.1 coordinate 29,397,578, forward strand.
TACATTTTTTTCTGAGGTCTTGGCTGATTTCTTTTTATTTTGACATCCACAGGTACACCTCCAATTGACTCAAATGATGTCAATCAGTCTATCATAAGGTTCTAAAGCCATGACATAATTTTCTGGAATTTTCCAAGCTGTTCAAAGGCACAATTCCAGTCTGACCCACTGGAATTGTGATACAGTGAATTATAAGTGAAATAATCTGTCTGTAAACAATTACTGGAAAAAGTAGATGTCCTAACCGACTTCCCAAAACTATAGTTTGTTAACAAGACATTTGTGGAGTGGTTGAAAAATGAGTTTAATGACTCCAACATAAGTGTATGTAAACTTCCAACTTTAACTGTAGGTGTTCCTTTTGTCCAGGTGGGAAAGGGCAGTGTGGAGTGCAATAGAGATGGCATCATCTGTGGATCTGTTGTTGCGGTATGCAAATTGGAGTGGATCTAGGGTTTCTGGCATAATGGTGTGGATGTGAGCCATGACCAGTCTTTCAAAGCATTTCATAGCTACAGACGTGAGTGCTACGGGTCGGTAGTCATTCAGGCAGGTTACCATGGCGTTCTTGGGCACAGGGAATATGGTGGTCTGCTTGAAACATGTTGGTATTACAGACTCAGACAGGGAGAGGTTGAAAATGTCAGTGAAGACACTTGCCAGTTGGTAAGCTCATGCCAGTTGGTAAGCTCATGCCCGGAGTACACGTCCTGGGAATCCGTCTGGCCCAGCGGCCATCTGAATGTTGACCTGTTTAAAGTTCTTACTCACATCGGCTGCGGAGAGTGTGATCACACAGTCATCCGGGACAGCTGATGCTCTCATGCATGTTTCAGGGTTACTTGCCTCGAAGGAAGCATAGAAGTTATTTAGCTCATCTGGTAGACTCGTGTCACTGGGCAGCTCTCGGCTCTGCTTCTCTTTGTGGTCTGTAATAGTTTGCAGGCCCTGCCACATCAGACGAGCATCGGCGCTGGTATTGTACGATTCGTTCTTAGTCATGTATTGACTCTTTTCCCGTTTGAAGGTTCGTCGGAGGGCATAGTGGGATTTCTTATAAGCTTCTGGGTTAGAGGCCCACCCCTTGAAAGCGGCAGCTCTACCCTTTAGCTCAGTGTGAATGTTGCCTGTAATCCATGGCTTCTGTTTGGGGTATGTACATACAGTCACTGATAAAGCCGGTGACCGATGTGGTGTACTCCTCAATGCCATGGGAAGAATTCCGGAACATATTCCAGTCTGTGCTAACAAAACAGTCCAGTAGTTTAGCATCTGTTCATCTGACCACTTTTTTATAGACCGAGTCACTGGTGCTTCCTGTTTAAATTGTTGCTTGTGAGCAGGAATCAGGAGGATAGAGTTATGGTCAGATTTGCAAAATGGAGGACGAGGGAGGGCTTTGTACACGTCCCTGTGTGTGGAGTAAAGGTGGTCTAGAAATTTTCCCTCTGGTTGCACATTTAACATACTGATAGAAATTAGGTAAAACTGCTTTAAGTTTCCCTGCATTAAAGTCACCGCCCACTAGGAGCGCCACCTCTGGATGAGCGTTTTCCTGTTTGCTTGTGGCGGAATACAGCTCATTGAGTGCGGTTTTAGTGCCAACCTCGCTCTGTGGTGGATGTAGACAGCTACGAAAAATGCAGATGAAAACTCTCTAGGTAGATAGTGTGGTCTACAGCTTATCATGAGATACTCTTCCTCAGGAGAGCAAAACTTTGAGACTTCCTTAGATATCGTTCACCAGCTTATGCATAGGCCCCCTGCCCCATGTGTTACCAGAGGCTGCTGTTCTGTCTTGCTGATAGAGTGTATAACCCGCCAGCTGTATGTTCTTAATGTCGTCGTTCAGCCACGATTCGGTGAAACATAAGATATTACAGTTATTAATGTCCCGTTGGTAGGATATATGTGCTTACAGTTCGTCCCATTTATTTTCCAGCGATTGAACATTAGCTAGCAGAACAGAGGGCAAGGGCAGATTAGCTACTCGTCGCCTGATCCTCGCACGTCACGCTGATCTTTTGCCCTGAAATCTCAGTTTCCTTCTCCAGCGAATTACGGGGATCGGGGCCTGGTCGGGTGTCTGCAGTATATCTCTTGCGTCCGACTCAATGAAGAAGAACTCCTCGTCCAATTTGAGGTGAATAATTCCAGTTCTGATGTCCAGAAGCTCTTTTTGTTCATAAGAGACGGTAGCAGCAACATTATGTAAACAGCCTACCCGACCGCTCAGAGGCGTCCTCATGGTCCTAAAGCACATCGTTGCCTCGTTTTCTACCACATTCCAATGATAAAACTGGGGGGGACAACAATTCAATTTCAGAATGTGGCCCTGTCCCCAGTGAAAGTTGCACCACTGTGTATATATACTGTATGTATTTAGAACAAAGCAAACAGCATCTCAGGTCAGTTTTCTATTCTAGCGTGTAGTGATTAAGGTTAGGCTTGGGCGTAGGAGAAGCTGATCCTAGATCTGTGGTTAAGGGCAATGTTGAGTGCGACCTATGCCCACAGCTTAATCAACTACTTCCTGTTCCACTGTCTCTGCTTACATAATTTCCTGTGTGTGTGTGTGTGTGTGTGTGTGTGTGTGTGTGTGTGTGTGTGTGTGTGTGTGTGTGTGTGTGTGTGTGTGTGTGCGTGCGTGCGTGCGTGCGTGCGTGCGTGCATTGCGTGCGTGCGTGCGTGCGGAACCAGACAAGCAGAGAGTGGCAACTGGAAACATGGAACACTTTTCTACACAACACCTTGCACTGAGGACCAGTATGAAGCAAGGATGTGTCATATCCAATGATGTATATAAACCCTGGATTGCTGATGCTATGTATTGGCCATTGAGAGGCTTTTAAAGCCACCGGTCGGCCATATTGGCACTCCTCCATAGCGCCCCACAGTGGAGGTGTCATAATACCCATAAAACCTAGCAGTCAAACAGGGAAATGGTTCCAATCGTTTTTCCACCATTAATTTTCCCCGTTGGGGATTTTAGAAACACTTAATGGCTGTGTTTTGTGTAGGCATGACGTTTTGATAACAATGTAAATCTCTCTCGGACAGGTGACTTTTATCAATACATTTGCCTCTAATTACACTCGGATTAGAAAATGCTAATTATCATCAAAAGAAGACATGCAAAACTACAAATCCCTGAAAGCTCCTGCACATCTTTAGCTGACACCTTTGCTAATAGGTATTGTGTCAAATAAAAACTTGCACAAGGCAGTTCACGGAATTGTCAATTCAAAGAAATGTAGCCAATTTATACATTACTACAATTTTATTTTTTATTTATTTGTATTTCTTAGCTGACATTAGATAGTTAATCCAGATATTCTTACCATTGCCTCGATTCGGCAGTCTAGTTCAGATCATCATGGCATTTGTAGATCTTTACGATAGCCAAAAAAGCAGCTAAGTAGTGCTTAATTTTTGGAGGGTAAATACAGCCAAATATAGTGATTAAAGTCACCTTGTCCTTAAGAGATTTACACGGTTATCAAAACATCATGTCATCGTGAATGGTAAAACCATTTCCCTGTCTGACCGCCAGGTTTAATAGAAACTTTACTAGGTAGGCAATTAAGGTCACACTTATGAAAACTTAGGACACTAAAGAGGCATTTCTACTGACTCTGAAAAACACCAAAATATAGATGCCCAGGGTCCCTGCTCATCTGCGTGAACGTGCCTTAAGGACTGCAGATGTGACCAGGGTAGTAAATTGCAATGTCCGTACTGTGATACACCTAAGACAGCGCTGACAGCTGATCATACTCGCAGTGGCAGACCACGTATAACAACACCTGCACAGAATCGGTATATCCGCGGGAAAGGTACAGGATGGCAACAACAACTGCCCTAGTTACAACAGGAACACACAATCCCTCCATCAGTGCTCAGATTGTCCGCAATAGACTGAGAGAGGCTGGACTGAGGGATTGTAGGCCTGTTGAAAGGCAGGTCCTCACCAGACATCACCGGCAACAACGTCGCCTATGGGCACAAACCCACCGTCGCTGGACCAGACAGGACAGGCAAAAAGTGCTCTTCACTGACGAGTCGCGGTTTTGTCTTACCAGGGGTGATGGTCGGATTCACGTTTATCATCAAAGGAATGAGCGTTACACGAAGGCATGTACTCTGGAGCGGGATCGATTTGGAGGTGGAGGGTCCGTCATGGTCTGGGACGGTGTGTCACAGCATCATCGGACTGAGCTTATTATCATTGCAGGCAATCTCAACGCTGTGAGTTACAGGGAAGACATCCTCATCCCTCATGAGGTACCCTTCCTGCAGGCTCATCCTGACATGACCCTCCAGCATGACAATGCCACCAGCCATGCTGCTCGTTCTGTGCATGATTTCAGGAATGTCAGTGTTCTGCCAAGGCAAGCGAAGAGCCTGGATCTCAATCCCATTGAGCACGTCTGGGACCTGTTGGATCGGAGGGTGAAGGCTCGGGCCATTCCCCCCAGAAATGTCTGGGAACTTGCAGGTGCCTTGGTGGAAGAGTGTGATAACATCTCACAGCAAGAACTGGCAAATCTGGTGCAGTCCATGAGGAGGAGATGCACTGCAATACTCAATGCAGCTGGTGGCCACACCAGAAACTGACTGTTACTTTTGACCTCCCCTTTGTTCAGGGACACATTATTCCATTTCTGTTAGTCACATGTCTGTGGAACTTGTTGTTGAATCTTGTTGTGTTCATACAAATATTTACACATGTTAAGTTTGAAAAATAAACGCAATTGACAGTGGGAGGACATTTGTTTTCTTATTTAAGTATTTTTTTGTTGCAGTGGGGAAAGTAACATTAGTAATCTCAAAAAAGTATACTTTAAGGAAATGTTTTCATATATTTTTTAGCTCACATAATATAATTTCAAAGTATACAGTACCAGTTAAAAGTTTGGACACACCTACTCATTCAAGGGTTTTTCTTTCTTTTGAATATTTTCTACATTGTAGAATAATAGTGAAGACATTAAAACTATGAAATAACACATATCATAACACAAATCATATGTAACCAAAACGATGCTAAACAAATCAAAAAATATGTTAGATTATTCAAAGTAGGCTTTGCCTCCCTTTCTTCCAACCCCAGCCTTTGCCTTTGCCTTGATGACAGCTTTGCAAACTCTTGACATTCTCTCAACCAGCTTCATGGGGTATGCGGAAGCCAGCCGCACCAATGCGCCGGAGGAAACACCGTGCACCTGGCCACCTTGGTTAGCGCACACTGCGCCCAGCCCGCCACAGGAGTCGCTGGTGCGCGATGAGACAAGGACACCCCTACCGACCAAGCACTCCCTAACCCGGGTGACGCTAGGCCAATTGTGCGTCGCCCCACGGACCTCCCGGTCGCGGCCGGTTACGAGTGAGCCTGGGCGCGAACCCAGGAACTCTGATGGCACAGCTGGCGCTGCAGTACAGCACCCTTAACCACTGCGCCACCCGGGAGGCCCAATAAATGCATTTCTATAGCTTCCAAAATATAGTTTACAATGGTGGGGGAGTGCCAAAATGGAGGCACGGTGGTTTCAACACAGCGCCACCTATCAGTCATCGAGTGTATGTATAATCATTGGTCACATCGAACTCTCCAAAATGTCAAATGTAATGTAAATCAAATGTATCCCATGACGTATTCTCTATCCACAGCTGTGATATGATCATCGTTGTGGCCTTATTCATAAAGTGCACACCGTAGAACCATATCAAAATGTAGCAAAACATTTTGCAACGGAAAATGAAAACACACATACACGTTACCCACCTTTGGTAGTTTGGCTAACTTCCCCGTTCTGGTGTCTCTTATCTGGCTAATGTCAAGAATTTCCACTTCCTGAAAAAGAGAGATATATGGAGTTATAGAATGAGAGAGAGAGAGCGAGAGAGAGAGAAATAAAGACAGAAAAAGATACAGATAAAGCATGTTAATATTTGTCATTGTGGTCAGTCCCACATATATTGCTTGAAAAAAGTTTTTCAGACAAGACAGATACAGAGAGAGATAGTGAGAGAGACAGACAGTGAGACAAGTAAGAAGAAGCAGGACAGAGAATAATAGAGCAATAGAACAAGAAAAGGAAGAGGAGTGAAATAGAAATTAAGTGTTTAATACTTTTTACTACAGAACTTAAAAGCCTTCTTTTTCACCCCATTACATCTCAATCACTCCTCCGACCCTTCATCCATTATTTCTAACCCCTCTCCTCCTGTCCCTCATGCAATCCCTCCTCTATCCCCTCAACCTTTTTGTATACCCTCTCTCCCCCTCCCCTTTCTTCCAACCCCAGATCCTTTCTTTCTATCCTCTCATCCACCTCACACCTCTCATCTTTCTTTCATCCCTCTCTCAGACATAAACAGTATGTGAAGTGGAGCAGCTATAAGCTTTGAGGTTTCCGGGCACCTTCTATGGCTGTTCAAAGTCACACTGACAGACACTGAACATAACAGTGTACAAGACTGGGGGCTAGGTTGTAGCTCTGAGAAAGACTGGACACCAGGCGGAAAGAGGGATAGAAGGAGACAGAGAAGGAAATATGGAAGGAAGAAGTGAAAGAGAGGGAGAGAGAAAGAAGGAGAGAAGGATGGACGGAAGAAAGGAGAGAAAGAAGAAAAGGGGAAGGAGAGGAGGAAGGAGGGAGAGAAAGAAGGAGAGGGAGGGAGAGAGAGGGGGGCAACATCCTCGTAAAGGGCACCATAAACAGAGTTGAGGCCACACTAAATATTTGTGCTGTTAAGCTGAAGGTCGTCCTGACTGTATTTCTCTGACTCCCTCACTCTCCCTCTCTTCCTCCCTCTCTCTTTCCATCCAGACATCTTTCTGGATGGAAAGCGGTCATGAAAGGTTGGAGGTCAGGACCAGCAGACCAATGGGATTTGTTTCTGGTGCAGCCGGTCGTTCCTGATTGGCCTGTGCGTAAATGTTACTTCCTGGGGACAATGCTTCTGGGTCGTTAGGACATTTATATTCTCTCCCTGAGGCAAACACACACACACACACCTCTCCCAGAGGCCTTGGTTTCATTACAACATCGGCATGACGACTCCCTGGAGACCACGGAAACTGACTCGCTAGCTAACCAACCGCCAAGAGTCCATCCCACATGTGGAGTATGTGTGTTAGAGAGACCACTAATCACAGATCTAAATGGCCATGTAAATACCAGGGCCCTTGGGTCACACACACACACACACACACACACAAGGTCACACACACACCCGCCCACAAACACTCCACGGTGATGCAGCAAGCTGACATATCCTCCAAATATCCTAACTTGTTGTGTAACAGAGGGTCTCTCTCTCTGTTTGTTTGTTCCAGGCAAACATTCCAGGTATATATTGGCCTGTACATGTTGTTGGCTCAGTGTGTAATGGTAAGCCTTTTCCATCATTACTACTACTATATTTTAGGGAAAGAGAAGGAGAAAACGAGATAGAGAGGGGGACAGAGAGAAAGTTATTGCAGCTAGACTGTATTATTCAATGCATTTTTACCTTGTGACAGCATTCTACTACAGTTCACACACTGGAATAATAGGCCTATGTGTAGGCCTGTAAGATACAGACATATTTCAGATGGTAGAAAGATAACATAGTTGAATTTTTAAACTTTTCCAAATTGAATGGATTGTTATCGATGCATTCTAATTAAGCAATAAGGCACGAGGGGGTATGGCCAATATACAGTGCCTTGCGAAAGTATTCGGCCCCCTTGAACTTTGCGACCTTTTGCCACATTTCAGGCTTCAAACATAAAGATATAAAACTGTATTTTTTTGTGAAGAATCAACAACAAGTGGGACACAATCATGAAGTGGAACGACATTTATTGGATATTTCAAACTTTTTTAACAAATCAAAAACTGAAAAATTGTGCGTGCAAAATTATTCAGCCCCTTTACTTTCAGTGCAGCAAACTCTCCAGAAGTTCAGTGAGGATCTCTGAATGATCCAATGTTGACCTAAATGACTTATGAGGATAAATACAATCCACCTGTGTGTAATCAAGTCTCCGTATAAATGCACCTGCACTGTGATAGTCTCAGAGGTCCGTTAAAAGCGCAGAGAGCATCATGAAGAACAAGGAACACACCAGGCAGGTCCGAGATACTGTTGTGAAGAAGTTTAAAGCCGGATTTGGATACAAAAAGATTTCCCAAGCTTTAAACATCCCAAGGAGCACTGTGCAAGCAATAATATTGAAATGGAAGGAGTATCAGACCACTGCAAATCTACCAAGACCTGGCCATCCCTCTAAACTTTCAGCTCATACAAGGAGAAGACTGATCAGAGATGCAGCCAAGAGGCCCATGATCACTCTGGATGAACTGCAGAGATCTACAGCTGACGTTGGAGACTCTGTCCATAGGACAACAATCAGTCGTATATTGCACAAATCTGGCCTTTATGGAAGAGTGGCAAGAAGAAAGACATTTCTTAAAGATATCCATAAAAAGTGTAGTTTAAAGTTTGCCACAAGCCACCTGGGAGACACACCAAACATGTGGAAGAAGGTGCTCTGGTCAGATGAAACCAAAATGGAACTTTTTGGCAACAATGCAAAACATTATGTTTGGCGTAAAAGCAACACAGCTGAACACACCATCCCCACTGTCAAACATGGTGGTGGCAGCATCATGGTTTGGGCCTGCTTTTCTTCAGCAGGGACAGGGAAGATGGTTAAAATTGATGGGAAGATGGATGGAGCCAAATACAGGACCATTCTGGAAGAAAACCTGATGGAGTCTGCAAAAGACCTGAGACTGGGACGGAGATTTGTCTTCCAACAAAACATAAAGCAAAATCTACAATGGAATGGTTCAAAAATAAACATATCCAGGTGTTAGAATGGCCAAGTCAAAGTCCAGACCTGAATCCAATCGAGAAAGAACTGAAAACTGCTGTTCACAAATGCTCTCCATCCAACCTCACTGAGCTCGAGCTGTTTTGCAAGGAATGGGAAAAAATGTCAGTCTCTCGATGTGCAAAACTGATAGAGACATACCCCAAGCGACTTACAGCTGTAATCGCAGCAAAAGGTGGCGCTACAAAGTATTAACTTAAGGGGGCTGAATCATTTTGCACGCCCAATTTTTCAGTTTTTGATTTGTTAAAAAAGTTTGAAATATCCAATAAATATCGTTCCACTTCATGATTGTGTCCCACTTGTTGTTGATTCTTCACAAAAAAATACAGTTTTATATCTTTATGTTTGAAGCCTGAAATGTGGCAAAAGGTCGCAAAGTTCAAGGGGGCCGAATACTTTCGCAAGGCACTGTACCATGGCTAAGGGCTGTTCTTATGCACGACGCAATGCGGAGTCTCTGAATACAGCCCTCTGAAGACATCCCAAGCACAGATTGGAAATAGAAAAGTCCAGAAAGTTCAGCCCTCCTTATTCCTCCTCCCTTTATCTCTTTCTCCTCCAACCATACCTCCCTTGTTCTTTCTCCTTCTAATAAAACAATGATGGAGGGACCACACCTTTCCTCTCACACCACTGTGTGTGTGTGTGTGTCTTGGGATTTGAGGTCTCTTTGTCTAAGACAAATATAGCCCAATCAGTGCAGCTACTAAATGTCACATGGCGTCACTAGGAAAAGTGATAGGGTAAGTAGGAGCTAGTTATTTCTCCTCCCCTAGACACAAACTATTCACCTATAACCATACACACACAGAACTTCCTCTAATAATCGGTGGCAACTATCACTTCCTCCTTGTAAGAATAGAGGAGGTGGGTCAAGTTGTACTTAAACAAAGCTGTTTTGATGCTTTTCCCACTAAAGTAACTAATGGATAAGGTAACAGATTTATAGCTGTGAGTCTTCTTGGGTACTTCTCTAAGAGCTTTGCACACCTGGATTGTGCAATATTTGCCCATTATTCTTTTCATAATCCTTCAAGCTCTGTCAATGTGTTGGGGGTCATGGCTAGACAGCAATTTTCAAGTCTTACCATAGATTTTGACAGTGGGATACCACACACACATGCACGCACACACACACATGCACGCACACACACACACGCACACTTTGGGGGAAGCGTTCAAACAATGGATTTGATACTGTGCACTTTCCCTGATCTGCATGACGCAATAGTTTCACTAAACCGAGGAAGAGAAAGCTGTATGTGTGTGCGTGCCTGTGTGCGCATGTGTCTGTCTGTGACGACAGCACTTTGGTACCCTGCAAAACATGATCCATTATGTATCTCGCACGAGTCAAATGTAATGGAGTCTGTTACACATGTTAATGGTTGCCACTCATACAAGGACCTGTACAATCGTGGCCAAAAGTTGAGAATGACACAAAGTCTGCTGCCTCAGTTTGTATGATGGAAATTTGCATATACTCCAGAATGTTATGAAGATGAATCAATTAATTGCAAAGTCCCTCTTTGCCATGCAAATGAACTGAATCCCCAAAAAACATTTCCACTGCATTTCAGCCTGCTACAAAAGGACCAACTGACATCATGTCAGTGATTATCTCATTAACACAGGTGTGAGTGTTGACGAGGACAAGGCTGGAGATCACACTGTCGTGCTGATTGAGTTCGAGTAACAGACTGGAAGCTTCAAAAGGAGGGTGGTGCTTGGAATCATTGTTTTTCCTCTGTCATTCATGGTTACCTGCAAGGAAACACGTGCTGTCATCATTGCTTTGCACAAAAAGGGCTTCACAGGCAAGGATATTGCTGCCAGTAAGATTGCACCTATATCAACCATTTATCGGATCATCAAGAACTTCAAGGAGAGCGGTTCAATTGTTGTGAAGAAGGCGCCAGGATCGTCTCCTAAAGTTGATTCAGCTGTGGGATTGGGGCACCACCAGTACAGAGCTTGCTCAGGAATGGCAACGGGCAGGTGTGAGTGCACCTGCACGCACAGTCAGACGAAGACTTTTGGAGGATGGCCTGGTGTCAAGAAGGAGAGCAAAGAAGCCACGTCTCTCCAGGAAAAACATCAGGGACAGACTGGTATTCCTCAAAAGGTACAGGGATTGGACTGCTGAGGACTAGGTCAATTTCTCTGATGAATCCCCTTTCCGATTGTTTGAAGCATCCGGAAAAAAGCTAGTCTGGAGAAGACAAGGTGAGCGCTACCATCAGTCCTGTGTCATGCCAACAGTAAAGCATCCTGAGAACATTCATGTGAGGGGTTGCTTCTCAGCCAAGGGACTGGGCTCACTCACAATTGTGCCTAAGAACACAGCAATGAAAAAAGAATGGTACCAACACATGCTCCGAGACGCAACTTCTCCCAACCACTCAGGAACAGTTTGGTGACGAACAATGCCTTTTCCAGCATGATGGAGCACCTTACCATAAGGCAAAAGTGATAACAAAGTGGCTCGAGGAACAAAACATTGATATTTTGGGTCCATGGCCAGGAAAATCCCCAGACATTAATCCCATTGAGAACTTGTGGTCAATCCTCAAGAGGCTGGTGGACAAACAAAAACCCACAAATTCTGACAAACTCCAAGCATTGATTATGCAAGAATGGGCTGCCATCAGTCAGGATGTGGCCCAGAAGTTAATTGACAGCACGTCAGGGCGGATTGCAGAGGTCTTGAAAAAGAAGGGTCAATGTAATTCATGTAATTGTCAATAAAAGCATTTGACGCTTGTAGTTATACTTCAGTATCTCATAGTAACATCTGGAAAAAATATCTAAAGACACTGAAGCAGCACATTTTGTGGAAATTAATATTTGTGTCATTCTCAAAACCTTTGGCCACGACTGTAACATAGCTAGACATGAGCACCTAGACATGATCGCCTTGTCTCACCAACAGTACACATTCACAAACATTCTCATCAGAGGAGTCTGGTTTGATGTTGATGATGTGTTTTCTTGTATGCCAAATAAGACACATATTGTTGTTGTGGGGGAGGCAAGAGGGAGGTGCTCATTTTGGAAGTGGGTTTCGACTCTTACATGGTCCAGACTTTTGCTGACAAGTTACTGAAATACCAGCCCCTCGTGTCATGCCTGAACAGCCTCAGTTATCAGACCAAGCTTATGGTACTGACAGTACGTGACCTTCAGATTGCAGGTCTGCATAAGACAAAGGAAAATCAGCTAGTGAGGTACTGCTCCATGTCAGCGGTCATGGGCAGCCTTGCTGTGTGGAGAAGAAGGTGCTTTCTGTATCCAAAAGTGTCCTGATATCCATGCCTTTTGAAATGTTTGAGTCTTTAAAAAATATATATACACAGTGGGGCAAAAAAGTATTTAGTCAGCCACCAATTGTGCAAGTTCTCCCACTTAAAAAGATGAGAGAGGCCTGTAATTTACATCATAGGTACACTTCAACTATGACAGACAAATTGAGAAAAAAAATCCAGAAAAATCACATTGTAGGATTTTTAATAAATGTATTTGCAAATTATGGTGGAAAATAAGTATTTGGTCACCTATAAACAAGCAAGATTTCTGGCTCTCACAGACCTGTAACTTCTTCATTTAGAGGCTCCTCTGTCCTCCACTCGTTACCTGTATTAATGGCACCTGTTTGAACTTGTTATCAGTATAAAAGACACCTGTCCACAACCTCAAACAGTCACAATCCAAACTCCAATATGGCCAAGACCAAAGAGCTGTCAAAGGACACCAGAAACAAAATTGTAGACCTGCATCAGGCTGGGAAGACTGAATCTACAATAGGTAAGCAGCTTGGTTTGAAGAAATCAACTGTGGGAGCAATTATTAGGAAATGGAAGACATACAAGACCACTGATAATCTCCCTCGATCTGGGGCTCCACACAGGATCTCACCCCGTGGGGTCAAAATGATCACAAGAACGGTGAGCAAAAATCCCAGAACCACACGGGGGGACCTAGTGAATGACCTGCAGAGAGCTGGGACCAAAGTAACAAAGCCTACCATCAGTAACACACTACGCCGCCAGGGACTAAAATCCTGCAGTGCCAGACGTGTCCCCCTGCTTAAGCCAGTACATGTCCAGGCCCATCTGAAGTTTGTTAGAGAGCATTTGGATGATCCAGAAGAAGATTGGGAGAATGTCATATGGTCAGATGAAACCAAAATATAACTTTTTGGTAAAAACTCAACTCGTCGTGTTTGGAGGACAAAGAATGCTGAGTTGCATCCAAAGAACACCATACCTACTGTGAAGCATGGGGGTGGAAACATCATGCTTTGGGGCTGTTTTCTGCAAAGGGACCAGGACGACTGATCCGTGTAAAGGAAAGAATGAATGGGGCCATGTATCGTGAGATTTTGAGTGAAAACCTCCTTCCATCAGCAAGGGCATTGAATATGAAACGTGGCTGGGTCTTTCAGCATGACAATGATGCCAAACACACCGCCCGGGCAACGAAGGAGTGGCTTCGTAAGAAGCATTTCAAGGTCCTGGAGTGGCCTAGCCAGTCTCCAGATCTCAACCCCATAGAAAATCTTTGGAGGGAGTTGAAAGTGAAGACTTACAGAAAACATTTGACCTCTGTCATTGCCAACAAAGGGTATATAACAAAGTATTGAGATAAACTTTTGTTATTGACCAAATACTTATTTTCCACCATAATTTGCAAATAAATTCATTAAAAATCCTACAATGTGATTTTCTGGATTTCTTTTCCTCATTTTGTCTGTCATAGTTGAAGTGTACCTATGATGAAAATTACAGGCCTCTCATCTTTTTAAGTGGGAGAACTAACTTGCACTTATATATATATATATATATAAATATATATATATATACACAATGTGTGTGTGTGTGTGTGTGTATGTGTGTGTGTGTGAGAACACAGAGCATATGAGGAAAGGAATGAGAGAGAGAGAAAATATGGGGAAACTGTCACATTATCATCCAACACACTCACTTCCTTTCTGGGTGTGTATCCCACAGAGTGACCATGCAAAGATCTGTTTGTGTTTGTGTTTGTGTGTGTGTGTGTGTGTGAATCCTCAATGGATTATAAAATCCTCAATGGATTATAATTTCAGACACAGAGGCTCATCCATCTGGGATGCAGCCTCAGTCTTCAACTGGCTTAATTACTGCTGACACTGCCAATATAGTTATAGCAGAGGTGTGAACTAGAGTCACATGACTTGGACTCGAGTCAGACTCGAGTCACAAATATGATGACTTGCAACTCGACTTTGACTTTAACACCAATGACTTGACATGGACTTGAGCCTTATGACTCGACCTGACTTGATACCCTCCCCAAGCCCAAATATAAAAAATTATGCTATTAAAAAAAGTGTGCAGCGCATCAATTCTTCATTTAACGGATTACAGTTTGAATTGGACAGTAGCCAATCAAATTGTGCCAGCTGAGAAAAAGTTGCAGAGGAACGTCGGCGGGTGAATTTAGATGGAGCTCTTGGAAAGATGATACTGCCTCCACACAAGTCAGTCAGTGCGGGAACGTGATCATTGCACCCAAGATTGAGCTACAACTGGCTAAAGAGTTGGTAGCCTAAATCCTGCCTAATGGACGTTACCACTGTTCCTAAAACCATTGACATACGTTAGCCTACTGTAACCACACAGAAAGACTGTGTGTGTGTGTGTTAAGGTTGGGTGATTGTGTACAAGTTTACATCACCCGATTGCGCCCCATAGCCATCCTCGATAGTCGAACACTATTGGGGGGGGGGGGGGGGGGGTGGGGGGGGGTCTTTCTCATGGCTTCTCATGGCTACCCATGTATTTCCATGGAAATACATGGGTAAAAGCATTCATGATTTGCATAAATGTAATATACTAACTATTACTCTTGTTAAAATATGAAATGGTATTCAATTTGGTGAAGAGCACATTACGACTTGTTTAGCCTCTCCATAACTATTACTACTAACACTTAGTAATACCCTGGAGATAACATGACAGCCAGAGATAGAACACTGGAGGAGGACATGAGAGGAGAGAGAGGGAGGAAAGAGGGGGAGCAGGGAAAGGAGGCAGAGAGAGAGAGATGAAAAGGGGATATGCTGCGAGTGAAAAGGGGAGTTGGAGGAATTTGGGCACACCAGATCCCCAAACCTCCTCTCTTCTCTGTCTGAACAACATCCTGCCCTGTTTCCCACGCTAGAAAGAGAGAGAGAAAGAGGAGAGAGACGGGAGAGAAAGAAGAGAGAGATACAGAAAGAGAGATATAGAGGAAGAGAGAGAAATGGAGGCTGAAATGCAGCAGTTGATGGAACAGAATGAGGGAAAGAGAAAGTGGGGAAATTTAGTTTAACCTTTATTTAGCCAGGGAGTAATGCTGAGACCACGGTCTCTTCTGCATATGAGCCCTGAAACTAGAGGGAGGGAGGGAGGGAGGGAGGGAGGGAGGGAGAGTCATCCGTCAGTTTATAGAAAAGGAAGAAGTTTGTTGCCTGCTCCCCTCTACTAATGACAACCAGATGGCCCTGAGGGAGAGGGAGGGAGAGAGGAATGGGAAGTAAAGAAGGGAGAGAGGCAGACAGGAAGGGAGAGAGAGAGAATTGTTAAGGCTAAGCGATTAGTAATTTTTGAGGTTGGTTTGGTTTTGGTTCGATTAATAAAAACATTTCATGGTTTTGATAAAAAATGTAAACATTTAAATGCATTATGAAATAATGACATTCAAATGATTAGATATTCTGAATGGAAACACCGAAGCCTAAAATATTCGAGATATTCCATTGAAAAGATGTACATAGAAAAATAGGAAATTACTAGTAAATTATAAAATATTTCAGTTGTGTATATGTGACACATTTCAGGAAGTAAGGCGTATGTCGCACATTACTATTTCACAGGAGAGGTATTTTAGTGTATTTTATTTTCTATCAAAATGCATTTTTTTGCTGAAAGCCTCCTGGAAGGTGAACTTTTATGTGCCTTAAAAACAAATGTGTATGCCATCTGTAAATACGAAGAAAACATTTAAATTACGAGCCTATATGGTTTATCCACAGAAAACCACAGGAACCTTCCCACTAGCCATGATTGGCTGAGATAATGGATGGGCTGGACATGTCGGGAAATGAGTTTGGATTGGTCTGCCATGTATATTCCCCCCCAAGCCGTATATATTCCCCCCCAAGCAGACACATCGATGGCCCTGAACAAACTTTATTTGACTCTTTGCAAACTGGAAACCACATATCCTGAGGCTGCATTCATTGTAGCTGGGGATTTTAACAAGGCTAATCTGAAAACAAGACTCCCTAAATTGTATCAGCATATCGATTGCGCAACCAGGGCTGGTAAAACCTTGGATCATTGCTATTCTAACTCCCCCGCCCTCCTTTCGGAAAAGCTGACCACGACTCCATTTTGTTGCTCCCTGCCTACAGACAGAACCTAAAACAAGAGGCTCCCACGCTCAGGTCTGTTCAACGCTGGTCCGACCAATCTGATTCCACGCTTCAAGACTGCTTCGATCACGTGGATTAGGATATGTTCCGCATTGCTTCCAACAACAACATTGATGGATACGCTGATTCGGTGAGCGAGTTCATTAGAAAGTGCATTGAAGATGTCATTCCCATAGCAACGATTAAAACATTCCCAAACCAGAAACCGTGGATTGATGGCAGCATTCGCGTGAAACTGAAAGCGCGAACCACTGCTTTTAACCAGGGAAAGGTGACCGGAAACATGACCGAATACAAACAGTGTAGCTATTCCCTCCGCAAGGCAATCAAACAAGCTAAGCGTCAGTATAGAGACAAAGTAGAGTCACAATTCAACGGCTCAGACACAAGAGGTATGTGGCAGGGTCTACAGTCAATCACGGATTACAAGAAGAAAACCAGCCCCGTCTCGAACCAGGATGTCTTGCTCCCAGGCAGACTAAATAACATTTTTGCCCGCTTTGAGGACAATATAGTGCCACTGACACGGCCCGCAACCAAAACCTGCGGACTCTCCTTCACTGCAGCCGACGTGAGTAAAACATTTAAACGTGTTAACCCTCGCAGGGCTGCAGGCCCAGACGGCATTCCCATCCGCGTCCTCAGAGCATGCGCAGACCAGCTGGCTGGTGTGTTTACGGACATATTCAATCAATCCTTATCCCAGTCTGCTGTTCCCACATGCTTCAAGAGGGCCACCATTGTCCCTGTTCCCAAGAAAGCTAAGGTAACTGAGCTAAACAACTACTGTAGCACTCACTTCCGTCATCATGAAGTGCTTTGAGAGACTAGTCAAGGACCATATCACCGCCGCCCTACCTGACACCCTAGACCCACTCCAATTTGCTTACCGCCCAAATAGGTCAACAGACGATGCAATCTCAACCACACTGCCCTAACCCATCTGGACAAGAGGAATACCTATGTGAGAATGCTGTTCATCGACTACAGCTCAGCATTTAACACCATAGTACCCTCCAAACTCGTCATCAAGCTTGAGACGCTGGGTCTCGACCCCGCCCTGTGCAACTGGGTACTGGACTTCTGACGGGCCGCCCCCAGGTGGTGAGGGTAGGTAACAACATCTCCACCCCGCTGATCCTCAACACTGGGGCCCCACAAGGGTGTGTTCTGAGCCCTCTCCTGTACTCCCTGTTCACCCATGGCTGCGTGGCCATGCACGCCTACAACTCAATCATCAAGTTTGCGGACGACACTACAGTGGTAGGCTTGATTACCAACAACGACGAGACGGCCTACAGGGAGGAGGTGAGGGCCTTTGGAGTGTGGTGTCAGGAAAATAACCTCACACTCAACGTCAACAAAACAAAGGAGATGATTGTGGACTTCAGGAAACAGCAGAGGGAGCACCCCCCTATCCACATCGATGGGACAGTAGTGGAGAGGGTAGTAAGTTTTAAGTTCCTCGGCGTACACATCACGGACAAACTGAATTGGTCCACCCACACAGACAGCGTCGTGAAGAAGGCGCAGCAGCGCCTCTTCAACCTCAGGAGGCTGAAGAAATTCGGCTTGTCACCAGAAGCACTCAAACTTCTACAGATACACAATCGAGAGCATCCTGTCGGGCTGTATCACTGCCTGACATGGTCCGCCCACATGCTCCGCCCACAACCGTAAGGCTCTCCAGAGGGTAGAGGTCTGCACAACGCATCACCGGGGGCAAACTACCTGCCCTTTAGGACACCTACACCACCCGATGTCACAGGAAGGCCATAAAGATCATCAAGGACAACAACCACCCGAGCCACTGCCTGTTCAACCCGCTATCATCCAGAAGGCGAGGTCAGTACAG
Source organism: Oncorhynchus mykiss (assembly GCF_057628025.1). Classification (NCBI taxonomy): domain Eukaryota; kingdom Metazoa; phylum Chordata; class Actinopteri; order Salmoniformes; family Salmonidae; genus Oncorhynchus; species Oncorhynchus mykiss. The sequence goes on from NC_143042.1 coordinate 29,415,782, forward strand.
GTGCATCAAAGCAGGGACCGAGAGACTGAAAAACAGCTTCTATCTCAAGGCCATCAGACTGTTAAACAGCCACCACTAACATTGAGTGGCTGCTGCCAACACACGGACTCAACTCCAACCACTTTAATAATGGGAATTGATGGAAATTGATGTAAAATATATCACTAGCCACTATAAACAATACTACTTAATATAATGTTTACATACCCTACATTACTCATCTCATATGTCTATATATACTGTACTCTATATCATCTACTGCATCTTTATGTAATACATGTATCACTAGCCACTTTAAACTATGCCACTTTGTTTACATACCCTACATTCCTCATCTCATATGTATATACTGTACTCGATACCATCTACTGCATCTTGCCTATGTCGTTCTGTACCATCACTCATTCATATATCTTTATGTACATATTCTTTATCCCTTTACATTTGTCTGTATAAGGTAGTAGTTTTAGAATTGTTAGGTTAGATTACTCGTGGGTTATTACTGCATTGTCGGAACTAGAAGCACAAGCATTTCTCTACACTCGCATTAACATCTGCTAACCATGTGTATATGACAAATGAATTTGATTTGATTTGATTTTGTGGGTTCGATTACAGGCTCAAAATGGCCAGAAACAAACACCTTTCTTCTGAAAATCGTCAGTCTATTCTTGTACTGAGAAATGAAGGCTATTCCATGTGAGAAACTGCCAAGAACCTGAAGACCTCCTACAACGCTTTGTACTACTCCCTTCACAGAACAGCACAAACTGGCCCTAACCACAATAGAAAGAGGAGTGGGAGGCCCCGATGCACAACTGAGCAAGAGGACTAGTACATTAGAGTGTCGAGTTTGAGAAACAGACGGCTCACAAGTCCTCAACTGGTAGCTTCATTAAATAGTACCCGCAAAACACCAGTCTCAACGTCAACAGTGAAGAGGCGACTCCAGGATGCTGGCCTCCAGGATGCTGGACTCCAGTTCCTCTGTCCAGTGTCTCTGCTCTTTTGCCCATCTTAATCTTTTCTTTTTATTGGCCAGTCAGAGATATGGCTTTTTCTTTGCAACTCTGCCTTGAAGGCAAATGTAGCTAGCTAGTTTAGCCTACTAAAACAACCTGCTCAAACAGAGGGATGCTATGTTAGCTAGCTGGCTATGACTATCCAACACAACACTGGAACTCTTCCAAGTAAATGTTTGTATTACTTTTTATTTTACCTTTATTTAACTAGGCAAGTCAGTTAAGAACAAATTCTTATGTTCAATGATAGTCTAGGAACAGTGGGTTAACTGCCTTGTTCAGGGTTAGAACGACAGATTTTTTGCCTTAATTAAGGAGGTAAGCTTTTGGTTTTACTAATTTATTGCCATCGGGGACCATTGGTGTAACTGCTAAACTGCTTGCTGGCTGTACACTGTACTGCATGATTGTAGCAGGTTTACTAATGCGTTAGTTATAGTAGCTATGTTGACGATGCCGTTAGCTAATATGGTCACAACGATGTAGGCTGTATGTAGCGGTTAGCGGTTATGATATGAATGTTTGGCTTGGAAATATTTTTTAGCCTGCTCACAGACAGCTGATGTGTTGTGCACTGAAGTCCACATGCAATGGAAAAGGTGAGAGGAGTAGAGCACGTAGATGCAAGAAGGAATTATACAATGAGCAAAATGATCATGCTGTTTGTATGTAGTGGCTATGAAAGTGAACTTTTATT